>NC_140798.1:42076272-43312939 GCF_037176805.1 Vigna unguiculata
TGAGTAGTGTGCAGCTGTAGTGTTGGATGTTTCTCATCATGTAGAGAACTCAATGCATTAGTGGTGACTGATATATTGTTTCTGATTGATGTTTTCGGATTTTGATAAAGTCATGATTGTGGCATCTATGTGCTGAAATACATGGAAATTTGGGATGGATCGGTAAAATGGCAAGACAAAACCATGCCTGATTATGAATATGTAAGTATAAATTTGCCTTTTACTATGCTAACTATGTCGAATTGCGACTTACTTTAAAAGATTTTTCAGAAAGAAATGGTGCAGTTTCGGCAAAGCCTTTTGTGTGGATGGGTTCAACATCCTAGAAATGAGGTTAGAGAAGAGATTTTGAAGGCAGCAGGAGTGTGGGGAAAATTAAGCTGACTGAAATTGACCATCAAGGTGACGTATCTAAGAGATTTCTGATATGAATCTTGGTTAATTTTTCTTTTAAATTAAATAAATTTTTAATTTTTATATATTCGAGATGCTTAAGAAAATTGATTCCTCTAGGTAGAGCCATCTGATGCTGTTATAATAAGTTGTGATCATCAACCATCTTTAATGATATTATACATATTATTCTATAGAAGAACTTTACTCCAAATCTTACTACGATTTATCATTTTCACACTATTGTAATGTTGACAAATAGAAACTTATTAGGAAAACATTATCAATAATTGCACTTTTGATAGAAAAGGTTTCATGTTTTAATCATAATCAAAAGCAAGAAAATATAATAAATTATTAAATTGTTTAATTTAATTCTATAAAAGTATGTATGAATTCAAATTTGAAAGTGATTAATTATAAAAATTAATTAATTTACAAAATTGAAATAATATTTAAATTTTTTGTTGATATTATTCTAATGATTAAATTTTCAATACAATTTTAATTTATTTTTATAATATTTATCTTGCAATAAAAAGAACAACTACTATCAAATTAATATTCAATTAAACTTAACTTCGTTTAAATTAAAATAAAATAAGAGATTAAGAAAAGACAAGTTTAAATCAATAATGAATATATATATATATATATATATATATATATATATATATATATATATATATATATATATATATATATATATTTAAATGTCTTTATAAATATTTATGTCACTTTTTTATTAGAATTATTTTTTATCCTAATTTTGTATGACGTTAAATTATGCATTTCCTTTTGACAGTACAGATAAATTAATATTTTTATGGAATACAATTAATTCACATGTAATTATTTTTTACTGACAACAATTAAATTAAATCCTTATAATCTTAAATTCAATTCAAAGATCTTTGATCATTTAAATTTCTTAACTTTCTATCACAGACATCATAATTAAACCAAAAGTTGATTTGACCTTCTGATGAACCTTTTGATCAGAGATACATTCGTTAAATACTTAAAATGAGTGATTTTTTCTTTTAACTTCAAATATATGAATCACACAAAAATACATTGTTAGGTCATCTAGTTAAATATAAGCAGACGTAATATATACAATAACAACAGAAATGCAATATTCATGTGAGCACACAGGTAGTAGAAATGCAATATATATCTATGAAGACACAAGTGAGGGTAAAACATCAAAATAGTACAATTTCATTTGGACATTACTTACGAGTATTCTTTTAAAAAAAAAGTCACATTAATTGAAAAGCCATGCTTAAAATATGACATTTTTTATAAATTCGGAAAACAATATAATGCTACAAAACATAATTTTGATAACAAAAAATTATACTTAAGTACGAATTTTTTTTTTTCCATGAGAACATTCTTTCAAACACGACTTGTTTCATTTTCAAATAAAATTGCACCATTTTCATTTTTTTTTCCATCTCACTTTAAGTTAACCCAAATACAGTAAACTAACCCAATTACAGTAAAGTAAAGGGTGAGAGAAACATTATAAGGAAGTAAGTAGATTTCCCTAGACAATCTAAGCAAAACTTCATTAGACCTAAAGAGAATAGAACTTGAGAGTGACCATTGGACAAGAAACCAACATTTGGTCATACTATTTCCATACATTACCAGGTAGTCAAATAATAGTACAGAAAGTTATATTCTTATATAAATTGGTATAAATTCTGTGCCATGTAAGTAGGATCTTTGAATTATAGACTGTATGCCTAAAATTCATGCCTATGCAACAGGTGATGACAATTTTGATAGAAATAGTTACATGAAGTCGTATATTGAAGCTTAACATTCAGTAAGTACACATGCTATCTCCATTGAGAAATAATAGTTGGGTTTTTTACTTGGTCAAATTCAAGCTGAAATCCCAAAGTTTCTTGGCCAAATCAGCGTCAGTCCCCAGTGAGGTTGTTCGGGCCACATTACTGTCTGAAAAATACTTGCCACTAATTCCCTTCACTTGTGGGTGCAATGCTACATAGCATGTTGTTGCTGCTCCCTGCATTACAAGGTCAGAAGAATCTCAGACTAGACACGAGGAATGTTTCAATCCTCTTCTTGGTTAAAAAGAGGACACTGTATCCTTATGGCTTTGTCAGGTTAATTTCATAATAAACGTTTTTAATTCTATTGGATATAATTAAGAACAAATAAATGTTTGGTATCTCAAATGAGTATTGGTGATTATGAAAAAAAGATGGGGTCTAAAATAATGCCCTAAATTACAGCACATTAATGTCCAACATTTATAATGATGTTACCTGCTGGACATTTTTAAACACGAGTCTACCAATACCATTAACTATACCTGCACAAATCAAACAGAAATATACACATAAAACTCAGCTAGTCATTATCTCCAATAGAAAAAATGAACAAAATTCATAGAGATGAATTGATATTTAAAACTAAAAAGACCATGAGAAGTGCTTCACATGAATGCTCAAAAGTTTCTTGAGTATGCCCGTATTCAAAATTCAGCAGGGCTGACTGATAAAACACTTGATCATGGACCTGATGTAAGCATCAACATTGAACAAGACATGGAGCAGTTGTAGACTTGAGTCCCAAACCCATAATTTGGAAGCTCTATGTGTGTTTGAATTAAAATTAAGTTGAGTTGAACTTAATTAAGTTGAGTTGAACTTGATTAAAGTTGAAAAAAAAAACTCATTATAGTTTTTAAGTCAACAGGAATTTGAGGTAAATTTGACTTATAACCCATCTGAAGAAAAAAATATATCAAACATGTTGATATAGCGTTAATGGGAAATGAAAGTTAGTAAGAATATTCCAACTAAATTCCAGATACACCTTATATTTGTAATCATAACAAAACAATATGGGGAGAGAAGTTATGCTGCTGAGTTTGCCAGTTAATTAGACAAAAAAGGCAATTATCATTCCTGGTGTTGGTTTTTGTTAAATATTTGTGTACCAAATTTATGACAAAAAAGCAATGCACACATATACGAGCTTACTGCATTTTAAAAGGAAATTAAAAGTAAATAAACAAGATAATGCAGAATAAATAATTTAGTAGAGCAAATCTCAGGACCTGTACAATTCTTGACAGGACATGAATAGTACAGTGTGGTAGTTACCGTTTATTCCAGTATGACGAAAAAGATTGGTGGTAATTGCTCCAGGATGAAGAGAATTTGCAGAAATCTCCACCCCATCTTCCTGTTCAAGATGAAACAGGCAAAATTTCATACAAAAAAAAAAAACAGCAAATAAAATGCTGTTAAAATTAAGTAATTCTATATTAAATCCTAAATAACTTTATAGCTTCCGAGATAATATGTAAAGCACACCTTGAGACGTCTTGAAAGTTCATTGGCATGTAAAATGTTGGCAAGCTTTGACTGCCCATATGCACGCCAGTTGCTGTAACTGAACACAAGGAAGCAAACATAATTAAATATACATGTCATTTCAATTGACCAATACTACAGGTGCAGGAATCATGTTTTCGTGCTCAATTTTTTCAAGAAAATTAAAGTGAATCAATTGTTTCATCTGTAAACAAGGAAGCATACATAATCGAATATGCATAACACTTCTCATTTCAACAAGTACTACACTAATCATGTCTCTATTCTTAATGCAATAAATGCAACTAAGAAGTGCATAGAGTTTACAATTATATCCATGAGCATTTGATCCTGTTGAATGTATAACTGCCCGAGCAAATACAGAATGTATTAGACTGTGTTATTTTATTTTAAATAAAAGTTGTGTTAATTGATAGGATAAATCTGTTTTATCCTATTTTTTAGACATTATCTTTATCAGTTTATTAACTGATAGTTTTTCTGTTTTGCTCATGTTCTATAAATATGTTGATTTACATAGGAATAAAATCAGGCCCTCTGCACATACAGTTCCTGATAAAAAAAAAAAAAAAAAAGAATCTACATATCCTATGAACAGGTTTTTTTTTTATCAGATCTGGCATCTCCAACAGCATATGTTGTTGTAATTTGAATTTAGGTTACACATTTACCTTGACTCATCATTAATTTTGTCAAAACGGATTCCTTCAGAATATGCAAACTTGTGTGCCTCAGAAGAGACATTAACAATTCTTCCTTCTTTCTTAGTTTCACGTGAAGTTTTCTTCATAGTGTCCAACAAAAGATTTGTCAATAGAAAGTGACCTGCAAAATTATATTAAGTAAAACAATCAGTATTAAGATCACTAACACATCCTCTCAGTCAGTGAATTTAAAAGAACAAAAATGTAGCTACTTGATGTTTATTGTAAAATATCACTCAATTATATACGTTGAGACAATCATAACTTCGTAAGTATAGTAATACACACATTCAATGTTTCAATGACTTATGAACACTTACCCAAGAGAGAAAAAGAAAGGATTCGTTCGTCTATGACTATATATTGATCATTCGAGTAAAATTATCTTAATAATCAGAAACATATGAATCATATGGCCCACACCAACTACAAACTACTGCAAGTGCCAAAATGTTATAGAATAACATGTTGATGAATATAAAGCAGTGTCACTATCAGTAATCAAATGAACTTCCACATGGAAGAACACTCAGTTAGTTAGAACTTGAATTGTGCAATCAGATTCTCAACATACCTAAGTGATTTGTGGCGAACTGTAGTTCAATTTTGTCTGCAGATAGCTTGAAAGGGCACGCCATAATTCCTGCGTTGTTTCTAAACAAACCAGAAAACAATATTACCCCTGCGCTTTCTTGAATGATCGGAATTACGAGATATCATTTGCATCATAGCCACATAAAACGAGAGAGAACTAGTAACTAAGAACTTCAGTAAAAAACAGTGAATAAAAAGATGATAATATGATTCATGTCATCCGCTTTTCTTACACCAAGATGTTCAACGGAAGACCAGAAGACTTAAAATCTGATGCAAATTTATTGACAGAATCCATTGAACTGAGATCTAATTCCATGGCATCAACTTTTGCAGAGGGAATCTCCTTAAGTATTGTTTCTTTGACATCTTTAGCAGCAATCATATTTCTCACACCCATAATCACATGGACACCTCGCAAAGCAAGTACACGTGTAGTCTCAGTGCCAATACCACTGGATGCTCCTGTTACCACAATGTTCACATACCATATTTAAACGATGGAACATTCCGACAATTATTTACCATGCTAATTGTAAGAATTCAATAAAGCCTACATATGAAAAGATAAAGTTTCTTTACAATATCAAAGATCCAAACTGAACCTCAGTTGAAACCCCAATTTAAATCATTGGCCCTATGCAACATATAGCACACAAAACATGTATTCAACAATAGGGCACACTAAAAAATTCATTAACAAGATGAACAAATTTATAGGTAAAAAAGAACTACCGCTTAGCCTGCTTAGCAATAGCATAAGCCAATTGAACCAGAGATTAAACATTTTTCAATTTGTTCAGTCAAACAGTGAACTGGAAAGAAGAAAAATTGCAGCAAGAACATATGAATAAACCAGGATTTTTCAAAGCCAACTACAACGACAAAACAGTGTCTGCAAGATCAGACAAAAAGATCATCAAGGAAAAAAAACATGGTTTTTACATGAAATAAAGATACCCACGAGGAGAATATATAAGAAAAAGACGAAATAAAAATGGAAAAGAAGAAGTAAGGGACCTGTAACAATGGCAGTGAGACCAGTTCCATCAAGACCTTCAGTGACTTGCTCTGCAGTGGAAGATGATGAAAACCCAGAAGCCCCTTTCCTGCTGAATGGCCACATCTCTCTGTGACTGTGATTCTCTCTCACACACAAACAGAAAATCAATCACACAGAGAAATGGCACTGTTGCACAGCCTGAGACTGAGACCAGGAGGATATTTTATATATATAAATAGGTAATACTGCACATGTTACATTTATTGCTCCTTCAATCACAAAAATAGTTTTTATTATGTTTTATAATAATTATATTATATATCTTATCCATTGCTTTTCCGACTATCACAAAAAAACATAAGAAGTTTTCTTGTTTTTGTTTTGTACAATAATCATATAATCATAATCATTATTACATTGTCTGTCCAAATTGCTTTTTATTTTACATAATAATATAATAATTATACTAAAAGAGTGCATTAACCAAACCTTCGTTCCCACACAATAACTTTCAGAAAATAATTATTTCAATAAAAGATTAAAATGTTTTATGATAAAAAAGTAAAATTATAATTATTTATAAGAATAATTTTATCACTTGAAAATGTATACTTTTAAATTGTATTTAAGAAATTTTTCATTTTTCATTTTCATGTATTTACTTTTAGTACTCTTTCCTTGACTTTATTTTATTTATACTATATGCTTAATTAAAATATTAACTAAGCACGTCATTATATTGATTGAATTTCTTTGATTCACACTCGTTGGTGTGTTTGTTCCTGTATATATGGAAAATTTGTAAGTGCATAAATAAAAAATAAAAAAATATCGAGACAACAAATTTCAAAAAACAAGATAAAATTGCCTTACTTATTACAATATTTGAAGGAAAAGTATTTTACTTTCTTTTAGTTTTATATTAAAAACAAATTTCATAATTATTAAATAAATAAATATAACCTATTAAAATAAAAAAGAATATAATAAATCAAATAATAATATTAATAAATAAATGAAAATAAAAAATAATTATAAACATTAATAAATTAAATAAATAAATATTATAACATAAAAATAAATAATAATATTATTAAAATTTTATCTATAAAAATATTTTTTAAATTTACTAAATCTATCACATCATTTATTAACTTTTATAAATTTTAATTTCGGATCCTTTAAAATCCAAACTACTTTATTTCCACAATTTTTTTCCTCTTAAATTCCTTTTTTTCTTTTTTTACTCTTTCCAAATATATGTTAAGAAAATGCTAATTCTATGTATATGTGAATTGTGAATAACTAGTAACATAGTTAATACTTATATGGTAATTTTGTGTATAAGATAAGATGTAGTATAAAAATGTTATATTTAAATTTTCATATTATAATTTTAATGACTTCAATGCTTTTTGGAAGGTAAAGTTCAACCACAGGTTATATGTGTGCGATTTTTCATATTATAATTTTAATGATTTTAATGCTCCAAAAAGGATAAAGTTCAGCCACAATTTTGTTATCCAAAGAAATTACACCTCAAATTTTAGGTTGCATTGATTTGATGGTACGAGAGGTGTTAAGCTTTAATTCGTGGGGAAAAAAAGTAGATTAATATTGCTTTCACACTATGATTTTTGAATTTTTCAAATTAGGTGAAACAAGTGTATTTTGACAAATCTGTATTTGTCACACAACAACAAAAAAGATTGCACAACTAAAATTTATCGTACGCATACCTAAAAGAGTAGTAATTCAACAAATACAATATATTATAAGACAATGACTAAGTTTGAGAAAAAAATGTAAAAGTGAAAACAAAATTTCTATCTCATATTTATATTGAAAATAAATCAGACTGAAAAAAATAAAACTAATCCAATTGAATAAGACAGTTACATAGTTTTTTCTAGTAACATATTACATATTTAGGGTATATTCTTATGTAAGTAATGATTTGAGGGAGAGGAAGATAATTGATTTAGGTTGATTAGAATGTGATATTTATGTTGTTCTTTTTTAAGGATCTGAGGGTGATAATAGAGTAAATTTGAGAGTAATTTTTGTGAGAGTTTGTGAAAGATTTGACTGATGTGATTAAAAAAAATTAAATTTAATAGATGAAAATATATAATAACTTAATTGTCCTTGATGTTAAAAAAGTATAATAAAATAATATTTAGATAAGATGCAATTAATTTTTCATATATTATTATCATAAATAAAAATATTATAAATATTTATTAATTGAAAAAAATATAAAAATATATTTGATTTAGGAAATTTAATATTTTAATTTAAAAAAAAATAAACATTTTCAACCACCCCATTAATAAAAAAAGTAAACTCCAAACATGACATAATATCTACAAAATAATATCTAAAAAAGTACACACATGACAACATATAATATTTAGATCAGTTGAAATTATTTTAATTTTTTTTATGATGAATAATTTTTTATAAAAAATTATTAATTGAAATAAATAAAGAATGTAATATATTTTATATAAAATAAATAAATATTTTGAATTTCAATATTAAAACTTGAAAAAATTAAAGATTTCAAGCATTAGCTATGTTATTCAACTAGTTCACCACTTGTTGCAACACAAAAAACATTGTTTTCATAATTAAATACCATTATAATAGAATAGGTTCCAAACAAAATAGAACCGGTTCCACACACAAAGCTTGTCCTTTTGGAATTGGATCAACCCATAACTAATTCCATTTCCTCGTTAAAGCACGGATCTATTTCCTAGGCCATGTGCATGGTGGTGACTTACATCATCCCATTCCGTGAAGCGAGGTTATTTGAGTAAAATTACTATAATCACTCTCAAATCTACTCATTCAAGCGGGATTCAAAAATAATCTCAATCCCACAGTTCTTCTCTTTCAATCGCTTCATAATCTCTATAAAGAAACATAAAAAAATCTTACAAATCAACGCTTATTATTCTTTTCAAATAATAAATTCATGAAAAAGAACACACTTAACCTTCAAAGTTATGATAATGATGAATTTAAATTTATGTGTGCGTGAAAAACAATATTTAAATATTGTGAAGGGGAAAAAATGATTGAATAAAGAATACCATTTATACAGATAACACATGAATCAATTTCAATTGCTTACACTTAAACAAAGCAGGTTATAACTAAAGTTTCAGTGAAACTGGTTTGAAAAAATGGGTTTCTTCTAAGCTTACAAGAATAATAAAAACTAATTCAGTTTCATCATAAATTAATAGATCATGCAAATAAATTAAATTGTAAAAAATATTGTCTATTGAATTTTTTAAATTTAATTCTCAATTCATTAGCAAATAGTTTTTTTTTTCAATTATAAAAGAGTTAATTTCATTTGTTTTTATCTTTAAGAGATGTTTACGAAAAGTCACATCTATAAGTCTCATCACAACCCTTTCTTAAATAAAATGTTTATTAGGAACAAATTTTATATATAGACTAGGAAAATAGTTATGCGATATAGCTGATATATGTTTCCAACACATTTACGTACACTTAATGATAATATATAAATCTAATTTCTAACCATTTACATAATAGTTTTCACCACAGAAAAACGAATGTAATAAATGGTATAATAAAAAGAAAATACTATGTAAATTGTTGTCTTTACTAGAGATGGCAAATAAAACCGTCCCCGTGGGTATTGCCCGAACCCGTCCCCGTTTTGACGGGGAATCCCCGCATTGACTGGGTATGGGTATGGGTATGGGGAATCCCCGACTTTTTCAGTTGGGTATGGGGATGGGTATGGGGATGTACATATACCCGCCATAATACTCGTCCCCGCCATATCTCCATTCTCGTTTAAATTATTAAAATATTCACAATTAATCAAGTAACCCCTATATATATATTTTTTTTTCTATTTTTTATTTCTTTTAATTATTTCATTTGTCATGAAACTCATTCTCATCTCCAATATATTTTTTATCTTATCATAACCTTTATGTAATTATGTTAAAATGATGTATGTTAATTAAAAAAAAAATTATGCCTCACATTTGAATATTTATATTATTTTTTAATATTTTTATTTATTATAAATTTTTCTTTCACATGAGAATGTTTATACTCTCAATTTAAGATAATATAAAAAAAATTCTTTACTTATTATTATTATTAATTTTTGTTTAATTTGAAGAACTCTTTTGTTTCATTAAAATAATTTTCGTTATTTTTCAACCATTAATTATATGTTAATATTTGAAAAGTTTTCTTAATTCTCTAAGATATTTTTCGTCTTATCATACCTTAGTTATACATTTGATTTCCTTTGTGTGATTTTTTTCGATAGTCTCTCAAATTATTTCTAAAACACACATTTGTTAGTTTTTTAATATTTTTATTTATTTTTTTTATTTTCATCATGTAGAATAATATTTCGATATATTCTATCTAATTATTTTTTATTTTATAACTCATTATTAATCATAATGTAATTTTTTCACTTTAAATTCTGTTTGAAGTGGTTAAAATTTTATATATATATATATATATATATATATATATATATATATATATATATATATATATATATATATATAATGATATTTAGGAATAGTATATGATAATTCACTACAAGAAAAACATGAAATGGTGACTGATTTAGTCAGTAACCCATATCAGTCACTATTTTTCGTCATTGGTGGTAGTAGTTGATTTATTGTCTGAATCAATGACTAAATTAGTGACCGATTCAATGATCGAATCTGTACTTGATTTAGTGACCAATTTAATTACTAATTTATATGTAATTTAATGACAAATTTTTTGGTCACTAATGATATTTCTATTTAATTTTAACCACTTCAAACATAATTTAATAATTAGTTCTGTAAGGTATTTTTCATTTTATCATACCTTAATTATACATTTGATTTCCTTTGTGCGATTTCTTTCGATAGTCTCTCAAATTATTTCTAAAACACACATTTGTTAGTCTTTTAATATTTTTATTTATTGTTTATTTTCATCATGTAGAATAATATTTCGATATATTCTATCTAATTATTTGTTATTTTATAACTCACTATTAATCATACTGTAATTTTTTCCACTTTAATTGTATAAATAACTTTTATTTACTACAATATAAAAATTTAATGTAATTGCTATGAATATTTTTTTGTCACTATCCAACATATATTGAAGTTCAAAAGATACAAAATCTATGTCAAAATTTTATTATTATGTTTATTATTTGTTCTTTGTGTCATTTTGATCAAGTGATGTATTATAACTTTTATTAGTGTATAAAAAAGAGATTCATTATAATTTAAAAAATTGAAGTAAACAAACATTTAAAATATATTTTAATTTGAATATTTGTTTTCCTTTTATTATTATGTTTATTATTTATTCTTTGTGTCATTTTGATCAAGTGATATATTATAACTTTTATTAGTGTATAAAAAAGATATTCATTAGAATTTAAAAAATTGAAGTAAACAAACATTTAAAATATATTTTAATTTAAATATTTGTTTTCCTTTTATATTTTTTTGAAATATTTTTTAATTTTATCAACTAAGTTCATCAATGTTGTAGTTTGCAAATTTAACAAATGTTTTGGTTCACATGAAATTTTATTTGGTATTCTAATATAAAATGTAAACAATTATAATTTATTTTAAGGTATTTGGCATCGAAGAAAATCCTCATAATATTGAATATTTCATAATATTATGTTTTCTTTACCGTAATTTTTTTTCTTTTATAAAAATTAATATTGAAGTAGTTAGAACACGGGTACGGGTATGGGTACGAGATTATACCCGTTATCCGGTGGGGATGGGAATGGGAAAAAAATTTGATACCCGTTGGGTTTGGGTATGGGGATGGGGATGAATTTTTTATGCGGAGATGGATATGGGATAGCGAAACCCGTCCCCGCCCCGCCCCGCCCCGTTGCCATCCCTAGTCTTTACATCACCACTTTTAAATTTTACCTAACGAACATTTAATGAGTTATCGAAAGAAACTTACTATAACCCATTCAGAATGTGCATAGCTTTAGAAGATTCAAAACAAGATTATTAATACTCATTAACTTTATCAATTATTAATCTTAACAAAAAAACCTGAGTTGTTGAACACATAATGTTCGAACAATCCTCCAAAATTTAATTGCAAACTAAATAAAGTCCAACATCGTGTTCTTCAGATAGACCCTCACTAATTCACATTCATTTCGTATCACTTCAGCTATAATAAATGCACTCTAAACAACTTTTCATAAATATCGATAAGTACGAATCAATATAGACAAAATTGATCATCCCAAAGTCCTACTTTTTTAAGAAATCATCAAAAGACGTTTCTCTCTTAACGCTCTCCTTATATTTATTTGTTTTCAAGAAAGTGATTGTCACAAGAGAAATGAAATTAAAATAAAGAAAATAATAGTAAACGGGTTATTATGCATATTGAAATTATCGGGGTGTGAAAAGGATGATCCTAAAACATATTTTGAATTTTAGGTCAAGGTACCTCTCCCGACCAAATTTTTTACATCATAATGAATTCTTTCCGGTTTTCATTTAATAAAAATAAAAATACATTATTTTATCCTCCATCTCTATAGTTTATTGGTGTTAAAAAAAATTAACATATTTAATTTTATTTTTCTTTTAGAATTTGAGAACATGTTTTACAAATTTAGAAATATATTAAATTATAAGTATATAATTTAGAAATAAATTCTAAATTAAAATATGTTTCTAAATTATAAATTATACCGTGTACAATAAAATTTTGTATTATATAATCTAAAATATTTATAATTATATGATAATTTGAATTTTTTTCACACCTATTAATACAAAAATAAAACAAGAGAGTTCTAAAGTAATCATAGTAGACTATAAGTAGCTAAAAGAACAATTTGTGGGTTAATTTAGCTTTGTTTAAAACACATTTTCTCATCTTTTATATGACCATTCAATAACAATTCTCATATTTTATACCATCATTCAAAGTCAACTCTCATACTTTATGCACTCACTCTCAACCATCACATATAACCCGCCAATTCTCCACCCCCAACCACCATGAACACCCTCAACAACCATATTATTTTATTTCAAAATTTGACAATTCCCTAACCCCAATCACATGTTTTATTTTAAATTTTACATTTTGTAATTTAAAAAGATTGTAAAGTTATCAAGGAAAACAATAATAATCTTCCTTTCTGTAAAAAAAAAAAAAAAAACCTTTGGTATGTTTCTTGTCATACCCGCCATGTTCGGCGGCTTAATACTTTCTCAAGTTCTCTTCTTTCCCTCTATGATCTTTATTTTACTCTACAAAAGACTTATAACATTTATTTAACAGCAGTCACTTATCATCAGTGTTTGGTTTATGAAGTAAAAACAACAACACTTGTTATGTACAAGTACATTCATTAAGGAAATACTATGACAAACTAAGCAACAGGAAATTAAGGTTGAAGAAACTAAAATTACATAATAAACATTAACAAACAAATGCAAACATCCTTGTTGTGTTGTCCTTGATCAGTCCTTGTCTTTAGGAGGAGAGTAATACAACTTGAAAACCCTAGGAAGATAAACAGGCAACAGAAATCCAAACAAATTGTAACACCAGAAGGCCATGTTAGCCACAGCAAGCACTCTCCCCACATAGATTCTCCTTGCAGACCCACTGTGTTCTTCGTTAACCTTGTTGATCTCACTCCTCAGCCAATCCACAATCGTGAAAATCCGCCTTGAATTGTAGAAGATAGGCACAAAAGCCCTAATCGGAATTGAGAACCCGCCATAGTATGTCACCCCTTCCATGAAAACTTGGCTGGCCAAGAGAAAAACATGGGGTGCTGCTGCCTTGATCCCTTCTTTGTCACCCTCAAATATTCCGTCTAAGATATAGGCAATTGGGGCAAAAAGTCCAATGATGGCCGCTACAAATATATAAAGGGCAAACATTTTGTTTTGTGGGTTGAAAACTGGGGTGTCTTTTGATGGGTGAAGAGATGGAAAAGCCACTTTTGACAGGAGCAACACGTAGACTATGGAGAATGCTACAAAAGCAAAGTCTTGAGGACAAATCATGCCACTTGCAGACAGCACAATGACCACGGCCAAGCAATTGAGATGGCGGAAAGACGGGAAACTTGGTTTTCTTGGTGTGGTGATGGTTTTGTGAAGTCCATGTTCTTCTTTGTGATCAACTTGTTCCTCTCTTGGTAATCTAATGTCAGAACCGGTTGGACCAACACCACCAGACATTTTGTTTGTGAAGCTACTGAGAAAATGTGTGAAAGGAAAGAAAGGCCAATTTGGTTCTGTTTTCAGAGAAATGAGAATGAAGAAAGGAATGGTTAGAATAAGTGATAAAGGTGCAAGATTTTTACCATTCTAAATGAACTAAATATGGTGAGAAGTATATGAAAATGACAGAGAAGGCGAGATAAGGTTGAATGCTTAGCGGTGGAGAGAAGAGGTTTACGTGAGTATGATAAGGATAATTGATACGTGGCATGCTTAGGTTTATAATGATGACACGTGTACTTAATTAGTTGTGGACGTGGCACTCTAAGGAACAAGGATATCTAGGAACATCTGATGTCTGCACTCACTGAAAATTATCGGTTAAGATTCTTTCTGCTTTAGTTTTTCGTGAGAAATCCCTGATCCAAACAAAATAAATGTAATTTTTGTGCAATGTGATATTAACAGGGTTTTGGTTTGAAGTAATAAATGTTGTAAAATAGATTAACTTTTTATCTGGTTCATTTAAAGTGAAATGTATTTTTTCCATCAAGTTTCACACCACCAGCAATTATTCTGTATATCAATTGAATTTTGTTTTAATGGTAATATGTAGAAGTGTATGTGAAACAAATAATGATCGTAAAAAATAAAAATTATTTGGAAAAATACTTTAGTTTATTTGAAGTCATGGATTAACCTAAAACCTCCATATAGTTTGAGTCAAATAGTTTATTTTGTTCCTTCATTAAATACTACTACTGTGTACTTAAATTCTCAATCTTATAGTACTTTAAATAAAATTTAAACTTATCATATTATTAACTAAAATAAAATAAATTAATATTTTATTGTTTACAAAAGTGGTAATACATTCAATAAATATCAAAATATGAGTCCAATAGCCGATTACAAGTTTCCTACGTTTCTTCGCAACTAGTGTTGTTAAAAATACTGATACTAAATTAAATGGCATAAAAAACTAAATTTTGAAAAAAATGAATCAAAAAACAAAGAATTATGAATTAAAAAATGTATTTTAAAAAAATATTCATTAGGTATAGCTCAAATAATTAAACAAAAGTTCAAAATAATTTAATTTGATTTACTTAAAGTAAAATTTAATTTAATTTATTTAAATAAGTATAAACTTCAGAATAACTTCTATAATTTTACTTCAATTTTATAATAGTTGATTTTTGCATTTTTTTTCTCAGTAACAATTCAGTTTTAAGATAAGTCAGCAGCTCTAGTGACTAGACAATATGCAGCTGAAGTTTTTATCCGATTTTTTTTTTCCATCCAAAATATCTTCTTAAAGAGAAGTTGAATTAAATATATATGGACGACTTAATAATCTAGCAACGCAAACTATTTTTTAATAGAGAAGGGTTTAAGTTTAGCTTCACAAAGCACATCATTCGAATAGTGAACAAAAGTTTGAGGTGTAATTAGGGATGAAAAAGAAAATCAATATTAAGTGAATTATTGGTGAGTAAAATGTATTAGTGTTAAGCATATTTTAATTACTCATTTATTAATGGATGAATACAATTACTTATTTTTAAAACAAAAGATTAAAAGGTATTAATCATTAAAAAATTGTTTGAAATTCAATTTTATATATGTATATTCTTTTCAATTAAACTTATGAAATCTACTTTACTGTTAAATCTATATAAATTTACTGCATTATATCAGAGCAATAGAACTATTGAGACACTTTCAGTGAACAAGTAAACCTACCCCACGAGACAGGCCGCTTGCTTGGCCAATTTTTAGCCCGGGGGACAAGGTTGTATTAAGTGATAACCATGAAAACAAGAGGATGCACTTTTATAATAATAATAACCAGACAAATTTATTACACAAAATTTTGGTAAAAAATGCCACAAGAAAAAAAATAAACTTAATGCACAATCCCCTATTATGCCTTCATTTGAAGGAAAAGGACGGAATATAAAAAAAAAAAAAAAAAAAAAAGCTTCAGGCAAAAACCTACCTCCAACTTTTTGACAGAAGACCATCGATAAAACTGGAACCTCTGCTAATAAATTAATTGGCAAGAAGTCAATCTATGCATATCTGTCATAATTAAATAGTCCAATTTCTTCTTTGTCTCTCACAACAACTAGACTGCTGCTTTTTGTTTGGGAATGTACTTTATCTTCATTCCTTTTTCAGGCTTCGTTTTGGGTTTAGATCTTGCTACTCCAGAGGTTGCAGGCAACCGGTTCTCTGTATCACAATCCTGGACAGACTGTGCTCCACGAGGCTGAGGCTCAGAATCAGGTGTGCAAACCAATTTTACATGGTTTGACGAGATAGCTTCTTTCCATCCTGTATCACAATTTTTAATTAAATAAGCAAACTTAAGACCAAGCCAAGCACTTAGAGTCTGTTTGAATATAAAGCTAAAAGAGTTTTTGAGAAATTCTCAACTCCAAAAAAGTTCAGTAGCTCTCAAAAACACTTCTAGCTTATATACAAACAGGTTCTTAATAATCACACTGCCACTACAGTAAATGAACAATATAATGAAGAAAGAGGTAAGGATTACTTTGGGCAAGAAAGGATTTTGCAGCAAGGCTGGACAGACGTAAGCTGTCTGTATCTACTTTTGCCACATTATGGGAAAAATTGTCCCCAAAATCAATATCATCATTACCCTCTACACTACACAACCTTAAACTACTTTGACCAGACGAATTTTCATCAATTTTCCCATTAATAACATCAGCTTCTGTCCCACCATTTTGAAGTGGAAATGACTCTTTAGTTCCATGCTGGCTAACAGGCCTCCAAAACTTTGTTAAACGACCGTTGCTTCCTGGTTTCTCCTGAGCAGTATTCAGCTTGGACAGATTCCCTGCCGAGCAATCCCGCTGGGGTGCCATAGAATTACCTCCGGAAGGGCAGCAATTACCCAGACTAACCGATACAGATCCTATCAAAACTTCATGATTTTTAACTTTGTCTGGTTCTTTCAGCATTTTGTTTTTTAGAACCACAGCATTAGATTCTGCTTTAGGTTTTCGACTCCAAACCTTACTGCCATTGATTATAGGAGCTACCCTAAGATCATGGCTGGTTCTATGCTTTTGATTAACTCCAAGCTTCGACAGTTGAGAATTTTGGCCTGCATTCAAACCATTGGCTCTTGCCCATTGGGATTTTGGTAGCCCTTGCCATCTGGCAGGCATTGTGCCCCGGCGATTATGTCCTTGTAATGTCTGCCGCTCTATATACTGATCAGTGTCACAATCATCATACCCTGACGGCGTATCCCCTTCTATAACTTCATTAGTGTCTAGGCAGTGAGAAGTTACATGTGGTGGAGGAGAATGATCCGCAAATATATCTGGATTATGTGCATCGAAGTCACATGTACCCAAAGATGCTTCTCCTGGTGATACATCCTCTCCTGCGCTGCTTATGTTCCCTTTAGTTTCTGTGTCGTCTTCAATTTGCTCCTTTGCCTTGTGTTCTTTCTGTCTGAGCTTTTTCTGGCGTTTCCTCTCTAAAATCTCAGCTTTTCTATGAATAGATAGAAAAAAATAAATACAGAACCTACAATAACTAGTTTATAATAGAGTACATAACATATCTAGTACCTTATTATTGGCTTCGCTATAAACAACTTAAAGAGCAAGGCATTAACTACCCAAATGATCAAAATAATGTAATTTTGTTTATTTATTATTATAGGTCATTAGAAGTTGCAGAAGTCATTCCAAAATTCAGACAGCTAAAGAAAGAGAAATATAAGTCATTACATATACATGTCTATTTTAAGTCTATTATGGTATCTAGAAGTATTCTTAAAGCCAGATAGTAGACCATGGGTAAACTAAGAAAAAATTGTTGCATTATGATGTTCTGTCAGTGCAGTGAGACTATTAAAGTTTCGCTAAAACTACGCATAACTCGTTCTGAGTGAACATAATAAACACCAGTATCCTTCATAAAACCTGGTCCTTGTTGGGAATTGTTTCTCTAGCTAAAATCAAGTTAGGTTTCTTTTCCTACTGTTTTTCATATGCATTGATTCAATGACTATATAAATTCCCTGCTTTCAGCTATTGAAAAAAGAGTAATGCTCGGGCTCCACTTTAAATACTAAATTTCATCCAATTGAGGTGACTTCCCTCTAATGGAGGACAATAAAAATTTTAAATGGAGGCAAACAAATTGAAGATTAGACCATGCTTTTAAATGAAACTCAACCAAACACTTGAAATATTTTCCTTTCCTTAAGAATCTAAAAATTGAAATAAAAATCAAAGAACCGCTCAGGGAAGACACAGACCAACAACACCTGATATCAATAAAGGCACTAGAACAAGGGAATGAATGGGGAAAACGTACCAAGAAAGATTGATTCAAGGACAAAATGGTTAAATGTACCTTTTCTGAGCAGCTTCTTCCTCTTCCACAAGTAGCTTTTGGCATCTCAATGCTTCAGCATCCTTGTCAGCAAGCCAAGCCTTCACCTATATGAAATGAAATTCATATTTCATCACTACTGTAACTAAGAAATAAATGACCATATTTCATCATTACTGTAACTAAGAAATAGTAAAGAAAGGTTATTATATAATCACGTTAGATTTAAGAGAATGTACATGCAGGATATGCCATAATTTTGGTTTCACTGGCAATGCGTTTTCAAAAGCATTATAGCTCAAGCTATGTGCCAAGTCAAATCTTAAGGAAACAAATTAGAACTTTGTTTATTTTATGGCATCAGAGGATGCCAAAATATTGTTTTATATTAATTATCTTTTTAAACCCTTCTATCGCCTCTTTGTGTAACTGAAAAAATGGACTGTTGTGTTACGTGTAAACTCTTCCACTTATGTATATGTCAACATATGGAAACTGTCAACAATGATAGAAGCATGAACTATTGTGTAATTCTAAACAATTTTTTAGACCCTTTCCACCAGTAAAATCAGGATCGTGTTACTTGGGAAAAAGCCAAATAGAAGAGTAACCACGAATTGATTTTATACCATAAATCTGATTGAATAACTATGGATTTGTTCATTGTTAACTTTTGATATAAGTGAAGCATGCATTTGAACAAACTAAGGTTTTGTTAATAACCAACACTCCTAAAACCTTGAGCCATTTGGCAAAGAAGGCTCTTGCACGGCTTTATATAATTAACATAAACATACAATACTATGACATTGAATGAATCGAACAACAAACAAGCCTAGACACCCACAAAATCACATCAGTGTCATCTACTAATCTTTACAAAAAAAAAAAAGGGAAATGTAGCAAAAAACACATGAGAGGGAGGAAGAGAAGTTTAGAGGTAAACAGACAGATTCTTAAGTTGGTAAAAAATTACCAGTTTCTGCTCTAGCAAGAAACTTGTGCAAGCAACTAGGTTTTTTTGTTCAAGACCAATCTTTCCGGCCTCTCCATCAAAAACATATCTTTGCATTGACACTGCCGATCCAACCAAAAATGTTTTTTCACTAGAATCATCTAGGATACTGAACAACTCTTGGGAAGATATAGGAAAACTAGATGGCCTGGATTGAACAATATTCTGCAAAAAATTTAGATAGACTGTGTTAATATATCAAAGGAATGTACCAGCAAAAAAGTAGACTGGGTGAATAATTGATAAGCAAGATCATGTAATGTATCTTACCAAAAGGGCAGAACCAGCCCTCAGATAATACTGTGGAAGAGAAGAAAATCCTTGTTTTCTAAGAGTTGTCAAAGCTTCTAAAATTGAAGACCCTGGAACTTCCTGGAAAGCATTTTAAAATGGAAACCAAAAAAGAATAAAAGATACTTTGACTAATTCAGGTTAAAATAAAAACAAGAGCTGAAAAGAAGACAGCATAAGAGACTAGTGTCATTGTATTTGTAGCTATGCTTCTTATCCATTTAGCCTACAAAAAATAGTGTTGTCTGCAATCAATTGTCAATATAAAAAAGACAATGATATTTCCAAACAAGAACAGAGAAAAGGCTTAAAAACTACATTCACATTTGAAAAGGCACCTAGAACCTTCAACAATCACCGGAAAGTTTCCTAACTAATATGGCAATCAAAAGAGCTTTTATCAGTCCGAAAAATGCAGCACACTGAACAATAGTCTAAGTGGAAGAGTAAATTTCTGAAAGGATTTCATGTATAGAAAATCTTATAATATGGCAAACCAACAAGATTTTATGTAAATTGAGGTGAAAATGGGAAATAGATGGAGAAGCCCCTGTCACTCAACCGCCCACACTTTCATTTCTACCAATCGTAGCTTAACATAACCAGTACACGAGAAGGCAAAACCCATTAAAATAACATCATATAAACATAAATTAGTCAATAGGCAAAAAGATATTACCTCCAGCATCACATTCTTGAATGAAACAACTTCCTTTGCCTCTTCTATGGAGAGCTACACATGTTATTGAATATCAGCATGCATAAAACAAGATGTATTCAACATATAACTGAAATTCACAACGACCAAAGGTTACCTTATCCCAATATGCCCCTAAAAGTTCCCTATTCTTTTTAGAATCCTACAATGTGTAAGAAGCAATAGGAAAAAGTGAGGAAGATTTGGAAAAGAAAGATAAAAAAACAGAAAATAATCTCAAGGGGGCAAAAGCATGAATAACAAGCATCAATGTGTTGTTAGATAATTGCTTCTGCTCATTATAAATACAAAGATAACCTTATCAAGCTTTTTCAACCGGTGCTGCACACGTATGTGCCTTCTATAGTTAATGGGAGAGCAAAATTCTCGAGAACACTTGTTGCACTTTTGTAACTGAACCTTCACAGGAGAGAGCAAAGGCCACCCTGGAAGTTCTGTAAAATGGATGAAAGGTTTTATCATAATGTCAAGGTTTAAATCAATGGCATCAGAAACAAGCTCAAAATCTACGTATGGTACTTTTACACACTAGTCAGCAAGCCTGCGATAGGTCACAACAAAGGCAATACCAGTCTAGCAATTTTAAAATTTCAATTCTATGTTTCCTCTTTTTATGGACTTTTATATTAAGCTGTTGAAGGAAGGCTGCATATCATGTGAATTGCATATAACCACAGGCAGCATATAAGTGCCTTTAAAATGAACCCTTAATTCTTTAAATAATTGCAAATACCTTGCTGATCTAAAGCATGAAGTAATTGAATCCACTGTACTGGGCTGTCACCGGCCCTAGGAAAGGAAAGCAAAGGTTCTTTTCCAATTGCTTGTCTGAATATTGTATCTAAAGAATCATTTCCATCATCTGTTTTTGTGAAACCGGTTGTGCCTGAGGCCGGGAGTTTTGCAACTGGCATCTATTCAGACAAAAATCTTACCAGGAAATTTTGCTAGATTGCACTGCACAACTATACATGTAACAATGGGAATAAATTTAAATTCAAAGAGAAATGAAGAAATGAAAAAATGATTGATTCAAATTCAATGTCAAAGAAACTAATAAAAAATGTCAACACAATAACATATTGCCAGACCCATGCCACCAGAGTGATAAGAATCGTCATATCATATAAAACAGAACACATTAGATCAGTGAAAAATACAACAAACATTTCCAACCAGAGCACAATAGATCGATGTAGAATCTACACTACAACTTATTCGGTGACTCCATTATTAAAGAAACTAATATTCTTGCATTCTCAATAGGTAAGCACTCGACCACCATAGTTTTAAAAATAAAATTACGATTCATTAAACCTAACACAATTTATCATAAACACACGATCTATCATAAACATTCAACCTTTATTCATTTTCATCCTCGACGAAGGAGACGGGAAAGACCCCGAATTTACTTCCAACAAAAACATAATACAATGGAGTAGGAGAACATGATCTAACATCGGGAGTGAAAAAATTAAGTGGAGTGACAGATCACGTACCAGGTAGAAGAGATCGCTGGGAGATGAACGGATTCTGTTGTGACGATCCGAAGTGGGAGCGAAACGGCTGCAAAGGAATTGAGAGTGTTTGGATTTGGATGGAAAGAAGATCGCGAGAGGAAAAGCGAAAAAATAGCCTATGAGAGAGAACTCTCTGGCATTCCTGCAGGCTGCAGTTGTAGTAAGGAAAAAGAAAAAACGTTTCTAACAAGAAACAACTTCAAAAACATAAAAAAGTAAAATAATAAAAGCAAATAATAAAATACATTGAATTAATTACTCTTCTATTTTTTGTTTTCACCGCTAAGATTTCTACCCACACTCTCTTATAACGCGTGAAAAAATATGGTATGGAATTGTGGTTTGGTAACAAACCAACCACTTACATTCCGAAGATGGAGTGAGTGATCGCACGTGCCTGTTTTCAGACTGCACGTGGGTTTATATGTAAAGAGTGTCCTTTTCGTCATTTCAGGATGGAATTAATCAGAAAACTTAGAAATAATTCCTGTTTGACCTTGTCCACTCCAAGGTATTACTATTTCTACCTTGCTGTAACTTCAAAATGAAAATCATAAAAATAACATGAAGATCAATATGATATTGCAAATTAATATTATTATTTCCTAACTACTATTTAAAGAAATGAAATAAAAATTAAGTGTATTCCATCAATTGTATTACAAAATTTATTGATAATTAATTATAGAATCTTTTAGTACGGGTAAGTTTTTTCATTACATCATAATTTTTTAGAATTTTAAACAAGATTTTTCGTACGAGTTAAGAAAGAAAAAAAAGTTAAATATATATTTTTTTAACTTCAAATTATTTTTTAAAAATTAAATCATATATTAATTTTGTCAAAATTGTTATATTATAATTAATAATAAAACTCTATTCTCTAAAAAATATTTCGAATGTTATTTTATATAATTTTTATAATGTACAATGGCAAGATAAAATAATAATAAAATAAAATATGTACATAATTTGAGTAAGATGTAAAAAAATTGTACAAGCTATTCATAATAGATAAAAAAAATCGATATTATAAATTAATACCGTGATATTGATTATCTTTTTATAACAAAACAGGTATCTTAGTACATTATACTCGTGAATATATGTATCAGTTAATATTAAATCTATCAAAATATTCATATATATATATATATATATATATATATATATATATAATAGATTAAAATTTGTATTGGTAGGAATAAATTTTGTACACTATGATTAAATTTTGTATAATTAAATTTTATTAAAGTCAATTTGCAATTATGGTGGCATATGTGTTACGTTTTTTAAGATTAAATATAGATAACATATAACCTTATAAAATGTTGCAAAATGTTAACATGAATGAAGTTAACTGTACAATTATTTATAACTTTATACTATTTATATTTAGTCTCTCTTTAAAAAATTTGTTCAATTTAGTCAAATGTGGATCTAATATTTCTAATCAAA
This sequence comes from Vigna unguiculata, assembly GCF_037176805.1. NCBI lineage: Eukaryota > Viridiplantae > Streptophyta > Magnoliopsida > Fabales > Fabaceae > Vigna > Vigna unguiculata. Next base: position 42,100,011 of record NC_140798.1, read on the forward strand.
GTTTGCTAAATTTATTTGACATTTTAAACATGTTTTATAACATTTAAGTTATTTATAACGTTTTACATATTTTCTTCAGTGTTAACTAACAATTATGTTTAAAACGTTAAATCAATTTAGTCAAAGGACTAAATCAATGCATTAATTCTATGATTGAAAAACTAAATTGAGTCATGATATTAAAAAATGAGTAATTTCAATGTGTAAAGAAAGTTGAGGAACTAAAAACCTATTTATTTCAAAAAATCACTTCTAAATGTTGAACTTATATCCATGATTTATATACATGGTCATATATTAAAGATGTTTCTACACAAAAAAAAATAATATACAAATCATTTCACAATATTTTAAATGATTCTAATTGACTCAATGAAACTAAATTCATTAAGTAGAAAGATTTTAAATTATAAATGTCAATAACAACTTCATAATGATGTCTATTTATTTATTGATTTGATGACAATTTAAATTGATTTATTTCTTTTTTTGTTGAAAACATAAATTAAAAATAATAATAAATAATATCATTTAATTATTGCAATTATTTATTTATATTTTAAATACTTTTTGACACACATATTTTATTATTCATTTTATTCTAAATTTAAATATATTTCTTTATATTAAATAACAATATCTAAAAATAATCTATAAATTATAAACAAATCAACCATAATTTTTTATTATTCACTATTTTAATTAATTATTATAATTTTAAATAAATATCTCATATATTATATTATTTTTTATATATAAAATATATTATTATTAGTATTAACCGAATCTCAATATAGAGATTAATGGTAAGACTTGTCAATTGTATCCTAATGTCAATTCGTGCATTACTTTTATAGTCAATTCACAAGCTTGACTCATCGAAGAAGAGAAGATTGGATTTACTTAGTATAGAATGTAGTTAGAAATATTCGATTAAGATTGAATTGATCAATGTCAAATAGTAGAGACATTGTATAGTATAACAATGTTAAATAAAAACTGTTGTATTTTATTAAATACTTAGAGAAATAATCAATCACATATCATGTATTTAAAAATAAATTCTTTCAATTAAAATTTACTTTAATAATTAGACCACATGAATGAAAGGGGTAAAGTCAAATATTATGTTTGATTCGACTAATTTACAAATCAGTCTTTTGGAAAACTCTAGATTGTTATTAATAAAAAAAAACAAGGTTTATTTACATAGTCATCCCTCGTTTCAGAAAGCTCTCAACCAGGGAAAGGTTTAATTAAAAAAATTCCTTGCCAAGATATCATGAATCTTTATAAAGTGAAGTTTCTAAAATGAGCAAGCAAGAGTGTATTTGGGTTTTAAAAGGCATTATGATTTTAACTCACTAAAATTCAAGTGTAAATACACCCTTACTGGCTCACCTTAGACTTAATTTTTTACGTGATAAGTGTGATTTATACCGGTGTAATATGTGCATGTATAGTGGACAGTGAAGGTTTACTGTTGTTGCCACTCCAGAATTGCATTATGTAGAGCATAGTTAGGTACCAAATCCGTGTGATCAAGCTTAAGGTTTGTCATGGGGGAAGTGTCGTGGCCACTATTCAACCACCCTCTTATTGCCTCTTCTTCATACGTAAAGCCATCTGCAGCTATGTATGGATCTTCCATTACTTCCTGCAAAACCAAAAGGTAAACGTCATGATTATCACAAGCAGATAAACGTTATGATTATCACAAACAGGAAAGCAATCGCGCGGAAACCCAATGTTTTAACTTGTGATTGCAATAATTCGCATATGCTATAACAGCGGTTGATTAGTAAGATGAGGAGGTGGAGGAGAAAAGAATAACCAGACCCCTTAATTGCTTATAAAAACTTAGTGTTAAAGCTGCAGAATAAAACTGTGTCAGAATTTTTATAGAATTCAACTAAATTTGGGGGCAGTTATTGGATAAGATGAAGTTGTAAGGGTCGCTAATCCATCCTGAACTTCAAAGGCAAGCATTTTTCAAAACAAAAAGTGCATTTGATGATGTTCACCTGGACAATGGGGCAGACAAAATGTGAAGGAACACGGCGAAGCTTCTTAGAAATCAAATATGGTTTGTCAATGCGAGTAGCTTTGAATGGTTCAAGAACAGTCCAAATTTCTGACACAAGGTCTGGCCTGTTCAACCGACTCTTTTCACAACACCTCAGTGCTAAATATGCCAGCAGTTCAGTTTGATAAAGTGGCCATTCACCAGCTGAAAAATCCAAAACTGCTTTAAGGTTTTCCTTCTCCAATGCACACTTCACATCCCTTACTAATCCCAAAAGTGGTCTTCCAGTTAGAAGTTGTAACAATATGACTCCAAATGAATATACATCTGATTCGGGTGTAAACTTGCCAGTAAGTAAATACTCTGGATCCACATACGCCAAATGTTCATTTGGGTTATTATATATTGTGTTTGCATCAGCTGAATCCAAACTTTGCTGGACTAAACTAGGAATGCCCAAGTCACTCAGTTTGGCAACAAGGTTAGCATCGAGGAGAACCTTACTAGGTTTCAAATTCCCATGGATAATACAAGGGTTGCTGGAGTGAATGAAGATTAGAGCAGAACATATATCTGTAGCAGTGGACATTCGAATTTGCCATGGAAGTGGATTCTTTTCTTTGCGGGCAAGGTGGCTTTCAAGGCTGCCATTGTTTAGGTACTCATACACAAGTGACCTAGACTCCGCACAGCTTCCAATTAGTGTTAACAAATTTGGATGTCTTACCCTACTCAAGACCTCTACCTGAAATTCAACAAATAATATAGCCAGCCAAAACGATAAAAAATTGAGTTCCTCATGGACACAACCCATGACAGAAGTATTCAGTCAAGCCATTTTGGATCAATTGCATAACATAATTTAATTTCAAACATACTGGAAGATCAGAAGCTTGGAATTATAGTGTGTGTATGTGTGCGTGCGCACATATATACTACATTTATACACATTAATCTGATGACGGGAACCAATTGGACCAAACTAAAGTGAAAATAAAATAGAACTCTGGCTATTGAGACTTCTAACTTATTTATATGAGAAGAGAAGGAAAAGAGTCATAGATGCACCATGTCAATAATTCCTTTCGCTCAAAAATATATCAAATTATCCAAAAATCTTCAGATATCGAATCAGGTAGGATAATCCATGAAGTGTTTATGTTGTATTATAAATATATGTGCAACTGTTCCAAAATGGTAGAGATGACAGGTATTAATCATGTAAAGCCCAAAACTCTTCTGAATAATTTTGGATGGAGGTGCGTAATGAGCATATTTTGTAGTCTAATTTCAGACTTTCAAGTTGACACTATTAACAGATAACATGAAATTTACCTGACGTTGGAATTTTGATAGACTCTCGTGACCATAAGAGGGTAACATTTTTATGGCAACATGCATGTTGCCAAGCAGTCCCTTGTAAACACTTCCATACCTTCCCTCTCCAATCTTCCAAGATGGGTCGAAATCATGAGTTGCCTCATTGATCTCTACAAAAGAAAATGCAGGGAATTCTACCTGATAAGAGAAGGAAGTATCCGCTTCACCAAATTTTCTAAGCACTTGGACTTCCCTAACTGCATTTGCATGCTCTATTCTAAGCCTATCTCTTTTTTCCCTGAAACTTATCAAAAGGTCCACAGCTGATATGATCTTCTCCTCAAACTCTGTTACCGTACACTGGGACTCAGAAATTTGGTTCATAAGTGCAGAATTTTGGTCTTTGACCATTTGCAATTCTTCAAGTATTTCATCCTGCTGATTCTTCATTTTCTGTACTTCTTGCTTTGACCTCGCCAATTGTTCTTCAACTTCTTTTCTTCTTCTTATTTCCTGAGCACAGCGGCTTTCAAATGCCTCATCCTGTCAAAAATGCAATTTGAAACTAGTTTCAGAAGAAATCTGGTAATCATTTTAGTTCATCAATAATCAGACAGCAATTCATTCAAACATATATTATACACATCTATGATCTATCCATACGAACAAGTTTATCAATTGGCTGCATTAAGCTGACTATTCTATTTATCTGATATTTGGGCTTTCACGTTAACCCAGTAGTACCCTATACATAAAGTAACGATGATAAGGGATTCAGGTGAAGGTAGTCTGCCTAACAGTCTGACTTAATTAAAGAGTAAATAGTCCAAAAGATCTTTCTCCATTGAAAATCAAGTATAAAGATATAGAAAAAGAACGGGAAACAGTGGCGTAATTATCTTTTTTCTTATTTTTAAGCAATAATACTTATACTCCAAATAGTAACCATCGAACAAAATTTGAGAAACCAAACCAGAGAGACCATTAGAAGAAAAAATATATCAGTTTTTATATTTAAGCAATGAACATTGTTTGTCATAAATCTTGATAGTACTATTTTCTATTTTCCATCTCTTTAATGTCACATTTTTTTTATTGATCAGAGCCTTTAATGTCACTCCATATACCCTTTTTGGTTTCATGCTCTTGGCATCTGTGGTGGTGTACCATTTATTTTGCTTGCTTGTTCCCTTTCTTCTAATCCCACCAGTAAAAGAAAATTAAACCAGACCAAAGATGCCAGACTAGGGATTGAAACAAATATATTTTTAGAATAAGAGACAATACCAAACTTGAAAACCCCCCCTGATACACGCTCTGATCTTATTCACAAGAAATCATAACTTTCAAGTGTGGACCTAGGAACAAAAATTCTCTTACAGTCCTACCATTAAAGAGTAGTAGCACACCTATAAAAAAAGAAACTTTTACTCAAAGGTTAAAGCAGAAAAATCACCTCTCACCTCATGAAACATCAAATCTGCCAACTTTGACCTGTCCGCGACCTTATTAAAGGACCGTTTTGTATTTAAGGAACGGTTGAAACTGATACTTTGGATTTCTTTCATATCACCAGAATCTGCAGAAACCTGTCACAAGTTATTCCCCTGACAGTCCTTATAGAAAATGATAAATGGCCTGATCTGAAGAATAGCTGTGTCATTCTAAATTGACAACAAACATAGAAAAGAAAGATCTAAAAAGAATACCTAAATATTTCAATGCATCAGGAGTCGATTTTGATGTAGATCTTTCTGTGTTTGAATTGAGCACCAACAATGCAGGCCCACCTTCTATGTCAGAAGTATGCTTACTATATACCCTGATTTAATTTGTGCATTTCATAAAAGTGGAAGATATAGAACACATTATCAGCTATGAGTTGCTGCCAACATTACAGAATATGATAAAAAAAAAATTAAGTGAAAGATCAAAACTTGTAATAAGGTCATTTAAGTGAACACATCATGATTAGTGGGAGTATTAAGGTCCCTTCTGCTTTACAAAACCATGAGTTTGCCTTTCTACTCATCCACACTCCGAATGTGATTCACAATTCATTTTGTAAATTGTCAACAAAATAAAACTAATGTTTTCTTTAGCTATTTCTGTCCACCAAAGCATCACGTGTCACTCTCTAACCTCCTACCACAAGGGTAATAACTTATTTTATACCATGTTCTTCAACAATTCCAGAACATAAGATCACTTTTTTCAATATATAGATTACACAACAATGCCATTTAAGTGATTTTTCAAATTTGATAGTTATGGAATGCTCAATGATCATGATTCACTCCTCATATTCTGACTTTTCAGTAAAGTATTTGAAAAAAAACAGATAGACGAGGAAAAAGATTACTCAATAGTGCTGTTCACTTAATTACCAACAAAAAATGAGAAAAATCTCTTTTCAAGGGGTTTCCTTTTTGTAACAGTCCAAATCATAAAACCATTCATCAATAAAGAATTGAAGCCAAACCAAATTGAATAAATATACTGTTTCTAAACAGCCCATCCATCCATATCATAAACTGCTCTAAAGATATTGACAAGGCTTGTGCAGCCCATCTAATATTGACATAAGACATTAGAATCATTTCATTGCAGGCAGTACAGTTATCATTTTCATTTACATTTTTACCTAGTACATATGAGGTTGCCCTTGCAAATGAACCAAATATTACATGATAGCAATGCTTGTTCGCGTATAAAAATAGCCTTCTCCGAATCTTGCTTTGCCAGTTTGCTGCAACTCCAACCACTATAGTTTAGTAATGAATAAAAGATGCAAATTAAAACAGCTCTAACTTAGACTTGAAAGCAAACTCATAGAAATTGGCCTTTTATTTGGATATTGTTCTCTGCATCACTCTTTTACATAGTACTTATATTATAAACTTTGTTGGACACTAGGGAAGTTTCACTTCAGATCTCTTGTCAATATCCTCAACCCAAGTGGTACTTTCTAGTCCCAACTCTTTTTAATACCGGTGACCCAACATGAACACCAATGTAGTATGGCAGTATTAAGGTAGAAACTTTTCTCAATTTGAATTTTGAAAATTAAAATTATATATTCCTCATGTTTTATGAACTTCTATACATAACTAGATATGTATCTTACATGTCTTATATATATTTAGATTAATAATATCGTCATATCAGATGTGTATTGTATCTTATACACATATTGTGTTTGTGCATCATTGCTTAAAATTAAGAGCCACAGAGGTTTGGAATTGATACCCCATGTTATATCCATCTGCTGCTGCTCCCACTACAAGCCATCTAATACTGTGTTGAGCAATAGCTTCTGTGATCCCTTTCTCAATATCATCCATCTCAATCAACAATTTACAGGCCCGTACCTATGCACACATACGCCATAATGTAAACAAAATCTGGATTTCTTCATGAAATAGCTATAAACATAACAATGATCTTCCATTACTATTATTTTGAACTGTTTAAATATAATTAAAATCAAAAGTTCACAGTATACTTTAGAGAAGGTAGCGTTCCCTTTTGAAAGACCCTTCAGGTAGACACTTATCTAGTTGCTCTTAAAATAAAGGTAAAAGATCAATTTACAACTTCAAGTTGTGTCATGTATATTTTGATTCTCGATATTTCAAAACATGCAACACAATCCCTACAAATTAAGAGAGACTGAGATATTTTTTAAGGACCAAAGAGCAGTTGAACCCAAGGTAGATTTTGAACTTTCCCATTGAAAATTTTGGTAAAAAAATGTGAGCATGACCTTATGAAGTGATGATTGATCGAAAGTTATGGAGTGACAAATCGTGCACTTTAAAATGTTTACCGCATTGCTCATTTTTAAGTTAAACGGAGGACCAAATTCACATTTGAATTGAATTTCTTATTTACTAAAATAAATACAAGTAGATTACATATTCAGTGTCAAAAATTTATCTACAGAAACGAAAAAATACGAAAAAGATAATACCCCTGCAGGAACCAGATCAAGAATGTATTGGTCTAGGAGTTCGTGCACTGATTGATTTCCCTGATCCTGGAATGCCTGGATTGGAAGGTCTTTTGGTTCATACCCAGAGAGATTCCTGTCTGTTGCACATGCTTATAAACAGAAAAAAAAAAGAAGAAAAAAAACGTTCATAGTTTGTTAAATATTACCAAACTAACAGATAAGACCAACACTGCCTAGTATGAATATAGCCAGAATAAGATCAGTATTTACGAGAGAGGTTATATATCAAAAATAAAAGTCAGTACCAAAATAGACCACATAAATTTCTCATTTTTTCTCACAGTTTTAATTTTATGCTCCACTAAAGTTAACATCACAGCTTATTTGATGACAAAAAACAAGTCTCTAAGATTCAATGCGTCCTTAATCCTTAAGCAATAACTGCAAAAAAATTCATTATTTGTCATATGTGTGTTTTTCACAGAAGTTTTTATCAAACAAAAAACTTGTTCTAGATGGCAAATGAGTTTAGTTATTCATTAATTATCCGAAACAGAATGGTTGATCAAGCTCTTTTTACAATAATAAGCAACACAAAAGATTGGCTATAAGTTCAATTTAGTCATATAAATGAGTCAAATCTCAAGTTTTATAAGCTTAATATTAAACTATGTAAGTGTGTGAGTCACCAAAAAAAAAATTAGATAAGAAAGAGGGTTTCAAGATAATAATAATTTACATATTTGTATCACTTAGTAAGTAGTAATTTTATTTAGAATTATAATGACATGCATTGTCACATTTTTTTTTCTATCTCATCCTATGTTTACTTCATCGTCTATCATTAAAATGCCCACAATGTAATTCAAAAATCCTTCGAGATAAAGTCCCGCAAAGGAAAAAAAATAAAAACTAAAAAGTTATAAATGAGTTGAACAGCAGACCAATCTCCAAATTTTTAAACAAACCAAGCCCAAACCTTAAATTTGGCTAATTTGAACCAATGAAAAAAGCTTAAGGTTCATCTTTATATTTGCAAGTCAAACCTAAGCTTCAAGTCATCAGCTGACTCACTCTAGACTCAATTACGCTCTTCTTACCCTTATTCTTTTAAAACCTTGATACACTTGCCACAAATCAAATATCACCCCAATCACACCAAATTAATAAGCAGTTTCACCATTTATAGCTTAATCATTCATTTCATCAATCACTAGCAGTAAATGCAAAACGACATAATCCAATATTTGTCTTTTCATCTTCACCCTCAAATTCAAGAGTTTAAAACAGCATTGTCAGTCTTCCTTCCTTCTTCTGAAAGGTCCTCGACCTCGAGCTTTTCTTCAATTGATATATTGCAGACATAATAGCCAACCCAAAAAGTCAATCCAAACAAAGCAACCATTCAAACCCAACAACCAAATTAAACCAACAATTAACCAACCCAGCAACCAATTTTCCACTAAAACTCCACACATTCGTCAAAACGTTTGATGAAAAGAAAACAACCACAGGACGTACCTTTATTTATTTATTTTTATGTATAAAAAAAAAGAAGAGAATTTACGTTTTCTACTCAAAAGGCATAATTAAAGAGAAACTCACAGAATGAATCGAGGGAGTAAGGTCGGTGAATATGAAGAAGACAAACATTCTTGCCCGAGAAATTCTTAACCGTCCAATGCAACAGTTGCTGCGTCTTCTCCGCGTTCTTTCCCACCGCCACATACACTGTGTCAGTGTCGGCGTCCTCCACCACGATGCTACCCATCGGATCCGAACCAACCAAATTGCGGCGAATCGGTGCAAGAACGGCGCTCGGCAGAATCTTTCTGAGTTACAGAGACCCAGCGATTCACAAATCAGAGGAAGAAGGTAGCGAAAATAGAAGAGAGGGAGAAGGAAGAATCAACAACAGGAATTGGGAAGGACTTTTTGAGGACTGTGAAAACTGAAGTGAAGTAGAAGGAATTGATTTTTATGGCATCAGAGCTTCAAAAAAGTTGTTTCTTCTTCTATGAGTGGGCCCCGTGGGAGAAACGTTGGTGAACCGCAATGGTGAAGGAGTACCACATCGGATATGAAGATTAGCTCAGGAGAAAGGTTACAAATTGTTTGGATTAGAACTATTTTCTGCAGTATGCCTAGAGAAAAAATAATTCACTCTTTTTGTAAGTTAAAACCTATATTCAAGTTCAAAGTATCAATTTTAAAAATGTATATAAAGAAACCTTTATAAATTAACTTTAACACTTTTAATTTTTCAATTCTTTGAGAATAATAAAAAAAAAACTCTGAATGAGCATAACGCGTATGGATATAGTGTGTGAGTTAAGCAACTTAATATAAAAAAACATTAATAGAAACTTGTGGGGGACTAATAATAATGTAGTGACACTTTTAATAGAGCAAGCTTTCAAGACAAATGAAAAGACAAATTCTCATTTAAAATAACTATTGGATAGTATAATGATGAAGAGGCTCTAAGAAGGTTCCATGCATGTCTCATTCATCTCTAACAGATTCCAGAATAATTCATGAAAATTAAAAATTAAAAATAATTGTACAAAGTTCAAACATCTCAGCAACTGAGAAAGCAGAAAACAAAAATTGGGATGCAAAAGTTTAAACTATTGATTTGTATTTAGGAGCACATAACGATGTTTTTTTTTATCGTTTTGTTTTCATTTATTTGTTTCATACCCAACAGACGTTTTACTGCATCTCTAAACTGAATATCTTATTACAGTTTATCTTCAATAAAACTACTATTTTAATATGATTTTTTTCTCCAAAAAATTGTTTGAATTTGAAAAAAAAAAACTTCTATGATGATTTTTTTAATTTTAAAAAACTTATATTTATATGATCTATTTTAAGATAACACTTTTATCGGTGAAATTTTGTTTTTAAAGATTCTCTTGTAGTTAAAACACCAACAATCTTTTAGATTATGTCTTACTGTTTTTTATTTTTTATTTATAGAAAGTCTAAAATAAGAAGAGATGCTTTTTACATTATTATGTAGAAGTCAACAGTATAGAACAACATGTAATAGAGTATCAGTTGTGTGCATACAAGTAGCTTTATTTTATCCCAATTGTACTATCTGTATATTACAAAACAACCATACACTCTGACAACCTATAATAAATAAATAATCATTTCATAATTAACTATGTAAATAGTTTATTTACATTTTTTTAATTAAACCATCGATATGCATTACTATATTATTATTAAAATAAGTTGTCAAGGGAGGGTTTATTTGAAAAATAATATAAAAATATAAGATTTTGTTTTTAAAAAGAAAATCCTGAAAAAACTACACAGCCAGAACAAGTTTTGTAAGGGTTAAAGAAACGAAAGGAGTAGAATAGAATAGAAGCTGCACTATCTCTGATCCACCAAGTCACTTCTCCTGTGAGGGTGCTATGATTCTCTTTCTAAATTATCGGTTTGCAATTATGATAATTTGTATAACTAAAAGTAGCGCTGGGCAAAGTTAGTTTAACTTTACTAAACTACAGTTAACTGAACTATTAAAAATTAAAAGTAATTGAACTAATTATACTAATAATTGATTTGAACTGTAAAACAATTCAGTTTGAAGAAATTATACTTTGACCAGTTAATTAAAAACTGAACTCAAATCCATTTTTATCTTTTGTTTCGCTTTCTCCATTTTTGAATTTACGATGTCATGACGTTGTGCAAGCATATGTATCATATAAATTATCAAACTATACATTGGTTTGTTCATATTTTTTAACTATAAATAATTTATCAGAGCTTATTAATTAAGTAATTATAATATATAACTCTTAATAAAATAAAATGACTGCGTATTTAACTTGTCTTATAATGTCATTAATATTTTAAGTGATTTTAATCCTGAAATGGTTCTTAATAACAACAACTATGATACGAGAGCACTGATATGTAATACTTTCATTTAAATAAAATAGTTATTTTTTATTTTATATACTTTATATAATTTTATATGAAAACTTTATATACTTTTTAGTTGATATTTTTAAATTTATTTTAAGTTTTTAAAAATGATGAATTTTTTTTTTTTTGTAGATATAACCTCTTATGACGAAGTGAGACCTTCAAGTATAATTAATTTAGATGATGGAAGATGTATTAATATTTTGATTTTAGTGTATTGAAATATGATATATATTTCAAGTATTATTTCCTAAGTACTTTTAAATTATAAAACAGTGCAATTCAATTCAAAATTAAGACAATTCGATTACATTTCGGTTCAAAAGTAGCCCAGTTGATCCAAAATCAGTGTAATTCAATTCAAAAACAATGTAGTTAAGTTCAAAAGTGGTGTAATCCAATTAAAAAATAGTGCAGTTCAGTTCAAAAATAGTTCAAACATAGTGCAGTTCATAAAACAATTCAGTTTATAACAGTTCAGTTCAGTTCATATTAAAATGCAGTGCAGTTCAGTACAATTCAGATTATTAGAAAAATTATTAGTGCAGTACAGTTTGTCTGAACTATTTTCCAGTTCAGTGCAGTTCAGACAAACTATTTTTTAGTTTAGTGCAGTTATTGATAGTGTAGTGCAGTTCGGTATATTTTGCCCAGCCCTAACTAAAAGTATATATCTATTTTTTTTTATTTATTGATTTGAAACTATGAAAAGAAAAAAATGATGACTTTTTAATTTTATAAAAAAAAACGGTGAATACACTTATTTTTGAAAAAAAATAAAGTAATTGTTTTAAGCCTTTAAATACGTGTTTGCCTTTTCTAATATTAATTTGAGAATTATTTATTTCAATTTTTTCACTTAGTTATTTTAATTCATCATAAATTTGTATAATCACCCAGATATTTGTTTACAGATGTGGTTTTTTTGAATAGAGTAGCCTTCTTTCTATTCTTTTTTCGTTTAAATAATTTATAATTACATCACATAATATTTGAGAATATACTTTTATCCATTATTTTTTTTAAGTAAAAATAGTAAACCTAATAATTGCTTCTCTGATTTGTTACTTAAAAAATCAACTTTTTTTTGGAAAAACATAATTTTCATCAAAATACCTATTATTTACTTGGATCAAGTATTATTAGATGCGGAAATATTGGAAATTGAAATTTGGTAACCTACAGATTTGTGTAGTAAAGATAATTTATATACATTTAAATAAATAAATTTGTATTTTAGATTTATTTTCATACACGAAATAGTAAAATCAGTTTGATGACACTTTTTTATATAACCACAAAAATAGGTAATTTAGTCGGGTCCTCGATCTATCTTGGGTTGATTACATAATGAGTCAATTTAATTCGACTCACTTATTAGTGAGTCAACAAAATTTGAATCTGATCTGGACCATCACGGGTTGGTGGGTTAAACAAGTTAAAAAGGTAAACTATAATTTTGATTAAAATTTAAATAAACTTCGATAAAATCCAAATGCAGTCCAAAAGATATTAAACTCTAATTACAAACTAAAATTACAAAAATATCAATGTGTTGGCTAAAAAACAACATAATCATACCAAAATGTACAATCCAAATAATAAAAAATATTTATGTAATCATTTATTTGTGGGTTGGTGAGTCAACTCGGCTCACCATGGATTCAACCGGAATAAGTCGAGTTCTAGGTTGATTGAATCAAATATTAACATGTATTAAAATTTGTAAAAAAATTTCAATTCAACCTGATCAAAACTCATGGTAGACCAGATTACCTTGCAAATTTCAATATATTTTGACAATTTTACTTTTTTTATCATTAAAATTTGTTGACTAGGGTTAACGACATGTAATATTGTTCATTAATACATATTCGGAATGGTTACATTAATTTTTAAACTAAATTTAAAACAAATTATACTCAAAATTTAATTTTTATTTTTATTTCAAAATTTCTTTCTTCATTTTTTAAACAAAAGAGGTGATTTTATTCTATATTTTTAATATATAAAGAAATTATTCATTTTTTTTATCTCTCTCATATTACTTTAAAAAACTCTCATGAAAGCATTAACAAATATTTTTGTAATTATCACAGTCACTTTTATGATTATTGACTATTACGGTCTTAATATTAATTAATAACAAGGAAAATAGTTTAATTTAGATTTTATTTTTCATTTAAAGTGTACTTCCTTCAGGTAAGAGATTTTCAATTCCTTCCCAAATATCTTTGATGTATGGAAAATCTTTATTACAAGTTCACACGATAATCCTAAATACTAGAAATCATACATGAGAAACAGTAAAATCTGAGATACGAATAAAACGGATTTTGGTTGATGAAATTGTTATAAACCCGTCAATTATATGCTCTAAATAGAGACTCGTATTTAAGAAATTAAAGCGAGTTTAATGAGAAAATTGATAATCAAAGATGAAAATTCACAAATTTATTACCAGAAGATACCAGGTTAAAAGTAATATTATTTTACACGCATATATTATTAATATTAGGCACGGTATCTATTTAGATAAGAGTGTATTAATTTTGGTTTTCTATTCAATTAAATTTCAACTCTTTAAAAAGTACATCAATTAGATTTTTTTCAAAAAATATAAAATAAAAATTCTAACAACGTTAATATTATATCATATGTCAATATCTGAGCTTTTTTATAAAATTTTTTTCAAAAATTTTGGTTACTACGTAAGGTACATAACATTGTTGGTGTCATGATTATCTTAATTTCAATTTAACATTTATACATGTCTTTCTGAATAAATTTAGTCCATACTCATTTATCTTTTATTTAATTTCGTTCTAAATTTTTTTTCCAAAATTATCCGATAAACTCAATAAGTTTTACGTAATTTAAAAATAAATGTCAAATACAATTTAAATATTATTTTTTTTTATCTTTCGAGATATTTTTCAAAAATAAAATCGTAACTCAATTTCAATAGGGCGGACAATATTATGTTATACTTAGACATACACTTAACTTTTTCATCAACAATAATTCAAATTTTGTGTAAGTCTAAGAATTGCAGGATAAAAAGAAAAAAAAAAATAGAACAAATATAATTTACATAAAAATCACGAGCTACATGCTCACTTGAAAACTATAGTAAAATTAAGTTTAATTATTTAATTAATAAATTTAGTGATTCACATTGCGTGAAATGTATTGTTCTTACATAATTTTGTTTATTTAAGAATACAAATGCAGATGTCTAATCTGACAACATAATAACAAAAAAAGATGCTGTTGATAAAAATCAAATTAATAATCGTTCTTTTTGAACAATGAAATACTATAGCAAGTGAAAATTATTAGGATTCCTATTAAATGTCATCTATCTAATTTCTAATTTTTATGAGATGAGAAGTTAAAAGGTGTTGAATAATTAATTTATTCTCTTTATATATTTTTTTTTCATACTACTTTTTTAATATTTACTTATTTTTTTAATTTACATATTAAATTTATTTTCATGTAAAATATGTTTTATTATTATTTTTTTATAATTTTAATAATTGAATAAAATTTAAAAAAATAATTATAAATCATTTATATATAATTTTATATAATATATAACAATAAAAACATTTTAATAATATAAATTTTTTATTTATTAATTTTTTAATATATCACATCAATTAATTTAATAATAAATTTTTACAAATTTTGTTATTTTATTTATTCTAAAATCATCTTCAGACCTTTTAAAAAAAATAACACCTTGATCCTTTTTATCTATTCCTCTCTCCCTCTTTCCAATTATTTCACACAACCTAATCGACCAAAATCAACAAACACGAAACAATACAACAGGTTAAGATAGATCTGGGATAACAGAAAAATTTACAATGTATATCAGATTGCAAACAAGGATTCCGAATCCCATTATATTGCTCCACTGGACTTTCTCAATTACAAACCTAATCTTAAATATCAAATACGAAAACACAAAAGAAAATTATAATATTAGTTCAAACAGTAACAAAACAAAATTATAAATACATAAATATAAAAATAGAATATAGAGTAAAAATTCACACACACACACACATATATATATATATATATTGTTATGAATTAATGATTGTCCATTGATTTGATACATTTACTGATATGATTCATTACTCTTTATGGTAAATATTTGTATTAACTAAGTTGATTTGTTTCCTTTATGGATTACATATTGTATCTATAAATAGGACTCTTCCTATCAATAATAATACACAGATGAGTTGCTCCCTATTCTCTCATTCTATAGTCTCTCTTGTTTCTTCTCTTCTCTATTATCTGTCGTCATTCTCTATGTTATTCGCTTTATTTCATAACACGTTATCAGCACGATGCTCCAATCAATTGAGGACTAGTGGAAGCTTTTTCTCTATAACGACAGTGTTATGCGTCTCTCAATCCAGGCTCTTTCTAATCCTTTTTCAAATTATAATTTTACCTTATATTCTTCCTCTTGTGATAAGAATTATTTAACTTTATCAATTTTCATCTTCGTCTTATTATTTTTATTTTTATTATGACGGTGATTATTATTATTATTAATATTATTATGTTATATGATAGTTCTAAACACGCGAAAAGTTGCAAAATTTGGATTTGTGACTCTTGATATTACAAGGAAGAATTTCTTATATTGGAATTTTAAATGTTGAAATACATTTATATGCAATTGATATTGGGATACCATTGAATAAAGAAATAAAGCATCTAAGATATTAATTTGCTCATGCGACAAAAATATTATGAAAAGAGATTTCACAAATATTATGAATTTATTTCATGCCTATGTATGGCTGGCTGGACAAAGCAATAAAGCTTTTGATGAAAAATCATGAGATCCGCCTAATCTGCTCCATTCCCAGAAGTGAATGCAGCAATAAATATTATGAATTTATTTCATGCCTTTGTATGGCTAAACAAAGCAATGAGCTTTTGACCTCAAGAAAATCATGAAACATGTCCAAATTGGTTCTGCTCCATTCCCAGAAGTGAATGCAGCAACATTTGATTTATATTTTTATGATCGTGATCATGATCATGATTTTGGACATGGTTATAAAGAAAATTTCAAAGACACATTTTGTCACCAGAAGTGGCACAATAATGTGAAAAAAAGGAAAAGGAAAATGTGAAAATATTGACAAAAAGATGAAAGTATATATTATCATTACTGTGGTAAAGACCATTTGAGTTGTACTTATTGTACACCAAAACATCTTACAAATAATGA
The DNA here is from genome assembly GCF_037176805.1 of Vigna unguiculata. NCBI lineage: Eukaryota > Viridiplantae > Streptophyta > Magnoliopsida > Fabales > Fabaceae > Vigna > Vigna unguiculata. The sequence continues at coordinate 42,116,532 of NC_140798.1, forward strand.
GAAGAACATAGAAACACATTTTGCTTATGAAGATGGTGATTCTGATTATGGCCATATGGATGCTAATCATGTTGATATTGTTATTTTCTTTGTTAAAGCAAATGGAAGCATTGATCACCTCATTGATTATGAGAGTGTTAAAAAAAATCTCATATTGATATTTACGTTTATATGAAAAATGAATGTTTGCACTAGTACCAAAAGATATGTGTCTTATTGATTGTGCAACAACTTATACAATTCTCAAGAGTAATAAATTTTTCTCTTGTTTGATAATGTGAGACATCGATGTTAGTATTATTTATAGTACTACAAATATATTTGAAGACTCTAAAAGAGCTATTATACTTCTACCAAGAAGTTGAATAGAAACTTATTAAGTTTCAATGATATTTGTCTAAATGGATATTATATTGAGACAAACAATGAAAAAGATATGAAATATCTTTATATCTTTATGATTGAGTTGAAAAAGAAAGTGCATTGGAGAAATTATCAACATTCTCTTATAGTTTGTACTACAAGTTTATTAGTACAATTTAAATGCATGTCATGGTAAACTAGAAGTTTACAAATCAAAATGATTGTCTTGTTTGACATGATTAGTTATTATGATGCGAAAAAGAAAAAAAAGGGTTGAAAAACTCATGTGAACACGTTTGAAGCGTGGTAGACCTATTGGTTCCAAAGATAAAAAACTCTTGAATGAGAAAGGGGGCTAATATGCAAAATAACCTAATCGAAAAGGTTGAAATCTCAAAAGATTCATTTGACATAATTAATAGTTCGGTTCCAGAAGAACCTCAGGTACCTGACATGGTTGAAAATGATGAGATCTCAATAAATTATGTCATGAATCATATAATATGGAACCAAAATGAAGTTAACATTGACGAAACTTTTACTTATAACATAGCGATAAATGCTATGAATGACAATGAGGATCAATAAACAATGATCATTGAAGATTATCGGCGAAGAAAAGATTGGCCAAATGAAAATATGCAAAGAAGCACAATTGTATTTGCTTACTGAACGAAAGGTTTTTGGACGTATAGTTCGCACACCTGAAGTTGTGAAACTTGTTGGGTACATATGGATTTTTGCGCAAAAATCAAATTAAAAAAGATGAAATTGTTAGCTACAAAGCATAATTGGTTGCTCAAGGTTGTTCACAAAACCTTGTATTGATTAGTGAAAAAACATGTTCACTAGTATTGGATGCAACAACATTACAATATTCGATTATCCTAGTTGCACAACAAGGTTTGCATTTACATCTAATGGATGATGTTACAACCTATTCGTACGGTTCTTTTGAGAATCATATTTATTTGAAAATCCCTGAAGGATTTTATTTGTCCAACAAGACAAACTCTAAAGAGGGTTATTCAATAAAATTGAACATGCTCTTTTATTGATTAAAGAAATCAAGACGTGTGTGGCATAACCGTCTTATTGAATACTTATTAAAAGAAGGATATAAAAATGATCCTATTTGTTCTTGTATTTATATGAAAAGATCCAAATAATGAATTTGCCATAATTATTGTTTATGTAGATGACATAAACATCGTTGGAATTCCTAATAAGCTCACAAAGGCAATTGATTACTCAAAGAAATAATTTGAGATGAATGATCTTTGAAGGGCAAAGTCTTATTTGAAATTAGAAATTGAGTATTCAAATAAAGGTGTTTTTATACGTCAAGAAGCTTATATAATTAAGGTGCTTAAAATGTTCTAAATGGACAAGTCATGTCCATTATGCACTCTAATAGTTGTGAGGTCGTTAGATGTTGATAAAGACTCTTCTTAGACCTCAAGAAAATGATGAAAATCTTCTTGGTCTAGAAGCACCATATCTTAGTGTCATAGAAACACTAATGTATCTTGCGAATTATACTCGATCTAATATTGCATTTGCTATAAATTTGTTAAGCAAGATATAGTTCTTCAACTACAAGAAGAAAATGGTTTGGAGTAAAACATATACTTCGTTACTTTAAGGGTACTACGAATATGAGCTTATTCCATCCAAATGATTCAGATTCAGACCAATGGGTTATGGATATGCATGTTATTTTACATATTCTTACAATGTCACAATGGTTGATCACAAACAAGATGTTTGTTCACATGTGGTAGCACAATAGTTTCATGAAGGTATATGAAACAAACCATAGTAGCAACATCGTCTAATCATACAAATTACGAGGAAAGTTGTGAATATGTTTGGTTAAGGTTTATAATTCAACATGTGCAAGAAACTTGTGACTATCCTCGAGAAAGATGGAATCAACAACCATATATGAAGACAATAGTGTATTGTTCAATTGACAGGATGATATAGATATCCAAAAATTCGTTCATCTGAAAATATGACAAGTCTATTTGTAAAGTTTTTGCCAAGAAAAACTTTTGAGCAAATGACTCACAAATTCGGACTCACCTTAATGATGTAGGTTTACATGAGGGGGAGAAATAGAATATGTGATGAACAATATTGTATTAAAGAATACAGAATGTTGTACTCTTTTTCCTTCACTAGGTTTTTTTATCCCAAAGGGTTTTTCCTAGTAAGGTTTTAACGAGGCACATTCTTTATCAATGGACACTCAAGAGGGAGTGTTATGAATTAATGATTGTCCATTGATTTGATACATTTACTGATATGATTCATTACTCTTTATGGTAAATATTTGTATTAACTAAGTTGATTTGTTTCCTTTATGGATTACATATTGTATCTATAAATAGGACTCTTCCTATCAATAATAATACACAGATGAGTTGCTCCCTATTCTCTCATTCTATAGTCTCTCTTGTTTCTTCTCTTCTCTATTATCTGTCGTCATTCTCTATGTTATTCGCTTTATTTCATAACATATATAAAATTATCTAACAATTTTTCTGTATTTACTTTCCCTTTTACAAAACGAAGTCTTAGTGGTGCCAAAAGTTGAAAATCATCCTTTAACTAACCTTCCCTTCTGACTGGTAGTTTTGAAACTATTATTTCTTCACCTCCTCTAACTCTATTTTGCTTCTGTCTTCATGAAGATCCTCAAGCATTCACTATTATATGCAGCATGGAACAACTCTCTCATCATTCCGACAGGGTCCCTTACTCCGAAGAGGTTCTGAAAGAAAAAGAAAAAGATGGGTTGGAGGGAAAAGAACTGGATTTTTTCAAAGAAAGGGTTGAGAGGAAAGAGGGAAATGGGGTGATGTTTAAGGTTTTGGAGTCTCTCACTTCAACGAAGTATAGCTTGTCTAGAGTCATAGAGGGGTTAGAGGGAGAAAAGAACGAAGCTTCAGAGGAAGATGGTAAGAGGGACTGTTCTGGTGTGGAACCAATGATGTTGTTGGAAGAGTCGAGGTTGATCTCAGGGCTTGCTGTTGAGGTGGAGAAAAGGGTGGATAGGTGGAAGGAGGCGAGGAGGAAGGAGAAGAAGGAATTGGAGAGCAGTTTGATAAGTTTGACTGAGGAGAATAGGGATGTGAATAACTTGCTTAGGATTGCCCTGTTGGAGAAAGAAGCATTGGAGAAGAGAATAAAGGGGCATGACCATAAAAAGATGCCCCTTTTGCAGTTTGGTTGGTTCATGATGGGGAGTGGAAACACTGAACAATCAACAGAGAGTTCTGGGGCTAAATCAGATAGCAGTGAGTGTGAAGAGGAAGTTGTTAGTGTGGTAAGGTCTTATTACCCTTTTAATTCTTAGTATCTGGAACAATCAATTCTTTCTTGCATAGTTGATGTTTAACAAAAGGGTGAGAAGATGGAACTATATTCTTTCTTAAAGATAGTTACACTAGACACTGTACTGTTACAAACCGGTGATATGTAATAGGGTCAAGATTTGCATATTTTTTTCTGCTACAAATTGGCTGGTCACTCTTTTTTTTCTATCTCATGTTATCAGTATCATAAATTTATTTATTTTTCTCACATATTTATGTGTTGTGTGAAAAAAAATGGGTGACATTTGTTATAGATGACAGTTGTAGCCTGTTCTGAATTTTATGGTCATTTTCCAAGGCTTCAACTGTGGAAAGGATGATGAAGAATCTACGTTTTGAAATCACTCAATTGAGGAGATCTTTGGAAGAGTCTAGGTACTTTGCCATCTGATATTATATTGAATTCATACTCTTTTGTCATAGTGATAAGGAGTTTCTGCTGGTGCTGCATGATTTGCAAGAAAATATTAGTGAAATTAAAAGCCTTTTCATTGATGCCTCCTAATTTTTTTTGGCTGTGCTTCATAAAAAAAAGGAGTAATTTTCTCCCTCTTGGCTTATATATCGATTAAGCTATTTGAGGTTATTTTTGTTTGTGGCTTGCTGCTGCTGCAACTTATAATAATTTATAAGTATGTATTGGAGTTCATATTCTGGTTTTGGATTATTTATCATGAACCTCATGCCAGGTCAGACACAGAGCGCCTCCAGTGTCTCACAGAAAAACAAACCAAAGAAATTGTAGAAAACAAACTCTACATTAAGGAGTTAGAAGATAGAGAGAGAATCTTGGCTCAGAATGTAATCACCTGCTTCATCAACACATGAAATAACTTTTCCCTAACAACACCTATTTTTCTTACTTACCTTGGTTTCTGTCTAACTTGTCAAAAGGTAGAGGAGTTTTTGAGGGAAATGAAAGCAGCAGAAGAAGAAGTTGGTAGATGGAAGGAAGCTTGTGAGTTGGAAGTTGAAGCTGGAAAGGTAGAGATTGAAGAGCGTGACAAAATGGTAAAGATTCATTGGAAAATGTTGTAGAGTGATTGGATGCTAAATTAGTTTATAATTACTTGTCTTTTAAGAATGTCATTGTTTCACCAGGTGGCTGTTTTGAAACAAGAATTGCATAAAACAAAGACTGCTTTGGAGATATCCAATGGAAAAGTAAGACTGAAAGAGGAACTTGCAATGACTGCAATAGCTGCACAAGAAGCAGCAGAAAGGTCTTTGAAACTGGCTGATGCTAGAACAGTTGAACTTCGTGGGAGAGTTGAAGAACTAACCAGACAACTAGAAGAAACAGAGAAATGTGAAAGCAATATTCATAAAGTGAGACGCATATGTTGGCCATGGCAAGTTTTCAAATTGACCTCTGGCAATGTACCAAACACTAGACTTGGAAATGCCAAAAGGATGCTACCAGAAATGCAAGCCATGATTTAATTAACTTATATGTATACTTACATAATTTTCTAAAACAGTGCGTTGATTCATCTTAAACTTCATTTTCCCGTAACAATTCACCCTTATTGATGTAAATGTGGTATACTTTATTGTTGCTGTTTGGACATAACAAGCACAAGCACTAAAACTTTCAGAACTGACATATCTAAAGTTCTGCTATACAAATTTCAAAATAAAAGCATCTTGTGGATTAGAGAAAAATTGTTTTAAACACACAAGTATTTGTTGTTTAAGAAAAACAATACTGTCTTCTTACATTTTATAATCATTGTTTTAGTTCACGGTGTGAAAATATTTATAATTGTAATTCACAGCAATTATAAATTAAATTATATAAAATTTATCAAACTTGATTAGCGGTAATAGGATGAAAAATTACAAATATTAAAAGAAAATATAAAGTGCATCCAATAATCACATTAGATAATAGGTTTTTATATCAAAATTTAGGTTAAATATTTGAAAATTTCCCATTTAACCTTATGCTTTAGATCTGGTGGGACATTAGATTATTAACCCTAATACCTAACCTTGTTGAATACGGTTCCTCATTCAAAATGTTGGTTAAACGATTTTTGTTTTTCATATTAGTAAAATGTCATTGTAGATTATCAATGTGATCATTCATAAAATATTACAATAACTTAACAAGACAATACTTAACGCGTGCTTTGAAAAAAACATCTTCAAAAGCATTTCAATTGAAAAGAAGATAAAAAGTAAATAAGCTTCCATAAATTAAAATTAATTCATGAACAAAGTGAAAATAAAGAATGCAGAGAAGTTAGCTGATTTTAATTTATGATTTCCATATTTGTTCTCTCTAAATGTGTTCTTGAATAAGTTTAGCCAATTATTTTATTTAATAAGGGCCACTTAATTTTTTTTTTTAGATCAAATGTTAAATTTGTTAAATTAAGAAATACATAATATAGCACAGCGCAAAAACTTTTAATTGCAAGAAAATTAATTAATTTTAATAACAAACTAGAATAGCTTTTTTTTCATTAAATTTAATAACCCATCTAACCATCATTTTCCTTATTAACTAACTTATTCAAAATGTCACTAAAGTATTCAATTCAATTTAAAAAAAAAAATCATACCATGAAAAATTATAAAGGGGGTACATTGAGAAAAACAGGGTCTACAAGTAGAATTAGTCTATTTTTTTTCCAATATGGGCCGACCCAGTTATTAACTTGAAGGTGGATCCACGCCCCGACTTGACTTGAGTCTCTATGATAAAATGCATAGCAACTCCTTCAAAAACCCTAGATCCTCTTCACTCTCTTTCACTGCACTTTCTGGTGTTAGGGTTTCTCCGTCAATCAGCGCCAGGTAATGGCTTCTGGCTTTTGGTCTCTCATATTTTTCTTAACTCAAACTTTCGTTTCCTTTTCATTCTTTCGCATTAGTTTATCATTACACCGTCCATTAACGATTTTGATTCGTGTTTGCTTTCTGACAGAGATATGGCTCCCAAACCGCCCAGTACGGGCCTTTTCGTTGGACTGAACAAGGGTCACATCGTCACCAAGAAGGAATTGCCTGCACGCCCCTCAGATCGCAAGGGGGTAAGTTTTATCATTGGTTTTTCAATTGTTGTTCACTGTTTTAGACTTATTAGTTGCACCTTGTTAAATTGAGATGCTTTTATTTAGATCAATTTATTATTCAAAGCAGTCACTATATATTTAGCATAGGTAGTTGTCTGTCTAATTGATATTGTATAACAGTTGTTTTTCAGTTTGTCATTTTTGTTTTTCTGCATAATTAAAAGCTTTTTGTGTTTTTAATTTTTCTGCCTCTTCTATTGTATTTATATGGTTTCAGATTGTGCAGCAGTTTCTTGTATTACGAAAAACATGATTTTTCTGCCGCAACTAATAATCTGTACGGTAGAGAAAATTAATTGATAATTTGGTTACTTTCAGCTCTTTACATGTGTTTTTTGTTAGTAGGGAGCACTCAGACTTAGAACCCTTATTTGTGTCAATTTTTAAGCAATCTGACCTCTACCTTTGGAGACCGATAACCTAATACTTTTAATCATACTTCCACACCTTGATAAACTGCATTTATTGTTTGTATATTTGACTAATTATGCTGTGCAATCTATAGACACAAGGACCAAATTAATGTTGATATGTTTAAAGTGTATCATGTGATAGATCTTTTTTTACTGTTTTATGTTGTGCTGTTTGACGGATGTATGGGTATAAGAGGATAACCTCGATGGATAATTCATCCATTAGTTTACTTCCTATTCTTGGTTTGCTTATTATCTTTGGGGTTCTGTAAATGTATAATTAAACACAGAAAACAAGCAAAAGGGTGCACTTTGTGAGGAATCTCATAAGAGAGGTTGCTGGTTTTGCTCCATATGAAAAGCGTATAACTGAGTTGCTTAAGGTTGGGAAGGATAAGAGGGCACTTAAGGTTGCCAAGAGAAAGCTTGGAACTCACAAACGTGCCAAGAAGAAGCGTGAGGAGATGTCCAACGTTCTCCGAAAAATGAGGTTATTCTATGTTTTTTTATGATATATATTATGCATACATTAATCCTATTATACTATTTATCAATCTTATTGGCTTTTCTCGGTAGTCCTTATCTAAATGCTTATGCTATTTTCTTGTGTGCAGGGCTGGTGGAGCTGGAGACAAGAAGAAATAAATCATGCCTTTGATTTTTGTTTCGAGGACAGTGGAATCCTTTGTTTTAGTTTCACTAGATGGATTTTTGTGTATTGACGTTTAAGGTGTCTTAATTTTGCTTTGTTTTAATTATGTTACTTCATGATCTTACTCTTAGAAATGTGTTTTTTTAAATGGGACATGATCTGTGGGCAAAATTACTATTGGTCTATTTTCTGTTTGAGCAGTCTGATCTTTTGTTATTTATGTTTACTCCGAGGGTTATATTGCATGCTGCATAGGTAATTTTTTATTGTTCCCTGGCAAGAAATAGTCTCCTTTTAATACGATAACTGTTATTTCGAAGTTCCTCGTTTATAGAATGTAGTAGAGATAGGACTGCAATTTGATAGAATTTAATTGTCAACTAAAATTTAAATGTTTAAGTAGAGCCGTCGATAAGATTTGTTCTTCCTGCCTTGAAAATCTTGGGTTAAGAAGTTATCGGCGTGGTATAGTAACAGCTTAAACCAATATTTTTGCGCATTTAATAAAATAAGATTTACGTAATAGCTTGAACCAATTATAAATGAAGAATAGGTAAATTTATGTTAGAATTTATTGTTTGTCTACATTGCTATAAAGCCATGGAGAAGCTTCAAATCCTCAGTTATTAAAAGCCTAGTACGTAATGTACCGATTCTTTAATGCATTTAATAAATCAAGATTTACTTAAAAAAGCTTATTTTATGATATAAATCATTTGACGCTCTTTACAAAATGAGATTTATCCATAAAGAAAAACATTTTAATTTAACTTTCATATTTAAAGGAAATTTTTTTAAAACACAATTTATATTAATAATTCAATTCACCTTTTCTTTGTTTTTGTCCAATAAAATATTTTGCTACGCGATTCTAACATTGCTATATTTATAAATATAGTATTAAAAATGTATTTAGTTACCATTTCCATTTGTCATGTTAAGGAGTAACGAGCTTTAATAATGTTTAGGATTGAGAACAATAATTTTTAAAAGGGGGAGGCTGGTTAATGCTTGCAGTTTATTTATTTATTTTATTTTAATTATTTTATAATTGAAACCTAGATTCTCGAACGTGTATCGTGAACTACGCTGATAATTGAATACTTGAACGGACGCTGAAAAGAAGGCAAAATCTTGTTCCCTGGTTTATTTCTTTAAAACAGGAGAGTGACGAAAATAACATGTTGAATTACAAGTGGTTACTCACTCCATCAAAATTCTTATTAATTTCATTTATACAAAGATGACATGATTGGCATCAAGTCCTGAACTTTTGAGTGAGCTTCTCAACTCCTTCTATACAATCACCTGCAACTCGCTTTGCCCCATTTTTTATAGTAAAACCAAATTCATGAGCTGAATTCCCTGCCTTTGCGATGACAGTTTGTCTCAATTCTTGAGCTTGTTTTCCAGATTTCCTTGTCCATTCTTTCAATCTTGATATAAATTGAGAAATTATTAGGATAATCTCGTCAATCATATCTCGAGCTCTTCCTCCCACATCCGCTGCCATTTTCTTTAGCGTGTCCAGTAAGTTTTGACCCCGGTCAACCGTATCTTGAACAGATAACTGCTGCTCAGGATTCACCACTGTAACTCCAATAGAGTCCTCAAGGAAGTCATCATCCACTGCTTTTATTCCATTCCTCTCCCAACCATCTCTAGCCTTCTCCAACCCCACTGCATATGCATTTACTCGTTTTGCCTCATCCTCTGCCCATGCCCTGAAACCGAACACAATTATATGACACGACTTAAAGATGATCAAAGCAATTTAGTTGCTTCATGAGTTTTCATAATTTTACCTGGCCATTGACAAAGCTTTCCGTTCAACCTCTAGCTCATACTGCACTCGCTTAATTTCTTTCTCTTCATTTTCTGCCACCTCCCGAAGCTTACTAATCCTCTCTTTTTCATGAGCTATTTCATCCTTCTCACTCATAAGGTTTTGTAGATGATCTTCCGTCTCATGCCTTAACCTAGAAAAAACAACCCTTTCTGATTCAATAGCAGCTCGTTCTTTTATCAAGGAAATTCTATCTTCTTCTCTCTTGGCCCTTAACCTTTCCAACTCGCATGTTGCCTCTTTGGCCATTTTTTCAACAACATTGATCTTTTCCCTCTCTATGGAAAGCTTCTGTTCAAAACTTGCAATGATATCCTTCTCAACTTGAGCTACTAAAACACTATGTGAAGCAACAGCGTTATCGGCCAAAGATTCTGCGTCAACACGTGCAAGCTCTCCGTTAACTCTGTCAAAAGCGTCTCCGGTAGCAAGAGCTACAGCTGCTTGGGCCTTTGTCACAGGTTTATGTGGCTGGAACAATCGTGTATTACCTAACCACCACCACACACACACACACACCAAATAAAAAAAGAAGAAAAATTTAAAATCAAATGCAAATAAGACATGTAAGACAAACGGAATTTTTTCAAATACTTCAAAAGAGAATATGACTTACCAAATGCAAGAGCTATTATTCCATGCTCCCCAGCAGATACATCTGCAACAAGTGCAGGGAATGCATCGGAATGTATCTTATCAGCATCTATAAAACCAGAAAGCTGGTACAGCATCTGCCCATGCCAGATCATATTTGAAGCAAACAATTGATTAGTTTGCAGTCCAACTGCAACTAGAAAAACAAAAATAACATAAGCACAACAGAACAACGTCAAGAAACCTTTCCATCTGCTTCTGGAAGCTGTCTTTTCTCTAGGACCATCTTCCAACTAACAAGATCTTGACGTGATAAAGGGCTGCGAGAAATGCATATAGGAGAGAAGGGGAATCACAATCACAGCCAATGCTATACAAAGTTTAAAAGAAAAAAGGAAACCGTGTAAAATTGTGAATAATTGTGAACTCCAATGATGAATATTAACTATGTTGCCCCAGTAGAATGAAGGTAACCACAAAATAGATATCAAATACCAATTTTAGTAAAGCATACCTTTCAGGAGAGAAGTAAAATGGGCCATTGTGTTCATCTGTATCCAACTGTCTATTACATCTTGAAAGCCTGCTTTCAATAAGTCCAGCTTCTGCCAAGCCTGAAGTGTCCATATTCTTTAGACGTGATAAGCTAGGAAAAAGTCATACATACTGACCAGCTGTTGTATTAAAACACGACATTCAAATATCCTACTCTGACCTTGAATGGAAGAAAAATCTGGGTCCTCAGGGGTGATATCATCAAATGCAAGCTCAGTAACATTTTCTATGTACATGGCAGGAAATACCTTTGAGATTGTATTCCTGAAAAAATAATTAGAAGGGCACACATACAGCCACATATTACAATAATACAAATAGCTTGTTTGTAATTATTATTTCACATAACAGTGATTGAAAGAAGAAATAAATAACTACCTTGACAGAGCACTGGTAGCAGACACTAACCATCGAGCATACTCACGGCGTGTGCATAAATCACTGGGTTCAATATCAGTCTCAATCACCTGATTATGCAGAAAACTTTTCATTAATGATCAGAACAATTGGAATACTTTGCTGTAACAAAATCCAAACTACATCTAAAATGTGTTTATGAAAAATCTATCAAGTCCTTCTTTCGCAAGTTCTTAAATACGTAGTCCTTAAAAATAACGTCTGACCTACTATCCGTTTAAAACTGCAAATAAGAACAAAGACATACCTTCAGAGCTTGCAAAGCAGCTAATGCTTGTCCCTGACCTTGGTCGACAACTGCAGGAACTAAAAGCTTTCCAGGAAACACCTGTACAGCTGGAGAAACTACTGATGGAGCAGGAATACCAGGAGCAGAGTAAAAGGCTCCATTTGAAGATTCAGATCTACATTTATTAACTTCATTATCATCATTTTTGACCAGTCCATCTACAAATGTATTAGTTGATGAGACAAATGATTTTGTCAACAGGTCATTTTGTGAAAAGTTCTGCTCCTCAAAGGATGATTTGTCTGAGACCTGCGGCATGTTGTTCAGATCAAGATTTCCTTTAGTTGAAACTGATGGATCGTCCTCTTCAAGAAAAACCTCAGGATCTGAAGTTGTCTTATTTGACTGAGTATTGACATCAATATTGACAAGTACACTTTCATCATCAGCTAAAATACATAAAGTATTAAAAATAGCAGAACTTCTATTGCCACTTGAACCGATAATTTCATCCTGCTGCTCACATATAACAGGTAGGGGCTCATCATCAATGTTGGACATGTTTCTTGGTTCAATGAAGGATGGGTTCTCCTTAAGCTTAGTAGTAGAGTTATCTGTATCTGAAGCACAGCTGCTATCAAAATCTTTAAATCTATACATATCCAAAGAATCAATAGGAGTTTCAGATTCAGGATCATTAAGTGCCACTGTACTCTCCCTGGGAACAACATACCCATCATCAACAACTGACCCATGCTGTAATTCTTCTTGAACGGATATGTATACGATGGCATCAGCATTGTCGTCATGAACCAACTGGGACTCTATGTCAGAATCATTAACAATTCTATGGCAACTGGGAATCTTATCAGACTCAGGAGATGAACAACTCCGGGATATATCTATCTGACCTTCTACATTAATATCTCCTTGCTCCACCGTGTTGTCAGCGTTTACATGTTCTGTTTTGTCATTACAATCATCAGAAGATAAAAGCACTACCTGATATGTAGTCAGGGGCTTCACTTGTCCTGCACGTAGTCAAGCATGCATAAGTTAAATTGCTTCACTCAAAGCAGATAACTTTCCCCCCAAGACGAGTTGATGGTTCATGCATGGCAAAAGCAGAAGCAAAAAAAGTTTACTTACTGGCACCGTTTCGCCTGCTTACAAGGAGGGCAGCAAAAGCAATCCCTGAAAGAAGAAAGATTCCAGCCACACCCACTCCCACAACTCCTGAAAACAAACTACTTCAAGCAGTGAGAATTACTAACAGCAACAAAAAAAATGTTAATATCTTTTCCGGTAACTCTCTAAAATTGCATGTGAAACCAGCAACCTCACAGACTATCTGTAACATATCAACACAGAGGCTTTATTTGGACACATATTTCATCAAGCATGGCTAAAAGAATCAAGGATGAATAGACAGTTTAGTATATAAACTATTGACATAATTTTTATTATTTTAGTTCAACAACTTTAATTATGTTAGTTTTGTTTCATCTCTGGTAATGCTTAATGATCTTTAGTAATGATCACATATATTTATTACAAAATTAATAGGCAAACGAATTTATCTTTGATTTGTAAATTTAAAATTCTTAATGATTCTTTCAAAATTAATCAATATTAACCTTAATCAATACAATAAAAGTAACAATTACTAAAAACCAAATATGTGAAAATAAAATCAACTAAACTAAAAGTTTTTGGAATAAGAAATATTTACCCAAACATTAATGCTAAAATATGTCTTTACCCAAAAATTAAATAAGAAAGAATAATAAACTTATATATAAATTAGTTTAAAAAAACTCCCTTGTTTACCTTCTCTGAGTGACGATTTTAACTTATAGGACAAACTCAATTCACTTTAACCTTTTTGTTTATTTATCCTAATTATTAGTGTTCATTGAGAACTTTATCCAAACATTGACTAAAATCCAAGAAGCAAACAAAGAAAAACAAATGAATGGAAAACGAATCCCACTACGAGCTATAACGCAACCAAACATTTCATACATCAACAAGCGCAACAATTTTTCAAAATTTAAATAATTACCACGGCCAATAACTACTCGCTAATTAATAAAAATAAGAAACGGGACAATCAGTTTTATAATCAACAGCGTTCTCTTAGAATCTTTGACCTAAATCCAAAGGAGAGAATAATATATCTGGAATTTAAAACACTTCGCTCACCTCCATATGATTCGTTCTTCTTAAACTCCGAAACGGAACGGTTATCCGACCCGGCCCGAATAGGAACAGAACACGACCCGTTCCCTTGATTTGCAATGCAGAGAAGGCGAACGCGACGACGATGATCGACGTTGGTGAAGCGCGTGTGGAAAAGAATTGGGTTTATTTTCGTGGAATTGAAAGGAGTGAAAGCTAATCGAATTTGAAGAGAATTTGGAGTAGTGATCGATGCCATCTAAGAATTCAATCACCTCTGAACTGCACTCACTCACACCAAGATTATCAAGCCAAACACACACCAAGATCAAGAATCAGAGTTAAAACTCACATTCACACACTCTCAAGAGTCACTCACTGAATCCACTAACAAACTTTTTTTCGATTGCATCTAATTTATAGGTTGGTTTGCGTAGTAAAATTTGTTTTTTGTACGAGTTTAAGTTTCGTGTATCATTATGTTAGTATGAAAACTGTGCATTAATAAAAATAGTACTTCGTTAAGATTCATAAACAGTTAGAAGATTCTAATTTCTGTATAATTATTATACTCTAAAAAGTTAAAAATAAATTTAATGTAAGATGCAATTTCAAATATTGTTGCATTTATCGACAATAATACTTCTACAAATATTAGATTTGATGAATTTTAAATAAATTATTACACTCTAATTTTAGTATTTCTTTTTATGGAAATTGTTGGTTTGATTATAGGTCTATACCCGAAATGGAATTTATCCTCCTACAATTGGGAGAGAAAAATATGTATTTTTCTTAAAAATAATTATAATGTTATTCTTGAAAAACTTTAGAGGCTTTGTATGGCTACACTTTTGGGAATATGATACTAATCATTTTTCAGCATATGAAGTGATTCTGCCAAGTTCTTTCCCATAAAGTGATTTTACCTTTTGCCCACATGTCACCATGCAATTGTGCACCCAACCCTTGTTTGTCATGCTGGTATTGGTTTTATAAACTTTTGTTTAAACCATTTTCATGATTATGGACTAAATTTGATCAATAGTTAATTAGCATTAAATTTTGTTTAAAATGTTTTCATGAAATTAAAAAATGTCAAGGATTTAGAATTATAAAACTTGTTAAAAGGGATAAAATAACCTACGGGTTTATACTTACATGACCTACAAATATATTTTAATTTAAAAATACACAATAAACTTGATGATTTATTCAAATGCTGGCCAAATTATGCGTCACCAAAAAATCCTCGTTTTTCCTCATGATGAATCGGTAACTTACTTTCTTAGAAACAACAAAGATTCAACTCCTTTTATCTTATCTCAAATTTCTTACAATTTGTGAAGATCATAACCAAAACCTATTTTGTTTCCCTGTCATCCTAAACACCACAAAAGAACCTACATAATTAAACCTATGTACACACCCTTCTCACTCCCCCGAGCTCTCACATGAGCTTCCAAGATTGGACGTTATATCATGCACCAAAACCCTAATTATGTTGCTACCTGATGATCTTGATACATCCATGCACTCCTGCAGGTCTGCATCACAGGCTATCAAAACCCATTCATGATCATCATCAAGGTACTTGATATCAAATGTACCCACCTCAAGTTTCAATCTTTTAGCAACTTCTTCTTTCAGTTCCACAATGCCACATGTTAATGAGACCCGGAATCTTATGATATCTTCTCTGTATGTTGCCTTGATTGTCACAGTCTTCATTTCTTTTGTAGCTGCAAAAGGTGTCACTGCTTTATTAGGAGTACCCATGCTTTGCTTGGGAGATAAATCTAGGGCTGGAGGATTAGTCCCACAAGCTTCAGGAACAAGGTCCTCCAAAATTGCCTCAGCTACTGAAGGACACAAATTTCTTAAGTCTTTAGAACTACCAGCATCCTCTATTAGCATCCCCCCAAATGGCTCTTGAAGTTCTGCAGCCATAAATTCAGGCACGGGGAAAGGAGTGGGCTTGTTCGGTGTTGATTCTGGTGATCTCCTTAGCACAGCACATTGGTCATGGTTGGAAGTAATGAATATATCTTTTACAGGTGAACTTTCATTTGGGGGACTGTCATGCCATGAACCGTGAGAAGTAGGGTTTGTGCTATCCTCACTTGAGCCACTTCCAGTTCTAGTCCTTTTTGGTTCTTTCCCAACCTCAGAACCTCCTTTATCATTTGTAACTCTCTCAAGATTATGTATTCTTCCTACCAATTGATCTTCCATTCCTGCTTCTCTGTTTGTTTCTAATTCTTTGGATTCATTCACTTTCATCTGAGGCTCTGATGGTCTAATGCTCATTGAGACTGGCTGAGTGAACTTGTTTGGAGTAGATGGTTCAGGAAGGGAACCAACAGCAATGGGAAGTGGACTTGTGCTGAGAGAATTCAAACCAAATGCTCCTTCAGCACCCTGCACAGATTCAATAACACGCTTCAGCTTGGACAGGGAACGATTAACCTTGTTGATCTTTCGAGATGGCCAACGTGATATCCCATGCTGCCTACATATGCGCTTCATTGTGGTTGGACAAACTGTATACCAAGAAAAATATCTTAGAACAACATGTTTGGCCAATGCTCACTTCCTTTTACTTCTATAGATAAAAGGTAGAGATAAAATTCATTGTGGTGGAGCAAAAATTTGTATTCATAGATAAATATAATGTACGATTCCTGCTAGATGTATATTGTGAAGATAAAAATCAAAACTATTTCTTATCTATATGTATTAGGAGTGTGAACATACCACCAAGGCTCTTTGCAGCATCTTTTAGACTCCCAGCAAAATATCGTTGCAAGACTTCAAGACTGATTGATTTCTCAGTTTTGCCACGCTTCCTCTCTAAGGGTTTCTTTGAGGTTTTAGTCTCTAAAGTAGTCATATGATCAATTTTTCCACCTGCTTTATCACTGAGATTCGCTTCATGATTGATACCATTGCAGTACTTCAATATGTGTTTCTCTGATGGATCACGTGGAACTTCCTCCTCCATATTTGGTGAAGTACCAGGTCTATGTGGTGATCTAATAGATGGGGCAATTGGAATGGATTCAAGCCTCGTGTGAATTCTTTCAATTGTTGCTTCAATAATTTCAATTGAACCATCCTCAAGTTCAACACCAGAAGCAATCTTAAGACTCTGGAAATGCTGTTTCATTGTTGCCAATATGGACGCCAACAAAGTCTTTTGTTCGTGAAAGTCTGTGACCCTAGGAGGCAGAAAAAACTCCAATACATAATCATCAGTTCCTGTATGAGAGCTTCGTAAACATATTGCAAAACAGCTTGTTAATCCAAACATGAGAGCATAATGAACTAAGGGATAATCAGTTTTGCAGAACTGGGTAATGTTTGAACAGAAGCACATGCTGTGGGACAGAAAGGCCCTCCCAGCAACCCCTTGACTTTGTTGTAAGTGATGCTCAACACAGGCCTCACGGAAACCCCATAAATGAGCATCTATAATATAGAATGCTACGTCAGTTGTAGACATGCAAACTTTCCCCATGCAGCTACCATCAAAACTAGAACAAATTTTCTTCACACCACCACCTTGGGCCAACACACTCCGATGCTTACAGGGAATCCATGTTTGCGCCAGAGGTAAATTATGATTTTCACAAACCACTGTCAGTATCTCCAAGATCTCTGATAAAGCATTCTGACGGCCTTCATTACATATCTGGTTTAAAAGCATTGCCAAGTTATATCTGTGGGAACAAAGGGTTAAGATAAAGAACAACAGCAATATAACAGATGGGGATGCATCATGTCTGATGGTTAAATCACCTGAGTGTATGGATGGTCCAAAATTTCCGAACTCCTCAAATTTACTGTCTGCAAGGAAACATACTTTTATCAAACATGTAATCACCGCATGATATTCGTCAAACATGAGCAAATTATGGGCATGATTAGCCAAGTTAGAAGAAACCCAACCTCAAGGGCTTTGCAGATTTTATCAACCTCGGGAGCATAGTTAATCTTCTGTGAGGTCATTATCAACTCCAGTACACCAACACATGACTGCAATGCCGGCTCAAACACGGGCAAAGCCAAAGATCCACGAACATTGTAATGTAGAGCATGATCTCGGCGTGGATACTCTTTACTAGAATAATACAGAACATTGGGAGTCCATTCTGGTAATTTCTGCTGAAAAACCCGACCAGGGAGTCCCAAACTTCCATCATCCTCACCATCCACAGCGAACACGTACATCAGAGAGACCGTTCTATACTGATGGAGACCATTACTGTGTGGATCAAGAACAAATGGTTGTCCTGAAGTTGTAAGCACATACCTATTACCATTCCGCACAGGTGCCCAAACTTGAGCCAGAACATTCAATTCAGTCAACTCTTTGAAGTATCGAAGCGCTTGTGTCATCCTTTCCTTAATTACACAGTACCCGCCCACATTTTCCGGTAGTGGCATAGGCGCAAGTGGTGGCAAAAGCTTCTTGCTCTCATCATTCTCCTCTGGCTTTTCAGCTATTGAATTTGAATCACCTGAAAACAGTTGCTTCGGTTAGAATAATTGCAGATCCCTGAAGAAACAAGAAAATTCATGTTTAGCACCAAAGGACACAGGAGTAGTAGGCAATGAAAGATTAACAGTTATGGTGGTAATAACACCTCTGAACTTAACATCACAACATATCTACAACCTCCAAACCTCATAAATACTCCAAGAATCATATAAAAAATGTAGCATACATTGGCAAAGGTAAAATCCAAGGGAAGCACATTACAGACAAAACTCTGGGCTGCAAACATTAGCTTGCTTGAACAAACTACACTCAAAGGAGTACAACCATGTCAAGCCATGAAATTTCAGCTGTTGCGTTTAGAATACGTGATAAAAGAAATTCAACTTCAATCCCATAAGTTCCATCCATATATTACCTGTACCTAATAACCAAGTTCCTCAGCAATCAAAAAGGGCTTCAACTACAGTAATTGGCTATTAAAATGGTTGTTCTCAAAATTTTTTTTTCTTTTTTTTCCAATTCGCATAAACTTCAAGCTAAAAATGGGCAAAAGGAAACTACTAACACCAAAAGAACACACACCACAGAAACTAATTCCACCCCATATTACATTTGCAAATCTAAAAAATCAAATTCAGCTGCATCTATTCAAGTTACATTCCAAAGGGTATCAGCAAGTACAAAAAGAAGGATGCAAATCCCAAAACTGAAGTTCAAAGAAAGCCAATCTGAAAGCATACAAGGGAAGATCTTGTGGCAATCAGAGAAGGCAGAAGCTGGAAACTTGGGGTCTTCTCCATCAGAGAAAGCCCACAGAGGAGAGTAAGGCTGGTCAGAGTTGGAGGAGAACAGAAAAGGTGACATGGGATTGGAGACAAAGGCCATGTGATCCAAAGGCCATGAAGTTTCCAAGTCCAGATCGAAGTCCATGGTGCAGCCACCTTCCTCTGCTGGCTTTGACCTTGGAACACAGTCTGTATTTTCTTCCTCAGATTCTGACATTTTCTTCTCGGAGTGCTAAAGAGTTTGCGGTGAAGATTGGAACTTTGTGAAGAGAAGTTTAAGGGCAGCGTAGAATAGATGATGATGGGTAAACTTCAGGTGAATGCATAGAGTCTGTGATTCCATGTGAAAAATTTTACAACTCCCTTCCACTTGCAAGTTGCGACAAAGTGTCAATTAATTATTCAATAAAATGAAATTAAAGGGAGAAAAAAATTCTTGTTGTGGCACCAACTACCAAAAGAAGGGCACTTGCACCTGTCCCTGTCTTTTCTCTTTTTATTCATTTGAAGATTTTCAAAGTTCCCATACACAAAAAATAATAATGTAGTTCTTGACAATTTTCATTATGTTTTCTTTTCATTGGCTTGCATTGTAACTTTCACTGTTTGCAAATTTATTAACTGGTCTCCTCATCACATTTTGTTTTGTATTTAAGTTTTGACATGATAATTCAAAAATATAACTCATATTTTAAATCTTACAGCAATGTTTCTCCAACATTCAGTATATTCATTTTCCTTTCATATTAATTACATTTTTATTGATTTTTCTCTGTTTACAATAAAAGATTGAGAATCTAATAAAAAATCACGCAAAGCCTTTTTTCTTTTTTCAAAATATCAAATAAAACAAGATGAAGGAAGTAGCACGTGGTTTCACTTTCCTATTTGATTTTAAATTCCTAAATACAGTTTCAACAATAATATGTGATTATAAAGTGAACGTAGTCTATATATATCTTATGTAAAATATCTTCTTAAAAAAACGTGAACAAATAATAAAATAGGCCAATTTGAGTTAATTTATGCTAATTCACAAAAAAAACACAACGATTGGAATTGTTTAAGAAAATAGATTAAAAATGTTGATCCAGCCCTAATACACTATTGGTTGAGGTGGATTAGTCCACTAAAATTACTGGAAATAAATATATACACGAATTTGGTGGTGTTGTGTGTTTGGTATCAAACAAAAAAAAAAACAATATAATATGTGACATTTGATAAGTCATGATGAAGACTCAGTCATATAAAAATTACTCCTCTCCCAAACTTTAATCCTATTATTTAAAAACAATCAATTCTCTGGAATAGAAGAATACAACAATTATTATAATATAAGTGAAATTTATATTTTAAGATATATTTTTTTCTAAACCTTATTTAAGTGTTTTTATTACATTATTCTTGAAAAATTTTACTATGAAAAAATAAAAATTTAAATTATTTATATATTAGTTTTATTTATTTTTAGTTAAATATGAAACTTCTTGTTAAGATTGAGCGCTTATCACTAAATCAAAAGTTATAGTCATTAGTCCGTAACAATTTTTTCCTCATCAATTGTTTTACTGGAAATTTTACTTTTGAGTTGTAACTTGGTCAATTTGTGTAACCCGCAACAATCTCTTTCTTAATAATTGTTCACCAATAATCAAAGTCGTGATCTTGACCTTAATACCAATTAACTTCTAGTTAAGTGATAAGTGTTCGATGTAACGAATCTATACAATACTGATTTATAGTGTGAACATGAGAGTAGATATATGTGATAAAATGATAAATTTTAGGAATTGAAAGCAAAGGAGAAGTTGTCTACGATTGGTGAGAAAGATATGGAAAGCAAAATGAAAAGTATGTTGTGTGGCGATAACAGCATCGGTACTTGTTTTTTTGCGTCATGAAAGAAGTTCCATTTCTCTGTCGTTCAGAAGATGCGTGGTGAGCGTTGAGTGATACTCTTAAAATCTCTCCAATTGAAAGCTACAAATTTTCTTCCCATCATCTTCATATCTCATCCTATGCTAGGAGTGGTCGCAATTCCTTCAACACAGATTAATATTGAAAAATAAAATGCTACAATTTTTCCTGCAATTTATTGATTTATGGAGCGAAAAGTTAGCAAGAGAACAATACAATGCCTTTGTGTAGGTGTATCCTAACCAAGTTTAGAAAGTGATGGTTATTCAAACATATCTGCCATAAAACATAAAAATAATAAAATAAATTAAAGTTTGACTCATACACGGTTATAATAAGTAAAATAATAATAATATATAACTACATGTTGAATCTTTTCGATATTTTTTTTTCTCAAAAAACTTCATAATATTAGAGTTATTAGTCATCAATCCATTATCATTAAAGTGTTTTCAAAAAAACTTCACAATATTTGTATGATATACTATTGAATTGCTTTTAATAATAAAATTACTATAGTTACTATTATTTTATCATTGTATATTGATTATGTAGTTGCATCAAATAATGTAAGACTCCATTAAGGTTATACATATACTTTACTTACATAATATATTAAATTAATTAACTTTAGCATATCATAATATATGTACCTATTAGAGACATTAAATAAGAAATAATGGTCCCTGAAATTTAGGGTTTAGAATTTGTGTTGAATATGTAATGGAACAGTGACATTATTGTGGAGAATGATAGTTGGAGAAAGTGTGGTTCCAATGAGAAGTGAAGTGCAGGAGGTGACGTAATACTTATCAACTCCACTTCCCTTCTTAAGTAACCGTCTTCGGTGCTGGAACAGAAGAACAAAACGACACTCTTATCTTATTTTAAGGTCGTTTCGTTTATTAGCTAACTTTATTGCATTCATATATTTTATATTATAAATTGAGATCCACTTCATTTTATTCTTACTTTTAAACAAAAATATATTATGATTCTCATTTGACTTATATCTTTTATATATTTTATTTTTTCACCTAATTTAGTATGAATCATTCATTTATATATATATATATAATTATGTTTAGTCATGTCAGAAATAAATAATGAGAATAAAAAAATAGAAATTATAGTATCATTTTCTTATTTTAAAATAGAATAATGATATTTTAACTATTAAATTTTGACAATTTTTTTTACAACATGAGACAACATCTTTTAAGTGATTTTGGAATATTAAGAATGAAAAATTGAAGAAAAAAAAATATTTAGAAGATGTCACATTATATTGTAAGAGAAAGTTGTCAAAATTTAGTAGTCAACAAATTTTACGGTCTATATTTTATAAACTAGGTAAACATTTTATCTCTCAGTCGAAATGCATTATAGATTAAATTTTACTGTTTATAATTCTAGTGTATTTTTAGCTATTAAAAACATTTTTTTATTATCATTTTTAATTGTGTAAAAACATATACTCATCATGTTGTGTATTGGTTCATTCCTGCGCTTAAGGACTAACATGTAGATCTGTTTGTGTTCTAAACTCTAATTTTATTTTATTTTGTTTTTAATGAACGGAAATACTTTTTTTTTTAAGTTCACAAGAGTAGTGTTATTAGAGTGAATAGAGCCAAAAAGTGTTTTCCTATCATTCTTATAATTTTAACTACAACGTTTAAAATTGAATGACTCGATATAACTCTTAGAATTTCAAGTAAGAGCATTAAAAATTATATCACACTAATTATCGATAGAATTCTTTTTGAAATCTCATGTTTTCTTTATTATTAAATTATTGTAGGAGATAAAATAGTATATTAAAGAGATCTTAATTAATTAACTTTAACAACAATAATTATGGTGTTTAATCTCTGGTGGGTTCTCTGATCTGTGCATTTAGTTTTGAACCTTTTCTCACAAGGACACTCACACAGAGGCCAAAGGAAAAGCATTATAAATTTCCCACTTGTGGCTCAGAACTATTTTTCGAATTTACTAATCAAAAGAACATAGACCAAATTAGTGGAAGTGGACCAAGAAAATCATAGTAAATAAATAGTAGACTTTAAAATATGTATGTAAGGTCAATGTGCAACAAGGATCAAATAAAACACTAATTTTTGTTTGGTGATGGATAATGTTTGCTTGCGAGTTGCCACAGAACAATAAATCATTATTTGACGTTTTGCCTACTCAAACAAAGCAAGAAAAAAAAAAGATAGAAATAATGAAACGAAAGAAATGAGAGAGGAAAATGATTGAGATATATAATTGAATAGCTGAAGATTATTCAAAATAAATTCCTTTTTAATTAATGGATCAACCACTCATTAGCGATATGGACATTTAGGTCACGTAATTCTCCATCCCACAAATAACTTATTGTTGATTTAATCATATACTATGGGTCTGATTATATGAAGGGTGAAATTTAAAATGAAATTATTACGTGGATGTGAGAAAAAATTAATTTTTATAATATAGAGAAATGTTTTTTTTTTTAACTCAATGAGACCACATATTTTGTTTTCTACTAACATACAGACATACGAAAATTGGAAAATATAAAAAAACTAATATTTTTCGAAATTATATGTTTTAATAATAAATAATTTTGTAACCATACTTAAATTAATTTATTAATTTATTCTAATTTATTTTTATAGATTAAATATATTTTTAATCGTTAAACTTAAATATAAAACTAAGTGATACTTAAAATTTCATACATTTGATCCTAAACTTAAAAAGTAATAAATATAATTATTTTAATACAACATCAACTTCTTTTGTATTAAATAATATTATAAAATAACAAATAATATAAACAAAAGACTCAAACATAATTTAACAAGTCAACAAACTTTTATGTAATTGGATTAAAAAAACTATATCAAATAGTTTTAAATTTGATGATGAAATTGAATAAAAGATTGAGACGTAGACGAATTTAAATTGTGTGTGCAAATTTAGAAGTTATGTAATTTTTATTTTATTTTATTGTTTTTTTTCAATCAAATTTAGATTGTGTTTGAAAAAAATATTTATGAACATTTTTAGAAAGGTGAAATGTAAAAGAAATTCATAACTCATATGATAAAACGTTTACAAATTACTTTATTAAAAATTTATCTTACTTTGTAATAAAGAAATTCGTTTTATTTTATAATTCATACACAGTTAAATATATGTTTTTAAAACTCGTTATTACTAGGGATGACAACTGGGCGGGGCGGGGACGGGTTTCGCTATCCCATACCCATCCCCGCATAAAAAATTCATCCCCATCCCCATACCCAAACCCAACGGGTATCAAACTTTTTTCCCATCCCCATCCCCACCGGGTAACGGGTATAATCTCGTACCCATACCCGTACCCGTGTTCTAACTACTTCAATATTAATTTTTATAAAAGAAAAAAAATTACGGTAAAGAAAACATAATATTATGAAATATTCAATATTAGGAGGATTTTCTTCGATGCCAAATACCTTAAAATAAATTATAATTGTTTACATTTTATATTAGAATACCAAATAAAATTTCATGTGAACCAAAACATTTGTTAAATTTGCAAACTACAACATTGATGAACTTAGTTGATAAAATTAAAAAATATTTCAAAAAAATATAAAAGGAAAACAAATATTTAAATTAAAATATATTTTAAATGTTTGTTTACTTCAATTTTTTAAATTCTAATGAATATCTTTTTTATACACTAATGAAAGTTATAATATATCACTTGATCAAAATGACACAAAGAATAAATAATAAACATAATAATAAAAGGAAAACAAATATTCAAATTAAAATATATTTTAAATGTTTGTTTACTTCAATTTTTTAAATTATAATGAATCTCTTTTCTATACACTAATAAAAGTTATAATACATCACTTGATCAAAATGACACAAAGAACAAATAATAAACATAATAATAAAATTTTGACATAGATTTTGTATCTTTTGAACTTCAATATATGTTGGATAGTGACAAAAAAATATTCATAGCAATTACATTAAATTTTTATATTGTAGTAAATAAAAGTTATTTATACAATTAAAGTGGAAAAAATTACAGTATGATTAATAGTGAGTTATAAAATAACAAATAATTAGATAGAATATATCGAAATATTATTCTACATGATGAAAATAAACAATAAATAAAAATATTAAAAGACTAACAAATATGTGTTTTAGAAATAATTTGAGAGACTATCGAAAGAAATCGCACAAAGGAAATCAAATGTATAATTAAGGTATGATAAAATGAAAAATACCTTACAGAACTAATTATTAAATTATGTTTGAAGTGGTTAAAATTAAATAGAAATATCATTAGTGACAAAAAAATTTGTCATTAAATTACATATAAATTAGTAATTAAATTGGTCACTAAATCAAGTACAGATTCGATCATTGAATCGGTCACTAATTTAGTCATTGATTCAGACAATAAATCAACTACTACCACCAATGACGAACAATAGTGACTGATATGGGTTACTGACTAAATCAGTCACCATTTCATGTTTTTCTTGTAGTGAATTATCATATACTATTCCTAAATATCATTATATATATATATATATATATATATATATAAAATTTTAACCACTTCAAACAGAATTTAAAGTGAAAAAATTACATTATGATTAATAATGAGTTATAAAATAAAAAATAATTAGATAGAATATATCGAAATATTATTCTACATGATGAAAATAAAAAAAATAAATAAAAATATTAAAAAACTAACAAATGTGTGTTTTAGAAATAATTTGAGAGACTATCGAAAAAAATCACACAAAGGAAATCAAATGTATAACTAAGGTATGATAAGACGAAAAATATCTTAGAGAATTAAGAAAACTTTTCAAATATTAACATATAATTAATGGTTGAAAAATAACGAAAATTATTTTAATGAAACAAAAGAGTTCTTCAAATTAAACAAAAATTAATAATAATAATAAGTAAAGAATTTTTTTTATATTATCTTAAATTGAGAGTATAAACATTCTCATGTGAAAGAAAAATTTATAATAAATAAAAATATTAAAAAATAATATAAATATTCAAATGTGAGGCATAATTTTTTTTTAATTAACATACATCATTTTAACATAATTACATAAAGGTTATGATAAGATAAAAAATATATTGGAGATGAGAATGAGTTTCATGACAAATGAAATAATTAAAAGAAATAAAAAATAGAAAAAAAAATATATATATATATAGGGGTTACTTGATTATTGTGAATATTTTAATAACTTAAACGAGAATGGAGATATGGCGGGGACGGGTATTATGGCGGGTATATGTACATCTCCATACCCATCCCCATACCCAACTGAAAAAGTCGGGGATTCCCCATATCCATACTCATACCCAGTCAATGCGGGGATTCCCCGTCAAAACGGGGACGGGTTCGGACAATACCCACGGGGACGAGTTTATTTGCCATCTCTAGTTATTACTAAATAAAATCTCATTAATCTAATAATTAATGCAATTCATTTAATCTAGTTGCATCAAATTTGTTGCGAAAAAGAAAACTAAGTCAATATAATATGATAAAATATATTGATTAAATACTTGAAAAATAAAAAGTATTCAAGCATTACCTTTTTTTCGACTTCATAATTTCTTAATGTAATTCGGTCAAAATATAAATAGTAGGTAAAGGTCGAAAAATACGTCGACTAAACATTAGATATAAAAATGTGTTATTGGAAACAGAATGAATGATTGAGGGGAGATTATTGTAAAATTAATGTCCCCATCGATATGTGCCATGTTGTCGACAGAGGGATAACCTAGGTCCAAGCTGAATGTGGCATTAGAATACAAGAATTTAAATATAAACTATAATTATTACAAAATAAATAAACTAAACAATAATTGATAAGTTTGAATTATTAAAAAAATATGATACGGTGTCGTACATGTAAACCTGGATGACTGGATTTGATAATTTAAAAATATAAGACGATTTCAAATTAATCATTAAATGTTAACAACTCAAAAAGAATATCTAAAATTAGTTTTTTTTTTTTCTTTTAAGAAGTTGTCATTAATTTCAAATATATATTTTTTATATAATTAAAACTTAATTCGTGATCTAGTCTTTAATGGATTGATTTGATTCATTTTGTTCTTCTTATTATCCATAGGTTTAATTTGGTTTCTAACTTTTTAAAAAAATTCAATTTTCCGTTAAGTAGATGTTAACATCTTGATTATATTGTCATGTGTCATTTTGTGAAATTTTAATTTCTTTTATCTTTTAATTCTAAAAAAAAAGAAAGATAAATTGCCACGTGTAAGATCATGGTTCTGCCACGTGTCAGACCATGGTCATGCCACGTGTTAGGTCATGGTTCTGCCATGTGTCAGACAATGGTCATGCCACGTGTCAGGTCATGGTCTTGCCACGTGGCAGGTCATGGTTGTACCACATGTCAGAATCAAAGTGATTGTTTTCAATATAGTCTCTCTATTTTCAATTTTGATTTAATTTAGTCTTCTTATTTTCTTAAATAATATAATTTTGTGGTCTCCAATTTGAGACTAAATTAGTAATTAAACTTAATTAAAACACACACACACACACATATATATATATATATATATATATATATATATATATATATATATATATATATTAGATTAAAATAATTTTTTATCATTTATACATCAACTAACTTCCTAAATACTCATATTATCATTTTATTTCTTACATTTTTTTCACTTGAAATTTTGTACAATGTAAAAAATATAAAAAAAGGACTAAGGTGAATCCAAATTGTAAATAGAGGGACTAAATTGAAAACAATCATAGTTATCCTGAGACGTGGCACAACCATGACCTCACACGTTACAATTTTGTATTTTAAAAATAAATAAAAAACGTTAAAAAAATAAAAAATAATAAAAAATTCATGAATTGACATGTGACGAGACCACAGTCTGACACGTGGCAGTTTATGTTTTTTTTTTCTACAAAAAAAAAGTAAAAACAATTAAAAAATTAAAAATTTCACAAAATGACACAAGGCATGTATGATCACGACGTTAACATTTACTTAACGAGAAGAACCAGATTGAACCTAATAACTCTAAAATAATACATAACATTTCCATATAAATTTGACTTATCATGCTTTAGTTTATCTTATTTTGTTAGTAATTATTTTGTTAGTAAACAACTCATTTTAGCTAATAATTACAAAATGATGTACTAAAAAAATAAAAAAAATAAAGGTTAAATCATTTCATCGATACGGGGAAATCTCAAGTAGGTCTCCTTATTTTTTTGTGTCTAAATTAGGTTTCTATTTTGGAAAATTCGTTGCAATTAGGTCCTTTGCGTTAGTAATATATTAACGGTGTTAACTATGTGCCACGTGTCAACATGTGATTTTTAAAAATTTTTACTTTTGATAACTTTTTTAAAGATAAATATAAAAATTGTCACGTGTCAAGCTGACGTTGTACCACGTGGCAGAGACAGTGTGATGTGGCAGTGACATTGCCATGTGTCATTATTGGATGTGAAAAGTCTCAATGTAGTCCCGATATTTGTTATTTTTTTTCAATTTGATCTCATTTTTTAAAGAACTGGATCAATTTAATCTGTATACCAAATTTAACTTTTATATAAATTTTACAATGATATTTTTATTATAATTGATATTTTTAACATCATTAAGTTTATTTAAATGTATATTTTGCATTGAAATTTATTGAAATTTTGTTTTAAATATTTATATATCTATAATTTATAGATAAATGTTAGAGTCAATATTTTATATTCAATTTAGTCTTTATATTTGTTATTTTTGTTCAATTTAGTCTCAATTTGGTTTAAAATGGAACAATTTTGTCCCTCTCGAAGATGAGACCAAATTTAAATTTTATATAAATGTTATAATAATGTGAATTTTACTATATTTAATAATAAAATGTGAATTTTAATATAAAAATTAAATTTGGTCTCAATTTGGAGAGAGACAAAATTGGTTCATGTTAACAAAAACTGAAACTAGATTGAACAAAAATAACGAATATAGGGACCAAATTGAATATGAAACATTGACTCTAACACATGACACGCTGTTGGGTTGACACGTGGACATTAAAAAAAAGAAACAAAATTTAAAAAAATTAGAAAATCACGAAGAAAATTTATCACGGACTTGCTTGCAAAGTTTCTAAATTGATCATGAACCTAAATGCAAAGCTTTTAAATTTATCACATAAGGAACCTAATTGCAAAATTTTTACATTTACCAGGGACCAACCTACAAAGTTTTAAACTTATCAAGGACTTGCAAGGCTTTTAAATTTATCAGGGACCTACCCGACAAAGTTCTTAAATTTATCAAAGGACCTACATGTGAAGTTTGTAAATTTAGCAGGGACCTACATGTGAAGTTTTTCATTTTATGAGGGACTTACTTGCAAAGTCTTTAAATTTATGAGGGACCTACCTACAAAGTTTTGAAATTTATCACGGACATACCTGCAAAGTTTTTAAATTTATCAGGAACCTACTTGCAAAGTTTTTAAATTTCTCACAAACTTACGTGCAAAATTTTTAAATTTATTAGGGACCTACCTGCAAAGTTTTTAAATTTATTAAGGACCAAGCTACAAAGTTTTTAAATTCATCATGATCTAATTGCAAAATTTGTAAATGTATCAGGGACCTAAGTGCAAAGTTTATAAATTTATAAGGGACTTCATAACAAAGTTTCTAAATTTATCAATGATTTAATTGAATTTTTTTTAATTTATCATGGATTTACAAACAAAGTTTTTAAATTTATCAAACTTCGACCTACATGCAAAGTTTATAAATGGACGTAACTGCAAAGTTTGTACAAATATTAGGGACCTAACCGCAAAGTTTTTAAATTTATCGGAGACCTATATGTAAAGTTTTTAAATTAATAAGGAACCTCTCTATAAAGTTTCTAAATTTATAAGGATCTAATTGAAATCTTTTAAATTTATCAGGGACCTACCTACAAAGATTTTAAATTTCTCAATGACCTACCTACAAAGTTTTTAAATTTATTAGGGACCTACCTGTAAAGTTTTTAAATTTATTAAGGACCTAGCTACAACAATTTTAAATTTTGCAAGGACCTAACAACAAAGTTTTTGAATTTATCGAGGATCTAAGTGCAAAGCTCATTACAAAGTTTCAAAATTTATCATGGATCTAATTGAAATTTTATAAATTTATTAGAGACTTACATGCACAGTTTTCTAAATTTATCAGGGTACATCCTACAAAGTTTTTAAATTTATTAGGACCTACCTGTAAAATTTTTAAATTGATCATATCAAGAACATGCAAAGTTTTTTAATTTATCAGAGACTAACTTACAAAGTTTTTAAACTTATCAGGAACATACTTGCAAGGTTTTTAAATTTATCATGGACCTACCCGAAAACTTTTTAAATTTATCAAGGACCTACCCGGAATTTTTTGAAATTTATTAGGGACCTAATTGTAAAGTTGTTAAATTTATCATGGTCTTTCATGCAGAGTTGTTAAATCTGTAAAGTTGTTAAATTTATCAAGGACCTACCTGCAAACTTTTAAAATTTATCAGGAACGCATATGCAAAATTTATAAATTTATCAAGGACCTACATGCAAGATTTTTAAGTTTATCAAGGACCTGGACAATTTTAAATTTATCAAGGACACATCTGCAAAGTTTTAAAATTTATCAGGGATCTACCTACAAAGTTTTTAAATTTATCAGACACCTAATTGAAAAGTTTTTTAATTTATCATATTAGGAACCTAACTGCAAAAGTTTTTTAATTTATCAGGGACCAACCTACAAAATTTTAAACTTATTAAGGACCTACTTGCAATAGCAAGGACCTACCAACAAACTTTTTAAATTTATCAAGGACCTACCCGAAAAAGTTTTTAAAGTTATCTAGAACCTAAATGCAAAGTTGTTAAATTTAGCATGGTCTTACCTGCAAAGCTGTTAAATTTATCAGAGACCAACCTGCAAAGTTTTTAAATTTATCACGAACCTAACTACTAAATTTTACATTTAGTAGGGACCTACCTGCAAAGTTTTTAAATTTATCAAGGATATAAAGAAAGTTTTTAAGTTTATTAGGGACTTACCTTCAAAGTGTTTAAATTTATCAAGGATCTAACTGGAAAGTTTCTAAATTTATCAATAACCTAACTATAAAGTTTCTAAACTTAACAAGGACCTAATTAAAAATTTTTAAATTTATCACGAACTAATTAAAAATTTTGAAATTTATCAGGGACCTACCTGCAAAGTTTTTAATTTATGAGGGACATACATGTAAAGTCTTTAAATTTATGAAGGACCTACCTGCAAAGATTTTAAATTTATCAATCACATACTTACAAAGTTTTAAAATTTATAAGGCATTTACCCCTGCAAAGTTTTTAAATTTATCTGTGATCTATCTACAAAGCTTTTAAATCTATTAGGGTCTTGCGGTAAAGTTTTTAAATTTATCAGGACCTACCTATAAAGTTTTTAAGTTTTCAGGACCTAACTGCAAAGTTTTTTAAATTTATCAGGGACGTACCCGTAAAATTTTAAAATTTATCAGGATCTACCGGCCAAATTTTTAAATTTATGAAGTATATAAACAAAGATTTTAAATTTTTCAAGGACCTACCTGCAAAGATTTTAAATTTATCAATCACATACTTACAAAGTTTTAAAATTTATAAGGCATTTACCCCTGCAAAGTTTTTAAATTTATCTGTGATCTATCTACAAAGCTTTTAAATCTATTAGGGTCTTGCGGTAAAGTTTTTAAATTTATCAGGACCTACCTATAAAGTTTTTAAGTTTTCAGGACCTAACTGCAAAGTTTTTTAAATTTATCAGGGACGTACCCGTAAAATTTTAAAATTTATCAGGATCTACCGGCCAAATTTTTAAATTTATGAAGTATATAAACAAAGATTTTAAATTTTTCAAGGACCTACTTGAAATGTTTTTAAATTGATCAGGACCTGACTCTATAATTTTTTTTAATTTATGAAGGACCTAAGTGCAAAGTTTTTAAATTTATAAGAGTCCTCAATACAGTGTTTCAAAATTTAGCAAGGATCTAATTGAAAATGTATCATGGACTTACATATAAAGTTTTTAAATTTATCAGGAACCTACGTGCAAAATTTTAAATTTATTATGGACCTACTAGAAAGTTTTTTATATTTATTATGAACCTAACTACAAAGTTTTGAAAGATATCAAGGACCCAACTGAAACGTTTCTAAATTTATTAGGGACCTAATTACAAAGTTTCTAAATTTATCAGGAACCTAGTTGACAATTCTTAAAATTATCATTTACTAATTGAAAATTTTTAAATTTATCAAGGACCTACTTGTAAAGTTTTTAAATCTTTCAAGGACCTACTTGCAAAGTTTTTAAATTTATAAGGGACCTATCTACAAATTTTTAAATTTATAAAGGACTTACATGCAAAGTTTTTAAGTTTTCAAGGACCTACCTGCAAAATTTTAAAATTTATCACGGACGTACCTGTAAAGTTTTTAAATTTATCAGGGACTTACTTAAAAAGTTTCTAAATTTAGTAGTGACCTAAATGCAGAACTTTTAAAGTTACCCAGGACCAACCTACAAAGTTTTTCAATGTATCAGGGATCTAACCAAAAAAAATTTTAAATTTTTAAGGGACCTACTTGCAAAGTTTTTAAAATATCAGGGATCTACCTGAAATTTTTTTAAATTTATCAAAGACTTACATGCAAAGTTTTTAAGTTTTCAGGGACCTAATGGGAAAATTTTAAAATTTATCAGAGGGACGTACCTGCAAAGTTTTTAAATTTAACAGAGACCTATCTGCAAAGTTTCTAAATTTATTAGAGACCTAAATGCATAGCTTTTTTAAAGTTATCATATCAAGAGCGTAACTACAAAGTTTTTAAGATTATCAAGGACCAACCTACGAAGTTTTTAAACTTATGAGGGACCTACCTGCAAAGTTTTTAAGATTATCAAGGACCAACCTATGAAGTTTTTAAACTTATCAGAGACATACCTGCAAAGTTTTTAAATTTATCAAAGACTTACATACATAGCTTTTAAATTTATTGGGGATCTACTTGCAAAATTTTTAAATTTATCCGAGACAAACTGCAAAATTTTAAAATTTATGAGGGACCTAACTACAAAGTTTTTAAATTTATCAAGGATATAAATAAAGCTTTTAAATTTATCAAGGACATACTCGTAAAGTTTTTAAATTCATCAGGGATCTAAGTGCAAAATTTATAAATTTATTAGGGACATAACTACAAAGTTTCTAAATTTCTTTGGGGCCTGTTCTTGCCAACGTCGGTTCGATTTCAAACTGATTAGGTGTCTAGCAAGAGCAAAAACTTGCTAATCGGTGTCGACAAGAACAAGACCTAATTGAAATTTTTTAAATTTATCATGAACTAATTAAAAATTTTAAATTTATCATGGAACTATCTTCAAAGTTTTTAAATTTATGAGGGACCTACCTGAAAAAATCTTAACTTTACCAGGGATCTACCTCCAAAGTTTTTAAATTTATCATGGACTTACATGCAAAGTTTTTGAGTGTATTAGGGATATTCCTGCAAAATTTTCAAATTTATAAGGACGTACCTGCAAAGTTTTAAAATTTATCAGGGACCTACCTACAAAACTTTTAAATTTCTCAGGGACCTACCTGCAAAATTTTTAAATTTACCAGGGACATACCTGCAAAGTTTCTAAATTTATTAGGGACCTACTTGCAAAGTTTTTAAATTCATCAGGAACCTACCGACAAAGTTTGTAAATTTATCAAGGACTTACATGTATAGTTTTTAAGTTTATCAAGGACCTTCCTGTAAAAATTGTAAATTTATCAAGAACACACATACAATGTTCTAAAATTTATGAGGGGTCTTCCTACAAATTTCTAAATTTATCAGGGATCTAAATGCAAAGCTTTTAAATTTATCATATCAAGAAAATTAACTCCAAAGGTTTTAAATCTATAAGGCCCCAATTTACTAAGTTTTTTAAATTTATCATGGACATACCTGCAAAGCTTTTAAATTTATCAGGGACCTACCTAAAGAGTTTTAAAATTTATCAAGACGTACATACAAAGTTTTTAAATTTATCAGTGACCTACCTACAAAGTTTTTTAACTTATCAGGTACGTAACAACAAAGTTTTTAAATTTTGCAGGGACCTACCTGTAAAGTTTTTAAAATATCAAGGATTTACCTGAAAAAATTTTAAATTTATCAAGAACTTGATGCAAAGTTTTTAAGTTTGTAGGGACCTACTTGGAAAATCTTAAAATTTATCAAGACGTACCTGCAAAAAATTTTAAATTTATCAGGGACCTACCTGCAAAGTTTCTAAATTTATTAGAGACCTAAATGTAGAGCTTTTTTAAAGTTATCATATAAGGAACGTAAGTGCAAATTTTTTTAAATTATGAAGGACCAACCTACAAAGTTTTTAAACTTATTAGGGACCAACCTGCAAAGATTTTAAATTTATCAAAGACTTACATACATAGCTTTTAAATTTATCAGGGATCTACCTGTAAAATTTTTAAATTTATCCGGGACAAACTGCAAAAGTTTAAAATTTATGAGAGACCTACCTGCAAAGTTTGTAAATTTATCAAGGACCTACCTGCAAAACTTTTAAATTTCTCAGGGACGTACCTGCAAAGTTTCTAAATTTATTAGGGACCTACCTGCAAAGTTTTTAAATTCATCAGGGACCTACATGCAAAGTTTGTAAATTTATCATGGACTTCCATGCAAAGTTTTTGAGTGTATTAGGGACCTTCCTGCAAAATTTTTAAATATATAAGGACGTACCTGCAAAGTTTTACAATTTCTCAGGGACCTACCTGCAAAATTTCTAAATATCTCAGGGACCTACAAACAAAGTTTTTAAATTTATCAGGGACCTATCGTCAAAGTTTCAAAACTTATTAGGGACCTACTTGCAAAGTTTTTAAATTCATTAAGGACCTACCTGCAAAGTTTGTAAATTTATCAAGGACTTACATGTAAAGTTTTTAAGTTTATCAAGGACCTACCCGCAAAAATTTTAAAATTATCAAGGACGCACATACAATGTTTTAAAATTTATGAGGGGTCTACCTGCAAAGTTTCTAAATTTATCAGGAATCTAAATGCAAAACTTTTAGATTTATCATAACAGGAAAATAACTCCAAAAGTTTTAAATTTATAAGGCACCAATTTACGAAGTTTTTAAATTTATCAGGGACATATCTGCAAGGTTTTTAAATTTATCAGGGACCTGTCCACAAACTTTTTAAATTTATCATGGACCTATTCAGTTTTTTTTTGTTTTAAATTTATTAGGGACCTAGCTGAAAAGTTGTTAAATTTGTCAAGGTCTCTCCTGCAAAGCTTTTAAGTTTATCAAGTATCTGAAAAGTTTTTAAATTTATTTAGGACGTACCTACAAAGTTTTTAAATTTATCAGTGACCTACCTACAAAGTTTTTTAACTTATCAAGGACCTAACAATAAAGTTTTCAAATTTTTTAGGGACCTACCTGCAAAGTTTTTAAAATATCAGGGATGTACCTGAAAGATTTTTAAATTTATCAAGAACTTACATGCAAAGTTTTTAAATTTTCAGGGACCTACTTGCAAAATTTTGAAATTTATCAAGACGTACCTGCAAAGTTTTTAAATTTATCAGGGACCTATCTGCAAAGTTTCTAAATTTAGTATAGACCTAAATGCACTTCTTGTTTAAAGTTATCATATCAAGAACGTAACTCCAAAGTTTTTAAAATTTTCAAGGACCAACCTACAAAGTTTTTAAACTTATCAGGACCTACTTCCAAAATTTTTAAATTTATCAAAGACTTACATACATAGCTTTTAAATTTATCAAGGATCTACCTACAAATTTTTTAAATTTATCTGGGTAAAACTGCAAAATTTTAAAATTTATGAGGGACCTACCTGCAAAGTTTGTAAATTTATCAGGGACCTACCTGCAAAACTTTTAAATTTCTCAGGGACCTACCTGCAAAGTTTTTAAATTTACTAGGGACCTACCTGCAAAGTTTCTAAATTTATTAAGGACCTACTTGCAAAGTTTTTAAATTCATCAAGGACCTACCTGCAAAGTTTGTAAATTTTTCATGGACTTACATGCAAAGTTTTTGAGTGTATTAGGGACCTTCCTGCAAATTTTTTAAATTTATAAGAATGTACCTGCAAAATTTTAAAATTTATCAGGGACCTACCTGCAAAGTTTCAAAATTTATTAGGAACCTACTTGTAAAGTTTTTAAATTCATCAGGAACCTATCTGCAAAATTTGTAAATTTATCAAAGACTTACATGTAAAGTTTTTAAGTTTATCAAGGACCTTATTGCAAAAATTTTAAATTTATCAAGAACGCACATACAATGTTTTAAAATTTATGAGGGTTGTACCTGCAAAGTTTCTAAATTTATTATAGATCTAAATGCAAAACTTTTAGATTTATCATATGAGGAACTTAACTCTAAAGTTTTAAAATTTATAAGGCACCAACTTACAAAGTTTTTAATCTCATCAGGGACATACTTACAAGGTTTTATACCAAGGACTTGTCCACAAACTTTTTAAATTTATCATAGACCTATTCGTTTTTTTTTAATTTATTAGAGACCTAGCTGAATAAGGTCTTGCCTGCAAAACTTTTAAGTTTATCAGGGATCTACCTGAAAAAATTTTAAATTTATCGAGGACTATCTACGTATATATTTTAACCTATATTATTTTATTTTATTTATAGTACCGTCACCAAAGATGGTATTCTTTTTTCTTAAGTTTTCAATGACTTTGGTTTTTGAGGTTTTCGCGTTATAAATTCAAGTATACTCAAACTAGTATAGAAATGTGTGTGATTTTTCTTAACTCTTAATTTTTCAGTTTTTGTATTTTTTATTTCAATTCGTTAATTTTTCTGAGATGTATTAGTTATACAATACAAATTCATTAGTCTTCTTAATAGTGCCCAACATTAGTGATGATGGTCACATTTAAATTAAAACTCATACTTCACTTTAACATATTTATCTTAAAATAATGTGTCACATTATAGATAAATTTTACGAAATATCATATTATATTAACATTGAGTAAATTGATTATAAAGGCAACACTTAGAAAAACATGGTAGTGTCTTATTTTCCACCGGCCAATTCTGCTTTTACACGTTTCATTATTATTTTAATTAGATTTTCATCTTTATTAAAGCAAACTTAGAATGAAGGTCATAGATTCGAATATTTATTATTTCTTATAGAATGCACGACGGATCCCACTTAGGTAGTGAATAATGGCATCAAAGGATAAATAAATAAATAATTGTAATATGCTTTGATTTTAATAAATAAACTTTTATGAACGCAGTCACACGATGAATTTTTTTTTTAATCTTTTAAAGAAATTCCAAAGTGGTTATACAACATTTTTTTGGTATATCTCTCGTGTATTCTTCACTTTTCATTAGAGTATTTTGTTTTTCTTAATTTCATTTGTTACTTTTTTCTAATAAAGATTTGGGATCACCAAAATTTAAAGACTATAAGCAAACTAAATTGTGAGATGTTTATAGAGTTAGATACCTAAAGAACTATTTATCCAATAATAACTTTTACATAAATAAAAAGATGTTTTATTTGAAATGAAAAGATAATGATTTATGAAGCTGTGTAAAAAGAGGGCTGAAAGAAACAAAGAATGATGTAAGCACAGTGTAGGAAAAGGTGGGAAAGAAAGTAGTGGTAGGTAGAGAAACTACAAAAAGAGTCACGAATGAATGAAGTCAAAACAAAAGGTGACCTTAGGAACTTGTATGTATATACATATTAAACCACAGAACTTAATTTTAAGAATGACGTAACACCACAAAAAGAAGACATGCACAATTTCTTACGCAGCAGCATTGTTTTAACTACCTCAGTGTCTTCTAATGTCTAAGTTATCTTAAAATATAATTTCAGATTTAACTCAAATTTCATAAACTTAACCTATGAGATCAAACTTCCACTTGTTTAGTGTAAACTATGACGCATGATTACGAATACGACAAATATTTGATATATTAATTTTGAAAATAATAAAATATAATATGTGATATATGTATATTAAAAAATATATAATAATTCATAAAAATATAGTAAATATATGATTGTTATTGTGCGAATCTAAATTAAAATATTAAAATTCTTAACATAAAAAATTATAAATTATTGTCATTATAAAAATATTACTGCTTTATAAATTATATAGTTCATTGTTAAGTGTCGATAAAATATCATAAAGTATCAAATACAAGTACGTGTCAGACACGGATACATGATCCAAATTGAAGTATTGATGCATCATAAATTGTAAATTTTTCCAAAAACAAATGAAACAAATATATAATCTAAATTATTTTTATATTTTATGATATCTTGGTGGAATGAAATAAAAAAAAAAAAAATTAGTGTGTTCAACTCAATGTCTTTTGAGTGGGGAAGGTGGATTGGGGAATGGTG
This sequence comes from Vigna unguiculata, assembly GCF_037176805.1. Lineage (NCBI taxonomy): Eukaryota > Viridiplantae > Streptophyta > Magnoliopsida > Fabales > Fabaceae > Vigna > Vigna unguiculata. The sequence continues at coordinate 42,155,090 of NC_140798.1, forward strand.
TTTTATTAGAACGTGTATGAAGTTATATATGCATGTCACTTTGTGTTTTTTTAATTTTAAACACTTCGTTGTATTGCACACTTGTATATTTCTGTGGATGAATGCAAACATGACATAAGTTTCACTTTAAGAAAGTTCGAGACAATTTCCTTCATTTATATATATATATATATATATATATATATATATATATATATATATATATATATATATATATATATATATATATATATATATATATATATATATATATACGTATGTACGTATGTAAAGGACAAATTCGATAATTTTTAATTAAATTTTTTATTAAAAAATTATTTATTCAATATTCAAATTTCCATATTTATTTTTAATCAGGTTATACGTTTGTTACCTTATGTTATCTTGTTTATTTACTTGTGTCCATATATTAAATGTATTAGATGTATGATTTTTGTGATTAATATAAAATGATATTATAATTAATGTAAAACGATAAATAATAATTTTTATTACTTTAATTTACTTAAATAATTTTTATTTATCATTTACATAATAGTAGTATTGACCACAATCTTTTAATTGGCATCGATGATAACATGAAAGTTATCGATGTCCAAAATAATTTTATTATTTTAATATATTTTCAATTAAGAATAGTAATTGGAATCTGAAGTGAAGCAAAAGAAAATTTCTAAGTTGAGGTGGGTCAAAATTGTTCCGTATTCTATTCCCTCTACGACTGTATTTAATTATTATATGTTTTGTTACATTTATGTATGTTTATTAGTTAAGTATATAATCCTTCGTCCATACTCTTTGACCACCAACAAAGATGTTGGAAAGGAAAGAATAACATTCAACCTAAAATGGAATCATGTCAAACTGTATTTAAAACAAATGTAACGTTAAATGTTATTATAATTTTTTTTATTGATTTTAGTCATATTTATCAAAATAATATAGAGTTAAACATGTTTAGAACGCCTAAAATTGAACATGAGATTATAATTTATGTTTCAATATTAATATTTATGTGTTTAACATCAAGAACGTGTTAAACATTGTATACAGTTCAAACGAAAACTTAAAAATTTATTTGAGATGTCAAAAAAATTTAATATATTTTAGTTAGAAGGATTATGTCTATTCATTTTTAAAATTAAAACTAATTATATAAAAGTTAGGATAAAGTCTAGTTTTAATTTTAATTTCAATTTCGCATCAAAGTTTAGAATGTAAAAATATATTTAACCCAATACTATATTTAGTTTATGATTAAATATATTTTTAGTTTATATACTTGGATATGAAATTGAAATTCGTCCTTATCTAAAAATTATAAACTTGATATATTTTGATTTCCAAACTTTATAAATGAATGAATATAATTATTTTAATATAACAATGTATATTTTTTTTTTGTTTATTAAATGATGTTTTAGACTAATATTTAAACTAAATCGTGTCAAGATGGTGTAAACAACTCAAACATCGTCCTAAAACACATTTGACACCTTAAAAAAATTTAATCGAAGTTGATTAAGAGAATTGTATCAATTCAATCTTAAAGTTAAGTTAAACTTTTGATAGAGAATTATATTAAAATTTAGAAAATTAAAAATATATTTATCCACTTACTTTTTAAGATAAAGAAAAAGTGAGTGATAGTACCTGCACCGGATATATCTTGTAGTAGAGTGGATATGCTTCCAGCTGTACATTCCAGAACGGACCTGCATTATTTGTCATTACAATGTTGACTAAATCAAGATTTTGCTTTGTTTTATTAATATGGTGTGAAAGGTACTTAATCATTACAAATATTAATATGCGAAATTCAGCGCAACGAGATCGTGATTCGTGAATGAGATGTATACGATTCATTCACCATTCTCAATTAGCATAGCATTACTTCATTATACTTTCTTAAAATTACTTTATTCTCATTGAAGTGCTCATCTATCATGGCAAAGCAATGTAATTGGTTCAGGAGATAAAACCCTTTTTTTTATAATTACGTGTACAACTTGTTGAGTGAAAAGTGTTTATACATGCGATCCTTGTTTCCCTTTCATACTAATAGTTTTATACCAATTGTGATTATATTTTGATTTATAGAATCAACTAGCTGTTAGACATTTGAGATGCTTATAATTGTGGAAAGTTAAGAAAAGGTCGTATAAACCCTAGAACAAATCTAGCATAGGAATTTTTTCTCCCCAGAAGAGGCTTCCAAAATATATGTGAGATGCAGAAGGGACAAAAAGCAATAGGGTCGTAAGTACAGTTTCTCCTACAATCTCGCTTTTAACTCAATTTTTTATTCATCACATCAATTATTTGGTTGGAAGAAAATAAAAGTATGTGTTTCCTCTTCATTAAAAAATTATTCTTAGCCTACTGATTTTAATTATTCTTTATATATATATATATATATATATATATATATATATATATATGCGCTTAATTTATAATATATGTACTGGAAAGGAATATAAAATACAAGATGATAGAAATATGGAGAATGTTTTTCATTGATGATGACCACTGCTCATCTTCCTAAAATGGAAGAGACAATTATATCCCTCCTTTGGAGAGTGATTGGAAAGAAAGTTACAACAATTTGAAATTATTGCAAGAAAATTCCAGCAGTTATATCAGTTACCAATATATGCACCTTTCTCTAGCTAAGACAGACCAAACAACCCACAATGTCTTAAACAGTGACGCTACATGGAGCACAATAAATTTTTTACAAACAATCTCAAATCTCTTAGTTGGAATTTTTTCATCGATGGGTCCTATAAAAAGAGTTATGGGTCAAGATATGATTGCTTTGCTTTGTTTTTTCAACACATGACATTGTCCTGTTTCTTATTATGTTTATCCAGATCCTTGATGCCACCTAATGGCATACAAATGTTGAAGAGAATGATCTTAGCTTTTTCGACATGTCACATAACCTTCTGTCGGGAGAACTGCTTCGTCATTGCTGGAAGAGTTGGACATTCAATTTATCTCAATAGATTCATCAGTAGTAATAATGAGAGCCAAAATTCATCCTTCCAGGGCAGTTATATGATCTCGGAAGCAATGTTTTTGCACGATAATAAAAACATTGCAGATAGTTTTTTATTTTTGTTAATAATAAAATCATTAACATTATTGTTGTACTTTTATTATTAGAAAATGTATCTTTTGGTATTATCATTATCCCTGACTACTAGAGATTTAAGGCAAGTCTTATGCTTTCTTGTTTAGCACAGAGGAGTTCTTATAAACTTGTTTGGCTCAATTTATGTATGGTGTATCAATAGAAACATCAAGACAAAGCAAGATGAAGATTATAAATTTTGTTGAGGAGTCTGACGATTAAAGGTTCTCAGTAAATTTACAACTTTGTGTTTAGCTATTATAATCCAGCGGGGTTACTAGACTAAACTTCTATTTCGCGATCCTTATCATTGAGATTCGGTATGTTTCCTTCCCACAGCTCAAGTAATTCTCTTTTCATCCAAGAGATCACAATCACAGGTCCCAAAGTAGAAGGCACCTACAAAAACCAACAAAAGGAACATTAGAAGCGAAACCAAACACATCATAAAATCACCAAAACATGAAATCAGCTGCACCAAGGTTAACGCAATTATTGTAAAATTTAACATTAATATGTAAAAGCTCAAGATTATCTTAGGTTAAGCTTACTTTTCATTTTCGGCATGTACCAGACCTAAGGATCTCCTTCTATATTATGGTGAAAAGATACTAATGTTTATTCCATTTATGATCACAGGAAACAAGAATGAAAATGAGACAGGTTCCTGTTTAAATATTATTATTCATTTAGGATGATTCCAACAGATACGAGTTTGTATGCTCTTAAGAATGGAGCACCATTGACAATCATGAGAATAAGAACTATGGATCAGGTATCGCATTGTTTGAAATTCTACCAAGCAAATTAATTTCGAAAAATAATAAACAATGATCGGATGTACAGTGCAACTTATGCACTGGGCCAATGGGAAGTAGTCATTATGCACTTAGACTTTGATCCTAGAAAACAGATGACAAAATGACAAACAAACAGCCCGTTACTAACATTGCAATTTACAAACCAAATATATACGTTGTGAAAAAATGCTCAACAATTTCAGTTTACAAACAACTGCGGCACAAATCTAGCAACCGTAACTTCTATTGATAAGTGCACCGAGGAATATAGAACCAACTTTTACAAGGGAAGCAAGGGTTACACAATGGAAACTGTAGCTTCTACTGTTAGTGCACCTAGGAAGAACATAGAACCAACTTTTACAAGAGAAGCTAGGGATATACACAATGGCTACTGTAACCTCTATTGTTAAGTGCAACCTAGGAACATAGAACCAACTTTTACATATGTTGATAACAGAAGAGATGGAGAAATTAAGGAGTCAACTTTTATGATCCATCATAAGGCCAATAATTGCATCACATAGATAATGGATTGATGAACAATCTCCTGTTTTGATCTATTTAGTTTAACCCAAAAAAATCCGGCAAAATTATCTTCAGATTGAATTTCAAGATGGAAATTCTTCAAGTTGGTATGCCATACTAATGGACTGGGTAGAGAAATAACAAAGCTAAAATGAGTCATAACTGTGACTACTTTCTTGTATTAGTCATACAACCTAAAACCTCCCAATATATAAATAGATAAAGGAATTCCAGTTGTGTGCACATTAGCACATAAAAAGAGTCAAAAATGTCTTTTTATCTGAAAAAAAAAAACTTTATTATATAAAAAACACAAAAGTCATTCTATGCCAACGATCTTGAGTAACTTAAAGTGTTTAATAAGATGTATTTAATGTCTTCCCTGCTCATGAGCACACAAACAGAATAAATATGACAAGAACATAAGTTCAGGAATAAATGATGTAAAAAGTAAAGGTAGCTATGAAACCAGTATAATGACAAGAATAAAAAGAAAAACAGAAGTACCAGATACAGAAGTGCAGGTTGAGGTGAGTGAGTCAAGACACCAGCAGCCAAAGCAGTTACTAAACCAATGGCATACCCAGGTAGTGCATACCATATGTACTTGTGCCCCTTTGAGGAATGTAACTCAAAGAGATTTACAATGTCCCTGCTCTTGCGATAATCAAAGCAGAGGACTAAAGCCAGGAGCATTCCTGGGATAGCCTATAAAAGAAGACAAAAATTTATAAAACATGGTCAGCCTACGGTGATATTGTAAATAAACAATTTATAGTTTAACAATACAAGCACTGGAGCACAAAGAAAGCATAAGCATTTAACATATCACATTCAATGCAATCTTACAACATAAATTTCAATGAAATCAAACCACCTTGTAGCATGAGAAGTTAAACACCCTTTCAAATTTCAGTCCAATATAAATTGGTTCAGGGGAAGGAGGTTTTACAGCAACATGTACAATACAACAAAGTGAACAATAGCCATATCTTTTTTTTTTCAATTCTATTGCTCTTGCATATGATATGACATAATATTTCCCTGAAAAGGGGTTCAAAATCATAATGATAATACATGTTAATCCACATAACATACATAAAACCTAACAAGGCAGGATGCATGAAGAAAACAAGAGAAAGAAGTGCACGACATATAAAATTTGCACAACCGATTTAAATCAAACAACATGAAGCTTTCTATAGTTCAATATTAAGTGAAGTAAATCCAAAACAACACAGTAGTACTTCATATGACAGTAAACAATTGAAAAGAGAGTCTAAAACTCAGAAACAGTTACGGACAAATCCACATATCGTTAGAGATAGAGGGTAAGAATGTCATACCATGTCACCTAAACCAAGCATCATGAAGTCCGTCGCATTCTCTCCAGGAACAACACCGCCCAGCAAATTTCTTGGAAAAACAATCTTTACAGGCAACTCTAACTTCTTGGTTATTAGTTGCAACCCAGGAAGGCTTAAACTATTAGCAACTGTGTGCACGGGATTTGATGCTTGCTGCGTTGCTACTGATACCATGACATTTGCACCAAAAAATCTTTCGGAAAAGAAAACCCAAAAAATGTCATATACGAATAGACAAAGAAGGAGCATTGCACAAATCTTGATGTTTGGGAGACGCACATGGCTTACAAAAGCAATGCATATAGATATGCCTAATAAATTATTCAGTATCCAATGACCAGAAACAAGCCAAGACGCGACTATGAAAGAGCAAACTACCAACAGTATAGCTTGGAGTCGTGTAAAAGATTTTGAGCAACATCGTGAAACAAATGGATCAGCTAAACCAAACTGTGTCTTTAGATAAGCAACATAAGGAGACAAGCAGAAGAAAAGGGAAGAAGCGGACGCAATGGCAGTGAATGCAGTGAGAAGCTGCGAGACAGATGAGAACAAGTAGAACATCAAAAGCAAGCTAAAAGAGCTCATGACAGGGATCATCAAGGCTTGTGACCTATCCAATGTAATGGATGCTTCGGATAAGTCACGATTACGTTCCATTTCCTTGCCGTAGTTTAGAGCTCGAAACGCAGAACCAAATGTCACAGCCACTGCTGTAGTGATAAGTGTCACAGGTGCAGGCTCGAGCAAATACAAAAGTTTCGAAAGGGATTCCATTTTACAAGAGGCACGATTATGTCAAGCCTACTTTCATGCATACACAACTCAACACCTGTAACTTTACAACCAAAGTTGCACAGTTTTTAATTTGGAAGACAAAATCCTAAGCAGTTAAAACCGTGCAACCTGCATAAAGCAAATGAACCTTGTAAGCACATGTAAGTATTTCATTGAAAAAACAAACGTGCAACAAAAATAATTTCAGAATCATAAGCTATATTCCCATTTATACCACGCACACACAAAAAAAAAAAAAAAGGTTTCCTCTAAGGTCTAACCACTACAACAGCAGTGTCATCCCTCTAAAGCATACAAACCCATCAGAATATGTTCACATTATGGTTTTATTTACCCCAAATCCAAATTCGACAGATTTCTTTCTTGATTTCAAAAAAGCAATTAAATTGAGTAATGCACCCAAAATTCTCATCATCCCTTTATTCTTCTTTCTCACGATCACATCTATTAACCCCACAAAAAAAAAAAAAAAAAAAAAACACACTACCACCGACCCGCATCGCAAAAGTTGAAGATTTTGAATCGGAGGTTAAAAACTTATGCACATCCACGATTATCAAAACCCATCGGGGATATTGAAGCGAAGTATGTTATGAAAAATGGAAGAAAAGGAAATTGGGGAATTAGGGTTTAGGGGAAAGACTGACCTTGGACTTTTGCAGAGGTTAGAGAGACCCTTTGCTTTCTCGCGCTAATCAAAGATGCCACCCATTTCTCCCAAAGTGATGTGAATGTCAACCTATTCATAATTTCATGTTTACCCCATCACTCTCACTTATTTCCCACTTGTCCCCCTACTTTTTTTTATAGGATCAATGACATTTTACTAATAAATTAGTAAATTGATTATAATTTAGTTTTTGGAAAAAGAAAAATGGATTTAATACAAATTGTACCATGATTGCAATCTTTGTCATTAATTTTTATGAAATGGTGTTGTTAGTAGGAGAATTATAAAAGGATATAATTAATATGTTTTGAATTTTAAATTTTAAAAAGTGTATAATTAAATATAATACTAAATGAATATTTATCTAATCATCATAATACAATTTTATTTAATTTAAAAGAAAAAATGTAATATTTTAATTAATAATTTATTTGATGTATGTCTATGAAAAGTTAAACATAATTAAAGGGTTAAATATGCTTTTGGTTTCTCAAGTTTCAGTGAATTTTGAAATTAGTCCTTCTTCGGAACTTTATACCAATTTAGTTCTTCATCTCTAGAAATGCGTGAATTTAGTCATTCTTACCCAATTTTATGAAGTTTATTTGACATTTTAAACACATGTTGTGATAATATTTGAGTTAACATTAAAGTAAAAATATTTCAAACGGTTTAAATAATTTAAATACTATAATGAAATGCACTTGAAACGTCCGATAAACTTAACAAAATTTAGTTAAAAAGACTAAATTCACGCATTTTTAAAGATGAAAAACTAAGTTGGTTAAAAATTTTAATTATAGACTAATTCCAAATTTCGCTGAAACTTTAGGGACAAAAACATATTTAACCCATAATTAATAATTATATTTTAATATAATTAAAAATTAAATTAAAATTAAACGTAAAAAAAGAAAAATAATTCGAATGTGTGACAAAAAATATTATGAAGAAAAAAGAATATCTTTTACATGGAATTACATTATTTTCACCACAGAAAAATTAAAAAAAGAATATAAATTTTAAGGAATTTTTTTTTCTTTTAAAAATTAAAGACAAACATTTTAAGTTTTCACTAAAAAGACTCTTTTATGTGTCAGACATATATTTTTTATCATTCCTTCTAATTATTTTTCTTTTTTATGTTTAATTATATTTTAATTTTTAGCTATATTAAAATACTTTATTTTTTTATTTTTTTAACTTTTTATAATTGTATATAAAATAAATTATTAATTAGAGTTATATTTATTTATGGACATTTTTATCATTTAAATAAAATAAAATAATATTTATATTGATTAAATAAAATAAAATTATATTTATAATGATTTCGATAAAATTTATTTAATATTACAATTAATTATATAATTTTATAAAATTAAAAATATATTAATTATTTTTAACTAGTATTTAGTTATCAAAAAATCTGATGTTTAAAGATAAATTTTATATTAAATTTTATTATTAAACCTTAATTTAATATGTAACCGTGAAAAAGTGAAGAAGTCATGTAAGAAGATTTATTTGTTACTTTTATGTCTAATTTAATCGAAATAAAAGAAGAAAAAAGAACATAGTGATTTTTTAAGAAATGGAACAAAGTGATTTTGCATGTTTAAGGAACCCATATACGGTATTAGGAATAGACAAATTAGATTACTAGATTTGAATCACAATAAACACATAATAATTTGTAAATTTGTAATCAAATTTTTTCCATACGACTTTCGGACTATCTAATCATTAAATTTATATCTATATTTTATTCAAGATTGTTTAACTTTGAAACATTTAGTTTGATACGTACTTTTAAAAATCTATTTAACACAACTTATTTTTAAACAAGAAGATATGTAATATATTTTATCTTATTTTTAAAAAATGTAAGATAAAAATGAGTAAATAATTTAGGTGGAAATAAAATAGATATAAAAGTATACAAATTTAAAATAAAAAATATTATTTAAGGGATTAATTGACCATTTAAACAGTTGACTTAATGATTATTCAAGTTCATTTGATTTTGATTTTCCTAGTACTACTAAGAAAAACTTTATAAAACAAAATCATCCATTCTCAAGAAGTAAGTTTTTGAAAAGCCCAGTCAAAAAACTAAATTGGACCAAAATCCATGGTATTGGACTGAGATAACCAAACCGGCCCATATAAATAGCATTTTTTCACGAGTCATGTGCCTCAGAACAACTTCTGGATAAAACATTATTTATGTTTTTTGAAAATTTGGAAACACGTTTGAAAACAATAAAAACCACGTCCAATTTGTAAAAACAAAATGGGAAAGTTAGTAAATTCTCAAGGATAAATGATTATGTTATTTTTTAAATGATGATGCAATGTTAGCTTATTCTGTAAAATGATGAACTAATTATTTCAATTCTTGAATGTTTAAATAGATTTTTAATTACGTTAAGTTTTGTATGATTATTTTGATATTAAAATATATTTCGAAGATTGATTTTGTTATCAAGTTATAATACAATGATCAATTTGAATTTTTTTATATAATACTAAATCGAAATTCAGCAATACCTTAAACATACATAAATCAAACGTTGATCCGGACATTTTTTTTCTTTCTTAAACCACATGATTCGTTGAATGTTCTGACTTTTCTCTTTTAAGGTTTTTACTTTATAGTAGTTTGTTCCTTATTCTTTACTTGAAGAACCCGGTTCAGAAGACTTCAGACAAGACAACAAAGAGTTACATGCCCAAAAATGCAAACAAAAACTGGATCTCACAGAAAGATGCTCTTTTACAATCTCAGATAATTGTCAAAAAGGCATTGAGAAAACTAATTTGATTAATAGTTAAGATTAAATAATTTTTATGCACTTGTTGCTGACAAATTTAGAAGATAAAAGGATAAACAATATTTTTTCTATGGATAGAGGATAAAAATAATATTTTTCATATACATAATGTTGATAAGGCATGTGCTCCTTAACGCATTCATGTTTGTGACAACTTTTTAAATAGACGAAGTTGGTGGATTGGGTTATGCATGTGTCTTAAGAACTTTAAATAGCAGGATCAGCATAAACGAATAAGATGCAGATTATATTATTATTATTATTATTATTATTATTATTATTATTATTAATGTGTATATATATATATATATATATATTGATAGAATTACATGACTATAAGCATCGAGAACCAAATTTAAATAACTAATAAAAAAGAAAAAAAAAATCATAAACTAGAAACATTATAATGTGTGCTCTTAGTCTGAACCCAAGTGAGTTATAGCACAAGTTGGCGAACAAAATGGACCTACCACGTTTACTTCGCACACTACACAACTCTATTAGTTCCTTCTTTCTTTTTCCATCAATCACAACCTAGCTGTACAACTCTACTCTTAAAACAAACTTCTACTAACCCCAAATCAACATTCATATATGTCCAAAATTCATGACACGTTTCAAAACTACACATGTCATGTGATCATGTGATAATAACCGGTTCAAGAGATTGATTATCTACACTGATCATGTGATAGGTTTATCTAAAAGTATTGTTAATTCAACATAATTAAAATTAAAATATAAAACACTTATTTTGTGGCAATTGATAAAATAAACTCTCCCAACTTGTACAACTTAATTTAAAAGTATATTAAAAATAGAAAAATTAAGTATTTTGCTTTATGTTTTTTTTTTTTAAAAGAACATTTAACAACTACATGAACAAATGGAGATAGTCTTAAAGAATTGGAATGAAGTTGTGTGTGGTGTAGAAAAAGATGAGTGGGGAAAGGAAAACAACAAAAAGTGAACTATGGCTTGAACACTCAATTACACCAAAAACTAAACCCCACGGCAGCAACAAACATAGTTTGGTTGCCATATCGGTTCATTTCTGTTGTTGGTGGGGTCCATTGCGCACAATTTCAACCTCAAACCTTTCGTCCATTCCCTTCTTTCTCATCCATTTTCCAATATCAATTCCCTTCGTCTCCACCTTCTCCCTTTCTCTGTTTCCACCACTCAACAACTACACTCACCAGAACGACGCCGTTTCGCAAAGCGTCTAAAAACCGCAACTCCTAACTCCACAGACACACATTCTCCACCTTCTAATCTTTTCTGCTCGCATGCGCCATGTTATTATTATTATTATTGTAACGCTTCGATGGCGACGCGAGGTTTAATCTATATCCGTTTCGTTTAAGCAATTAATGAGGCGTCGATTTCACTTACGTGGATTTCCAATCCCGCTTCGTTCCTCACACTGCATTGTGGAAACTCAATTAATCTCAACGAATGTTGATTATTATTAATACTCCTTTAATTCCAGACAAAGAGCAAAAGCACGCACTGTTTTCTAGATCCTGCTGTCTCAGCTATCGTTTCCCCAAGCGAATCCGAATCCAGGTAAAGAACGCCATTCCTTTCTACTCTTTCTAGATGAATATCCTCGTGGCGCTCGCATTCTTGTGTCTGGCAGCGCTGGCGCCATGGCGCGTTCGCTCGCAACAACAGAGGCATCTCGTGAACATGACGCTCGTTCACCAGGCTAAAGCTAGCGGCGCTCGTAAGTTCGTTTTAATTTTCATTTTCCTTGATTCAGTGTTAATTAATTTTGCATTATTATTGTTGTTATTCATTGAAATTTGGAGGGAAAAAAACGTTTTCAGTGTGTTTGGACGGAAGTTTACCGGCGTATCACTTGGACAGAGGATTCGGCGCCGGTGAAAACAACTGGCTTCTTCAATTTGAGGTACTGTGCACTCAACTTTCTCTAAATTATTTAAGACATGCGCACTTGTGTGGTAAAGATGTAGTGATATATACTGCTATGTTTTTGAATCTCGCGAGTGTTACTATTGTCTTGAAAAATGGGATGAGTATGTTGTTTTTGTGGTTTGAAAAAGTGGCGATGGTGTCTTTGTTGTTTTGGGGAGGTGAAGAGGGTGATGATTGCGTGAGTCATTGGTTTGTTTCAAAATGCCACATGACAGTGGCTTTTTTGTCGTGCACCTAGAGTTTTGCGCGCGCAGCTTTAGGGAACTGGAATCCACTGTTTTACCTCCCAAAGCTGATTCCAAAATAAGCCTATCCAAGAAAAAAATTATTGAAACCATCCCCTCGGCGGGTATTTACATCGCGGATTTTTTGATACATTGAAAAAGTTTTTGGTAACAAATTTTGAAAAAGTCTTTACAAAATTTTTCTCTTCTCTAAAAAAACTATTGATCCAATTAAGTGATCATATGTAGACATTGTTAAAACTTTGTTAAAAAAGAATTTGTCAACAAATTTTTTCCTTTACATTAGGAATTCAATACAGCAACTCAGCCAAATTTTGACTGATTCATGGTGACTGAGATAGATGGTGGCTAGTCAAGAAGAGTCAAAATTCGGCTCTGATAACAGCAAATTCTGACCTGTTTTTTTTTCTTTTTTTTAGACTCTTTTTGACAATTTTTTTTTTTTAAAAAAATTGGAATTTATTTTTCGTAATACATCATTTTTTTAACGTTATATTAAACATTATTTATTTATTTATTGAGGTATTATTCTCTCGAAAGTTTCTTGACAAAACTTGGTTAAAAACTAACTTTTCTTTAATTTTCTTCAAACTTTTTTTTTTGAAATATTAAAATATTTTTGAAAAATATAAATATAAATTACTAACGTAGATTAATTTATATTATTTAAAAACCTGTATTTAATTTAACATTAAATTATTTTTATCAGCTTAAATAAACTTTAAAAGTTAATTCAAATGACGTTACACAAATTAGTAAATGTATACATTAATATTAAATTTTAATTTAACAACTTATATGACTAACATTGAGGATTTACTATTAATTTTAGATTATAAATAATAAATGAATAATTTAATTGTTATTCATTGAAATAAATTGTTGACTATTTTACTAATTTTTATTTTATAAATTTAGTATTATTGTTTTTATTTATATTTATTAATAGATTCATTGAAATAAATGTATTGATTTTATTTATATTAATATAATACAAAAGTATAAATTTTGTTATCAATTTAAATTTACTATAGTTAATATTTTTGTAAAATAATTTATCTTGCAAATTATATTTATGATTCTTAATTTGAACTCTTTAATAGAAATAATTAATTATATTTTTTATAAATTTTTTAAAAGATTTTTTTTTCATTTAAGTAATATTAAATTAATTGATTAAAATGATGACTATTTAATCTAGAGGTAATTTTTCTTTTTCGCCTTACCTTGATATTGTAAAATTTATGTGCCAACAGGTTAGTATTCAATAAACTTTCAGATTCATTGATCTTTAGCGTAATGTGATAAGCAAAATAAATTAAGGAGATGGTAAAAAGTTTATAAAATTAGAACATTTTATTTATTCAAAATTTCAAATAAATTCGTATACATTAAAATAAAGGTTAAATATATTTTAAGTTATTTAAATTTCAGTGAAAATTATAATTAATTTTTTATTAAAATTGTAGTTTAATTTAATTAAAATATGTGGATTTATTCATTTAATATATTTTGTTAAATTTATTAAATTTATTTGATTAAAAAAATTAAATATATTTTTTTTTTATTTTTTTTACTCTTTTTCATTGATTTGTTTGCAATGAAGTTTCATAATTATTTGTCATGAATGTTTTCTATCACATTTAAAATTTTCTTATTATGTAGAATGGTATCTCCTTAATTACTATTACTTTGAATTACTAGTATTTCGTTTCAAATTATGATTTAAGTTTCACAAAATAAAAATCTTAATTAATTTTGTCAATGAAATTTAAGTGCTCTATTTTATGCAAACACATATTGCAACAACTCAAATTCACATATTTTTTATACATGACAAAATTTTAGGAAACAAAGGATATAATTAGAAGAAAATCGTAATTATTTTGAAATCCGATGATGATCAATAAAAAAGGGAATTTATTTTTAAACGTGACACTCATTTAATGACGGAGAATAATAATTTATGTTTCTTAACAATTTTTATTAATTCGTATAAAATCCTTTACTAACCATTCATTCAACATGATCTCTTTCTCAGATTTTTGTCTCGTTCACAAGATTTAAATCCAATTTTATACTTACATTTAGTCCTACTTTTATTTGAAATATTAAATGAAGTCATAACAAAAAGCATAACATATTTGTTTAATTAAACTATATATTTTGTAATAAAATATTTAGTAACATTTGTTATTATTTGTTCTTATACCTGTCTCAATATCCATTATTTTTATCCATCTCCATTTAAACTCAAATACTCATAAATTATTAAATAATATTATATATATATATATATATTATTTTTATTACTTATTTTCGTCACACTTTTTTTTTCTTTCGTACTCTTTTCTATTATCTTCTAATTGTTTAACTTATTTATCTATTTCTACTACTTTTAGTATTATTATTTATTATTTATTTTTTAAATTGATAATTTTTATTTATTTTTTCTAATTCTTACTTTGTATTTTGGTTTAAAATTTATAAAATCAAATTTTAAAATTATTTGACATTTAATATTATAATAATAAACAAAATAGATATATCATTATAATAATTAGTTAAATTATTTGACATTAATTATTTAATATTATAATAATAAATAAAATAGATATAGACACGAGTAGGTAGGGATATATCATTATTTAAATAGATTAGAATTTGACAAAAATTTATACTGGGACGAAAATAAATATAAATTTTGACTTTAAAGATAAAATGAAATCCGGTTGAACTTTGCCCGTTATCATTTATACATAAAGATGTACTGTAATATATATTTTTTATTTGTATATATGATTTGATCATTATCTAGTATTTATCTGGGTTTTAATAAATGCTTAAATCATTTTAATTTTATTTATATTAAAATTTTCTTTTATATTTTAACTGTTGAGTTCAAATCTCAACATTAATTATATTTTTAAAATTTCTTTGTATATCAAATCTTCAATTTTTATATTTTCTAAAAGTATTTTTCTAATTTAAAATTTCTATTTATTCTACTTATATTTTCAATTACGTTGACATATGAGTTTAAAAATAAATTCATATAAACAGTCTCCAGTTCAAATATATATCTTATCACAAAATAAATAAATAAAAACTATATTTTTTCTATTATCAATTTGATTGATTGATGAATTTTACTTTTTCTTTATTTCCGTGACATATTATTTGGTATATATATATATATATATATATATATATTAATAAACTCTTAAAACATTTCTTAAAGTTTGTTAAATTATCTATAATATTTTTTTTTATTAAGTTATGTTCAAATTGTAATATTAAAAATTCTTAATAATATATTCTTTTATACTTAATATTTTTCTTTAACTTATGTACGTGTGTATATTCGTGTGTGTAGGTTAGATGATGGAAGTTTCAAATTAGACAAGAGTATACTACAATAACAGTGTGTTTTATCCGTCTTAATAACTTATTTTACTTTTAGTTCTTTATTCAGTAATATAAAAATATTGGGTAGTAGCATTATGAAAAAAGAAAAATAGAAAGAAAAAGACAGTACGCCCTTCCCTGGTAACACTTTTATAAGCAGTGTCGGAAGTGTGGAGTTATTGTCCGAGAATAAAGTTTCGTATATTCAAACTTTGAATCCAAGCAAAGCAATGGAAAGGAAACCTGAAATGATTGAATGAAATGACAAAGTGACAGTAGCACAGTAGCTACTAACTATTCAGTTAGTTTGGTGGAGCCTAAATTAAATTCCAGTTGAGGAAAACCCTTTGGATCTACCTTCATAAATCATTAATGATGATCAATACCTATTTATTAATTATGGTTCCTATCAGGGAGGTGGATGGTGCAATGACTTGCAATCATGCTTTGAGAGAGCCAAAACTCGGAGGGGTTCAACAAGTTATATGGCCAAATTAGAAGTGTTTTCTGGTATTTTAAGCAACAATGCCACCCTTAATCCTGGTAACTAAACCAACTTTTTCTATTTTATTTTACTTTAGAAATATCAAAATTTAACTAAATATATTTTTATGATACTCAATACAAATCAAATTATTTTGATTATAATGTCTTGAAACAAACTGTGAGAGTAACTTGTTCTTATCAAATTTCCAAATTTATGTGTTTGATGACATCTACACAAATAAAGAGAAAACAAATATTTCCTTGAAAAGCAGAGTTGATGGTAAATAATAACAATAACTTGGGTCATAACTTTTGGATCCACATCTTGTTGGGTTCTGCCATACCAAGTAAGGCAGGTTCCGTGAGGTGGAACTATGATGTAGTAGAAGCCGGTAACTACTGCATTTATATGAAATAAAGGAGAACAATTACATCATATTAGGTGAATATAACTGTGTTTGGTACGTGATAGAGGAGGCGTTTTTCACATGTCACGTTGGGGCTGGAAGCACAATTTTAATTTTTTCCACATTTTTACATAAATTTGACTTCTAAATGAATATCCAAACACGTATTATGACAAAATTCTGAAAGGTCAAGTACACAATGAACGCCGTGTGCCTCAAGGTAGCGTTCAGCATCACTATCATGAATTTTGATTTTTTTTTAAATATTTTAAATATTTTAAATATTTTATTCTTTTCTCCTATTGTTTGTTGTACTTGACTTTTAATTTATATTCTATCTTATTTTTAATCATTTCATATTTTACAAACTAGTGTGAAAAAAATAATCATTGCCACAATTTAATATCTTACAAAAGAAAGTCATTATTTAATATAATTTTTTATTGTGTAAATTTTCCTTAGACTCAAAATACAACATATATTTGTAATATGATTTTTATTATTAATCGTATTACTTTAACTGTTTTATATTTTACTTCATATTAATAAATATTTTGTGCACTGTATAAATATTTGTAGTATTTCATAATTTTAAAAAATATACTAAAAATATTTTATGAAGCCAAAATAAAAGAAAAAGGTGAGTAATAAATTTATGTAGAGTGTGTTAAGAAAGAAAAAAAAATGTTTAGGATTATAAAATGCTTAATTGATAATGTATCATTCTAGAAAAATAATATGCAAGTCATTTTAAAATACATTAAATACATTCTGATCTAATATATAAACATATATGGTTGTTGATGAGCATTTGTATATTTTGATTGTTTTAATCCAATTATTTAACAATACAGAGTACATGACTGTTCTGTAGAAAAAAGCGTACCACACACTTCATCTTAAAAAATTGAAATCAACATAATGATAAACTATTAATTGTTATAACATCATTAAAGAAAGTTGTTTCGCAAATGTTTTCTTGCCAACATATTTTTGTGAGAAGTGTTCCTCCCCTTTTCATCTCTTGATTTAAAGATAAGAGCATATATGTGAGCCAATTTAAATTTCAGTGACTGTTACATTGATGTTAGTTTTTTATAGTCTAAAATTTCTATTTAGAAAATTAAAGTAAATATTTACTTTATAGCATGCTACCTTGAACTTTAAAAAAGTATTTTATTTGTATATTAGATTACATCATATATGATTTCTTACTCTTACTCCTATGCTATGTACCTTTTTAATTACCTCCAGACCCATTATTTTTCTCTTAGTTATTTTGGTTTATTATATATAAGAATATAATGGTTGGTGATTAATATAAAGTAGTTATTATTATTATTATTATTATATTTTATTATCTCTTTTAGTATACCAGTATATATACAGTGTTGTACAATGTAAGGACTACTACCAGTTTTGTAATTGGTAACATCCTAGTTTGGGGATATTATTTTTGTCATTTCCACTTTACTCTTTTGTGTCCGAGTGGTCCTTCTGGAACCATTAAAAAATAGGTCATCAGGTCTGGTTTGGCCTCACTTACCATAAATTAGTTACTTTGTGAGTTAAATTAATTCAACTCACTTATTAACAGTAAAAAAAACATGAATCAAATTCGACCTGATGTATGTTATTTTGTTGATCCATTTAATTAAAACAATTAAAAATAAATAAATTATATTTATAATTAAAATTTAAATAAATTTAAAATAATTTAAAATATTTTTTAATTCAAAATACAAATCAAAATAAAAAAATATTAAATTTGTATTAGTTAACTTAATATATTGATCAAAGAAAAATAGTCTAATTCAACCTAAATAAAAAGAAATTGTGTGATAATTTAGATGGAGTTAACCGATACAACTCATTATAAATTCAATCTGAATGGACCTAATTATTGACAGATACTAGAATTTATAAAAAAAATTAGCCCAAAATAACCTAAACTCCTGATGGAACAACTGAGGGACGGATTCTGATCCAACAGCTCTATTTAAAACACAGCTGTCATTTCAGCTTAAAAACGATAGTCATGCATACAGGCAATCCAGTTGTGTTGTGTATACAGGAGACTGAGACTGTAAACTATATATAGCTTCTGGGTCATGTCCCTCCTCACGGACTCTTGTCTCCTATCGTGTCGTTTGACCTTCCTTTTTTACTTCCGAGTGTTTAGTATGAAATTTCTATGACATATATTTGCTATTTTTTAAAAGAATTATTTTAATAAATTATTCATTAAATAGATAAATATATCCAAGACCATGCCTAGGGTTTACAAAGGAGATTACAGAAGTCCAATAGGATTGGTGGAAAGAGCATATGACAAAACAATAAATACGAAGTTCTTTGTACACAAATTTTAATTTTAATACATGCTTTTTAAATATTAAAACTAATTCATTTTTTATTTTATAATAATAAATGAAAATTCTCAATATAATTTTAATTTGAATATAATACAAGTATTTTCTTTTAAAATAACAAAACCAACAATTATATTAGACCCTTTCCATACCTGTGCCAAGAAACCTTACATTTCTCTCAGACATTGGTGGTCCCTTCTAGTATGCTGCTTATTGTATTCTTTGTTATATACTAAAAGGCAAACGTTTTATATTACTTAATTAATTAATTTCTTGTACGTTTCAGTTCGATTTTCCCTTAGTATTTTACTAGACTACTTAGTTGGCCTTCTGAGGAGTAGGGTATGGCCTTCTCCAATTGGGGTTCTCAGAGAACATATTTTATTGGATTATACCAAACAATTTTTTACACACAATTTATATATATTATTTTATCTTTTAATTTTTTTTACAAATACAAAAGTTAGATTTTTGTAGTGACCAAAATATTTTTAAAAGTGAATTATCATGTCAAAAATACATTTTCCATTTTTATTTATGGTTTCATTTTATTCATCCTGCATTTTCTAATCATCATCTCCAGCTGAACTGTCGGTGGACATATATGATTTTATATGCTAATCTAAATTATTTTAGATGATGTGTGTGAGCATCATGTGTTGCGTTTAGATCCGTTACACCGACCTGCTAATTTCTTTTCATATGTTCCATGAAAATGAAAAACATATTTCCCCTTCTTTAAAATGAAAAGGAAAACAAATACGTTATTTATGTTTACAAGTTATTTAATTTAATATTAGCATTTTAGCAGTATATAATTGTTTAATTTAGTTTTGAAATCTCTGGCGTGACCGTAAAGTCTAACTAACTATAATAACTTTTTTGTCTAATTATGTACTAAAGGAAGTGTTTTTTTTAATCTTTTTTTTTTACCTCTTAGACTTTGTGTTTTTGAGTGTTTCCAAATTATTAAATTATTGCGTTTGTCCGTGAATGTATCAGATTTTTACAACTGGAACCGTGTAAAGCTGAGATACTGTGACGGAGCGTCGTTCACAGGAGACGCTGTGTTCACTAACAAGGTAAACAACTCCTCATTTACCAGTCTTGCATTCATTCCTCTATCATAAATAATATCTTTCACATTGACTAGACCATTTCTCTAACCCAAAATTAAGGTGGTTCCCCGGTTCAGACTAAATCAGACACCGATTCAGGCTAAATAAGAAAGAATGCCGAATATAAAAAAGGAAAACAAGAGCAAAGTTTCTTTTGAATTTCTAATAACTGATATTACATTTAACACTATACGTAATTGTTTTTGTCATTGATTTATTCTTTATTTTACACACTAAACTTGTATCTTGAAAATACTCTTCTACAGTCAGAAGGTCTAACTTTAAGTTATTTAAGTTTTGTTGTAAAAAAACAGTTTCCAAGGGAAGTTACAGTAAATCAGGAGGATATTGGGTTAATTAACTTTACGGGCATTAATGTTTCATCAGCATTTTTAACATGTCTAAACCAATTTGTTGCATAGAGTAACTCTTGGTGTTTGTGAGATGAATCAGACAACAACACTTCATTTCAAAGGGCAAAAGATTTGGGAAGCCATTATTGACGACCTTCTACCACAAGGTTTGGGAAAGGCACGGAAGGTATACTTCAATTCTGTAGAGTTTGCTTTTGTTCATTCTCGCAACTCTGAACTGAACATGAGTTTGAGTCAACAAATTTTGTTATATGATAGATGGAATTTATGATACATACTATCTTGTGTGTAGGCTTTGCTTTCAGGTTGCTCAGCAGGAGGTTTAGCGACCTTTCACCATTGTGACGACTTCGCCCAGCGTTTGCCAACGGATGCTAGTGTTAAATGTTTGAGTGATGCCGGTTTTTTTCTTGACGAGTATGTTTAGTCTATCTTGAGCCATTCCAACGTATTCTTCGCCTGTATTTCTTCAAAATCTAAGTATTGAAGTTACTTTCCCCCTTTACAGAAGAGACATCAGTATGAACCACACCATGAGGTTTTTCGTCAAGAGTCTAGTTCAGTTCCAGGTAACATTCAATAAATGCGACACATGTACGGCACTTGTCTTTTAAAAATATCTTAAATAATGTGTTCATCAATAGAGAATTGAAGGCCTAAATGGTTTGTGGGTATGTGCATTTGGTTTATATGTTATACGATTTTCATCTTCTTAACTGAAAGATATTTAGGCAGTACAACTGCTATATTGCTTCACTTTTACAATTTCTCACATCTGATGACATTTCCTTCTTCATTTGTCGGTTCATTTTTCTTATATGGCTGTTGAAACTTAACAAATCGCTTTTAGGATTTCTCTTTGTAATACGCATTGCTGAATGGTTCAATTTCGTTGTAGATATCACATGTCATAACACGCCTTGGTTACTTTTGTCATTAAAATTGAGCTTAGGTAGAGGGAATTGTTTATATTTCGTATTTTATATACGCAGGATAGCCGAGCAATCGGTTATGTAAAGAATTCTTAATGAAAAGAAAATTATAGTGCTCAAACATGCCAAAGAAGACGAAGTTATTTCTTATTCATTACTTGTAATCCATCACAGCAATATGTTACAAAATAGACAAAAGAGCTAGCTAGAATGTTTTTATTCTCTACATTCAATTTTGAAATTGCATAACAGAAAGCATAGTATTCAACAGTCTTAACATGACAAAGTCTTGTGCAACAGGGGATAGAGCAGCACCTGAATAGAAATTGTACCAAAGAACTGTACTTTCCAGACTTGGTATGATTTCCCATGAACTTGCATCATTAGCTCAGGCAAATTATAATTATTATATACAATTTTGATGTTTTTCATGTTTACATGCAGTGCTTCTTTCCACAATATGCGTTGAAATACATATCAACGCCATATTTTATTTTGAATTCTGCCTATGATGTATACCAAGTAATATTTTTTTCACAATATTTTGTTCTTTTAGCATCCTATATGGCACAATTGTCCAATTATGAGATGATTACACCTTATAATGTCAACAGTTCCATCATATATTGGCGCCACCCTCTGCTGATTTGCACGGACACTGGAACAAGTGCAGGCTGAACCCGGCTGCATGTACAGCAGACCAAATTGCTATATTGCAAGGTTCCTATTTCAAACTTTTATTTCTCAGCAGTTTATGAAATTCTAATGTATTAAGAAGTCTCTAGTGTTTACAGTTAAAAATGTTTTTATTTTGTGAATGATTATACATAGTTCGCACGTGTTGAAAACTCTTCCATTATGATGTAAATAGAACTAATTTTCCTTAATCCACGTCTATTCAGGTTTTAGGCTCGACATGCTTGCAGTTTTGAGACCATTCTATATGAATTCAAGAAGAGATGGGGTGTTCATAAATTCATGTTTTGCTCATTGCCAAAGTGAACAACAGGATACATGGTTTAGAGATGATTCTCCAAGAATAAACAACAAGGTACGGATCTTACTCATTGACAGAGATATGATGATAATAAACCTGTTTATAGTATGTGGAATTTTTAAGTTTGTCTGGAGAAAAATTATATTGCATGAAAATAAATTAATTGACTTTTAATCATCAATTATATCTAACGTATATGGAGAAGCAGTTTGCAAAATAAAAGATTAACAGTATAAGATCTTTGAACAGTGTCAATATTGTAGTATTTCGTTATTTGATGTTTCATCCTTTGAACTTTTGGCACTACGAATTTTAGTCTGCAATATGGTTAAGGTAAACTATCTTTTACAGACTATTGCAGAAGCGGTTGGTGATTGGTATTTTAGTAGAAACATAAGCAAGGAAATAGACTGTCCATATCCATGCGATGGAACATGTCATAATATTATACCCTAAGCTCAGGTAAATGACTTGTATAAAATCATGTATTTGTTCTCTTGCGTATCTAGGTGGCTTTTATTTTCCATTGTCTGACTTGATTTCAAATGTTGCAGGTGAGATGGAAGATTAAACTGAACATTTTTCCTCAAGATTCTCAATTTCTCACATAGAAGCCCTGATAGTCCAGTAAAACAGAATTAAAAGGCAGTTTTTTTGTAGAAGAGTAGAAAACCATACACATATAGTGAATCCTAGGCAGATAGAAAATTCCTTGATAGGAAGTGATAAAGAAACCAATAGAGAAAATGTGGTTTGAATGATTTCAGTTATTTTTCATTCATTATAAAATATTTTTACTTCAATAAAATTAATTTGAATTTCTTTTTCCTTTTTTTTTCTTATGTCTCATCATATCATATGCACTTGAAACAGGTGATAATTAGTAACTATAAGAACATAATGTCTCGGTAATTGAATCAAACAGATAAATGGCGACTATCTATAACACCAGGAACTTCATGATTCTTCAGTAGCAACCTGATAGAATAAGAAGGTTCAGATTAGTAAGGAAGAATTCCAGGGAGATAGCATAAGTGAATACAGAGGAAAATTGAATGCCACAAGCCTGTCTTTTCATTGTTCTATGAATTTTTTTTCACATAAAACATTATGACCATTGAATTTCATGTCTAAAATATAGATTTATCATTAATCAACCGTCCCATATTCTTAAAAAATACCTCCTTTAAACCTTTAGTATTAAATTCGTTTTACTCCTATTAGGTCTCTTTGTAACTTGAGTTGATTCTTATTAAAATCTTTCTTCTCATTAAGCATAAGTTCATTTAAAAGTTAATTTTAATTATTTCACAAAGAAAGATGATAGTTTAACAAAAAAATTTGACAAACTTTTGACAAATTATCTTTTTAAGTAAAAAAGTATTACAATTATTACTTTATTTTGATTAAAAAATAAAAAATTAATCTATTTAATTCTATTTATAGAAACTTTGTCAAAAGTTTGTTAAAAGAATTTGTCAAAAGATAATTTTCTTTTCACAAAACAAGTTTCTTTAGAGTTGTCAAAAAATTAAGATTTATCTTAGAACTATTATGAGGTGAATTTAATTATAGTAAATCTTATAAATTATTGACAATAGAGTGACATCCTAAAAAAAAATATATCAACCAAGAAATAACTATAGAAAGATATCTAATGATAAATTCAATTTAGAAAAGAAATATGTATACATCAATTATATGATAATAACCATGGAATATAAATTTACATAAAATAATTCTCTTTAAAATAATTGTATTTTTTATAATTCTGAATAAAATTATAAATTTATAAATGTTAACGTTTTTTCAATTAATATTTTTGCTTTATTCACTTATTAAAAAAATACAAATAAATTCAATAAAAAGATATTATATTTAAAATTATAATTAGATATAAAAAAATTTATTGTTCATGGGTATCTTGACGATAAATTATACTCACTCTAGGTTAATAAATGACTAATTAAAATATTAGTAAAAAGGAAAGGAGGGTACAATTTTTACTTGTAAGCTAAAAAAGTAATATAATGTTTGTAGAAAGTAAAAAAGAAAGACTATATGAATTTATTATTTAAAAAAAATTAAAAGGTATTTATTGAAAATAAAAAGTTTATCATCTGTTATCCTTTACTCAAAAACTCAAATCCTAAACATATACCTGAAGCGCAAATACTCCATACTTGTGATCAAGTTTTATTTCATGAATTTTCATAATGAGTTGAACAATTCTTTATGAACATGAATGCTTTATTACTTATTAATACACATGTTTGAAAAATATCAATCTATTGAAAAAGAAAAAAGAGTGAAAGCTATAATTAGTATTTTGTGGATATGAGAAATCAAATTTTAGGATTTGTTCATTATTGTTTGTGAAACCCCTTTTATTATTTCCTTTCTCTTTTCACTCCCTATTCACCAAAAACACACACCAGCTCAACGTTCCTTCTCATCTTCTCTGCACTGGTCTCCTTCACTCCCTCAAACCAGAGGACTACAGCCCCTTCTGACCCATCCTTGTTCCTGATTGCAGCAAACAAGTCAGAAGGACCAGTCCAAGACTTTCCTTCCTAGTTAAACCTCCATCCCCTCAGCGTAAGTAGAATTTGCTTCTCATTTCTAATCATTTTCGAATTCTGGAAGTTCTTCTTTGGCTAGACCGAAATTAGGGCCCTATCCTTATTGTGTGAACCTCCATTTCAGTCCCTTAGGTTGTAAATTGGGGTGCTTCATGTCAGGTTTTACAGAGGGGGTTTCACTGGGGAGAACAACACCAATGAGATCTGAGTCTAACCACATAAGACACTGACACCACTCTCAACCAAAAACCTTAAGGCAATGGGTTTATGGGCCTTGATCCTTATATGGTGCTCTACTTTCTCAATTCTGGTCAATGTGAGACTTAGACTCACACTTGGATTCCTAACACTTCACTATGAGAAGCCATACTTGCTAGTTGGTGACCAGTTAAGGTAAGGGAAGCTAACTCTTCACTCAATTTTCGTGTAAAATGTGTCTCTGAGTGATTGGATTGCATGATCATGTGTTTAATTAATGTTTGGAACTGCTTGTTGTGTGAGATTGAGTTTTGTGTGAATTTGTGTAGCTCTGCATGTGAAGAACAGATGGGAATCCTGGTAATTTTGCCGAGGCGAGCAGCTCTCGCCTAAGCGAAAATACTCAGAGGGTTGCATCTGTCACTGCGCGAGGTCTCGCCTAGGCGAGTTGGGGTCGCTTAAGTGAGAGATCCTCTCGTCTAAGCGAACCAGCTTAGCCTGAGTGAGAATTTGCTCAGAATTGTTGAGTTGCCATTGTAAGAGGTCTCGCCCAGGCAAGAGCAGCTCGCCTAAGCGAGACAACTCTCTAGCTTAGGTGAGATCCTCTAGCTTAAGCGAGATTCATTGCAGAATTTGATTTCCTTCTCTGTGTTAGATTAAATGAAGTTGTGCTAAGTGGATTGATGTGATAATTGTCTATCCTGTACGTGAGTTATATGAATAATAGTCAATGTGATGGAATTGTGTGAATTTGGTCTGTATGAGAATGTGATGGAATTAGGATTTCAGGAGAAATTCTAAAGATGATGGTTATAGTGAATGTAAGGACATGAGGACTCAATTTGGTGGTATCATGACGCTCCTATAACCATTAAGACTCATATAGAGTATAATGGATTATGTCGGGATGAGTAGCAGGAGGTCCTAGTCTATGGACCCGATCCGTCATAGACGTGAAGGAGACTTACCCTGGGAGTGGTTTGGTGAATATCCCTTGTGCCCAAAACTCTACAGAGTTTAGGAACCGTCATAGGTGCAAGCCACCAAGAGCTCCAATATGACTTACATAATCTAGACGGATATCGAGTCTAGAATTGTGAATGCGTGTTATGATTGTAACGATTTGAACAATTCTGATAAATGTGATAAACCTTGATTGGTGCTTAATTATTAAATTGCATGATTTCTCTTTATTTAAATTAGCTTACCCTTCTTGCATATGTTTGTTCTATGTGTCTTTCTCTTTTGCAATGATCGCCATTAATGATTGGCGTGAGCAACTAAAAGTGCAGGTGAGGATACACTCCTCTTGGATATGAATTGAGTAGTGATTGAGCGCTTTCAGCAGTAGCTTTCACCCTTTATTTTGCTTAGATGGTTAGGTGTTTTGTAACCCCTTTCTTAGTTAAGGCTGTATGTATAGACAGTACATGTATGGTTAACTAAGGATGACTGTATTGATACTTTATACCGGCCTATTCCTATCATTTGCTTGAATTATCATAATATAATGTTTTATTTGATAGCATAAAAATTATTAAAACGGACGTTATATTGTTCACGCAGATAAGATACTGATGTAAGGCAAGTAGGTGATTCAGTTTAATACACCAAGGAACTACCATCACATCTGGAGCAAATACACCAAAGAACTGCCATGACATTCCAGCTTAAATTAACAAGGTAAGTAACAAGGCATCGTTCACCTAAAACCAGACGTGAAAGACACTTAAAATACAATTTTGGTAATCTCATATCCCCTTTTTTAAAACCAGATTATTCTGTATAGATTTAAAAAATATATTAATTATATTTTAAATAAAATATTTTTATTTAAAACCAATTTCTTTTTGTGTAATTTTCAAAATATATGTTAATTATTTTTTGAATAAAATAATAACAAGCAAAATGAATCATAAAAATAAAAAAAATTAGAAAATTCAATTATATGGTTCACAATTTGTTTAATTTAAAGTTTATTAATAAATAGCCTTTATAGTTTATATTATTTAGTTACTATAATTGAAATACTTTAAATTATTTAGTTACTATACAAATAAAATTGTAAAAATATACTCTTAACCCTTAAATGAGGTAAGTGACTGTGTAAAAGTAATGCTAAAAGGAGCTCTAACCTTCCTAGGAATGGATATAAATATAACTCTCCGCACAAAATTTACTCCATTCTCACAAGTGATTATCTCGCTCATCTGATTCTTCTGCAAAGCACAGATTCAGTTAACTTTGTAGAAGCACAGATTTAGTTAACTCTGTAATTACAGCATTTCTTGATATTTGAATTTTAGAAAGTTTTAGTCTTTTGCGGATGTTTTCAAAGACACATTCATTCTTTGATTGGGTGTAGGCTTCTTTGATCATGCTTGTCTCAATGTACAAGTTAAATTTTTATTCTTTCTGGCACCTTATAAGTTCTAAAGACAAGAAAGATTGTAGAAAGATCGAAGAAGGAGCAGGGGAGTGAAGAAAGAAAATCAAGAAGCAGCCAGGGTTTGTTAAAGTGGTTAATGCACTGCGCGTTCTTGATTGAGATAGAGTGTTTCAGGTTGATTCTATTTTGTTTTGGGTGTGTTTTTGACAGTTCTGGGAATGTGAAAGCTTTGACCTCTACACAGTGCTTGTGCGCTCTGTTGTTGATCCTGTCAGAAAGTTACTGAATTACAGATATTGATGGTGATTGAGAGTTATGTTTTTGTATTTGCACTTTCTTGCATTCTTTATAAGACTTTTCTGGTATAGATTACAATCTGAACTTTAAGAAGAGCTCTGTTTGCATATTTTCTCTTAGCCTGGTCATCCAAGCCCATGGACTGTCTTTAACTTGAAAATTATCAAACCCAGCAGAAAGATGACACAAATTTTTACAGTAAGAAAGAAAGACAGATAGCGAGAAACAGAGGAGAAAGATAAATAAATTAATGACATGTTTGTCATACAAGAAGACTATAATAATGTTGTTGGAATAACTCTGTGCAAGAACTGGATGTAAAAATATCACGTAAAGGTATTTCTAAACTCTAACTCTAAATTAGTCTCCTTGAAAAATGTGGTGAAAACATTCATGATCCATTTGATTCAACCAATCTTACTTTTGTTGGAACTAGGGATGGTAACGGGGCGGGTACGGGTATCATGATCCCATCCCCATCCCCATAATAAAAATTCATCCCCATCCCCATCCTCAAACCCAACGGGTATACAACTTTTGACCCATCCCCATCTCCACCGGGTAACGGGTATTTTCTTATACCCATACCCATACCCATTTTTATTGTTCCATATATCAATTAAATATTTTTTATAAAAAAAATTTAAAAATCACACCAACGGAATCATGATACTATCAAAATATTCAATATTAAAATAACATACTCTTTTTGATTTTCATGATGTAGAATATTAAGAAAAATATTATAATAGTATAAATCTCAAATTAAAGTATCAAATAACAACTAAATAAAATTCAAATAATTATATAAAAGCTAAAAAATTACACATTACTAAAATTTTATAATAACCAAAATATTTATTAATTTTACAAATGATAAGTGGTTTCATTTGCATTCGATCCACCTACACATAGAAAAAAAATGAAAAATTAGATATGATATAATAATTGAAATTGAAAATTTTAATTACTAGAATATAATGTACCTTCTTCATCATATTCATTATCATAAAGGAGTAAAGATAATTAAATGTGTGACCCAAATTTGAGAATATCCATTTGAACATAACATAACGGAAAAAAAAATGTATAATTAAGATTATGATAAAAGGAAAAGTACCTTGAAGATCTGCTTAAACCTTAAAGAACAAGCCAAACAATTAAAAGAGAGTAAAAAAGTGTATAACCAAAGTAACAAAAAGAAGAGCTACAAAATAAGAGTCAAACATTTTCATGAAAATAAATAAATAAATAAAGATAATCAAATGTGTAACCTAAAAATTATTTCATAGAATGAAATTGAGGAACACCTATTTGAACATAACCATGTACAGAGAGTAAAAATTATGTAATAAGAATAAGAAAAATTACCTTCAAAATTAAATCTTGAAAAACAAACCAGACAATTGAGAGAGTAAACAAAGTGTATAACAAAAAACAAAGAGAATGAAAAATATGTTATATATATATATATATATATTATATTATATTATATTATATTATATTATATTATATTATATAATATTATTATGTATATATATATTATATGTGTGGATATCTTATGTTTATATATATATATATATATATATATATATATATATATATAATTATTTATATATATTATATTATATTATATATTATATTATTATTACTATGTATATATATTATATGTGTGGATATCTTATGTTTATATATATATATATATATATATATATATATATATATTTATAGATATATATTTATTTTAAGTATATATTATATTATATTATATAATAATATAAATATAATAATATATTATATTATTATGTATATATATTATATGTATATGCGTAGATATTTTATGCTTTTATATATATATATATATATATATATATATATATATATATATATTTCTTTTAAATTTTTATAAATTTGTAATGTTATAAATTTGTTTATAAAAGATCTCACTAGTTAAATGATTAATTTGTTTTATACGTATATATTATATATATTATATTATATTATTATGTATATATATTATATGTATATTATATTATATTATATTATATTATATTACATGTATATGTGTAAATATATATATATATATATATATATATATATATATATATATATAAGTATATTTTATTTATATGTATATATACTATATTATATTATACTAGTGTAAACACAGGCGCTATCGCGCCTGTGTGCACGCATTTTTTGAATTATATTAAGAATTGATGATATTGTAATGTTATTAATTTAATAAACAAAATAAAAGTATATTTATAAAAAATAAAATAAAATGTACGAAGAAAATAAGAGAAAAATAACTATTGATGAATAGTAAGAGAAAAAAAGAAAAAAGAGATAAGTAAATAATTTTATAAAAACTTATAAAAATAACCGTTAATTTTTAAAAATTTAATAAATAATTAAATTATAAAGGGTAAAGTTGGAATTATGAAATGTGGACACAAAAGAGGGAATCCCCTTTATATATAGTTATAGATTATATTTTATGTGTAAATATATTATTTATTTATATATATTTTTTAGATTATTTAATAAATTATAAATAGTTTAGTAATTTAAGCGGGGACGAGTATTTGGACGGGTATATATATATCCCCATCCCCATCCCCATCTCCAGTTGAAAATTTCGGGTATTACCCATACCCATACCCAGTCAAAGCGGGGATTCCCCGTCAAAACGGGGACAGATTCGGGTGATACCCACAGACACGAGTTTATTTGCCATCTCTAATTGGAACTAGTAGTAAATATAGACCTAATCTAATACACGTAAAACAGTAAAGAAGCGACTAGATAACAGTAGTCTTACTATTAATAATTCAAAGAAAATTATGAGATGATAATATCATGTTCAATAACCATTGATAAAGAAACAGAAGTATAGGTAGAAAGATAAAATGAAATATGACGAGGGTTAAAACTTAGGAGAATGTATATCATATTTTTGGTATCATATATAAATACTTTAAAATTGAATATAATTTTCAAAAGAATTTAATATTATTCTCAAACGAAAATTGAAATTTGCTGCAATAATTATGATGATATTCAATGTAAGTGTTGTGAAATTATAAATTTAATTAAAAATAAAATAAAAGTTATTGAAATCTTGTACGCATAATACCATGTAGCCAATCTATTGAAGGAGTTGATTGTTACTGTGACAAAGGTTTGGAATGTTACGATGTTTTCACTGGTGGATTTGTCAAACAGAAGAGTCATGCACTACCCCATATAGCTGCTGCTGCGGTTTCATAGATATAAAATGTGCTTTGGCTCGACAAGAACATAGTACTCCAACGAAGGGAGTTAAGGTATTTCTTACGTCAGTAGTTGTAACTTAAAAACGTTAATCAAGAGACAAAGCTCTGTAATGTCCCAAAAACATATAAAATGGCACCAATCAAATCACATCTACCAATCTTATCTATGATGAGTCCGTAAATACCACAGCCCCAACATCTTCACCATTCAATTCATTCACTATCACGTTATGCATAACCAACACACACTCTTACTCAGACTCCCCTCGTTGCCCTCTCACTCTCTCACCACCATTCATCTCCCCATAACCAAGACAAAGGTCATCGGCACGAGAAGGAAACGCAATCGCAGTTCTTCCTTCAGAAGAAGCAATTGGGTTGTCCCCAATGCATTGACAATGCATTGTACTTCTCGCTGTGGCAGCGATGATAACAACAACAACCACAACGGTGCCACTTTCCGCAACTCCAAGCTGAACGAGTCAACCTTCCTGGCTTCTCTCATGCCCAAGACAGAGATTGGCGCTGACCGTTTCCTCCATGCTCACCCACATTACGACGGGCGCGGTTCTCTCATTGCTATCTTCGGTGGGTACCCCTTTCTCTAAAGGTTCTCCTTTTTTGTTCATGTTGTGGTTATTGGTCATGAGTTGATGTTGGTGTTCTAATTTGAGTACTGGGTTGGGTGGCTGCGTATTTGGTTGAAGAACGTTTTGTTGGGAGACAGAAATACGAGTTTTGGCGATTATTTTCAGGCTGAATTGAGAGGGGTCACAATGAGTATGTTTGATGAGGTACATCGGGGCTGGAGGGGAAGTATTGTAGTTCTTTAGAGCCTTCAATATAATTGACCTTGCATGAGTATAATTTTTCATAGATGCAATTTTCACCATGTAGTACGGTCACTGGCATAGTGCTGATCTAATTTATTTCCTTAAAAAAATTTCATCGACTAATATCTATTATGTTTGTATTCTGATGATCAATTGATGTACTTGTTTATATGATAAATTAGTTTAATCATAAGAGCTGCTTGTTTGCAGATTCTGGTGTAGACCCGGCTGCAGCTGGATTACAGGTGACCTCAGATGGGAAACCAAAAATTCTCGATATTCTTGATTGGTAGGAATTAGCTAATAGATATTGAAGTTTTATCTGGTTTGTATTACTTTACCAATAAGCAATGATATACTTATTTCCCCCTCCAGCACCGGGAGCGGAGACGTTGATACCTCAAAGGTGGTAAAGGCTGATGCTGATGGTTGTATTTTGGGGGCTTCTGGTTAGTGCTAGCTAAGGAAAAATTATGGGAAAATTCTTCAATATGTTGTACTATTTCAACTATCTAGTGCCTTCATCTTAACATGTATCGCTTGTGATGACTGCTAGTTGCTTATCAGTTTTAAATTCTTGATTGAATTTGAAGTCACAATCCTACTTCAACTATTCTGTTTTATTTTTTATCTTTTGTTTTGTGCTCCGTTCCTAAGAAAGTATCTATAATATTTAATCATTCTTTTCTGTTTCTTTCTTCCTTCTCCCTAGTCAACGAATATGAACCACATTAAGTTCTTGTCTGTGTTTAAACATTCATGCAAAATCTGTACAGGGGCGTCTTTGGTCATCAATACTGCCTGGAAAAATCCCTCTGGTGATTGGCATGTGGGTTACAAATTGGTTTATGAACTCTTTACAGAAAATTTGACTTCTCGTTTGAAGGTAGCATTGGACATTTTCAGAATATTATTATAGTTGCAATTTGTACTTAATACCTATGGCTAATAGATTTGATTTTCCCATTTCTTCTCCTAATTTAATCATTGGCAGAAAGAAAGAAAGAAAAAATGGGATGAGAAAAACCAGGAGGAAATTGCAAAGGCTGTAAAGCAGCTTACTGATTTTGATAAGGTTTTGTAAAATTTGCTTGATTCTTCTTGTATGCCATTATTTCAGTTCTACGATATGATCTACTCATAACAGTTCAACATTTTATTTAGTAGGCACTAGGCCTTCAATATTTTAGAAGCAAGCTACTGCAAGCGCTGAATTAATTTTTTAAGTGCATTTCTTGAAATGTTTTTCTTGTTTCTCTTTTGTATGCATGCATATAACATGAATAAGGTGTTTGGAAAGACAAAAGGTATTCTCCTTCCTTTTAGTGACAGATGTACATTTTCTATTATGTTTCAGTTTGTTACATTTTTTCTAGTTTCTGCTTTCTTTGATCGGCAGAAAAATTGCCTCATAGCCTTAAAAGTATAAGTGAATAAAAGGTAGAAAGAAATTATTGCGTTTATACTAGCATTGTGGGAAGCGTGATTATGTTCATGTGGTGACTCATGTAAAACAATGAAATCTTTCTTTTGTTTTTTAGTTATCAGTTTATATTTCTAATAACTTTGTGAACCGATAAAAACCTTCTCTTGTTATAATATTCCTGTTTGCATTCCATTATATATTTCTATTCAATGTAACTCAAAATCTGATTTGTCTTCTTTTCTAGGAACACGTCAAGGTGGAGGAAGCTAATCTTAAAAGGGTTCGTGAAGACATTCAGAATAAACTTGATCTTCTGAGGAAGCAGTCTGAGGTGGGCTGAACTTGTTATTAACTTCTGTTGATCTGTATATTGCTGCCTTTTCCACTCCTTGAAACCAGTATTTTATTCCAATATCCATTTAGCTATATGACATTCTGAATTTCTGTATTGCTGAACATATTTTTTATGTGTGAAATATGGTGTCATTTTCGTGGTGAATGATGAATTATTGTTCCCTGAACTTTTGATTGGATGCAGTTGTTTTCTTTCCTTCATTTTGGGCATTGGTCTATAACTTTTTCATGGGGACATCTATAATGGTTATGGGGAGAATTGAGGAGTTGTGAAGAAGTTTATATTCTGTGTTACACTCTGAACAGTGATATATTTTTATAGTATGATTATAACCAAGTAAATTATAAAGTAATACGTTATAGACATGGACTCTAAATTTAATAGAACTAATGTTTTTAGGGTTGTTTAGGAGAAATATCATCTGCTTCTGCTATTCCTACTTTTGATACTTTTGTCACAATGATTTTGGAGTCTGTGTTGTCACACTGTCAGGTTTTGCAATGCTAGTGACGGTGACGTTTCTCACGTAGTTGGGATGCAAATATGTGAGGTTTTATCGTTAATACTGCTTTAACAAAAGAAATAGGTTTTTTATAGTTGAATACTCTTTGCTTCATAAAATGAACTTGAATAACTCAATACCAAAAACAACATAGATCAATAGGAACCACATAAAGGAACCAATAATCACATGAGCTGCATGTGCTATATTTAAAAGGCTCTTTCAAGTTTACACCCTCGAGGGAACCATGAACCTCTGTATCCTTTGTAAGAACCATAAATTTATGATGGTTCATAGGGGTGAAGGTTTGCTTAACCCATGGTTTGTAAGGTGAGGACTATCCAAGCCATATAAGAACTGGACTACATTGTTCATACATATAGTCAGTGTGCGAGGCTAAACACACTCCCTTGAGTTGCAATTGAGGTAGCCCTAAAGATGTTGCCTTAAATGTGGCTAGCAGTGATTGCAATTAAGGTGGTTTTCCAGCACACTCCCTTGTGTTTAGAGCTATGGGCCTGACATGTCGCATCTTACATTTGGATTTTGGACTTGGCTTTACTCCATAAAATGGCCCGTAAGGTGAGGATTTCTCAAGCCTTATCAGGATTACATTGATCATGTTTTAGTCGATGTGAGACTACTCCCCCCTCTCGAGGCTGCAACCATGGTGGATCAACGGAGACCACAGTTAAGATGAGTTTTCAATAGTAGCTCTACTGCTGTTAGTGATGCTCATAACTAGCTAGTAGCAATGATAATATTTTTATAAAACATTTGTTCCTGTGTGAGACAATGTTGGAAGCATTGCATTCTTCACAAAAACACAATTACTGCTTCATCTCTATCTTTCGTAAAAAAGTTCTTCTAAACTTGTGCTTTGCCTTTTATTTACTTTCTGATCTCATTCATGTTTTAGTCAATTTAGTTGTCTTACCAAAATGGCAATGCTGTTATATGTTTTAGAGTTATGATGATAGAGGGCCTGCCATAGATGCTGTTGTCTGGTATGATGGAGAGGTTTGGAGGGTTGCAATTGACACACAGAGTCTTGAGGATGATCCAGACTGTGGGAAACTTGCTAATTTTGTACCCTTAACTAATTATAGGTACATTTGGTTGCTTATGTTATTTACCTGAAGTTTTAATCTCAGTTGATTGTTTTCGTGCACAAAAGTGTTTGGAAATTGGTTGATACTCATTTTTGACTGAATGAATTTATTGCTTAAGGCCCCCATGCTATAGTTACACCTTACAAGTTAATTAAAGCTCATTCTATTTGTCATGAACTCATGATGTGACTCTTTGTTCCCCTGCCCCTTTCTACTCTTTTTCTTTGCATTGAAAATAAAGTGTGTTTTCCTTTGAATTATATATGAATTTTGTTTTCTTGTCGTATTGCTTTTGCTTCAAAACAACTTTGCAGGATTTAAAGAGTATATTTGTTGCATAATGATGTACATGTTTTAAAAGGAAAGTGTAAGATGATTGTCAAGTCATCCATTGATTTATAGTTTTTAAAGGACTAAAAAAAGTATCTTCTGAAGCTCAATAAATGTTAAGCAGGACTTGCATGCTATACATGAAATTGTTGTTACTTTCAAATCATTTCTTGCTTCTAAGAAAATTGAACAGTTTTAAATGTAAACATTAAATAATATTTTGAGCTGTTTTTTTATAACATTCTGGACAGCTCTGTTTATTTTCTTAAAAATGGATTCTAAGGTGTCTTGCAAATTTATGTATCAGTGAACAAAAACTTAACAAGAATAACTACCACACGATGATATACTATACAGCTACCTGAACAATGTGCTATTTTTTTCTATGAAAAATAATTCTTAACTTAATTTTATTATTTTTTTGGTAACCGTTTCTAGAATGTTTTATTAATAGTTTCTCCTAATGTTTTATGAGATCTTCCTCTAGTCTCACATAATTAGACTACTCAAAATTTGATAAACTTTTCTGAGTTTTCTCACTGGAGCAGAGCTATTGGTCTTCTCACATGACCAAACCACTTCAATCCTGAGTTTCTTATTTCCATCAATTGCTTCTTCAATAGGTGCTGTTCCAAAGCACCTCACATTTTCATCTCTACATCACAAATAATTCTGGTAAAATTTAAAAAAAGAAAATTATTATTTTCCAGAAATAAGTAACGTGACTATTAAGAAGGAAAAAGGCAGTGGTTTCTCCCATCTTTATTGTAGTAGTTGATACTTGACAGATGTTTCTGAAGTAAGTAGTCAAGTGGCATTGTATAAATGAATGCAGTTTAGCTATAGGAGCAATTGACATTTTAGTTCTAATCAGCGTGGTAGGTATTAAAAGTTAAAATGATTTGAATAATAACTATTACTGTCTACTTTTCAGGACTGAGAAGAAGTATGGTATCTTCAGCAAATTAGATGCTTGTACATATGTTGTGAATGTCTATAATAATGGAAATGTCTTAAGCATTGTAACAGATTGCTCCCCTCATGGCACCCATGTTGCTGGTATAGCTGCTGCATTCCACCCAGAGGTACAGTACAGATATAGTTTTATCCATATATTTCAATTCGTATGGAAAGTATTATACATTATAATATAAAGTATTGTTGGTAGGAACCTTTATTGAATGGAGTTGCACCTGGAGCACAATTAATATCTTGTAAAATTGGGGACTCTCGCTTAGGTTCAATGGAAACTGGAACTGGTCTGACTAGGGCTCTGATAGCTGCGGTGGAGGTGGTTCAAATATATTTTTTTTAATGGCATGACTATCATTCAGATTTCAATTATTGATGTATATTTGTCTTTAGTAGTATTTATCTTTGACAAAACTAATTTTGTTTAATAATTTACAGTGCTTGACATGTATTATTACGTTGTAGTGATGTGCCTTGTCTCATTTCTTTTGTAGCATAAATGTGATCTTATCAATATGAGTTATGGTGAGCCTACTTCACTGCCAGACTATGGACGGTTCGTTGACCTTGTGAATGAAGTATCTTCTAAGACTTCCTTTTTAACTGGGCCAATTATATCTTTCCTTTGTCATTTATTGTTCTCTGAGCTATGGATATTGCGTATGATTTATATCTAGGCAGTAAACAAGCATAGACTGATATTTGTGAGCAGTGCTGGTAATAGTGGGCCAGCATTGAGCACTGTTGGAGCACCTGGTGGTACATCTTCAAATATTATAGGTGTTGGAGCTTATGTTTCTCCTGCAATGGCAGCTGGTGCTCATTCTGTTGTGGCACCTCCTTCCGATGGACTTGAATACACATGGTATATTTTATTCTATGTGAGTTTAAAATTGGATTGTTTCTTATATCCTTTTAACTTTTACCCGGTTCTTCTGGATTTGCATCATTTTTCATTGCATTATTTGTGGAAATATTTACAGGTCTAGTCGTGGACCAACAACTGATGGAGATCTTGGCATCTCTATAAGTGCTCCTGGTTGTGCAGTTGCTCCTGTTCCTACATGGACTCTTCAACGGCGTATGCTCATGAATGGGACGTCAATGGCATCACCATCAGCCTGTGGTGGAATTGCATTGCTCTTAAGTGCAATGAAGGTTCTTGGACATGATTCTTATTTAGACTGTATGTTTCATTTGGTTTTACTATGCAGTTTTATGGTAATTTGTGATGTGAATGTTCCACATGCAGGCTGAGGGGATTCCTGTGAGTCCATATAGTGTGAGGAAGGCCCTTGAAAATACATCTGTTCCCATAGGTGGTTCACCCGAGGAAAAGTTGTCCACTGGGCAAGGGCTTATGCAAGTTGACAAGTATGATATATTTACAAGTCTTTGATTTCATGGAAGTTTTGGTAAATAGTTTTTATTTAAGATTTATTATTGACTTAAATCAAATAATTGATGACAGGTGTTATGAATATATAAAGCAGTCTCAAAATATTCCAAATGTTCGATATCAAATTATGGTCCATAAATCTGGAAAAACAAGTGAGCATACTACATTCTCCTGGACTTTCCATTATGCATTTAGTCATGTACAATTATGATGGTTGCTGACATTCTGATATTTGCCATTGTTGTAAAATATGAAGCATGTGCAGTATTTGTAAGTTTTGAAACTTTTTTAGTTTCAATGGGGCACAAGGGAAAACATGTTAGAAAGTCTCTTACTGTGCTAAAAGGGCTGTAAATCTCATCATTTTCCCTATGCTTAATATAGTCGCATTATCTGTATGATTAACAAAAAAATAATAATAATTCTGGGTAGAACTATTTTGTAACTGTATCATGTCCAAATGTTGCACGCCACCTGTATGTAGTAGGAGATCACCTTCCTACACCTCTCACTATTGTCATCGTGCCCATAAGTTTAAAATTGTTTGGGTGCATGCAGTAGGGACATTGCTGTCCATACAAAGGTGTTATTGGTGTGTCACTGCAAGTTTTTATCTCAAGAATAATTTCTCATAATAAAAAGGCCAAACTACTGTTTTCATTTATGGATATTTCATAAAA
The DNA here is from genome assembly GCF_037176805.1 of Vigna unguiculata. Taxonomy (NCBI): domain Eukaryota; kingdom Viridiplantae; phylum Streptophyta; class Magnoliopsida; order Fabales; family Fabaceae; genus Vigna; species Vigna unguiculata. The sequence goes on from NC_140798.1 coordinate 42,193,859, forward strand.
ACACTATAGAAGTAAATATCTTGATTATATGATGACTCATATGCCTACTTGAGCTTTTGGGCATGTGTGCATTATCCAATTGACTATTTGATGCATGACCAAAACATTTTCTTAATCCATATATTACCTACAGTTCTTTATAGATCCGGTAAGGTCTAGTTCGCTTCTATATGCTGACAAATTAAAATTCATATTATAATTCAGGGGCACAACTCATGTCAATCTAACTTATAATTCAGAGGAACAAAATAGTGGGCGAAAAAGAAACTGGTGTAACCAAGCACCCTAAGTAAATGTTGCATGGCTACATATTTCTAGCAGTGACTTGTAAATAGGACAGGATGTCTTTCACCTTTGTGCAAGTGTTGTATTAATCATGTTTTAGTAGAGCAATAAAACTGACGAGTTATCGTGTCAGTAGTGCTTAATTATTGTTGGAGGAAGAAAAATAAAAAATAAAATAAAGTACTCGTTAGAGCATATACTTTGAATGTCCAAATTATATCCCTTTCTATAATTGCTGATGGCAGAGCCTTGGTCACGGGGCATCTACTTGAGGGAGGCTAGTGATTGCCAACAACCTATGGAGGTAAGATAATTCTTACATTTAGTGCGCATTGATAATTGTAGCATGTTTCAAGTCTTGTAAAATGGAATAAAGATAGGAAAGTGATAAAACAAATAACCAATGACTGATAGTAATATGTACCTAATTTTTATGTTGACGAAGAACTATAAGAATTTGTTGAGTTGACAAACACTGATTTACCTTGCTTTATATAGGGTACAATAAGAAAAAAAGGTAGTGTTTGCTGATATTTTGTTAGGAAATTGTTGGAGGAGTGTTACAAAAGTGATGAGTCTTGATGCTCGTAATTGTGCTTTGAGATTTCTTCTTACAATATTTCATGTGTGTTGTCAAATCTATGTTTATCTGAATCTGCTCATCTAGTGGGGTAAGACTTTTGCTGTTGTTGAATTTGTTATCAATTAACGGAAAAGTAATTTATAATGCAATTCTTTTTGTGTTCTGATGGGGTAGTTTTTTAATAATGTGTTGCACTTATTGACAGTGGACTGTGCAAGTTGATCCAAAATTTCATGAAGATGCCAAGAAGCTTGAGGAATTGGCTATGTTTGAGGAGTTCATTGAGTTGCACTCATCAGATCAGACAGTTGTGAAAGCTCCAGAGTATCTACTACTCACTCATAATGGTCGTACCTTCAAGTTAGTCATCCTTTATTATATCCTTTCATTCTAAGTGTACGTATAGTTTTTTAATTAGTTCATAATGTTATATTTATCGAAAAGATTTAGGGATAGAAATACATCAATGTATGTCTTATAGATATCTGAGAATGAAGAACCAACTGAATTTTTTAAAGGAGCGGACACATCTATTTTAGGCCATTTCTTTATTCTTTATGCACCCTTGTCTGTGTTGTTTCATAGATGGACTTAAGGAAGAAAGTGTCATAGATGGGGTATACTGTTTAATTTAATATTTTTAGCTGATATAAAAATATATTTCTCACAAGAAATTTATTCCATTTCATTCGTTTTTGCACTAATGGAAAAATTTAGAAAGAAATTTCTCCACTTTCCTTATTTTCTATCCGTCCAACCAAACACACCAGCACATATTTTTTATTCTAATCTAAATGAGTATTAGTGTGCGTAGGGTTTTGATATTGACTGGGTTTGGATGTAATTGTTTATATATGTAATAACCATATAATTCTGACAGGGTTTGGATGATCCAAATTTGTTTTTTACATAATGCATACATTTGAAGTAATTTAAAAGTGAATTCTTCCTCTGCTACCACATTTTTTAATAAAAAGGTTATACATAGGGTTAATATTCTTAATGTTTATGGTTAAAGATGATACGTATATGGGCATTGGCATTTATTTTCCATAAAAGCATTGTTCATGAACATATCTCTTTGTCTGAAATATTTGTGAAGTTTTGTTTATTATAATTTATAAGCTACCGTAACTTTTGTTTTAAATAATTTTTAGGAGCATGTTTAGTTGAACTTTTTCAAAAGGACTTTCAAGCATGAAAAATATGAAGAAAAAAAAAAGAAAATCTCCGTAAGTTTAAATTAACTTATACATAAACTAATTTGTTAAAATTCTCTCATGTAGTTTCTCCAATTTTATTTTATTTATTTATTTATTTTATTTTTAACTTTCTACATGAGCTAATTTTAATTTGTAGACAAGTCAGTATCATTTTTTTCTTCATATCGTTTCCTCTCCTAATATTGCTTTTAAAGAACCTTGTCCAAACAGGTTCTTGGAAACATGAAATTTCCATTTACAGCGACAAAACTTGGTAGTTGTTATGCGAGAAAAAAAAGGCCTCCACGATGAATATACATAATCCCAACTTATTTTCCTTGAAATTTGTACACTATAATCTCTAATCTTTCACATGCATCATTCTTAAGCTTTTCTGCTAAAATATACTTTTCCTATCAAATAGTCTTGTTTCTTTTCTTCATTTATTTCAACTGTAAAGTAAGGGAAATAAAACTGATAATCTAAACTACAATGAAGTGAATGAACAACAACTAGTAACAGACACATGAACATAAACCTAGACATGTACTATATAACTGAATTGCTAATTTTGTTTTTTGTTTTTGTTTTCTTAATGACAGACGAATTATATTCCTTTTTCAGCATAATTGTAGATCCTACCAATTTAAATGATGGTCTGCATTACTATGAGCTTTATGGTATTGACTACAAAGCACCATGGCGTGGTCCTATTTTCAGAATTCCAGTTACTGTAACTAAGCCCATGGCTGTAACTGACAGACATCCTCTAGTTTCATTTTCAAATATGTTATTCCTGCCAGGTGCTCTTTTAAAAATGTTTCCAGAAATCTCTTTGCATTTAAATTATATTTCGCAGTGCTTTTGCAATTTTGGTCTAGTTTATATTCTTTAGTCCTAAAACCAATACTTCATGTCTTAATTTTGTGCTTCACCAGGCCATGTTGAGAGGAAGTATATAGAAGTGCCAAATGGTGCATCTTGGATTGAAGCAACCATGAACGCATCAAGTTTTGATACAGTTCGAAGATTTTTTGTGCACACAGTTCAGGTACAATCTGCAGTTTGAAATTATTGTAGATTAAGTATGGAACTTCTCTTGACATGCTCACTATGTGTAGATATGTCCATTGCGAAGACCTTTTGCAAGGAGGAATGTGATAACTTTTTCTTCTCCTGCTGCCAAAAGCTTTACCTTTAGGGTAGTAGGTGGCCAGACATTGGAACTAGTCATAGCTCAGTTCTGGTCAAGTGGCATTGGCAGTCATGAGACCACCAGGGTAGATCTTGAGGTAACAGGATTCATGTCTATATCTCCTATTTTTTTGAATTGGTCAAACTACGTCATGAGAACTTATCTAAACTCCTTTATTACGCCACCTTATTAATTTGATAATGGCTACCAAGAGTTTTTGGCTATGTGTGGCACTAAATGTGGAGGAGATTTTACCATTTTTTTTTTCTTTCTGTTTTTGTATAATAAGAAGAAATTTACTTCCACCATAAACAATAGAAGATGCTAAAAATAATGCTTCTAAAATAATTACTAGAAGAGAGCTCTTCAATCCCTTTTTGCATAACAAGGAGATCTTGAAGTACCCGTGTGCTCAGAACACTGAAAGTCTGAAGAGATGCCAACAAAACAACCACCTTCCAAAGCATTCCTCTTTCAATCAGATAGTAACCAACTATTTGTAATCCACATTAATAAGCCTGAAGAAATCTCTCATGGTAACATGTGGCATCAAGATGTCTGGGATTTGATTGGCATTGTCAGCTGAAATTTAATCTCGATTGAAATCCATGGTTAGTTATGTCCCTTAGATTAATAATTGAAGAGAAAATAACACGGCCAAAGACAAGACAATAAATGGCTAAATTAATTATAAATGACTCCCTCTGTCTAAAGGGAGTTTTGATATGAAGGTTTGAAAAGCACTGATGACCCAATACATTAATTAATTTTCAAGCAGGGCATAATTTTCCATCATTTTGAACCCATTGATGTTTATGGTTTTCAAATTTTCCCCATTTTCTTTGGCTTGTGCAGTTTTAGTAGAATTTTATTAATTAGTGGAAAAATCAAGCATGTCCTTATAAAGCATACAGATGAACTTTCTTTGTAATTCCCTTTTAAAAAAATTGTTAGAATTTAGATGTGCAAAAGTATGTGTTTGTGTTTGTATATAGTCTTATCTTTCAAGTTCAGCACCTTTTGTAACTAGGCCTTGCATATTGTTGGACGCTTTGAAGAGTAAGGGTGTCTTGTTTTCTTCTGTGACTGTAACTTTTCTCATAACTTCTGGTCAAAGAATTGAATGGGAAATTACATTAATTTTTCATTGAGATGCAATGTTGTTTAGTTATATAAAATTCCAGGTTATGTATCATGGTATAAAAGTCAATCAAGAGGAAATTGTACTTGATGGGAGTGAAGCACCAATCAGAATTGATGCTGAAGCGCTATTGGCATCTGAGAAACTTGCACCAGTAGGAATTCTAAATAAGGTTAGCTTGTAAAATTCAACTTCTTTTTGTGCTATTCCTTTGTGCTTGTGATGTGGGAAAGTAATGAGCTTTAACTTATTGTCCTAATTTATGTTAAAAAAATGCAGATAAGGGTCCCCTATCGACCAATAGATGCTACGATTAGCTCACTTTCAAGTGATCGTGACAAACTCCCCTCTGGAAAGCAGATACTAGCTTTGACGTTAACGTGCGTAGTTATAAATTTCTTTGTGTGCTTAATTTATCTTTGCAATGTTTAGATGACCTGTTCTCATTATTCTGATTTCAGATACAAGATCAAATTGGATGATGGAGCTGAAATAAAACCTCAAATACCGTTTCTAAATGATCGGATATATGATACTAAATTTGAGTCTCAATTTTACATCATTTCCGATTCAAACAAGGTACATTCATTCTGATATTTAATTTCATTTTTCTTTTGAAGATTGAAGTTTGAGGGAAGGTGGAATGATTTATCATTTATGATACTTTCTGAGGCATGCGGATAGCAAGATTTGAAAAGAAGACTGAAAAATTGTATATTATTTTCTTAGGATATACTAGTCTGGACCTAGTGATTACAGGGAATAATCTTGTTATCATAATTACTGGAAATAAAAATGGAAACAAAATTGCTTTGAAATGTTCTTTATACACATGATACACAAATAACACTCTGAATATCCCATGTCAGACCAATTAGTCGAACTAACAACTTGCAATTTAATTTTAAACAATTGACACATTTAAAGACGGGTCAAACTAATCCAAATCCAGGAAAAAAAAACATTGTAGAAAAGTGGTTTGAACTAATATTTATTCTTTTTACCTTTCAATTTTAGTCTAGAACATTTTAAAGATAAATAAAACACATGTTTAAGAATTATATCTAAGGTTGAAATGTGGAAGTAGAGTCCTTCAAGATTGGGTGGGAGCTATATACAAAATTTAAAATGGACTAAAAAACTAAAAAACTTAATTATTTTTTTATCAGTTGCGTTCAAAATTACATTACACTAGTTCTAAACTAATATTTACCGAGAAATGACCTTGCTATTATTAACAGGGAAATAAAAATGACACATGTTGAATATAAGAACATGATAAAAAATGACCTTGCTATTATCACATGTCATTTTCATATTTATCGATTCTGATTGTAGAAAGTATATTCAAGTGGAGATGCCTATCCGAACTCTACAAAACTTCCCAAGGGAGAATACAATTTACAACTGTATTTAAGGTACAACTCTTTCTTAACCATGTACTGGGATGACCAATTATGTTTGTTTCTTATGGTGTTTGATCTTTAGTTGGCATAAATAAACTTTGAATAGTCCAGTTGTGTTGTTTTCTAAGGACCTGAAGGTTTAGTTGTTAATGTTTGCAAAAGAAAGATGGCGTATTTATTACAAGGGTAATAGTTTTAGGGTTTAAAAATATTGAGAATGAGAGATGTATCAAACATGGTCCTAGACTTGTTGGAAAATCGCCTTATCATCGGGGAAACCTCTAGCCTGCTTTTCTTGTGTGGTCTCTTTGTGGGTTGTCTTAATTACAGCTTCAACGATAGTAGTTTAGTCTTACATTCACTAGAGACACTTAAAAAGAACTTCCGAAGTTTGGATTCCCCTTATAAGTTGGATTTATGTTAGTTTACATTCTAAGTCCATATTTTAAGAATACTCCATATAATTTATTGTTTCAGGCATGACAATGTGCAGATTTTGGAAAAGATGAAGCAGCTGGTGTTATTCATCCAGCGGAATTTAGAAGAGAAGGTAGTACATGAAATTTTGAATGACTTTGAGCATCCCTTGTACCTTTTGCTTTAGCAACAGTCTCATTTGTCTTTACATGATTGTGAGTTTTTCAAACGGTTTTCCAAAAGCTCCCCCCAAAAGCTGACCGAAAACAAGAAAAAGTATTTTCCCACCATAAGCTAATACAAACTTTCAGTAGAAGAATTGATATATAAAATTCTATTCTGATGAGAGGTATCCATGAACCCCCCACTATAACATTGTGTATCACTAATTTCTTTCTTATTAAAATTCAAAGTATATATATGTATGTTCTTCCCACATAATAAGACGGGTCTGTTATTTCCTTGAACAAATCAACCTCCTCAAAACCTAAATTGTTTATTCAATTCTATAAATGAGTTTGTTATTTCCTTGAATAAATCAACCTCATCAAAACCTAAACATTTCATCAATTCTACTTTCTTCATAACAACACATACACTCATACACAGGAACCCCAACTTCACATCACCCAATGTCCTCTTTGTTGGAGATCCAACATTGAATAAGAATAAGGCTGAATTATAATATATAAATAGAGTGCAATCCTCACAAATTGGTTTTGTAAGATTAAGTTAGATTTAAAATTCAATTTCTTAAGATGATATATGAGTCTATCCTTTCATTCCTCGATGCCTCTGACTTCAGATGCTTAAAGGACCTCGTTGAAATCCTTTACCACCTTCTAGAAGGTTTTGAAGCCCACCAAATTCAGAAACAAGACTGGCATAACAGAAAACGTGGCTACAAACAAGAGTCAAAACCAAAGCATAAGAAGAAGCAAACATGGAAAATGGAGGCTTTGGACCAAAGGATCGACATGGCGAAGGACAAAACCAAGTCTTTGGAGAAAGAAATTGCAGACGTGGCCAGAGAAGAGAAAAGAGGCATTGGCAAAGAAGCTCACTGATCATTATATGAGCGACCCAGATTTTGGATTCCTTCATGATCATTTCTCTGATTATTTTGTAGTGTTTGAGGAAGGAACTCGAGTTCTTAAAATCTAGGTCGGTGACCAAAGTCTTGCCGCAAAATGGTGTCGCTCTATGTACTCATCTTTTGATCGTCACATTTTGTTGTGTGAAACTATTACAAATAGGATTTTTCCTCATAAGGATTATAAAGAGCGTGAAGGGGTTGAGGAGGCGTATTATGCTTATAGGGTTCGCAATCGATTAAGGAAGAAGGTGTTGGTGCCTTTGTAAAAAGGTGTTGGAGTTGCCTGAGGCGTTAATTTGGGCCAATTGTTGGGATTTGATTCCTTACAATAGGGTTGTCTCTGTGGCTATGAAATTTTACAAAGAGAGGGTTTGGAAGCATATAAGGAGAGGTTTGGGGCTTACTTGGAGAATGTGAAATGAAGAGCACTATTGTTGCTGGTGCTTTGCTTCCCCATGAGATCATAAGGTCATTGAATGAGGATGGTGGGGATGTGGCTGAGTTGCAGTGGAAGAGGGTGGTAGATGATTGTGTGGCAGTGGGTTGTTGGTGTGTGAGTTATGTGAGGAACCTTGGAAGGGGAAGGTTGTGACTTTGTCTGCTGACCCTCAATTTCATTTGATTGAAGGGGATGATCTAAAGTCCAAGACTGAGTTTGTGAGGGAAATGAATTGAGGGATGAACACTGATTTCCAGAATGTGTTTAATCTGATGTTGGAGGTGGCTGTGCACGGGAATCTGAGGCCAGATCAGATGATAAAGAGCTTTTTTGCGTTCAGTGACATGGAGTTTGGTGAAGTCTCAATAAACCCTTGGACTAGTTGTGCTGGATTAATTAAGTACTCAATTTTTATTTCTTTCTCTGCTTCAACTAAATAATATAAAAAAAAGTGGAAACACAATATACCTGGTACAAATTTCTTATTCCTATTTTCTATGACATGTTTGCGGTTTTATTTATAATGTTTTAGCTTCTATTTGGATGCATGGGTCGATTTGTTAAGAAATGTAAAAAAAATTGGTAAACACCCAACATGAGATGTCGAACATAGCACATATTACACTAACTTATTTTCTATAAATTAATAATAGAACCTTGATAATAAGAGACCAATTCATCCTTATTATGCTGCATAACGGATTAGACTTTGAATTCTGAGAAGATAGACTTATACTCAAATGCTCTATTGAGGGATCCTCGGATACCTCTCGCTGGAACACAGTCAAATACAGAGAATTAGAATGAAGCTTCTTATTTGGTCAGTTGTTCCTAAATTTGATTTTTCTCTTGGAATCTTAATGTGATCTCATGATTAACTTACATTTCTTGGAATGCTCGTGGAAGATATAAAATTTATATACATTATCAAAGCTCTGGCCACTTATTTGATTCCTTCTATATTTGTTTAATCACCATTTATGTATGACTTTGTTTCCAGGAGATCATTCGGTTATGCTTTTTCTCTGAACCTGATGGTCCTGTGATGGGAGATAGTTCCTTCAAGTCCTCAACGTTAGTTCCGGGGTATGTTACTGGTTTATAGTCCCTACCTTGTTCCTTAAGGTTTAAATGTTAAATTGTGCTGTGGTACTGATGTTTGCTTATTGATAGTATAAAGGAAGGATTTTATCTTGGTCCTCCACCAAAAGACAAACTTCCCAAGGTACATTGTCCTCCTTTCTTTGTGTATCTCCATTGGAGTTTTGTTAAAATTTAGTAACTTTTGTAATTTTACTTTGACAGAACTGTCTACAAGGATCTGTGTTGGTGGGATCAATATCATATGGTAAACTATCATTTGCTGGTCTACAGGATGGTAAAAGTCCAGAAAAGCATCCTGTGTCACATCGGGTTTCTTATATCATTCCCCCAAATAAGGTTATCATCTACCTATGCACTTACCCACCTTAAGGTCTTCCTTTGTGCTCTGTAATTGTACATATCAATACGTTCTGATTTGGACAAGCACCAAGCTTGCTGATGTATCAACTGTTATAAAGCGTATGCTATACATTAATCTCTAATCATATTTTCCTTTTACCTTCTGCTGAAAGGTTGACGAGGACAAGGGAAAAAGTTCTTCCTTATCTTCCAAAAAGACAGTTTCTGAACGCTTAGAACAAGAGGTATGCAAATATTCTAGTAATTTTATAAAAATATATTTATAATTTACTTGAAGAGTGATAGATAAGCCTTGACTTTAGCTATATTAAGTAGAAGATGCGAGCTTTTGTTCTTATCATTAACAGTTTAAAAATATATGTAAAATAAATATAATAAGTTATTGTAAGAATATCTTGTGAGGGAAGGTCATAATTGTTTTTACTTTTCTATCTCTCCAAATCCAGAAAACATTCTCTTACAGTTCTGATTTATCACAAAGTAGATATAAAAGATTTCAGATCGTATATCTTTTGCCTTAATTGGTAAGAATCCTAGTGTAAGATTGAGTTGGACATTGAGTAAAAATGATAATGATAAAGTTGAGCAACATATGATGAAGAAAACTCATACACCAATACCTTAAGGTTTTGGGTAGAAAGTAGTGTTGTAGTCTCTTATATGGATTAACTTATTGGTGTCAAATCTTCCTATTGAATCTCCCTTCATAAGACCTAATAATGGTATTATTAAGCTGGCATTGACTTGTCCTTTCAGGTACGAGATACAAAACTGAAAGTGTTTGGCGGTCTAAAACAAGGAAGCAATGAAGAGTGCCTTGAATGGAAGGAGTTGTCTGCCTCACTCAAAGTCAGTATATAATTCTCCCTCTCTCTTTTTATATGCGTGTGTGTGTGTGTGTGTATATATATATATATATATATATATATATATTGTTTTACTGTTATTCAAAACTGTATCCTGCTGTTTATTCTCTAGGTTGAAATTAAATCATTGCAAAATTTATGTTTCCTTCCAGACTGAATATCCAAAGCACACACCGTTGCTTGCAAAGATTTTAGAAGGTTTAGTTTCCAGAAGTTATATCAAAGACAAAGTTCTTCATCATGAAGAGGTACATATTGTTCGAGTCAAATGTTTTACTATTATTTCCCCCCTTCCCCCTCTCTCCGATTTTCCTTTACAAGCCTATATTGATGCAATTTTGTGTTGATAAAAGTATTGCTCGATTTAGTAATGCGTGAATGAAATGAAGAGGCTAGTTCTTTGACAATTTTTAGTACACTTCGCAGATAATTGATGCAGCAAATGAGGTTATTGACAGTGTTGATAAAGAAGAGTTAGCAAAATTTTTTGCACTAAAACATGATCCAGAAGATGAGGAAGCAGAGGTGCTTATCCATGTTCCCTATCCTTTTAGTTACCCCTGCCACTGACATGGCATGTGAGTGTTGTTTGTTCAGAACATTTTTCAATATTACATGATTAGTTGTAGTTTTGGCACTTGGACTTTTATAATTATAGAAGTTGGCTGTGCAATTGTTTGTCTGAAAATGATAGGATAGTGAAAACAAACATTTATACCCTGATAATGTATAAAATGTTAGAACAATCATTGTCAGGTAAAATTACTTCCGAAGTTCCATCCCCTAGACAATAAATTTTGGCACTACATTACTATCACCATGGATTTTCACTTTTCAATTTGTTGGCAATCGATGATATTTAATCCCACTGTAGAAAACCAAGAAAGAGATGGACTCAACCCGTGATCAGTTGGCAGAGGCACTTTACCAAAAGGGGCTTGCACTGGCAGAGATTGCGTCTTTGAAGGTTAGAGCTTTTATGTTCTTGAAAGCAATGAGCGTACACTATCAACAGTCACAGTATTCACATTTGCAAAACAGGGAAATACCATGTAGATGAAACATAGATCAATTTTTATATATCCTTACCATCACTGGTCTATGAAATAAGGACAAGGGAATGTTCTTTTAAAAATCTCAAGCACATTTTAATGCAGGTTTTTTAATATTGGAAAGATCATCCACATATTATTTTTTTGATTGGAGAACTTGATGAAAACATATAGGGAACTTGATCTAAGTTTTGTCCATTGATAAATATGTTCTGCCTGCTTCATTTTCCATGCTAGTTTATCTAAAACTTGTTTAACCTAGTAGCTGTTTAGATCGGTTATAATCCCTCATTGGCTAGGTATATAGCCAACAGTAATTGTTGACTCAAACAAATCCACCCCAATTGATATAGCTTTGTAGATTCAGTTAAGCCTAGTCCATTCACAACACTAACATGGCATTGGAATATTCAAACTCCATGCTCCTAATATGTAATCCTGGGCATGAAGAGTGTGTTTAAAGAGCTCATATTTGCTAGGTGTATGGTCGAAGTACTCTTAGGTAGCTTTAGTTGAGCCCAATGCATACTCGATTCAAATAAAATCAACATTTGATCTTGTAGATATTCGTATAGTCAGGTAGCTGTATATTTTCCTTCTCAAGTTCAAACTTTGGATGTCATATTATGTGAAATAGTAAAAGCTACTCTTTTCAAGTTTGGACTTGCGTTATTGGGTTAGTATGATGTTACAGTGTCAGAATAAGTCAAAGATTTCCATTATGAAAATAGTATCACTTAATTATTGTTTATCAAGTAAAACTTGACTTGTATATTGTCAAAGGAGGTAGAAAAGTCCTTAGCTTCGGTTGCTACAGAAGGTGCAAAACAAGATGTGGAGAAAACTGATGAGCAATCCAAGGATGATGACGTTCATCCAGACTTGTTCAAAGAGAACTTCAATGAACTGAAGAAATTGGTTGATGTCAAGTGCAGAAAATATGGAATCCTGTTGGTTACAAACGAGAGGCGTAATCAAAGGCTTGGAACAGCATTGAAGGTATTTTCATTTTGCTAAAAATCTTGTGTAAGTTTCTGCCATTTATGACCCTCTTATTAAGTTCTAATGTAACAAAATCTTTAGTTTCCTTTCTCCACAAAAATCCTCTTGTTGACACAAGTTCTGTCTCAAACTCCTTACACATACAATTGGCGTACTTCATTGTTTAGGAGTGTCCAATAAATTATACTAATCATATATGTGAACCTTATTCAGGTACTGAATGACATCATTCAAGATGATGCCGAGCCTGCCCAGAAGAAATTCTATGAACTGAAGCTCTCTTTGCTTGAGGAAATTGGATGGACTCATTTTTGTACATATGAGAGGGAATGGATGCTTGTGCGTTTCCCCCCAAGCTTGCCCCTTTTCTAGGCTCTTCCCATTGTGAAGTTTTTTAACAGCAATGCAAGGAAATGTCCTTCTACTTAGTTATTTATTGTCATGGCAATCATTCATGCAGCATTAGATTGACCATTTTACTCCAACAACCTCCCAGCTTAATTGCCAGTTTCAAAACAACATTGGAGTTTCCATTCTCTACCAAGCTACCTTCATCCCATCATTGTCCAGGTGTGCTTACAAACTCTTTCTATGTAAAAATAAAAGAAAACAAGATATGACTGTTTTTGTTTTATACATCTTGTAATTCCATTCAAGTGCCTCACAATCCTTCTGTGTGGATCATCCCTTTTGACATTAGCAATTACAGAATTAATGTGGTTTTCAGTTTTTATTTTTTAATGTTTATTGTTCTTTCTTAATAGTTATGTTTTGGTTGGATACCTCCGAATTCAAATATTACATTGAATTCAGACTAATCCAAGCCAAACTGCGTGGAAATACATATTTAAGTGTAAGCAACAATTGAGATCTTACTATTATGCTCTTTATTGTTTGGAATATTTAATGTTGGATTTAGTATCTATTGAGTGAAAAATATGAAGTAACTGAAGAAATAGAAGTAAAATGTTGGGAAAAATGCATCATCAATCAAGAACATTACCGTTTTAATCCCCAAGAATCACCCTATTAACAGATAAATAAGATTAACTCAGAGAACACAAGAATATAGTGTGGAAACTCCAAATACAGAGAAAAATCACGACCACAGAGAATAATCACTATGTCCAAATTTGTACAATACACAGAAAACACTCACACCCTTCAGAGTAAGAATTTAGCTACATCTCACAACACTCTATCACAAGAGAATAAGAAAAGTCAAACACTGGCTCAAAGTGTCTTCAACTTGGGGCAAGGAACATCATGGACTTAAAGCCCATTATATAGTTACTAACATTCACCCCTTTAGTTATCCTAGGTGATGTAGGACTTTTCAAGACATGTTATTTTCATCAGCCCAACATTCTCCACCATAATTAAAATAAACATATTTCCATTACCTATACTAGCAATCATACTCCATCATAAGGAGTGTCACTTGGAATCAAGTCGTCTCGAGAATTTTCACTTGGAATCAAACTATCCCAAGAATTTTCACATGGAATCAAACCATCCCAAGATTTTCTACTTGGAATCCAACTATCCCAAGAATTTTCACTCGGAATCAAACCATCCAAAGAATTTCCACTTGGAATTAAACCATCCCAAGAATTTCCATTTGGAACCAAACCATTCGAAGAATTTTCACTTGGAATCAAATCATCCGAAGAATTTTCACTTGAAATCAAACCATCCCAAGATTTTCCACTTGGAATCAAACCATCCCAAGAATTTCCACTCCGAATTAAGTCATCCCAAGAGTTTCATGCACCCTGCATCAATGTTAATCAATGTCCGTGTGTAATCACCACACACCTTGCATAAATATTAGCCAATGCTAACACCATACACCCTTCGTCGGAACCATGTCGTAACCTACGACACAAAACCACCGAACATTGCGAAAAGCCACAGATTGAACATCTGCACTTCGCAAGTACCGTGCCATTTGACTCCCTGCCGAAGACGCAACACTCGTTGACGTAACGCCTGTTGACATAGCACCACCATTGACTCTCGTTGAAGCAGATCTGTAAACCGCAGAGCACTTCCTCCACGCACATGCCGCAAATTGTGACTCACAAATCAGATTTCCATCGTACATCACTCACCGGGCCATGCAAGCACCAACTGCAATGTCCTCCGCAGATCCAGGACCATCTCGCCACACACGAACTCCACTACAGATCTACACCTCCACGAACCCAGCTGCAGATTCATTGCATTAACACAACACTGACAATGATTCTTTCATCAAATTTCTCATTGCAACTTCAGCAACTTCAGCAACCAAGGATGATTTTTTAACAAGGAATTAATCTTTTCTGACATGGAAGATTATACTACGTTGCAACCACATAACATACTAAGAACATCCTACCGAACCATAGCTTTGATACCACTATTGGAGAAAACGCATCATCAATTAAAAACATTACCGTTTTTATCTCCAAGAATCACTCTATTAACAGAGAAATAAGATTAACCTAGAGAACACAAAAATATAATGTGGAAACTTCAAATACAGAGAAAATCCACAATCACAGAGAATAATCACTATGTGCAAATTTGTACAACACACATAAAACACACAGAATGAGAGAAGTCAAACATTGGTTCAAAGTACACCCACACCCTTCAGAGCAAGAATTTAACTACACCTCACAACACTCTATTACAAGAGAATGAGAGAAGTCAAACATTGGTTCAAAGTGTTTTTGACTTGGGGCAAGGAAGATCATGAACTTAGAACCCATAATATCATGAACTTAGAACCCATCATATAGTCACTACCACCCACCCCTTGGTTATCCTAGGCGATGTTCGACTTATCAAGACATTATTTTCATCAGTCCAACATAAAAACGTTTAATAAATATATGTTATTACCGAAAGTTAGTCTGCCCTTTGTGCAGTGAAAATTGTTAATGACAAAAAGGTCACACTTTCTTATTTCCTTGCTTGGACGAGACATTAGGGATTTGGTCACACACGCACTCAATCTAGCAAATATGTTAATAAGTTGCCTAATTCCAGTATTAGAAGTGTTGGTTTTATTTGGTGGAAAGGAACTCTCCAGTTTTAATATGATTATTGATAAATGATATAGCCTTAATAATTCAAAAAAGTGTTATTTTCATTTAAAAAAAAAAAGTGTTGCAAACCTTGATAATTCAATGTAAAGGACGTTTATAAATATTTCTCTCAAGTGGAAATAAATATTGGAGATCCAATATCGAATAGAGATAAGACGAATGTAAAGTATATAAGTGAGTACAAATCTTATCTTACAAGTCAATTTTGTAAAGTTGAGTTAGGTTTAAAATCTACTTCTTAATATAATATCAAAGTCATGAGTTTGAGTCTATCTTAGCGATATTTATTATTTATTGAGCTTATTATGACACCTGCTATTGAACCGTTATCGACTGCTCATTAATTTCTAGTTCCACACTTAAAAAGTATATGTCTCGGTGTGAGGGAATATATTGGAAATATACATCGATCAAAGATAAGATGAATTTAAAATATATAAGTCAGATAAACTTTATCTTACAAGTCGATTTTGTAAGATTTAATTAAACTTAAAACTTTTTTTGTTGAAAAATATAAGACAAAACATATTTGTTGAAAATTATTCCAATGTTTTCACTACACCGGTTTCTTAAGACAAATCTACAAAGATTTTTATTTCCTAGACATCCATGTTTTCTCTTTTATACCCTTGATATAGATGCTTTATTTCTTTTTTCTTTTTTTTTTTCGTGAGGCTACTAGTAAAGACCGTTGGTAAAAAGGTGCAAGTTAGTTGTGTGGTAACTCTTAGCATATATTTTAAAAAGCATTAACAATGAAGATCTCTACATTAGCTTTCGTATTTCTTTTAAATTAGATAATTCAAGATACAAAGTCACGATTTAGTTTTTTTTTTTTTCTTTTTTAAATGAAGATCACATCCTAGACTTGCTATGATTTATTCTTAAGAATTCTATCATAAGCACCAAACATCAAAATTAAAGGTTGATCTTAATAAAAAAAAAAAAATCATATTTTCAAAACTTGTGGGAATCCAATACCTCTATAAAAGCCTACAAAAGAAAATCCAAGACTTAGTCATTGTTTGGCATAGGCTATTTACTATTTGTAGATATTTGTGAGGATTGATATGAGATGATTGACAAAGATTGTGTATACTTATTTTAAGTGGTTTGCGATGATTTGTAGTGAAAACTTAAAGAGGAGATAAGTGTGAAATGAGAATAGAATAATTGATTTGTAGGATGATTTGGTAAATTACTGATTTACCCTTATATTAACATTTATTTATTTTTCCAAATAATTCTATTTGTTGGGTTTTTCTTTAATCGATTTGTAATTTTTATTGAAAATTATTAAATAAAATTTGTAATTTATTCATATTTTAAAAAATAATTTATTTTCAATTTCTCAACCAATATTTTTTAACCAAAAAAATTTATATACGAAAATTTACATCCTAAAAAAAAGTTACATTACATTGACCAAAAATATTTATATATTTTGTTTTCTTTCTCAACTATCATCATATTTCTTAGTGGAAAAATGGATACCCTTTCCAACTTAGAATTTTGTAAACATAAATATTTACACTTTTTTGTCACATTAACATAAATTAAATTTAGCCAAAATGTATATTATATATTTTTACCGTTTAATTAATGTTAATGCCAATTAATTTTAAACCTATCATTACATGTTTGTTTTTGTTTGTTATCGTGCAATATCTTTGAACTAAATAATCCAGCTGTTTTGTTAATGTAAACTTTTATTAATAATTATATCGGTTAATATAAACACCTTTTTAGGAAAAGGTATTCTGAACACTATCCTTATTTTATATGTTCTTTCAATTAATTAAAATCTTCATTTTAAGTTATTTCAAAATAAAGTTTAAATACTTATTTGCATTAAAAATATTTAATTAATAATTTATTTTTTATATTTAAATTTATAATTCACTTTTGTTTAAATACCTTTTTTTCTCAATTAAATTTTTATATCTCTTTAAATAGAATTAATGTTGTTGTATCTTCATAAAATCACAAAAATTATCACGTGTTAGTCAAAATCCTCTTATCCCTCTCTAATCTTTTTCTTCTCCAACAACACAATCTCATTGTTTAAGATACCTATCATCACCCATTATCATCCATCCTTCTCCATTCCTTCCCTTCTACGATTAACTTTTCATAAACATTTTATATAAGAAAATCAATATATTATGTTCAATCTAAAGTATTAAGATAATAAATATATAAGTTTTTTTTATATATTATTTTTTAGACTTATTCCCACCAAAATCTACTTATAACCTTTACAAGAAAATCTGATCCTAAAACCTAGAAGGAAGATTATATTCTGAAAGCATGCACTCAATTTTTGTTTATCTTATCTCTATGTTTTTCTTTTCACTCCCACAAACCTAAGTTTATTATTTTCCATTCTACAACTCGACGTGAAGCGAATCTGGTGAAAATGCCTCTCAAAAACAACATTTCAGTGCTCCTTGGCCAAATTAGGTATCCATATCCATATCCAAGCCCCCAATATATTCCTTTCTTTTCATACCAAACAAAAAATAATTAGTGGACGTCAATTTTATTGAAAATGACATTAGGGTTTTTTCATGGGTTTTATCGAAGTCGAAGGTACAATAACCTAAACGACGTAAGCGTATCAAAATGTACGAAATCATTTCACAAGTATACAGTAACAACAGTTATTACACACTACAACATTAGCCTATCAAAATGCGGCTTCTCATTTGTTCCCATATCTTTGTCTTCATTTTTCACGCTCTATATCAATATACACTCGTTCACAAGGACAAAAACACACACCACATGCATAATTTTACACATTTTGAATCATTTGAATTTTTACAACATTTTGTTTTTTGTGGATTGGATAAAATTCCACTTAAGAATGCATGTAGGTGATCATCAACTTTCAACACGGAAATCAGAAGACTTCGTGTCACCTTTTTCATCAACATTATATGCATGCGTGAATCTTCTTTATTTTATGCACACTTCTTCTTTTTTTGTGGACGGGGGACAAAGTTTTTTCTTTAATAAAGTGTCTGTTTAATATGATGAGTTCAATCTTTGCTGCTAATTTCATTCTTAATTCATAATTGAGTTAAATTAGTAAGACGTAAAACGACATAACCGTACGTACTTCAAAGTCAAAAAACTTCAAAAGAAAAAAAAAAAAACTATCATTAAATATAATTTTTTGTAAACCTCCAATGAGAACCATCACAAAGCTAATTCTAAAAGTGACTCTCTATTCAAAGAATTGAAATTAGGTCAACAAGGATGGGCTTTTAGTCAACCACACGGTTTATGAGAAAGTATGAAAATAAAAGTGTGAAGCATAAGGTTAGCTGCGTAAACAATAACTCTGCCTTTAACAGCAGATAATCTCTTACTTGTTTCAGATTTCAGCTTTCTAATTAAAGTTGTTCAAAAAAGGAATTAAAAGAAACACAACTATAAATTCTTTATGTGATTTTTGTTACAAGTCTATATATATAAAGATTAAATATTATAATTTGATTCTATATGTTTAATTATGTGAATTTTCAACCCTTTAAACAAGTTTTTATGTCTGCATTGCTGCAAAAGCATTGATTTCGAATCTGATACATGAGTACAATATTATAATATGAACACAAGTACTAAATTAAATTAATTATGACCGGATTGAATATGAATTTAAGGATTCTAGAGTAGGGATGTTAAAAAAAATCTGTAATTGCGGGTATCTGCGGATAAAACCTGCAACGGGTAAAAAATGGATATTAAAATTGGATATCCGCTATCTGCGGGTCCAGATATTTTTGATACTCGCATGTTATCATACAGGGCGGGTACAATTATCATAATATCCATATCCGTAGATACATGTACCCGCTAAACTTTAATTCACAAAAATACCCTTATATATATATATATATATATATATGTATATGTATATGTATATATATGTATATGTATATATATATATATACATATACATATATATACATATACATATACATATATATATATATATATACATATACATATATATATATGTGTATATATATATATATATACACATATATATATATATATATATATATATATTAGTAAAAAACATTTTGACCTAATTTCTGTACATCTTGTCTTCTGTCTTCATTCTTCCAGCTTCAAGTATTGGTACGTTGTCTTCTTCCAGGTACACTCCTTGACATTCTTCTTTTTCCTTTCTTTGAAATTGGGCATATTATAGTATGCTTGTTGTCAAATGATGAATCAAAATAAGAATATTTGGCACGTGACAATTGAGGTTTATTATTTGTTTATTGTGTTTATTTTTCAGGACTCAATCGGATAAAGTGAGTTTGTTGATCAAAACATTAATTAAATAATTTTCATTGTGTTGAACGTCATTTTATATTTATTTTTATAATTATTTGGACTTGAGTTTATTTAAACTATTTAAAATTTATGACAGTGATATTTTATTTTATTTGAATATATTATTAAATACTTGTTTTTTAAATAATTTTGTAAATACTCGTGAGTACCCATGGATACTCATAGAATATGAAAAAAATAGGCGGATACCTACATAACGGATACCCGACGAATATAAGTACAGGTACGGGACATATATTTATCTAACGGGTAAAGTATGGAGGAATTACTATCCGTACCCTACCCGCTCCATTGACATTCCTAGTCTAGCACATTTCGAGGCCTAATTTAACTTGGACCAATTATATTGTTTATGATAATTAATGTAGAAAAGGCAACTTTAATTTTAGCATAAGGTTCTAAATTCAAAGATTAAGAAATAATTGTACCTTTTTATGAGCAGGACAAAAAGTTTATATGAGTGAGGGCATTATATCCTATAATTAGAGCCTCTACTTTTTGAGAAAGAACAAAAAAATGGGCACTTAGAAGATATAGCATTGGATATTGGATATGAGGTGGGTACGAGTTTGTAGTGATGATAGATCCTACTCATACCTTCTCCAATCTCAATGCGAGTAAAGTTATTTAATGATTATAGTCATCACTTCATCAAATTTATTGCTTGATTTTCATTATTTATATAAAATTCTATAATTTAGATTTTGTTTATTCTCTAATACAATTTATTTTACTTAATATATATGTGTTCATATATGTATTTTTATCTTTTTTATCTTCACATACGTTTGCAATATATATCTTACTCAATTTTCTTAGTTGAAATTCCTTAACAAGATATATAATCAATATATTTTAAGATGATTTATTATAATTTATTAATATATTTTAAAGTAATGATAAAAAATTTGTAGAAACACTTGCTAGTAATATACCTTACTTTTAAAAAAAAAAAATTAAGCATATTAAAAAGTTGTACTTTTAATTGATTAAATAAATTTGTGTTTTCATATATATATATATATATATATATATATATATATATATATATATATATATATATATATATATATATATATATATATATATATATATATATATATATATATATATATATATATATGTAGCTAATAGCTTGTTTTATATATTATTAGTAATTTTTTTCTTCTTCTATGGTGTATTCAATATATTTAAAAAAAAAATTGATTAAGTAAATATTCTATATAATTTTTGTCAATATAATTACGTTTTAAAAAATATTGATCAGAAAATATTTCTCCCAATAATAAATTTGGTCCTTTCTAACTCATAATTACCTTTCAAATTTAAAGAACATAATTTATAATATATCTACGTCTTGTCATGACATTTAATGTAAGAGTCATCTCTTTCGAAAGTTGATTGTATCTTTCACGTTCAATTTTCACACATGATTAACTATACAGTGTTATTCGTATAATAAAAATTTAAAAAAATTAAAAATATTTATCTTGGATCAGTATGAAAATGTAACCAATACTACTAAATATGTATTGTACAATAACATATTTGAAAATATTTGAAAACAAACACCTATAACATTCAATACTCATAAAATATAATTGTTATTTTATTACTGACATATTTATTTGTTATTTATTTCTATCTCAAATCTAACTTCGTAAATGTTTATCGAATAAACTTCATGGATATTTACAGGTTATTCATAATTGCTTTCCATACGAATTATGCAATAATAAGTTTGAATAAAATATAGTTAAATATTTAGAATCTACTACTTATTACAATAATTTGTATACCTTATTTTTTAAAATTTTGTTCCTAACGATTGAATTTATTTAAAAATATTGAATTGTTTATTACAACTAATATGTAACGAATTTTTCGTACAAGTAATTTATTTGTTGAATCTATTTTAAATTCATCACATTATGTTATGTGAATTCATTATGAAAAAGCATATTCCAATAGTATTTTTTAGTGATTTTTCATTATTTATTACTTTAATTATTAGTATTATTATAATTTAAAATATAATATAAAACTAATCAATTTTTTGTACCATAAAATTATAATATGAAACTTTTTTTCAGAAGAACTAACAATAGCTGATGAATGGTGACTTATGCTTCTTAATTGTAATATTTTTTTAATATAAAAAATGTTTATTTAGTTCATTTTTAAATTATTAATCATGATTAACAAATCATCAAACACTTCATAATTATTGACACGGGTACCCGAAAAACAATACAAGTACACTGACAAATATATTAAAGAAATTGTTCTTTTTAATAGATTCATTAAACCTATTGCAATTTTATCCTGTATTGAAAATTTTATACAAATTGGACATTTGTCAGTTTATTATATACATTTACATTTTAAATAGTAATTACTTCGGTGTGTGCAATAAAACAACAACTAATAGTTTATTTGATTAATTTTATACTATATAACTTTTGATGCCTTAAGCGTAAAAGTTTGACATTTGGTATCAACTATAATATAGAAAGTGACGGGACGGGAAATGATGAAATTACTCAAAAAAAATTATTTCAGGAGAAATTATCAATCCTCTAATTTAATGGTTTTAAAATTATTTGTAGGTTAAATGCTTGACATTACATTTCTTATATATTAATTTTTATATGCAGTTTTTAAAATTAGTTTACAAACTATAATGCAAATATTATTTTCTTCTGTAAGATAAATCACAGTTCTGAACCAAAACTATGGATAATTACCAAAATATGAATTTTGTTTTATGGTGAACATAATTATTAGTATAGGGCCGAATCCACTAATTCAATTGAGTACTATTATTCCAATCATTAGCTAGAAAGTGAAACATCATCCATAGCAATTAGAACCAGAAATTCATATATGAGATTTTTGAGAAAAAAAATAATTATTCATTATAATTTTTGTCCGTGTATAAGATATATACTTTGATATTATTAATTAATTCAAAATTATATTTAAGCTTTTCTTAATTTAAAATCAATTTATTATCGATATATAACTTAATATTAGAAATATGATTTATTATATATTATTAATCCGGAATCATAAAGTTATGTGAGATCATACTTCTTTTATTATCATTTGATACCATCTTCACTATTATTTACTTTCTTTTTTTTAGAAATATAAAATTAACTTTATTTTTATAAAAATTATCAAATAGTATCAAATAATTTTTTTCTAAAGTTAATTCAGTGATAAAATTAGAAGAGAAGATAAGAGTAAGACACAAAAATGATAAGATTACTTTAGTGGATAAGTTAGAAGAAAGGACAAAAAAAGGTCGCTGAACTGTTTTACTAAACATAATATTAATGTGTGGTATTTTGAAAAGTTGGATTTACACGGTATTTTTCTCTATTTATTTTTACTTGGATCGGAAGTGCTTGAATTTAAAAACAAGTTTCAGCACGTGCTTGATAAATGTAGGGATCTATATCTAATGAGCTAGCTAGATTCCATGCATAGAAATATATTGATAGACAAATCAGAAATGCACAGGATCAACGGTACACAGATCTATGAATAAATTTGGATGCATCATGGCCGGTGGTGAGGGAATTAATCCCGATTCTTCAAACCAATGAGTTAAATTTTGTAACATTGGGTTGAAATTTTCTAAAGTGGATGAACAATGAGTGGAAGACCATAGGTAGGCCTTAGGGAGAGCATAATCGCTGGTGAGTGATTGTAACCAGGGGAAATCTTAAAAGTGAACCTAGAGAGAAGAAGGGTTAGCACTATCTTATACTCCATGAAGGTCAAATTTCTACCAACACACATTCTCCCTCCAAACCCAAAAGGCAAAAACCCCATCTTGTGCTTGCATCCACCATTCACATCATCCATGAACCTCTCTGGCCTGAACTCATTCGCATCCTTTCCCCACAATTCAGGGTCATGATGCATCGCCACCACGTCTATCCACATGTTCGTTCCATTCGGCACTGTTACGTCATCAACCTTTATGTCTTCTCTTGCTTGCCTCTGCACATTTGGTGCCGGTGGGTACAGTCTTAGAACTTCATTCATCACGCACTTCATCTGCATGCAACAATTTTCAATTAATTAACAGAAAAGTCGTCCTAGTAAAATCCAAAAACGTGTCTTGCCTTTTTTTTTTTTTTGCGTCAACATAAATATCCTGTTCATTTTCTAATGAGCACGTGCTGCTTTTAATTTACTGGTTATTAAAAATGAAAAGGAAAGAGACCCTACGTATGTGTTTAAAGTCATTGTTGTAATCAAGTGTCAATTATAAAGACAAACCACGTCAGGGTTGGAAAGGCTCCCACTTCACTCTGTAAACTAAATAAAGTTATAAAGAAAGTGACACTTTGTTGTGTGTGGCATCTCAATTCTCACGAGTTAATAGTGCGATATTGACCCAGGGATAGGGAGGTACACAATATACCTGCATCCCAATTATTCAAAGGAAAAACAATAAATGGAAACAAAATTTTTTATACCTTTTTTAAACCAGCGAGCATAGAGATATCAAGTTCTTGAGTGTTCCCCACCACCTCTCGTATCTCGTCTCTCAACTGGTTTTGCCAATCTGGGTGCATGGCCAGAAGCAGCAAGGTCCACGTGATGGCAAGTGCTGTGGTTTCATGGCCTCCGAAGAAGAAGGTCTTGCATTCATCAACAACTTCTCGCGATGTTAACGTCTTCCCTGACCTCCCATCAACCTCATGATTTCCTTGCAGCAACAGACCTAACAGATCTTGCTGACCATTTTTCGTCGGTGACTTCCTCCGAGATTCTATGATGGACAACAAGAGTTTGTCGATTTCTTTGCCCAGTCTCTTGGCCTCTAAGGTTTTCCTTACGTTGAAATACTTGCCAAAGGGAACACCCACATATCGATTTGTCTTAAAAAGTGTCATTTGCAAGGCTCGTAATTTGTCGAAAACATCTCTCGCATTGTCATCTTTCATGCCAAAACTTGTTCTTGCTATGATCTCTCCGGCTGTTGCTATGATCTCTCTCTCCACGTCGATTTCGGGGTTCCCAGAGTTTATTCGGGTAAACCATCTGTCTATCATTTGATTCGTGGAATCAACCATCATGTTTGCCATGTCCTGTGGATAAAATGCAACAACTAGTCAGAATATATGCTTTTGGCCAAAGCAGACATCAAACGTTTGACGTCAAAGCAACAATAGAATATTAATTGAATTTGTTTGGTGGTGAGTCATTGATTTCGGAGTAGTTTCTGTATCCTTACATGGTTATATTTTATGTTTTAAACGTGAAAAACATATTAACTAGTTAATGGGATTGAAGTTGTGTAGAATTGGATGAGTAAGTCTTGAAATTTTAGGATACCTTCAAGTTAATGGGATTGAAGGCAGGGGCAACAATGTGCCTGTGACGAACCCATTCGTTGCCCTCAACCATGACCAAGCCACTCCCAAACATGGGGTCTCTGTCAGTTCTAAACACACTTGGTTTTCCCCATCGCTTCGCCATCACCACCGTCGACATTTTCTTCAAGAACTCTGGCTCTGCAACGTACAGGAATGGCTCCGTCCCCAACCAGTACACGAAAACTTTACCTACACCAAAAAAAACAAAAACCTAAGAGGGGTGTTTGCGGGAAAAAACAAAACAAACAAACAAAAAATTGCAATGATATATGACACAGTAGGCTTACCATGTGATTTCTGCCAGCTAGAAAAGTATGGGAAAACGTTAGAGTGTATATCATGAGTGAGATTTGAGGATGCAACTGAAATGTTATTCTTTTTTTTCATCTCGTTAATGTTTCCAAGAGGAAAACTTGGGATTGGTCCTCCCAACCCACATTTCTTAAGCTTGTTAAGCGTTTGGTTAGGGAAAACCCACCAAGAAAATGTTAGTATCAAGAGCAAGAAAAGGCAAAGTGCTGCGGAGAAGGCAAGAAGAATCCCAGCTAGCCCTAGAAACTCCATCTCTTCCTCTCTCTTTTTGTGTATTTCTGTATTAAGCTTTGTAGCACTATATCTCTTATTTCTGTGTATCGGTTCAATATAGTGTTTGGTTGTGTTGTTGGAAGCAAAGTGCTGTATTGGTATTTATAGGAGGCATATTGAGTAGTAGAATTCGTGGATTTGACTTCGTAAACGAGTAGTAGCACATTTGTGATTACTATACTTTGAGACACTTCGAACATTTTGACCCTTTCATTATATTTGAATATTTTCTTTCCGTTTCGGTCCAACTTTCGTTTTCGTGTCAAACGCATATATTATTGGTCGTAGTTTTTTTGCTTTTGAACATTTTTAGCCATTTTTTGCTTTTGAACATTTTCGGCTGGACCTCTACGACTGGACCACATTGGAATTCAGATAAAAACTGAAGTGGGGTTTTTTTTTTTCCTTTATCGGGCATGGGCATGGTTACTTGTTACTATTTTGTTTTGTTAGTGAGATAGTTGAATCTATATCTTTCCTAATCATTTAAAACTAACCTTATAACTCCCGATTATTAATATAGAAGTTAAATTTACACCATCTCATATCTTTACAACTAAACCTTAGCGTTCTCATTAAATAAATACATAGAGGTAATCATTAAATTATTTGTATTATTCTCTGTAAATTAAAGTTGAATTAACTAGATTGTTGATCAATGGTTTTCTTCACAGAAAATATGAAAAACTTTTAAGTATATATGCTTATAAAAATGTAAAGTAACAACATTATCTTCTTACGAGACTCTTAAAAACTACTTATTGATCCAAAAACCTAAGACACACTAAAAAAAATAACTCTCCAACCAAAATTTTGAAAATCTTCCCTCCAAACATACTCCAAAATCAAATTCCTTTTGATCTTTACTTTTATGATAAATAATAACAACATATAATTTGTAAACATTTATTAATAATTTCTAATTTTTAATTATAAACATTCATATTAATATTTCATTTATGATGTTTACTTATATGTAAGTATTCATTTTCTAAGTTCATACGTTTACAACCATTAATTATTTACATTGTTAAAAAATCAATTAATTATATTATTTATTTTGAATCTGTTTCATTATTTTATTTTATTTTATTATATTTTATTCAAATATTGTTTATACTATTATCATTAAAATACCTGTATTTTTACTGTATAATATTTCTCCAAAAATAGAATATAAAGTTTCAATGTCCATACGTTTCTAATCAGAAAATATATATATATAATTAATAAATTATTGAATAATTAATATCTTATTTTAATTTTTTTCGTAATTATTAATACAATTCTCATTACTATTAGTATTATATGTTTCTTCAATAATTATATTTGATCTTCATTTTTTTATCATTATGTTATTAATGTTATTATTACTATTATAATTATGCAATCATTAATTATATGCTATTTTAACTTATTTCTTTGATTATTAATTTTAATATTATTATTTAATATATATTTATATTATATTCAAATATTTTCTATAATTACTAATTAGTAGTAATAATAATAATATTATTATTATTACTATTATTAATTTTCTTTAATTTAAATATTGTATTAAAAAATTATGTGTTGAAATAGAATATATAATATATGTAAAACTATTAATTTACTTTATTTAAATTATATTTTTCTATTTTGATTAACTCAATTATCATATATTATTTAAAACAATTACCTAATAAAATATATTTTATTAAAAAATATATAAACAACCTAAATATAGTTTTATAATCAGAATATCATTATTTAATTTCACTAAATAAAATATTTATATAAACATAAATTTATTTTAGAAATATTAGGATAAATACAGATATGATCACATTTGTCTGTCTGTATGTATTTTTTAAATATATTTAATATTTTATTATCATCTTTAAATATATTTGATATTTTATTATCAGAGATGATGATGATATTATAATCTCATTAAGTTAATATTTAAAGTGAGTAAATTTATATTTATAGGAATAAAGTAAAATGAAGAGAGAAAAGAAGAGAAAATAATTGCTTATGAACGGAAAAGAAAAAGAAAAAAAGTATTAAAACAGTGTTATAAAAAATATATTAAAGTAATTGTTATTTTTTTTAAAATAATAATAATTTATTGTAAAAGATAAAATAAAATAATAATTATAAACAGAAAATAAAGAATCTTCTCCGTATATAATTATAAATATTTTTTTTTTAAATCTCGTGAAATGTTCAAGTTAAAATACTAGTTGAGATAAAAACGGAAAAATAAAAAAATTGACGGTTTAGTTCTTGCCTCATCGATTGCCCCCCATATTTTTTTTCTTTTTTCTTATATACAATATATGAGATATTTCAAACATGAAATATATGTAGCTTCAAAGTATATCAATCCTCAGAATTATAAATAATGTCATTTTAATATTTAAAGTAGTCCTTTGAGTGTTTATTATTTTTATGAATAATAATTTTGTTACTCGGCCGTTGAATAGTAATTTGTGATGAATGATAGTTTATAAAAAAACAAGTTTTTAAAAAAAAAAAAATTAATTGATAAAAAATAATTCATTCAAAATTAATATGATAATATTTTAATCATTCTGTTCTAATTTAAATTAGGATGTAGAAAGTGCAGATATCTACGGATACGAATACTATAATACTCATATCCACCCTATTAACATGCGGGTATAAAAAATACTTGTTATTCGTAGATATCTAATTTCTACCCATTGCAGAATTTATCCGTGAATACCCACAAATACATATATTTTTGACATATATATATATATATATATATATATATATATATATATATATATATATATATATATATATATATATATATATATATATATATATATATATATATATATATATATATATATATATATATATATATATATATATATATACACACACACAGAAATTTGAGATAGATAAAAAAAGTGTTGTGAAAAATATACACTTCAAACATGTAATTGAGTCTCATCTAGATCCATTTTTTAGTTAAAAATTATGCCAATAAAAAGAATATAAGGCCTATTTTATGCAGTAAATTTTATTTTTTTTATTTCAACTTTTGTTATATAATAATTATTATCTTGTTGTTGTGTTTCTGAATATACTTGTTCCGCACTCGTATGACTCTTTAGAACATGTGAATGTTACTTCATACTTTCTCCTAACATTTTCTGTAAGTGAGATTATTAGACTGTATTAGTTGTTTTTGGCAGTGTCTCTTCTTTTTCTTATGTTGTTATCTCGGTGTTCATTAAAAATAATTATGTAGTCATAGTATACCATATGAGAAGTAGTTATTATATTTCAGAAGACTCAGACAATATTCAATAAATGAATATTTAAAAAGCGTTTACTTTTAAAAATACATAATATTCATGTTATATATAGAGAGATGTGTAGCACGATCATCTTCCTCTCTTTTTTTCCTCTTTATGATCTCGATATTTAAAATGAACAAGAGTTTAAGTATTTATTTTTGTAACTTAAGGGATTAAACTAACTTAAATTTATTGTTTCAGCACTTATATTAATTACTTGAAAAAAATTGATTACGTTTGCCTCAAAATGAAAAAAAAAAAAAAAAGTGTACTTAGGTACTATGTTTTTGTACGGAAGTTGAGGAAACAAAAGAATAATGTAGAAAACAAATTGAATGAGCTATGTTATATGGTCGGTGACACTCAAGGAGGGATGTCAAAAATTAATTTGTAGATAAAATTCGCAAATGAAAAATTAATATTGAGTATTATTTATGGGTAATGAACCATATGTAATTTATTAATTGTTTATAAACCGGTCAAGTTATTTGTTATTGGCAAAAAAGTTTAAATTAAGATTTAATGTATTTTATTAATTTAAATTTAATTTAATTTTAAAATTAATTTATATTTATTAGTTAAAATTAAAAATGTATTTAATTAAATTTATATTTTTTGTAATTTTATTTTAAAAATTTATAAAATATTTTTTTAAAATATTTGTGGATATATACAAGTATGGTAAATAAATAAATAATAAATAAATTGTTTTAAAGTGAATGAAATTATATATATATATATATATATATATATATTATTCGTGTTTATTTCGATCGTTGTCACTTCTATCTGGAAGTCAGCATCGCAATATTTTCATATATTTTATATATAAATTAAAGATATGTATGAAAAAAAAAAAACAAGTTAGTTATATTATTGTACAAAAGTATCCAGGTTCTATTATGTTGGGTAGGATGAGTAAAATGTTATTAGTTTAGAAAAGAAAAAACGTGGAGTTTAACTATGGTGAAGTTTTTTTGACATGTGAATAAAATTTGATTGTGGATAAAATATATTTAAGTAAATTAAAAATGAGAGTTAGAAAAGAAGTGATGAATAAAAATGAAAGTTTGAGTTGACGAATGGTAATAGAGTAGTAACGTGAGGTCATAATGTGGTCGGCCAAATCACCTATTTTACCGGAGTGGAGTGGAAACGTTTTTATTTGGGAACTACTTACTTCAGATCAACTCCTATCTATTACAACATTACAAACGTGCTTTTTTCTTCTTCTTCTTCACACGCTTATATATATATATATATATATATATATATATATATATATACATATATATATATCTATAACAATATATAAAGGGGATTCTCCTTTTTGTGTCCACTTTTCAAAATACTGATTTTACCTTTAAATATAATAATTTATTAAATTTTTAAAAATTGACCATTACTTTTATAAACTTTTTATAAAATCAGATGTCTCTGCTTCTTCTCTTTTTCTTTATTTACCAGTGGTTATTCTTTTATTTGTTCTGATATATTTTATTTTACTTTTAATAAATATAATTTAAATATATATTAACTTAATAACATTATAATATTATCACCTACTAATATAATATCATGCATATTTAAAAAATACATACACACATGCGCGATAGCGCCTGTGTTACGCTAGTATATATATATACATATATACATATATATATATACATATATATATACATATATATATATATATACATATATATATATATACATATATATATATATATATATATATATATATATATATATCTTACACAAAATCAAAAGCTGCATCCTTAATAATATATATTCTTTTAATATTATTTTTCAAAACATAAATTAATTTGTATTTTCTGTTTAGTAAAGAAACATAAACTAATTTCGTTGATAATATCATTGCATGTAAGTTCCTTTGCTTTGTTGTTATTATCATTTAGAGAGCACTTCTATCGTTGGCCACAAACAAATTTGTTCAAGCAAAAACTTTCGTAGTACAATAAACTTTTTGCTCAGTTTTCTTAGGAGAAATTATTCTAAAATCTGATACCAATGAATCATAGTCGTATAAGAAAGTTAAAACATTACTTTCGATTTAAAATTTTTAACTACTAAATATGTAAGTTATATTTATTATATACGAGTCTTAAGACTCATTCTTACTTCATATAAAGCAAATTCACATTTAAAATCATAACACTTTCGTTCTTCAAGCTTTTTTTTTTTTTTTCATACACTAACTCTAATTCTTTACTGGAAAGACATCACCAAAATTAAAATCAATCATAATGAAATCATAATACTTTAATATTAAATATAAGGTGACTATGATTTATGAATGCCAACATTTAAGTGATATTGAATTTAATTTTTTCAAATAAAGTAGTAAATTCAAATTTTGTGAATAAAAGAATATATGGAAGAAAAAGTTAAAAGATAATCCGTCAAATTTTTAGAAACATTAATTACATTGAAAAAATAATATATATTTCACACCAATAATCCAATGATAAAAAAAAAAAAAAAGCTATTTATGAATCAATATTTGATTAAACTGTAAGAAAGATCAAACCGCGACTAAAACGTGTGCGTATATGGTTTTCTAGAAAAACTTGTTGCCAAAACTACAGTCAATTAGGTTGGTTTTTTTCCATTTTAGCAGATTTTGATCTATATTTTTTAACTAGAGAGAAATTTCGGATAATTAGTTCATATTACTGTTTATTTTGTTGAAATAAATGTGTCGTGCATATAAATAAAAATTAGATTAATTCAAAAACCAGTAGAGTATTACCATTTTTAGTAATACTATCACAATCTAATAAATAGGATGGATATTCTTCTTTTTTATTCATCTATACAGTTAGGTTTTTAACCATCCACCAATATAAAAATAGGTTTAAATAATATTTTATTCTTCCTAAATTTGAAGATTTTATATGATGATCGATATAGAAGACAGTTTTTTGTTCTTAATAAAAATTTTATTAGATTCATGGATATGATATGTTAACTAACGTGTTAAAAGTTAAGTAGGATTGTCATTCTTTTTGTTTTTTATTTCTAATGAATTTTTACATTTTAATTTTGATCTTCTATATAAAAAGACTTTGTTGTTTCTTTTATATATATATATATATATATATATATATATATATATATATATATATATATATATATATATATATATATATATATATATATATAAAGAGGAACTATTTCTATTTTGATTTTTATCTATTATTTACATCTTTAAGTCACGAATTATTCCTTAAGTAACCGTATGTCAATATCTGAATGTGATGCAAATTATATTATTTTGAAAGTGAACTCATTTTAAGGAAATTGATTAATGTGATGCAAATATTTGCCTTCTTTAAGATTTTGTATCTCTTATTCATTTTAACATTTCCTTTTTGAGGGTGAAACATAAAGAAGGTGAAGAATTTGAGAAAAAAAAATCCTCATCTACAAATTAGAGTCTTGAATAAGGAAGATTGAGAGATATACAATAAACAAACTCTAGAAGGAAAAAAAACAACATTGTTTTCCTCGTATTGAATACTTTTTTTCCTTTAAAAATTACAATGTCATCCTATTTATACGAAAAAAATAGATGTTAATAAATGAAAAAATTAAAACAAAAAATGAAAACTTTTGTAAGTAACCAAAGCAATATTCATATAAAAATCAAAGCAATACGTTGGCATTTATGTTTAATTTAAAAAAAAAAATACGCGAAATTTTATTAATGAAAAAATAAAAATTGGAACTAATCAATCTAATGTATATTTATTAATTTGTAATCGATCACGTTGGTCGTGTTTAATGAAATAATTGTTTGTTACGCAATAAACCCATTAATTAAGCAAAAGCTTTCATAGCCAACACAAGTGCTCCTACTTTATCCAATGGATCTTTATTTTACGAAATCTGCATAGAATAGGTCGCGTTTGTCATCATTAAAATTCCATAATTCTTACAACTTAAATTATCATATTCAAAGAATTATTTTAATTAGCAATAATGAAATTAATAACCCACCACACAAAGGTTGGCCAATATGTTAGTTGAAGGGACAATATTTGTAGCTTAATAGTTTTGGCTCCCAATTTTAATTTTTGACAGAAGCATATAAGGTTGACTTTGACCTCCAATATAAGTCATTTTAATGATTACATTTAGTAAAATTATTTAAATATTTGCCTTTTTCATCTTTCACAAACCTTAGGTGCTCCTTCATCGATGTAATTAACGTGTGCAAGCATTTATTTTAATGTCTTTCTAAACAAAAATGTGAATTTGTAGTATGTTAAAGAAGGTTTGTATATGAATATTTCACACTATTATATTTTTTTTCTTTTTAAATAAATGTTTATTAGGATCAAATATTGGTGGAAAGTCTCGTATCTCAAAATATACTTATTAGGAGTTTTAAAACTAATCTTATATAAGAATGTCAACGGGTTTAAACAGGTCAGACACAGATAATTTTATACACAACTCAATCCATAACAAAAGAGAACCTACTCATTATCCGTCTTACTACCGTTACGGATATTTGTTTATAAAATATCTGAAAATTTTAAAAAAGTTTACGATATTCGTGAATACCTGCAAATATTTTAAAAAAAATATTTTATAAATTTTTAAAATAAAATATAGTTAAAATTACAAAAGAAATATAATTAAATTATAACTTTTTTAATTAAATTTAATATAATAAAATATAAATTAAATTTTAATTTTAATTTTAATTAAATTTAACTTAATAAAATATAAATTAATTTAAATTTTTTGTAAATAATATATATTTACGAGTACAGATTTATAATATCGATCATCGATCCATTTACATATGAATATTAAAATATTTGTTATCAACAAATAATAAATATATGTGGATAATATTTACCATCATAAATTTTAATATTTACAAGTACTAATATTTTTACTAGCCTCAATCTTATATTTCTTGAACAACTTGATATAAAGTGAATTGATTATAAAATGAAATTTAATAATAATATCATTTACTATTCATGTTCACTGACAAGTGTGTCATTCCCCAAGAATATGCAAGTTACCCATTAATCATACATATATTAATCGAGTAATTCCATGGTCAAGATTGATGACCAGACTCCAAAATATTGTCTTTGAGAAGGAAAATGTCTAATATAGAAAAGTGAAAACTTTCTCAACAATGGACAAATCATAATTATGATTAATAAATAATTCAATGGTCAAAACTGATGACCAGTAAAAATTTAATGTTTTAAGTATGAGTTTTTATAATTGCATATAAGGTATGCATGAATTTGAGTTTGAATTTAATTAAAAAAAGGTAAAATTCAAAATATTTTCTTATAAACTATATTTATTAAATTTGGAAGGCCTTTTTGCAATTTCCATTCCCACGCGTATCTCCATAGAAGTCGTGTCTCGTGTCTTTCCAAGGTAATGGTGTTCTTGTGACATACAATTCCATGAATCCTTTGGTCTGTAGTATCCATATTCGCGATTGTAAAAGTATTTAAACCTTAATATTACCTAAATCATTTAAATATAACGTACAATAAGACTGATATATTGTCCTATCATATTATTTAGCATACTAATAATATATGATTTTTTTCATTTCTTATAATATGGCTTTAATGAAATATACTCTTTTTTATCATTAATTATAAGAAGGTGTTAGGTTAAAAGGCAATATAATAAAATAATCAAATTTTGTTTGTGGTGGATCATTTTCTGTGTTACAATTATTTTCATCAGTTATAATTGTTTTTATTATTATTTTAGTTATCACCTTATCATTGTTCTTGTTGACTTTTTAACTCCAATATACATCTCATTCATTATCATTCATTTGGTTGTTATTACTTTCATCCATTGATCACTGTAATTTTATTCTTTTTTTTTCCTTCCTGATATATAACTATCATATTCGTATTGAATAAACTAATGAACTTTTTATTACCTATAAATATATAAGGGCAAAAACATGAATCAATGATATTAGTTATTCATAAATTTATATTTTTAATATCTTAAATATAACATTCCAAAAATTATTACAATTAATTAATAAAAATACTGAAAACAAGTTTTACATGGTAAAAATATATGGTTATTTTATTAATTTATTATGGGAGATGAAATGTATAGACGTTCGTAACCAATTAAAAAAAAAGGATTAAGTATTGTCTATGCATATGTCCTTATGTGATTAATACAATCATTTTTCATCAAATGTAATAAATTCGAGTTTTAACTGCTACCCTTTCAAAAATCATTATTTTGGTGCAATTTATTTACACAAAGGAAAGTCTTTATATCTCGTTAAAAGGTGTAATATCAATAAATATAATTTCTAATACTAAAACATTAGTCAATTTTAGAGTAAAAAAGTAGTCATTAACATAATCTAATAGAAGATTAAAAACGATTGTTCTAAGGAAATTTTTCATTAATAAATAAGTTATTAAATTTAAAAGTGATGATTCAATTTAATTTATATTTAAACATTAATCTATTAAAGGATTTATGTAATGTAGTATATAATTGAATGTGTAGTATAGTTTGTAAAAAAGAGTTTCGGCTTCCCATGAGCTGTGAATTGTTTGAGTTTACGGTTGGGCCGAAATAAATTAGTTAAAAGAAAATGTAGAGGTGGTATATATGGATGGGTGCACAAAAATAATTAAAAAAAAAGTTTTTTAATTTCACCAAACACAATTCTCCATTCTTACTCACTTTTATGTTGTTCCTTCACATTAAGAGAAATTGCAGAGGAATCCATCTTGGTTGCTCTAGGATTAAACCAATTGAAGTAATAGACAATTTTTTTTTAGTGTTTTTGTTTCTTCTTCACATTTTTTTAATTAATAAGGAAAATCAAAACAAGGGAAGTTAATTTACAAAATGATGACCATAGGCAAATGGAAACAATAAGAGTGGGTGTCGTTTGAGTTGACTGGGCCAAATTCTTTTTTTTTCATGGGCCAACATTATTATTATTATTATATATATATATATATATATATATATATATATATAATAGATTTATTTTATAAGTTGTATTTTTTGTTAAGTAGTATAAGATTTTTTGGATCTTGTATTTGGGTTGTTTTGAACTTTGAATCTAATAGTCTAATTTTGGCCTAGAAAGATGAACTTTGGTGTGGAGGATAAAATTATGATTAACTTAATTTAATTATGTGCTAGCTTGCTCTCCAAATAAGATTAGGCTTCTCCTTATGCACTCTTAAGCATTTATGAAGCCCAAACATGTCTCATGAATGATGTGTCCCGTGTTCGACATTTATAGGACACCGACACTCGTACGACACATATCAATAAAGTGTCCAATTTAAAAGATATGTTTTGTTTTTAATATGATTTTGACATTACTACAACACAATGTTAATAATCTTATATTCAATGATTTTCTAAAAAAATTCATAAACTTGTAAATTTATTACATCAGTTTTTATTATGATTATAAAAATAAGGAAAAAATATTATATGATCACTATTTTTTACCTTTTTGGATATTAGATAGATAAATTAGATTTATTTTTGTTTTAGTTGACAATGTGTTAATTGCAAGTTTGAAACTAATATGTATATGTATGTCGTATTCGGTGTCTTATGTTTTTCAATCTAGTCGTATCTTCATGTTCGTGTCCGTGTCATATTCTTGTCCGTATTTGTGTCTGGACTTCATAACTAAGCATAACCTTGTCGTGGCAAGTCACACTAGAAACATGATTCTTTTGACTTTCAAATCCTGAGAGTTTGAATTTGAATGAGTGGAAACTTCATTTCTAATCTCATTTCGAGCTTCTGCAACCATGCTCACTCCATCAACCATGCATGATGCAAGTCTACTTGTAGGAAGGCTATGACAAAAAATGGGCTGGGAATTCTAGATTAAGAAACATAGAGGTTAGAAGTATTCTTGCATGTGGTACACTGTGAAGTTTGGTCATGCTTCTCAAGTTTGGATTTGAAATAGTTTTGGTTTTAAGCATTTAAATATAATGTTAACTTTTGGTTTATGCGATAGGAGTTTGGACCTGGCATGTGAATCAATTGAAAATCAAATTTGTGTATTAAATTTGTAGTGTGGATAAATCTTGTTATAGTTGATGCATTAAGGTTCAAATTTTGATGAATATGTTTTTTATCCTTATTTATGCTTTTGAACTTACGAGTATCTATATGTTTACACGTTTTTTCCGTAACTCCGGAATGTTTGATGAACTAGATTGTAAGGTCATAGCTAACACCAAGCTAAAATTTGGTATGGGAAATTAATTGGACAAAGACATTAGGACCAATAAGTCAAATGAAAATGGAGACTAGAAACAGAAACACAAGATTTACGGAAAAATATTGTAGAATCTAAGAACAGATGATGGAGATTCTTAAAAGAAGAGGGTATTACTAAGAATAAATCATTGTGGTGGAGTGATCTGAGATTGCTGAACTTAAGACAGAAATTGAATCTACATAGCAGAGGTAGTGACGTTGATGCAAAAACATTACAGAGCTTCACCATCACCACCTCAAAATTTCTCAGTGATTCCCAACATTGACAAACCCATACAGCTAACCTTGTATGAACAATCGAGTTAAGGAACCTAATTATGAATGTCTACACGTCTCATCTCTGTAAAATTGATGAACTTCTGAAATCTACGAGGCTGAACATAATGAACTGTCACTACGAGAGTCCACAAAAATTGGGTTGAATGTCTAAAGGGGCTCAACTATGAGTGGAAGTCCATGACTAGGCCTGAGGGAGAGCATAATAGATGGTGAATGTTTGTAGTCAGGGGAAACCTTAAAACTAAACCTAGAGAGAACAAGACTTAACACGATCTTATACTCCATGAAGGTCAAATTTCTACCAACACACATTCTCCCTCCAAACCCAAAAGGCAAAAACCCCATCTTGTGCTTGCATCCACCATTCACATCATCCATGAACCTCTCTGGCCTGAACTCATTCGCATCCTTTCCCCACAATTCAGGGTCATGATGCATCGCCACCACATCTATCCACATGTTCGTTCCATTCGGCACTGTTACATCATCAACCTTTATGTCTTCTCTTGCTTGCCTCTGCACATTTGGTGCCGGTGGGTACAGTCTTAGAACTTCATTCATCACGCACTTCATCTGCATTTTTGGTCAAAGAGATTTTTAGTTTTCTGCACAGGATCATACCAGAATAAATATCGATGGACAAAATATTATAAAAGCATCAAAGAACGTACCTTCTTTAAGCCAGAGAGCAATGTGATATCAAGCTTGTCACCACCACCATCACTTCTCGTATCTCATCTCTCAACTGGTTTTGCCAATCTGGGTGCATGGCCAGAAGCAGCAAGGTCCACGTGATGGCAAGTGCTGTGGTCTCATGGCCTCCGAAGAAAAATGTCTTGCATTCATCAACAACTTCCTGCGATGTTAACGTCTTCCCTGACCTGCCATCAACCTCATGATTTCCTTGCAGCAACAGACCTAACAAATCTTGCTGACCATTTTTCGTCGGTGACTTCTTCCGAGATTCTATGATGGACAACAAGAGTTCGTCGATTTCTTTTCCGAGTTTCTTGGCCTCTAAGGTTTTCTTTACGTTGAAATACTTGCCAAAGGGAACGCCCACATATCGATTGGTCTTAAAAAGGGTCATTTGCAAGGCTCGTAATTTGTCGAACACATCTCTCGCATTGTCATCTTTCATGCCAAAACTTGTTCTTGCTATGATCTCTCCGGCTGTTGTTATAATCTCACTTTCCACGTCGATTTCGGGGTTGAAAGAGTTTATTTGGGTAACCCATCTATCAATCATTTGATTCGTAGATTCAACCATCATGTTCGCCATTCCCTATACATCACATAACACAAGATAATGCAAAACTAATCAGACGCGTGCTTATTAACATCAAAAGAATAATAGAATCACCAAACATTGATTTTATACGAGACAAACATCCAAAATCAAATAAAATGTAATGGAGAGATACCTTCAGGTTAATGGGATTGAATGCGGGAGCAACAATGTGCCTGTGACGAACCCAATCATTGCCTTCAACCATGACCAAACCACTCCCAAACATAGGGTCTCTGTCATTTCTAAACACACTTGGCTTGCCCCATCTTTTGGCCATCACCACTGTCGACATTTTCTTCAAAAACTCTGGCTCTGCAATGTACAAAAATGGCTCCGTGCCCAACCAGTACACAAACACTTTACCTACACAACAAAAAGTAAAATGCATACTTAACAAGACCTCATTATGACCGATCGAGAAGTGAGTTATTATGTTCTGTTCAATAATATGAACATGAATAATATACATGACATATAGGAAACCTACCATGTGACTTCTGCCAGCTAGAGAAGTAAGGGAAAACGTAAGAGTGTATATCGTGTGGGAGATTTGAGGAAACAACTGAAGATTGAATGATACTCTTTTTCTTCATCTCTTCAATGTTTCCAAGTGGAAAACTAGGGGTTGGCCCTTCCAACCCACATTTCTTAAGCATCTTAAGTTTTTGGTTAGGGAAAACCCACCAAGAAAAAGTTAGTATGAAGAACAAGAAGAGACAAAGTACGATATAGAAGGCAACAAGAACCCCATAGAGCCCTACGAACTCCATTTCTCTCACTCTCTCTTAGTTATACTTGAGCTTCTAAGATTGTGGTTGTGTTGTGAAGTAGGACATAGTGATGTCTGTATTTATATGAGATGGTTTTGAATAGAAGAATTGATGGCTGGCTTTTGACTATGAAAGGAACGAGTTGTTAAGCTTCTGCTTTTAATACTAGTTTTTCTTTTCCTCGGGGTTGACTTTTTGACCATCACGACATGTTTGAACATTTTCCCTTTTTGGTCCATTTTTTTGGTCGGTTTTTGTTTTGTAGTTTTGTCCACATAGCTTAATTATGTTTAGAAGTTAAAATTTGCAACTAAGAAAGAAACAAAGGTGTGAGAAAAACGCAATCATTGTCGTCATGTTTGTAGTCAACGCGATATGCAAAAGCAACAAATATCAGGTCTTCACCGTCACCGTGTTCGGATAATAAAGAAGCCAAACGTGGGAGTACATGTTCTGTGAATCCGCGGTTAACGTATTCAGTTAAAATATACACAGACCAGCCATCTAGAATATCACACTTTATTTTTTCACTATTCTTTTTCTTTTTCTGATAATTTTTTTTTATCACTACTACGACAGACACATGAACTAGAAAAATAATACCAACTTATAATGTATTTATTTTAAAGCTTTTGAAATTAATATTAATTTTTTTTATCACTACTACGACAGACACATTATTAAATTTTAATAGTAAACTTACTATTTTTTAATTTTTTTTCCAATAATTTACACTACTACATTTAAGGTAATTGTTTTAAAACAATATTTTTAAGAGTCTTTTGAAGCAATTTTTAATATACTTAGTAAAATAATGTATTTTGTTTTAAAGCAATTTTTTAATTTGTTAATAATTTATTTCACTTATAATATATTTATTAACATTATTAAATTGTAACAGTAAAATTAATATTGTTTAATTTGTCAATAATTTACACTGCTACCTTTAAGGTAATTGTTTTAAAACAAACATATTTAAGACTCTTTTGAAGCTTTTACTTCATGTACAGTTATTTTACGCAAGAAAAAGGACTTTCTAAACTTTCAAAAGAAAAATCAAACATAAAATAAATATAAAAGAAATAATGGTTAGTGATTTGGAAAAAAATTGATGAATATTTTACTTTGAAATAAAAGTCTCTAATAAATTTAAACAAAATTATACTTACATAAATATTTGAGCTTAATTAAATTTTAATTATTTTTGTAAATTTTGAATACTTTTAAGTGAAATTTCGTTTTGTTGAATGTAAATAATAATAATTTTTTAAATACTTATTATTTGATTTTGTTATAAATAGGATAAAATATCCGTCTTTCCATCTTCGACGACTATTATTGAAAAGGCTTAAATATTTTTTTGGTCCTCATTTTCGTAGTGTTTAGTGGGGATGATCCTCATTTTGACAGGATGTTTAAAATGGTCCTCATTTTCGCAATTCATGTTTTATTTGGTCCTTTTCTGTAACGCCCTTTAAATCATTAACAGAGTATTGTACAGGTGGCACGGTTTGTGTTAGAGTGTGTTACATATACTGTATATATGGCTAATTAAGGTTAATTTTTTAATTTAGAGGAAATTTTGCAATTAGGGAAATTTCTTCATCTTCGTCTTTCTTGAGCTTGGATTTGCAGAGGAAGCAGCGAATACTTGTCATTTCATCATTGGATTGCAGTTGCAGCTAATATTTTGTATGAGACATCTGTATGCAAATTTTAGAAAAAGATTTTCTGGCAAAAAATTAAAGATATTCATGTGGAAGGTTGCTAGGATCACACACCCAACAATTTGGGGAAGAGTGATGTTAACAATTAAATAGTTAAATATTAATGCTTACAGATACCTTATTGTTATATCTCTGCAATCCAATGATGAAATGACAAGTATTAATTGCTTCCTCTGCAAATCTGAGCTCAAGAAAGACGAAGATGAAGAAATTTCCCTAATTGCAAAATTTCCCTTAAATTAAAAAAATAAATTTACGTTAACCGTACACGTAACACACCCTAATACAGACTGTACCCCACTTGTACAATGCTCCGTTAATGATTTAAACGACGTTACAAAAAAGGACCAAATAAAATACGAATTGCGAAAATGAGGACCATTTTAAACATTCGGTAAAAATGAAACCATTTTAAACATTCTGTCAAAGTGAGGGTCATCCGCAATAAATACTATGAAAATGAAGATCAAAAAAGTATTTGAGCCTATTGAAAAAACTAAAAATGAATTGATTGATCAATTAAAAGAAATTATGAAAAGAAAGAAAGAACTAATCAGTGAGTTAAAATTAAAAACGAAAAAAAAGAGAGTAATAATATATTATTCCATTAAGAACAAAAAGTAAAAAAAAAATACTTAAATAAAAAAATATTTTAAATAATCAATAAAAGTAAAAATTTATATGGAAATATCTAAATCTATAAAATAATTAATTTGTTTATTTAAATATAAAATTACATAAAAATATTTTTTTAATAGACGGCGAAGAGGGATAACAGCAAAAAGTACAAAAAGATGATCCAAAGATATGGACGAGATTTAAAGCACTTTAGGTAAGATGAGCAGAGGAGAAAGTTGTAGTTTATTTTAAATTATAAAAAATATTATTGTAGCAAACAATTATAGTGTTGTGCGATCGTTTTGTAATAATAAATTACTTATATTATTGGT
Source organism: Vigna unguiculata (assembly GCF_037176805.1). Taxonomy (NCBI): domain Eukaryota; kingdom Viridiplantae; phylum Streptophyta; class Magnoliopsida; order Fabales; family Fabaceae; genus Vigna; species Vigna unguiculata. The sequence continues at coordinate 42,236,119 of NC_140798.1, forward strand.
GAAATAAATGACTTTGTTCTTTTCCAAAAACAAAAGTACTTTAATTGATGAACTAGATAAAACACTTGGACGTTCTTAGAACAGTAATTTGATTGAAAATTAAATTCAATGAATTTTCAAATAAAAAAGCATGAACGAACAAGATTTAATTAAAATTGTAATATATACCACTTTATTTTTGCTACCTGTATCAGGGCGGGTCAACTTAATATTATTATAATAAATTTAGAATATATGGGTTTAATAATTGCTAAAGTTTAAGTTGTGTGTATATAACTGTATTAAATATTTTGCTGAAAAAAATATTGCTTTTATATTTCATAATAATTTTCAAGTGATGTCTTCTATTTTTTTTACGTTATTTTGACGTCACCCGATAGAACATTGATGTTTGGACAAATGTCAAAAGTCAAAAATATCAAACGTTAAAACATTTTTTTTAATAAGAAACTATTAAATCAAAAATTATAATCGTCATCAATCATATCAGAATAACTTTTTTTATTTGAAAATATAATAATCTAAACACCATGTTAAATTGTGACCTGATTCACTTATTTTTTTTATCATAAAATAATTAATATCAATTACAACAGTAATTTAATTTAAGTGAAGTAAAATTATCCGAATAAAACAAGAAATAGACGCGATCTATGTTGTTGATCAGTGCCCTATTTTGCTTTGGAGGCTTAGGTATAAACGTTTTCAACGGGAATTTAATCGGTGCCTATTTCAAAACATTATAAACGTGCATCATCCCATCCTACTTTCTTCTAGAAAACCTATTCAAGTTCCCAAATTAATCCATCTGTTAACATTATTAATGTTATCATGATATTTTATTTTTAAAAAGTAAAAACTTTAATTATGGAATAAATTATAATGTAATAGAGAAATGAAAAATAATTCAAAGTATTAAGAAAAAGTCTTAATTAGATAAGACATTATATTACATAACGTGATAGATAACTGTTTTATTAACGGCTCACTATATCTTCTTGTTTGTTTTGAGTATCAACTTATCATTGATTTGGTGTGTCTGTGTGTGAAGTGACAGAGGAAGTAATTGTATTAGATGAATTATTTTTTAATATAATTATCTTTTAGTTTTGACATATTCATTTTAAAATTTGTCATTAAATTTATATAAAAAAATTGAAACAAAGTGATTAAATATTTAATGAATAATTTATTTTAACTTCAGCATATAATTTGTTTTAAGTTTTTTTATGGATATATTTAATAAAATAAATAAGTATATTTTTCTTAAACAAGGATATACGTAAAACAGGTAAAAAAACATAAAGTATTTTGAAAGATTACTTTACATGATACTTAACAATATGTTATAATTCAGAACTAAACATACTTTAGTTTTAATGAAAAAATAAATAAATAAACGTAGTAGAGGATATGTATACGTATGTATCTATTTGTCTGCAGAATCTTCTCCGGTGACACAGGCCACAAAAATTTTATTTATACTTCTGTACATATTATCAAAAGAAGTGTGATGTAGATTTTTTTTCACCCAAATAATTTTGGATCGTCAAAAAAAAAAAAGAATGTACCGTAAATTTGAATACTTCTATACTTAATTTGTATGATGTTACCGTCTAATACGTGATTAAAATAAAAAAAAATGTTGGACCAAACAAAATAATAAGTCTTGAAAAATTTTATATCGTTTATAATAAGTTAAAAGGTAGGTGTCACTCACTATGTAGCATAATTTATGGGAAATATGTCTAGTAAGTGTTGAAAGTATAGACCACTCATTCTCCTTTTGTAGATCATATTAAAGTTAGGGAGAATTTTAAACACTAATATATTGTAATACTTAATTCTAGGTAAAAAGTAGTTTGGAGAGACATGTGATTAACAACTCTGGAGGAAATTTGGAAACATAGGAATGAAGTAATCATCAAGCAAAGGAAAGTTGATCCTGAAGAAATATTTGGTCTTGTTCAAGTGATAACTTGAACTTGGATGAAACATAAAATTCTTTCAATAAAATTTTCATATAGTGATTGGTATTTTTCTCCACTTTTATGTTTAAAGTCTATGTGATATTTCATCTAAAATAGGTTTAGTAAAGGCTTTAGTGATCATTGGGTTCATTATACTATATGTGTAGTCTGGTCTATTCTTTTACAATGAGATTTATTGTATCTGTTTTGGGCTTGTAATTTGAGCCAGGAGTGTATGGGTCCTGCTTTTGCAATTTTAACTTGTTGGATTTTAGGTATTTTGTTGGCTATCCTGTTTTGTATGGTTTTGATGTCAACCTTTTGCATCTTTTATACAGAGTATGTATTTTTTGTAAAAGGGTTAAAGCACCTAATAAGTGTTCTGGTATGATTTATTCATTCATTGCTGATAAAAAAAAAATCACTTCATCACCATTTTGGATCAAATGCTAAATTAATTGCTTGACTAATTAATTTTTTTTTAATTATTTGAAAACCTCTGTTATAAGTTAAGGAAAGCAAAATAATACAATGAATAAGAATGTCATGTGTAAATGCATTTTATCTAAGTATACAATTATTATAAAGTAATAGCTCGTCCAACTAAAGAGACGTACAATCTATAAATTTCTCTACCAACATTTTATAAAAACTTTATAAAAGCAATAGTAAATTTATAATTAAAATTAAATTATATATGTTATAGATTATCTATCTAAATGTTTTTAATAAAATGTTATTACTTTTTTATTGTTAAAAGTATCTATAAGAAAGACTATTAAAAAGAAACTTATCACTATGCATAAAAAACCGTATAATGATTCGTTTAAACCTTTCGTCTTGGGAATGATAGCAAAATATTGAGGTTCATGTATAATACAAAAAGGGTTATGTTTTTTTATCCTAAAATATAATGCAATTTAAAGGAGAAAACAAAAAAAAAAGTTAGAAAAAGAAAAAAAGTCTCGTGTTAACGTCTATAAGAGCACATGTCCATAAAAGAAAAGTTAGTATGACTTACCGTTTAGTCATGAGATGAAAAAGACTACACCTATACATTTTTTGAATTTAGAAACCTAACAACATCAAACTTTGAAATAGATTCAGCAACTAAAATCACTTTATATTTTAAAAACCAAAAAAATAGTTAACCAATACAAAAACAGTTAATATTTCAATCAAATCATCCTTGCTTGCACAAATGTAAAATTTCGGTTCACATCTCCCAATTAAAATTTGCAAATATTGTTTCATCAGTGATCATTTCATATTTAAGAAAAGAAATGAATGTGTAAAGAATTGGATTTTATATCCATGGAATTAGTTCGAAAGACTTTACTTTAGTTTTATATAACAAAAATATGTACTGTTTTTTATATTAAAAAAATGTGTACATTTTGTAGGTTGCCAAAGTAGTGATTTTGTATTAAAATATCATACTGTGGCTTTGAGAAAAGATTACCAACATGGTAAGTGGTATTTTCATTCGAGTGATTTCGTTTTGTTTCCTATATGCGAGTATCTAGCAGTTTGTTAACGGCAATGAAAGTTAAATTTGTGGCTGTCAGGAAGAGTTAAAATTTGTCATTCTTTTAATAAAAATAATTACAATTATCCCAAAATTTGGTATTCAGAAATCATGGAAAAGCATGAGAGCTTCATCGAGCTTCGTCAATGATGATCCCAGGAGTAACCAGACATTTAGTAGGCGTTTGTATTTCTTCTGCAGTGGCCCTGGCTCCTTAAGCTTGTCTTTAGGAACATTTAAAAGCTGAAACAAGTAGCAAGAACACTTCAGTACCAACCAAGCAACATATTAACGCAGGAAATGTAGTAATAATGCAAAGCATTGTCATTAGCACCAAAAAGTACCAACTACATTATATATTTTGTTTTCGAGTATCAGACTAAGTCAACAATGGGGGAACTCTATTCTCAACTGAAACTGTCATTACGCCAACAAGTCCATGGAAATTGGCAGCAGCTTAGATGATGAAATATAGCACCTATGACTACTTACTTAAAACTGCCCTTTTCTAATAGGTAATACAAGGTAGACTCCGATAACTATTACTTCAGACTGGAATATTTGATAATGGACAAAAACAATGTACAATGCAAACTTTATAGCCATTTGCACCTAAAAGATTTACAAAGACATGATTATTAGTTAAGTTGTAATATATGTATGCCTTAAAATAGACGACAAATCCGTATGGCTGTCTACATATCAGAAACTTGTCTGACTTATCTTCAACAGTCTCAGAGTATGTTGGGAATAATTTAAATTGTTGATCTTTAGCTGGTGTTGTGGAAAAGAAACTGTTTTTGGAGAGTTATAGATGGTTTTTGGGGGCATTTGTTTAAATTTACCAAAAATAAAAAATAAAAAGCTAATTTTATGTATCTAACAATTTAACTTGGGATAATTTTTTAATGTTTATTATATGTTAATTTTCACAGCTATCTCACACGTCCTTAATGTATCCCTTTTTACAGATAATAGGATCATTATAATTATCTGAATATAACATTTTATCAATTCAGCTATGATTAGGAAAACATATTAGGAATCAAAATAAAGAGATGAAAGACTCCTTAAAAAAACTCTATGGAGGATGGGAAACTACAAGAACCACATTCGTGTCACCACGAGGTTTACACAAAAACCAACACTTGCTTAAATATTATAAGCTAATCTTATAAAAATATTTTTATTTAATGGAGGACAATCAATTTATGAAAAATTTTAGATGTACTAACCTCTTCATCCTTTTCCTGCTCAAAAGCCATTCTTAGGCTCAAATTTAAGGCAGCGTGGTACATCTCATCCAGTACATGTTCCCAAAGCAGAGGTTTATTGACTTTCCACATCAAAATAGTTATTTGCTTTACTCCCGTCGCAACTACTTTCTGTAAGACGATTAAGTTGTGAAAAGATGAAATATCAAGACACACTGGTAAACTCATTTCTAAAATGTTTATAAATATTGAATAGATAGACCACCTCCATATACAAGTAATTGTCCTTCCATAACCTATATAGCAACTTTGGAGCCTCCTTTTTCTCAACCAGAGTAGATGCTGCTATCTACAAATTAAACAGAAGCACTTAAAGGTCACAGCAACACTATAGAATGAGTCCATTGAATTTCTTTATTATTAGATTTGAAAAAAAAAAAGGAGGATTATGTAATTCCTGGCAGAAACATCAGTTTATAAATATTTCATTGGATTTCCGTATATGCGAAGCATCATGGAAGACTGTCAACGTGGATGAAGTTATTACTCATCCTAATCTAACAGCTTTTGCATGAGATAATTGGTTATTTGTATCTCAATTAGAAGTGGTCCATGTCTAAGCGTCAATAATGGAATCTCTTTTATTTTAATGAATATTTGCTTATTCATTGTAGAATATTAGCTTTCCCGATTTTTGAATAAATAAATTAGGAAATAGAATTATTGTGTCTTAATTAATGTCATGGGCATGTAATATATATAGACATAGAATGAAGGAAATCTTCAAAGAGAAAATTTTTGACATAGTATCATCCCCGGTTTCCTTCAGCGAGATAGCCACTCTTTTCTTTCTTCTTGGTGGCTCCTAGTTCCTGTGGGTTTCATGCTCTATGATTCTAGTTCATGGGGTTTCTCTCTTCTTTCTCGGTTATTGAAAATTCGATGATTCTACAGAAAATTTGATGGTTCGCTTTGACAGGAAAAATGATCCCGCTTGGGCATTTTAATTCCAAATGTTTGTGCAAAGGAAAAGATTCTTGGGTCATCTTGATGAGTCTTCTACTGTACCCGAGGCCCAACCTTAGTTGATTACATAACCTATATAGAAACTTTTTATGGTAACTTGGACGAAGATATTTACATGACTTCTCCTTTGGTTTTGTTCTCCTCATCTATGTAAGAGCAAACGTTATTGAAGGGCTACCTACAAGCTCCTCAAGCATGGTTTGAAAAGTTGAAAAGTTCCATTCTACTGTCCTTGGTTTTTCTGTCTTGTTTGCTGATATACATTGTATATATTGGGAATAAATATCTGCTCATTCATGGTAGTATATTAGCTTTCCTAACTTTGATTAAATAAATTAGGAAATAGAATTATTTCATCTTTATTACTATCAATGGGTATGTATTATTTAAAGAAATGAGCGGAATAAATGAAATAACCAAAGGGAGAAATTCTGACACTAGGTGCAAAATGTTGACGTGGGAGGTTTGATCCTCCATCCATATTACATTAATATGGGTACAGTACTATAATCCATTACATAATAGAGCAATTTTTAAAACTAAAGGTATGGGTGTACACTAATATAATTTTTAAATAACACAAATGAAGATATAAAATATTTAGAGATAGCTGGGAGAACATTTATAATATTTCAAACACCCCTAAATGCCATTACTCAGTTCAAACTTTAAAACTCATATGGGGTTACTGCAGTGAACAATAATCCAAAGCATCAAGTTAATTGGAGTAAAATCTCAAACTGTCAACATCAATGAAAGAAGACTGACAGAATTACAATATTTATTAGCAAATTTAATTTTAACTTCATTAATGAGTAAATCACCTGATCTGTGTCATGAAAACAACCATCCTTTGACAGTAGCCTGAACATTCTGTACGCATCCCTTCCATACCTTTTCAACACAATTGACTCAACCTGCAACACACGGAACATAAAATTAGACAGTTTTACACAACCAAAATATGTATGTGTTTGTATGTGTGTGTAGTGCAATTACTAAACAACACAAAGATTAAAACCTCTTCATTTTGAGCCCGTTCAATAATTTTCTTCAAATCTGAAAAGGGAAGAGTTCTGAATTACAAATCACTAAAGGAATCATAAACCAGGACATTAAAAGAGTTCTTCGAAATTAACAAATAAGAAAAAAAAAAGATAGATGTTTTATATCAGAAGTAGTCTTCCATGAGGAAAATATCAACTTTACCAATACTATATGCATCATCTACAATCATCCTCTGTGAACAGCCCAACTGACTAAGGGAAGCTCTGATACGATCTATAGTCATCGTTCGTCCTGTATCGGTCTTCATCACCTCTGCTGTAATTGTATCAAGCGACAGGGGAACTGAAACATAGGATAATACAGCATAAGTCAATACATAACCATGAGATAACGGTGGTGCCATGGACGTCTTTCTTTTCTCTATATGGTCAAATAAAAATCCGTTATAACAGAAAATTTACAAAAGTGAAGGGAGGTACGGAATCCTTCTTAACAAAAGAATAAAACAGAGAACAAGGGAGAGAGAATCAACAGAACAAACTACATGATCCAACATATCTACTAGGGAAACCCATTTAAAGAGGCCGTATGCCTCCATCTATCTAAAACAGAAAAATTACAAAAGAGAAGAAATGATAGGGAATCCTTAATAAAAGAACAAAATAGAGAACTAGAGGGAGGGAGCAAACGGAACAAGATGCACCATACAACAAAACTACTATAGAAACCCCTTTAAAGAGGCTAGGCCATATGCCTCAATCCATCAGTTCATCCATCCATCTATCTATGGCCTCATTACTTCCTCCAAAATCCCAAGAAAGTGAAAAACACGGATTAGTTGTTCAGAGACAGTTCACACACAACAGCAATCTTGTCACACTAGATGGGTCAGCTACATAGATTGGGTTCAGTTAAAAACTAAATTACCGAGTATATTTCACCATGAGATAATTTCCTCAAAGGCCTTTTGTGTTTTCCCTCTATTCTTTCTCAACAGTGAAAAAAAAAACCCAATCATAAAGCAAGGAATCTGGTTCACCTGAATTCTCCATTTTCACCTTTTTTTCTACAGTTTTTGTGGCCTCCAATACTGCACTTAAGACAGTAGCAGTTCCATCATCATGCTGAGTTCTTATATTCTCAATCAATGCCTACAATATGCATAGAATATTTAATTGTAAGCTTCTGAAAACAGTAAGCAGACAAAAGATTAAAAAAATCATCTCAACCAATTCAACACAATAGCTTATAAATATGATATCCATGAAAGCTTTACAATCGTTTACTAAAACAATTAAAAAGAAAACAAAGAGCACATAAACAAGATAACAAAACCTCTATCGTCACATTTATCGCACAGGCAACAGCAAATATAGTAACATCAACAAGGAAAAATAAGTAAATGTCAAACTGCTTTACAGGAAACAATACATAATGATACATTCATGTAAATATAGCCGCCCCCCAAAACAATGAGCTTCTTCCTTTAGCTGATTCCATAAATTCATAAGTAGGAAAGGTAACATGTGATACAGATTGATGCTAACTTTTTATCGCAAAGATGACTATTGAACATAGGTTCAAAAATTTTGTCAACTTAAATTTGACCAAGCCAAATGTTAAAGAGCAGTTTCAATCAACAAGCAATCTGTGTGATTTCATGCTTTGTTTATCCAGATTAACATTTATTATTGATTTTTATTCAAAACTTTTGACTATCACTGACAATCTAGTATGCTTTTATAACTCCGAAGCTCAATACCCTTTCACAGTAAGTTAAATAAAAGAACTGTACAAAAAAGGTCAAAATTCAAGGAAAAAGGTAGACTGGGTAGTGATAGCACCATGTTCAGATAAGAAATCTATTGTAATATCTACCTTATGTCTAAGATGACGAATAAACTCCTCAAAATTGGCACGCCAAAGAATTTCCTCCTCTTTTTCTGCACCAAATTTTGTATGACTTAAAAAAATTATAATTGTACGAAAATTTTGTTAACTGAAAACAACTAAGTTGATCTGATCACATAAGATGACAATAGTCTTACCATCATTCTCTTGAACGCTAGCAATTTCATCATCATCTGAATTTGTTTCTCTGTCAACTTTAGATTTCATATCTGCAGTGAATGAAAATCTGATTGCATCCCCAGGCACTGCTGCTTCTACAACACGCTGTTCTAATGTCTCGGGTGGTTCAAATATCTGAAAGGTATACATTACAAAGTTTAAAGTGTTCTCAGAAAACTTTATTATCAAGCTTGCAAGAGTGAACACATTGCAGTTGCAACTTCAATAAAATGGTAGCAGAATATTTGTGAATTTTGAACTTAATAGCACTTATTTTACTAAAAGTAACTTAAACAAGAAGAAATAAATGAAGGATCATTGTGCATACAAAAATCAACAATTAATTGGTAAATTGATCTCACCACTATATGTTAGAGATCTCTAGCATCGACTGGGATATAACTAAATCATAATATATATATATATATAGATATATATATATATATATATATATATATATATATGTATGTATAAAAGTGGAGTAAATGTTACCTAACAAGTCAATTTTGTAAGGTTAATTTAAGTATAAACTCACTTACTAAAATGATATTCGAATCATTCAAAACCTATCCTGGTTAAATTCAATAGGACTGTTGTGTCACTTCTATTAGGCTCCTGTTAGATCACTTCTAATCTCACACTTGATTTAAATAATAATAATAATAATCAAAGGAAAAAAAAAAAAAAAAGCGCTTCACTATTCCTCAACATAGCTGTTAGTGGAACCCCATTAGAAATCTCACGTGCTCACACCCAGTAGACAGCAAATGCCTCTCACCCCAAATCATTAACCAAAGATCACCCAACTTCCTAAAGAAATTGACCTGAGTGAGCAGTTATTTACCTTGGCAGCCTTAGCACCCCGCTTCCTAGTAGTAGTTTCTTTAAATGAGGTAGAAACAACCGGCTCAGGGGCAGGGCAGCGTTCGACAAGTCGAGCTGTTAAAAGTTTACTCAGTATCTCTCGTACAACTTTTGTATCCACGGCATTTTCTGCAAGTATATCATTTAAAATAAAATAATTTGAAAGGATTCCTGATTTTGCGAGATCCAGGTGAGCTCAACCATGTTTTATATACAGTAATTTCAACATATTATTGAGAGTCGATTATATGTTTGATTAAAATGAATATCCTGTTCAATTATAGGCCCAGTAATATATCACCCTTTAACATAATTTAGAAAGACTCAGTGTAGTTCTTTGTGTATCATTACCTCCAATTGTAAACCAACTACGCCCTCTCTTTATGTACAACAAATTTAGTAAGTTGTATAAGATGTACCATTCTTATAACCCAACCCAAAGCAAACTACACTGTTAGTACATGTACCTTGATCCAATCCAAACATACCTTTAGTATTCATAGTTTTAAAACCTACCCGCAGTTCCCTCATCTGATTCACAAAAAGGAATTATGACTATATGATTTAGTCGTTAGGTTACACAAATCTTAAAAGAAAATATGTGCGGATTTGTGTAAAAAATATACCTTTTGTTATAATTAAATCGACTAATATAAGCAAAACAGCACTCGACCTATCAAATGCATCATAAAACACTTGCCTTTCCCTTGACTTGCTCTGTCAACCATTTGTTTCAGGGTAAGCCTACCATCGCGAAGCAAACCATCGAGAAGTTCCACACACTGCAAAACAAGTGGACAATACTGAGCATTTTAAGCCATAAAACTAAAAGCTTCAAAGAAACCAATAAGGATCAAACCGACTTCTTCATCAAGCTTCCGCGACACAGTCTCCAGGAATTTGGGAAATCTCAATCGGTGGATTATGTTATCAAACAACACCAAGTACTGAGTTCTAACTCTCAATCTGTCTGCGCCATCATCTGCATTCATAATAATTCAGAACATCATAATCAGCCAATGACGCCCTAATGGAGAAGTATTCGTTGCAAACATTATCACTACAGCTATGAAGTCTGTTTTTTAAAAATTATTTTACTCCAACATGTTTATTGCAAGTATACAATGATAATTAAAAATAAAAAGAAAAGCAAAAAAAGAATACAACAATGGGATTAAACAAAAAAAAGTGTTATGATACCATCATCTTCAGGAGCAGAAACAAATGCTTGGCAACAATTGTGTTGAACTAAGACGAGTAGGGAGTTCTTGACTTGGTCCTTAGTAAGCTCCGAGTAGCGAACCAATTGATCCAAAGTGAGGACTCCATGACTAAATAGATTTTCGCATACTTTCTGCACACACAAAACTTCAATATCAATGCCGATGCAAAATAAATCAGAGAGACGCGAAAGTGAGAGAATTACAGCGACGAGATTGCCGAAGTGATTGGTGATGAGGTGGACGGCCAATTTGATGCCGAACTGTGTAACCATTTTCTTCAGAGAGAAAACGGCGAAGAAGCAAGAAATTTGAGAATAATAGGGAGGAGAAAGGCGCGGGAAGAAGGGGATTTAGGGATTTTTAGAGTTCGCTAGTATTCTACAATTGATCAAGTCCTTTTAGGGTATACTAATATCCTGGCAGTTTTTTGTAGTTCGGCGGTTAAAATCTTCTGCCCTTAATTCAGTAGATCACGTCTTCGATTCTCCCATGAAACGGTTTGCTTGACCATCATTATATTTAGTTTTCTCCATATATAATTTTAAAATTAACTCAATTGAGTTTTTAATCTTTTATAATTTAGTGAATTCTGAAAATTTTAAAATTTTTTAATAGTGTTTGTGTGAGGGTTATCTTGTATTATTATATTATTTAGTTTTCATTTCATGTAATTTTATAATATTATAATTTTATAATTATCCATTTAACCATATCACTCACTTTTTATCATATTATTTAGTTTTCATTTCATGTAATTTTATAATATTATAATTATCCAGTTAACCATATCACTCAGTTTTTAAGTTTTGAGAACTCAATCAATAATAAAAATTTATTAGATACTCGATTAAAAGTTCTTCGAATTATTAGGAACTCAAAATTAATTAATTCTCTTTTTAATAATTAATCATTTTCATTTTTATAATTGTTATAATATTTAATTTGTAATTATATTTTTTATTTATTAATATCTTAAAAAAAAGATAAACACTAATATTAATCATAATAATTACCAATTAATAATTTTTTATGTATTAAGAACACCTTCTTAAATTTGAACTCTCTCTAATTTTCTTTTATATTGTTTTTCTACTGTGCATTTAAAATATACCTATGAATACACTGATTTCTTATGTTTTAAAAAAGGTCAAATATATTTTTGATCTCTTAAATTTAAGTGAAAATTTAAATTAGTTCATTTTCGTAACTTTTGATGAATCTAGTCTTTTACCATTAGAAATGTGTGAAATTAGTTCTTTTATCCTAATTTTGTTAAGTTTATTTGACTTTTTTATGACAGAATTTCAGTTGTTTATATAGTTTGGCACATTTCCGTCATTTCAATGTACAATTCTTTTAATTGTTCATATCGTTTGACGTATTTCTACTTCAATGTACACTAAACGTTAAATAAACTTAACAATTTTATTAAAATAATAAAATTCATGCATTTATAAATAAGAGAATTAAATTGATCAAAAGTTTCAAAGAGTAACTAATTTAAATTTTCTCTCTGAAAGTTAAGACACCAAAAACATATTAGCACCTTAAATCATATCAAAAAGATTTTTAAAATATCAAAATAAATGTATTGTTAATACTAGGGATGACAAAAATATTCGTGCCTACAGATATCCGCGGATAAAATCTGTGGCGGATATATCCGCAGGTATTTATTACCCGCGGGTAGCAGATATTTTAATATCCGCGGGTACATGTTACTCGCAAAAAAATTAAAATTAAAATTTAATTTATATTTTATTAAGTTAAATTTAATTAAAATTAAAATTAACAGTATATTTTATTATGTCAAATTTAATTATAATTAAAATTTAATTTAATTTATATTTTATTTTTATAATTTTATATTATAAAATTTATAAATTATTTTTTTTAAACATTTACGGGTATCAGGTATCCACGGTACCCACGGGTTTCAAAATTATCCGCGGATATTTTTTAAACGAGTATCCGACAGGTAAACAGGCGGGTGACGGACAAATTTTTTTTTTTTTTTGCGGGTCGGGTTGTGGGTAGACACTATCTATACCCGATCCGACCCATTGCCATTCTTAGTTAATACTCAACAGATGATAACACAATCAAACCAAAAAGAAGTGTTGTTTATATATATATATATATATATATATATATATATATATATATATATATATTTATTTATTTATTTATTTACAAACATCAAGCAACAAGATGTCAAAATAACAACATTTTGAATTTATGTGTGTTGTGTTCTTTTCATTATCTTGGTTCTTTTGAAAGTGAATTTGGTGCATTAAAAGTTTTAAAACTATGTCTATTTCACGAATCACAGTTACTAGGATTGTCAAGGTAAGATAAGTTCACCCAAGATTGAGTTAGTTCAATCAATTTATTTTATTGTAAACTAAAAAATTTATAATTTGACTCGATACATTGCTTGATGGACTTGTTCAAGACATTTAATTCTTTTAATTTATTTTATATATTCATTGAAATATAATCAAAATATATTAATTCGACTTAATTTTTATATAAAGTACAAATAAAGTTGGTAATTCCAAACATTATTATTATTATAAAATGGTAGTTAAAAATTAAATATGTAATTTGACAAACAAATCAATTAAACATGTAACTTGTTCAAACATGATTCAACAATATCATAAAGTATTTCAAAACATTAAATTATCAACATAGTAATTATAAGTAATAACCAATTATAAAAGAACAAATTATTAAGAAGGTATGTTTAACTATGTTGCAAGTTTCTGATAAATTTGAAAGCTTTCAATTAAGTATCTAATAGATTTTTGTGGTTGATCGAGTACTCAGTAAATATAATTTGTTCACAATCCGTTGTTAAATTATATTATTGTGTTAACCGGTGATGTGACTGTTAAATGATTGGCGTGATTATTATGTTGTTATGTCACTCTAGTGACTTGTCACCACATATCATCTTATTATTTTATAATTTATGATTTTATAATTTTAAAATTTATAATTATATATTTTTATATTTTTAATTTAAAATTATATAATTATAAAATTATGATTTTATTATTTGAAAAATTCTTATAAACTTCTACCTTGGGAGAGACGGTTTATTTAATTGCATATTGAAAAAAAAAATGTTTTAGAAGTTGGTTTTACATTTTTCCAACACTGAAAATTGAATTCCATTAAGGTAAATGTTGGGATAATTATAATGTTTATTTTTTTAAATAATATTTCTGAAAAATAATAATTTTAAAATATACATTTAGGTTAATGGTTAACGTAGTGGTTATAAGAAACTTGTTGTAGGACAAAAATATAAAATAAAAATTTTAGTTAATACAAAAGTCTTAATGCAGAACAATATCATGTAATTAATAATTTTTTGAAAAATTAATACATCATCTTTTATATCCATAACATTTATACAAATACAAACTTTATAAAATAATACTTTATTTAACCAAATAGATTTTTTGTTGTTTATGAGAGAGAAAAAATCTTGCAAATCCTTAGACAATTATAATTTTATTATTTTAATTTGAAGTTGTATAATATAAAATTATGATTTTATTATTTGAATAAAAAATAAAAATATACTACAATTTTATAATTATACAATTTTAAATTAAAATATTAAAATTATAAAATTATAAAATTTAAAATAATAAAATAACATATGGTCACAATTGAATAAGACGACAATGTGATATGGCAAAATAATAACCAACGGTCACATTTGTTAACTGAATTTTCTAATTCAGCCGTTATTATTTACTATTTTAAATAAATATAAATTATTATTTTTTATTATGCACGTTTATGTACATTTACGTACATTTAAGGATTTTTTAGTGCTACTGTGTTTCTTGTCTTTTTTTATCAGTTGTAAAAGTTAAGCCTATAAACTTGACTCCTTTTCGCTGGGGAATAAGTAATATACAGAGGAGTAGTGTCCTCTGATTCAAATCATCTCTGTGAGTTAACAACATCACCCACCTAAGAACAGAAAAATTAACTGTGGTGATTCAATTGACAAAATTAAACTTATTAAGTAATCAATTCTTAATTAAAAGTTTATAAATTTAGTAGGAATTTAAAATATAATTAACCCAAAAAAAATGATAAATCAACTTTAATCCTAATTGAATTTGTTTAACCCACGAAATTAGGTTTAATTTGTTCTATATTAAAAAAAAAATATTTTCCAATCCAATCTGGTTCAAATCCACAGTGAAATTAATTAACTTAAAATTTTTAAGTCTTTTTAAAAACCTAAAACCTGGTCTATTATGATAAAAAGTTTGAAAGAAGAAGAAAGTAGTCATGTAATAAAATGGAGGTAAATAATAGGTTATATAGAGAAGAATAGATATTCACGATGTAATAATATATTGAAAAGTGTAATACTTCCTGTACTTGAAGTTAGAGATTCCATGTATTGCAAACTAAAAGACTTCCTGAACTCCAAAAACATTTAACTATCTCCATTGTGGAGTGTAAAAATCATATCCCACAATAAAGAGGCAATAGTGGTTGAATTTTGATTACATAAAGAAATGTAAGATTCCTTTATCAAGTTTGGAGTCTGAAAGTGTAAGATGTTGAGGTTTGATTCCATTGTAAAGCCTTGTTATGTGCCGTGCTTTTTTCTTTATTTGTCTTTGCTTTGGTAGAAAGTTGCAACCATTTTTCCTCTTCATTAGTTCAAAACTCGTAATAAGACCGATTAAGGTTGGACCAACAAAGATGTCAAAGGCTATGTTTGTTAATTATGTGCCTAAGTTTTTATTTGTTTGAAGGTAGAAAAACAATATTAAGATAGTGAATAGAGTTTGAAAGTGGTGGTTCATAATTTCTTTGTATGTGCATAGTTTGGAAGAGAAGAAATAGTAAGGGATTGAGAGAGGGTGTTGGTAGCCAATTAGTAGCGTGTAATGAGTAGCAGACAGAGAACTTTTTTAGAGGGAGACTTTAAAGGGTAAGTTGTAAGGAAAATCTCCGGAATTGCGCCAAGGGTAGGTTAAGTGGGTCATGGCAAAAAGTCTTCTGTTCTTCAGTTGGTGCTGGACCTGTCCCAAGGAAAAATACACCTCACAAATACTTATTTTAATTCTCAGGACCTAAACTTTCTTTTAATTTGTCTTATTCAGTTTTCTTTCTCTTGACATGAATCAAATGACTAATAGTGAACTCACCACTATGATTGATTTGGTTAATTCACTTGAAACGATGTGTTATTACATCGGTGAAAGTTTAAATAAATATATTCTCGATCCTTCGATTTTTATATGATATTGAAAGTCGATGAAGTAAAAGGATTATAATCATTATTTTTAAAACTTCAAAATTAAATGTATGAAAGTTGAAAATAGAGTTAAATTCTAATCAAACATAAAAACAATATTTAACCAAAACTAGATTTAAGGCTGTGTATCAACTAAGTTATTATTTGCACAAATAAAAAAGGCGGAATAGTGCCAATGATTTGTGTGACCGAAAGAGGGAAAATGGGAGGAAGGCTTCCCTCGATGCATGAAGATTTGTAGGTGTTTTATCACTTTTACGTTTTTACACTTATTCTTCTTCTTCTTTTTTTGTGTCTGAATTGTTGGATCTTTTCAGAAAAATGATTACAGGAGAGATATAATATTAGTGAGATATGAATTAAATCCACATATAAAAGATTGTCATTCGTGATAGAATTGAACAAAAATTTAAGAGGGATTAAATTATATTTTTATTTATAAATTGTTTTTTCTAATTAAAAAAATATTTCCTCTCATCATTTTCTTTACTCAAAATAAAACACATGATAGTATAATCCGACAAAATATGACAATAATATATATGAAAGTGAAATAAAATTTATTATCAACAATAATATATTAAAAAAAAAAATCAACTTTAATCATAATGATACTTTATGCTATACAATGACTTAAAATCTTCAATAATTAAATCAAAACTAAAGTTTGTTGTCATCTCCCTTTAAATATAGATTATCATACTATTTGTTAAGAATACAACTTCTATTTTATTTCTCAACATGATATTGATTATTTTTATTGCAAAAAATAAATTTCAATTGTATTTATTCTAACCGGAAGAATCATGGTATGAACCCCCCATTTTATATAAGTCCTTCGTACTTTGTCCATTTGATTTGGTGAGTATTGTCAAATTTGAGGACGCTTTCCCGTATCACAACGACTCACGTTGTAAAGAATCTTCAGATGCATTGTATGTAACTCTAAAAACTTTAAACATTTTTTTTCATTTTCTTCAATTCTTGGATTCTTATGAAGTTTCTAAAGTTTAGTTGACGTAGATACATTTGAAAAAGTTTTTTTAAACTAAATTAATATAATTAATAAAATAATATATAAATATAATTTTAAAGTATATATAGATTTAAAAAATAAAAAAATAAAAAACATTGGAGGAGTCGTTACTCCTCTTTGTCTTTTCAAAAACCATTCCTGATTGACATCACTCTTAAGTCAAAACCTTAAAGGATAAATATACTTCATCCATATTTGGTGCTCAACTTTTTCATTTCTCATTTTACTCAATATAAAACTTAAATACAAACTTTAGATTAGGAAGGTCATACGTGCTTCCTTCTCCAACAATAAAATAATTAAAATATTAATAATAAACATTAATAATAAAATATAATAACAATGTAAATAATTTTATATATTACATTAAATATTTGATTAAGCTGAAAGCAGTTATCCGATGATGAACGAAACATACTATCATCCATCCAAACACATCATAAATCTCCCTCGTTTTTCACTATCTTTCGTGAACTAAATCTTGTGTACTTCTAGTATCTGAAGCTATTTCTGTAGGGTCCTAATCCCAAGGATTTCCGATTTTGACCAAACGTCCTATGTACTTTGGAAAGGTACCTACCTGCTATGTCATGCACTTCTTTCTTTTGAGCCAACACTTCCTCACTCTACCACTATCCACTTCGTAAACAAATTCTTCACCTGTATGCGATTGTGCTTTCATCAAAATAAATTCTTCAGTTCCTTACGTGTGCCATTCATCACATCGTCTAAGAAAAACACGTTCTTTTGTTGCACCCAGGATTTCTTTTATCTTAAGTCAAAAACCAACTCTTGTTACATTTTTCTAGTATTATAAAGGTATCAAGTTGCATATTGATTAGTGTTTCTCTCTTTCAGAGTTTACATATCAAGATTTTTCATATATAACTTCAGAAGTGTGGTGTGGGTTGCATTGTTTATAATCTTTCTATGGTTTCCAGTTTATTGTTCTGACATGAACAACGTGTCCTAATACATAAGTTAGATATATTAATATATAACAAATTGGGATCGAATAACATTGCAATTTTTATTATCAGATAATATATTTTATATTTTAGTTCAATTTTAAGGGTAGATTGTTATTGTTTAGAGGGTTAAATAGCTTTCCCTAAACATGTCTAAGAAATTGAAAGTTTTAAATTTTAATAATGAATAGATATAATTATCTTAAGTAGTTGACGTTAATATGTTAAAATGCATTATAGTCTAATATTTGAGTTGAAATGTATCAAATGATATAAATAATTTAACACCAACATAAAATGGTGTTTGAAAAAAAATTTAATGTAGTTGGATTAGGAGAATTATATATTCATTTTCAAACGTTAAAAAATAAATTATATTAAACTTTAAAAGAAAAATGAATTTCAATTGTGCATATCTAATATTTTGTATCTTATTAACCGATTAAAAAACATTTAGAATATGATTTTTAATATAATTATAATAAAAATTTTCTTTTATAGCGAAATTTTCCAAACTTCATTATTAAACGTTGATTTTTTTTTTTTCACTTTATTGTTCAATTCTTAAGAACCGTTAAGATAAAAGAGATCAATCACGATATCTAAGTGGTTATTAAAAGATAAATTAGTCTATTTTATTAATTTAGCGTCAACTTGATATGATTTAATAATATAAACAACTAAAGGTTTATAGAAAGAAACGATAAAAAAAACTCTGCGTGGACATAATCACTCGATTGTGTTGTAGGACGAAGAGTTGTGATGATTTTGGTTCGTTGATCGGTAAGTTGTTTGAATTCAGCTAGAATGTTAAATTCATCACAAAAATTGAAGAAACAAGTCATCAAAACAATAAATAAATAATTTTAATAGTTGACCCCAACGATGTGCGTGTGTAATAATCATGCATGCATCAAACATAAAAAATTAATAAAATAATTACACACAACTGGTAATATATTGAATTCTAATTATTTCAACACAGTGGGGACGTAATACTTGATAAAAATAATTTTTACCTTATTTTTTCATCAGGTCAAATTATTTTTTGACAATATCTTAAAACACTTATAGATGACGTTGATAAAAAAACATCAAAAAATGAAAGAAAAAGAAAGATAATATTATTAATTTGGGAATAGCTTAAATGAAAAGATAGAAATCGTAAAATAGTAGCTACCATTTTCCTCTCTTCCTTCCTCATTAATAATAATGATAAATAAATGGCTTTGCTCTTTCTTGTCCTCCATTCCCACTCATCTAATAATTTATTGTTTTTCAACTCTTATGGTTTTTGGGAAATACAAACCTCTTTTTCATGTCATGACCATGATCATTAGTCTGACTTTTCAAAAAAGAAAAAATTATATATCGACAAACATTTCTTTAACTATATAAATTAACGAAAATAATTTTTTAACCATTAAATTTTAGCAACTTTTTTTATAATATGAGATAATTTTTTTAAGTGACTTTCTATTTATATATTTTTTAAAATTACTTAAAAAATATTATTTTTTAGAATATAAGAAAAAATTGTCAAAAAACTTAGTTATTAAAATATTATTTTTGGATTGAGTTAATTCACAAACATTGAGTCCATTTAATGAGCAGTGAATTGTATTAATAATTACAGGACCGACAATATAATGCAAGATTATTTGGCTTTTAAGGATGGTGAAGGTTGCTATCAAACAGCTAATGGTGTTGGGAAGAAGCTAGGCATAGTCTTTTTTGATAATGACACACATTGCTCCTACCATTAGAATTTTCCTTCATTATGTGTGCTTTTGCTTTATGTCCTCAATGTTTCATCCAAAACCTATTGCAATATTTAATCAATCCCATACTCACTCCTATTCTCTTCACTTCTCTCACCTTACCCTTAAACCTAATAAATTATCAAAATTTCATAACTTTACTATAAGAAAGCTTAGATAATAGATTAATGTTTTTTATCAGAAATATTTGTTTTTGTCGGTCATCAAAACAAACTATATATTTTATATGTTATTTAAGTATTTGTTTAACGAAAGACTTAAACTCTTTATCGTGTATCTATCTACATAATGTAATTATTAAAGGTGGTTGAGTAATTTGATTGTTTGAAACATTTTGTTTGGCACCTTGATTTGAGGTGAGTCGAAGTGCATGTGAGAATTGAAACAGGTAGAGGATGATGCATGGAAGGCATGAAAAGCCCCACCATTATTTTACTTTCCATTTACCGTGATGAATGATGAAGGAGCCCACAGTTTGGTTTTGGAGTAGCATATATAGATAGATATATCGAAGGTGTTTGATGAAGAACCAGAACAAAAACCTTATTGTTGGTGGAGACTTCCAAAGGGATCGCATTGATCTAAGTCTTGCATTCCCATGCAGTTCTGGTTTTCCACCTTTTTTTTACCACTGCTTCACTCTGATTTCGATCATGCGATCCCTTAGGAATTTTCCATCGCCCTTAAATCATTTTTCTCCATCCAACCTCTGCATGCATCTATCATCTTCATCGTTCAGGTAATTTCTTCATCTTCTCCTCACTTGGATTTTTACTTCCTTATCTTCGGAGCTACTTTTCAATGTTGCTGTTTCAAACACACACTTTCTTAACTCTGCTTTCATAAGATTATGGTTTTTGGTGAGATTTCGAATGAATTATATATCCATTATCAGTTCGTTTTAGTTAAATGAATAACGCTGTGTTTTCATATTAAAACAAGCTAACATCTCGTTTAATTCGTTGTGACCAAGATTCTAACATAGACGGTTAATTGGAGTTATGAAAGTTAAATAGAATTTGAACAAATATAATGATTTGCAGAGAAAGCATTGAAAGTAAAGTTTGCAGAAACGTAATGACCTGAATTTTGTGGGGAATGTAAATGGAGAACTTGAAAATATGTAATAAGGTCAAAAGCAAATGAAAAGTATACAAAAAGTGAATGCTTAAATCTTAAATCAAAAAGTAAGTAAATGGAACTAAAGTGTGTAAAATGTAGATCGTTGAATCAAGATTAAAGAAAGGATATAGAAAGATAATTGTTTTTTAGAAGAAAAGGGAGCAATAAAATTTCAAACATTTGAAGGAAGTAGTTCGGAAGAAATCTGTAAATTAATTACTACATTTTTAGTATTATTTTTTGCAAAGCTCAGTGACTGCATCGCAATATTATAAGATTTGCAAGATTATTGAAAGGATATGTATAAAGTTATTCTTAGATTCAACTTATAAAGAATGAAGAATTATTGGGTATTCTCTCCTTCGAACCAAAATCACAATGATATACTATACAAATTTTTTCAAAGATTAAATTATATATCTTGTCTTTTCAATTCACTTTCTGGTTTTGGGTGGTTTTCAAATTAGGATATATTTATCAATCTCTTCAATTTAATTGATAATTATGTTCATTATTTTAATTAAGGTTTGAGATTTAAAGAGACGGACTCAAATAAACTTTCATTAAACGCATTCAAACGTTTCTGAAAACATTTTGGTACAGGTGACTTTTGTTTTGATTATTTTAAAATTTTATATTATCAATGTTAATATTTTAGAAATTAATATTGTGTTTGGATAAGAAAATTTATAATTTTTAAGATATTTAAATATATTAAATTTAAATTTATTTAATTTTAAATTGTTTTATTTTGTTAATATTTTGTTCGGATAACAAAATTAAATTTATAAAAATTTAAATTTTGTTATTTGGATAAAGTATTTCATCTACTATTAAATATAAAAAAAATAGATAAATAATTAGTGACTAATATAAACATTAATTTTGTTAGTAATTAAAATTTTCGCAGCTAATATTAGAGATTAATTTAGTGACTAATTTATAAATAAGTTATAATTTTTTTATTAATAATAAGATTATTTTAGATATCAATAATTTTTAGTTTATAAATTAATTATCATAATATTACATTTACTAATTATCTTTTGTTTCTAAAATTAATCAGACATTTTTCTTGTAATGTGTATGTAATTAATTATCTTGAATTGTTCTACTTATTTTAGAGACGGTCACTTTTTTATGATAATTACTCATGCTCACTCCTTGTACTAAGTTAAGTGATTTTCTTTTGTTTGCTTATTTTTTTAACCAAACTTTGATACTGAAAGTTTAATATGATATATTTATCACATTAGAGAAAAAAATAAAAAAAAAATGAAAATTATAAAGAAAAATGTTTACATATATAAACATGATATGTATTTTGAAAATTTTCATATTCTTTATACATGTGACGTGTAAATTGATAAAATCAAATAAATTGATAACAAATGACACACTAAAGCTTATTGTATATTTGTTACAATGGTACACATAATTACAATAGTATATGGAATAAAAGACATATAAAGGAATTTCAACATAAGAAAAATAAATAAACTACACAAGATAGAAAAACAATGAAGATATCACGTATTATAGAACTACATAGACACACATGCAAACCTCATACACACAAGCACATGCTTATTCACAAACTAACTCAATTGACTTAAATGTACTGATGTTAACATATCTAAATACATGTGGTGTCATTGGATAAAAAAATGTATATCTAAATAAATGTTTGCTTTGATGATGAAAATCTGACATTTACTCACTAATATAATCACAACTTAAGTTCTACACACTACTTCTGAATGAAATTTAAGCCATTAGTTATTTAACATCCTGTAATACAACTTTTATGCAAATCAATCTACTTAACTTGGTGTAAATTCATGCATAAATTGATTATAATCTCTACTATACCATCTTTACATATATTAAAAATTATTATTTTATAAAAAAATAATTTAATTTTGAATCTAATATAATTTTACACATATCTTAATGATAAATATGTCAAACTCAAATTTTAACGAACATAATTTATATACAAATGATTCTAAATCTTAACAAAATTTATTTATTTAATTTTCTTTCCAAACCATTATACTAACCTTATATTTTTCAATTACATCTTTATAAACTAATAAAAAAAAATAAGTACGTAAAATAGTCATAGTAACCCCTGAATCATATATATCATAATTTTAGCTGTACATACATCCACTTATACAATCCATCGTATTAAAACTATTATATCAATGATTTAATCAATAATGTAATATATTATAAGTTAAAATTGTATAAATTCATTATAGTAACAATTTATACGAAAAAAAAAAAAAACTCATTGTTTATGGTTTGGATAGGTTTAAATAAGAAACAGAGGGAGAGAGAGAAAAAAAAAAACAGGAAGAAGAAGTGACATTTTGGGATAAAAATGAGAAAGAGATTTTTTTTTTTTTTTTTTTACATTATCTTTTATCTATTCATATATAGGAAGGGTCTGAGATATACGTATGTCACATCAATTTTGAACACGGGTGCCCCATATGACAATGGTAAACCCATCAATCAAACATGTCGGTTAATCAGAATTTTGTTCGCACGGTTCTGTTCTGTTCATACTTCATTATTATCCTGTCTCCACTCTGTAGTTCACACTTGTAACTTTCAACCACAGAGACCATGCACGTGTGGTGCTGTCACTTAACATGTCCCATAATTTTCACAACCAAAAAACAGGGGAGAACAGAGAGGTACAAAAACCACTCCAATAATATACCTTCTCCTCCTGTTTATATCCTTTTTTATCACATTCTTTAGGATATTTATCATAACCTTTTTCTTCCTGTGAATACACCTGATACATGATCGTATTCTGATCTCAATGATCATGGGTAGGTGCTAAAATTTACATGCATGATGTGTTCCAACAGACATTGCGTAGTCACAAAAAGTGAGAAAGCAAAGTTAGCGTAGTTGCAGGGCTCTGTGTGTGTGCAGTAACTTGAAAATCTACTTCATCTTTTTCTCCTCTGTCTCCAATTTGTGCAGTTTCACTTGTCATTTCTTTCATTTGTTTTCTTCTCTCGTGTCAGGTCAAATCCAACCCTAGCAAAACTAACCTTTCAACTTTTTTTTTTTCTTCAGATGTATGTTTTGTTAACTTTTGCAATTGTATGTTTGGATTGAGTTTAAAAAAAATAAAAGCTGATTTTACAAAATTATTTTTTCAAGTAATTTTTTTTTTGTATATAGAGTTAAAGTATTCTTCAAATCAAGTTTAAAACACCTTAGTTTATATATATATATATATATATATATATATATATATATATATATATATATATGTGTGTGTGTGTGTGTGGTCAAAATTTATAGCCACTAACCTTAAAACATTTTATGGTATATGATAGTTCAAATTTTATCATTTTATGAGTAGTCCTATAATATTTTTTAGACATTGGTCACAAATGTGAAACATAGTTAGTTACATAAGACTTCACTTTTAAAAAAGCCCAAAGTTGAAAATTGAAAGTCTTTATTGTAGTGTGTGAATGGTAAGGATTCGATTGCTCAGGTCAGCCCACAAATACATCCTGTAGGTGGTGAACTTATTTGGCCATGCATATTAAATTTAATTCATTCTCATAAATAAGATAGTTGGTTTATTTTATCATAAATTCTATTTATGTTATATTACACTTTTAGTAAGGTTTTTGGTTGTTATTTCTTTTAAGTAAATATTTTATAAACCGAATTTAGTGTAGAATAAATATTAAGAACAAAATTTAAATTTGAAATCAAAGAGAATAAGAAAAGACGGGTTGAAAATTCACTCGGTAATTGTTAATGATTTGATGTTAGTGAAATATTAAGCGGAGATGAGTGAGATAAATAAGTTATAATAAGTTTTTAAGTTGGTATCAAGTTTATTATATATAAATTGACCTATGATTCAACATTCGTGGAATTACATATGTGAGGATACATACCAAATTGTTTTTAATATATTTATCGGAAAAATTTAGCAATTGACGTCATTTGTGAATACTCGTGGATAAAATGTTTCAAAGGTGAAATTTTTTTGCAAGATGTGTAAGAAACTCACATGGTTCTATATTAAAAAAAAAAATAAGTAAAATGAATAAGTGTAGTATAATACAAATTACAAATATATTGTTTTAAGTTTTGAATCAGAATTAATCCTTTTTTGTATCTCTATGTTAGAAATTCAGCAGTTATAATAATTATCCGTTGTTAAATTTGTCTACATATAGTCATTGATGAAATGAAATTTGCAGATTTTTTTTATTCAAATCACTTAAATAAAATATTTAGTAAGGAAAACAAGATGAAGATTTGTCTATAGTTAGTGGATTCATATATGAAAATAACTACTTTAAGTGCTTACGTCGAGTACATAAATGAAAAGTTTAAATATCGAGTCAAATAATAATATCCAGTGAAAGTGCTTGATATATGTCAATAGATGTCAAAATTGATTTTTATATTTGTTTCAATAGTTAAAAGTTCCAAATTTTTAGAATAACTTTTTTCTAAATACTAATTTACTCTTATGTTTTATGTGACATGATGATATATGTAAATATAATAATTTTACATACTTTTTTGGATTGATTTAAAGGTGAAGTATGAGTTAACCGTCGAAAATGTAAATATAATATTCTTATTGATTGGTTTATGATATTCAACTCATAAATATTTGTTAACCGTCGAAAAGTATTTAGAATTTGATTTATATATTTTTTATTTAAACTTATGAAAATGAACTTGTTTAAAAAAAATTTAAAAATTAATATTTTATAGTTCAATTAATTTAAATTTATTCTTTTAAAAAATCAAATTTATTGCTACTCATTTTTTCATACAATTTGATTAGAATTATACTTTAAAACTAATTATTTTCAATTTTTTTTATGGGACCAGTAGTAAATGATTAGAGGGACAAACCCCAATCCAATTGTCATTCTTACGAATATTTATTTTTATTAAGAAAACGAAATATAACAAAATAAAAGATTAAATAAATTTGAAAACAAAATAAAGAACATAAATAAAAATGTTAGAGTGAATAATATATGATTCCCAAAGTAAGTAAATCATATGATGTATAAAAATCATTTCAATTAAATTGTAAGAATGTACTTAAATTTTTGAAATATGACTCTTAAACATTCACAAAAAAATTTATCATGTATTATAAAAATAAAATAGTAATTTTTTTCTTAAAAATATTAACAACTCAATAAACTATTAATTAAAATAAGTAAAAGCTATAAAAAAAAATCTAAGAAATATAAATATACATGAAAACAAATTAAGACCTACTATAAATATAAATAAGACGGTTTCCACGAAAGATATAATAAAATTATGTAAAGAAAAGTGAACAGTCCCACGTGTTGAGATTTGAGAGCATGAAGAAAGAGAAGTTTGAATAAGGTAGAACCTTCCATTCCACCCACCCTGCCAAAGTTAGGTTTTGCCAACATTATCTCCCTAATCGTGGGAACACATGCACACTAATTTTACTCTTAGTCTTCCCAATTCTTCCGCAGACATCGCTGCCAAATTCTTTTTTTTTTTTTTTTTATTTCAAACTTTTTTCATAACTGCATATAATTTCACATCTATATTAATTCTTCAAATGAATGAATATATATATATAATTAAACAAATATATCTATTAAAACGCATATTATATAGACACAGGCAAATTCTGATGTTCATTTGAAAATGATATTGTGTTTCAACCATGGACACAAAATGCATGAATTCTCACCTCCGTAAAAGTTATACGATGATGAGGTTGAATGAGTTGTGATCCACTTTAACAACTTTAATTAGGCCTCCCTAATTACAAATCCATAAAAAATGTAACACGTCTTGTGATTTTAGGTTTATACCATAACTTTGAGACACGCATAATAAGATGTTAAAGATTATATATAGTCAGAATAATTACTTTTTTTTTTTATGATGGAAAAACACTTGTACCCGGAAAATTTAAAAGAAGATAACGAATAACAAGCATGAAAATACTTGAAATTCTATTAAGATAGAGAAGATTGAAGGATTGGAACACAAACCAATTGATTGAATGATTTATTTTGATTTTTTTTTGAGAAAATTCTTTGTTTTCTAAATATATAAATAACTTTTGTAATTTTTAATATTTCAATTAAACCATTTATATTTTTCGCATGGAATATGTCTAAGTGCTACTCCACCTAACCACATTTATGTAACCGGTATCACCTACTTGTGACTAAAACATAATAAAAAAGGTGATGATTCTAAGAGAGGCATTCTTTTTTGATTGTGCATTTATTGAACATTATCTTGAGGTAGGAATGAGAACTGGGTGGAGCGTCGTGTATTTCTATTCGACCCTAATAAAAAAATCGGCTCGTTACCTGTTTCGTAATTAATAAGGTATTTGCTTAAAAAATATTTGCAAGTTTTTTGAAAAAAAACATCCTCGTAGATATTCAAAAAAGTTATAAATTTTTAAAATAAAATCTAAATAAATTACCGAAAACATATAAAATATGATGAAAATTAAATTAACTATAAATTTATTTTAATTTAGTTAAATTTAACCGATAAAATATAAATTAATTGTTAATTGAATTTAACTTACAAAAATAAATTAAGTTTTAATTTAGTTAAATTAAACTGATAAAATATAAATTAATTGTTAATTGAATTTAATAAAAATCAGTAAATTAAATTTTAATTTTAATTTTTGGAAGTAATAAATATGCAGATATCGGTAGTCTTCCTTCTGTTTAAAAACATATATTAAAATATATTAAATTATTCCATTACTCACAAATACCTGATTCATTTATCCATTTACTACTTGTAACAAATTTTATTTGCAGATACATGCAAACATGTGTATTCCTCAAATGTAAGATTATATTTCTATTGATATGAATAATCCGATAATAGATAATATCGTAAACAAAATACTTCACTAGAATTAAATTTGATACCATATTAAATAATGTGAGTAAAGTATTTGAGAGGCAGTGGATTACATTTTCAGTAAAAGTTAATTATCTACAAAGTCATTGTATAATATTAATAACATAATGTTAAAAAAAAATAATTAATTTATGTGAAATTAAATCAAGAAAACAATAGCAACATTCAACATTTCTCAATTAAGAAAACAATAGCAATATTCTTTATTTTTTGGCATCAGTCTTATGAAATATGCATACACACCATTTTTTTTATTATTTTAAAAATAATCTTTTTGATACTAAAACCATTACTTAATAAACATGATACTTAAAAGAAAAAAAAATAATTGTAAAGAGAACTAAAAGAAGAATAAAAGGTGGGTATATTATCTGGTTGTATGAATTCGTTGAAGTTTGAATTCAACGTATTATACTGCTTTCTAATTTTGGGGAATTTGGTTATGAACTTAAAAAGACCAAACAAAAATATTGAGATTTAATACTTATAATGATTAATTTTCTTATGTCCCTTGACATTTAGTGTACAGTTGATCATTTTCCTTTTAATTATAGATTAAGATAATAAATTAGAGATTATAATATTTAATTTGATTTAATATGATTTTTTTAAAATTATGGTTTCAGTATGTCTAATAGTCTGAAAGTTAAGATTAAGAGTAATTTAAATTTATTTTCATCTTTCGGAACTTTTCGAGGACAAAATAATAAAAGAGCTTCTTTAAAATAGAGAATATATTGGATGTAGTAATTATTAAAACCGTCGTTCCTCTCTCTCAACCAAAATGGAAAATAATTTCAAATACAAATGTACTATAACATTATACATTTAATATAAATTATTTGCCAACTTCATTTGTTAATCATTTCAAAAAGTGATATGTTATAACATATCAACAAGATGATATATATATATATATATATATATATATATATATATATATATATATATATATATATATATATATATATATATATATATTGACACATGAAAAATTAATGCATGGTTTTATATAAGTAATACGATAAAACTAAATTTTGTCAATCATTTATCAATATTTGGTGTGTATCCTTTTTTTTCCAGTCCAAGATTTTGATGAGATTCTATATATATTTAAATTTGAATCCAGTCCAATCAAGATTCACCATGGAAAAAATTGGATCAATATAGTTTGTTGATATATATTCGATTTTAATAGTTAGAGAAGAAGTGAAAGGATATATCAAGTGATAATTTAGAAGAAGTGATATTGAAAGAATAATTCCGTTAAAAGGTAGTTAAAAATAGTGTGTGAACATAATTACTTGAAAATTGTAATTTTGAGGATGATAGCGTTGGTAGTTGGAAGGAAGTTGCAGGTTAGCGGTGATGTGACAAATGATGGTGGAAGACTAAAATCTGAAAGCTCCGCCACTCATGCCGCTATTACTTCACTCTTCATCAAACTTAATCAATCATCAACCAAACAATCGAGTTTACTGAATTTTCAACTACAAACACTTGAAAACAAAGTACTTTTCAAAATAACAGATTTACTTTATATGTATCTATTTGATAGATTTTAATTAATATAAATAGATTAATTGAATTTTGAACTGAAAAACTATAGAAAGAAGCATTTTGAAAACAGTTAAAGTAGTCTTCTCTTGATGATCCCCTAACTTGTAATTCACGTTGAGAAGTCCACATGCTCCTTTCCGTCAAAACCCACAATTCCTATTAAAAAAATCCGATAATTCCGGCACAAAACGCACTATAAAATGCACCACCCATCAACCCTCACAATAACATTCCTCAAATCCGACCACATAGATATTATCAAATTTTCCCACATCCTCAACCTACAATGGCATCTACCTTAACCTTCACAAAAACTTTCGTGATATTTGCCTTTGCATTTTCTCTCACCCTGCAAGCCACTCTAGGTAAGTAAGACACAAACTTTCATGATATGTGTGTTATTATATTCTTCTTGAGCTAAGAATCCGTAATGCTGTAACGGAAAAATGCAGGTGAGATAGAATGCGAGAATCTGAGCCATGACACGTGTTCGTTCGCTGTGTCATCCGGTGGGAAACGGTGCGTGCTGGAGAAGCGCGTGAGGAGGAGTGGTGAGGAGGCATACACATGCAAGACATCAGAGATTGAAGCTGAGAATGTGAAGGATCACATTGAAACAGAGCAATGCATAAAGGCCTGTGGATTGGACAGAAAATCCCTTGGAATCTCATCAGATTATCTTCTTGAGTCTACCTTCACACGCAAGCTCTGTTCCCCTCACTGCTACCAGAGCTGCCCCAACGTTGTTGACTTATACTTCAATCTCGCAGCTGGTGAAGGTACGCAAATAGATATGTAACATTATTAATTATGTGGCCACAAAACTAATGTCTGATTTTGAGGAAATTCATGTTGCAGGTGTGTTTCTTCCCAAGTTGTGTGAGGTACAAGGTGTGAATGCTCGTCGAGGAATGGCTGAACTCAGAAGTTCTGGTATTGTGGCACCAGGACCTGTGAACTCTCTGCAGTTCGGTAGTATTGAACCTGCGGTTTCCCCATCACCAAACTAAGAACTGTAATTTCTTGGAACACGCAGAGAAATTGAACTGCCATTGTAGTATATGAGTTGAGAATGCCACACTATGTTTTGGTTGTAATAAGGAATAGTTGCACCTGAATATGTAGTCTGATGTAAGACGCTCCCTATATGGTTGGTTCCTGGTAACCCACATGTGGCTGGAAGTGGACATGGATCTCTATATTTAATAAGGTGTAACTTTCACTATATTATAAATTATTCGTATAAATTACAACGAGTTCTTCTGAATCAGAATTAGATAGAAAAGGGTTTTCAAAGGATTATAAATAGAAAAGGGATGTGGTTATGTGATCTTGTGTTTTGCAATTTTCAAACTCGTGTTGTTACTATCAGTTAAACATTTGAAGGTTATAGCTTATAATTTTTAAAGGAGTTTTGAAAGGGTCACATATGAATCTCCTTGCATCCAATTGGGCATTTCATCTGTTTCAGGCCCATCAGTGAAAGCCCTAATTAATCGAACTCATATATACTTGAGTAGTTCATTCTCGTATTTTCTTATGTTGACCGTATTTTTATTTTTATTTAGGGAGGAATTTGATACGTGATTCTTTTTAAATTTAAAAAAAAAAAATGTTTTCTTTTCTTTGAACTAAATGGTAAAAAAAAGCTACTTCCTCTCTCTTTCCTTGTTCCTGCTTCTGTTCTTTTCCTTTATATTCATTCCAACCATGTCTAGATTCCTTCCTAGCCAAACCAATCATATCAGAGACCAAAAGCTAATATTCATTTTTTTTCCTTCAACAATTACTGAAAAGAAAGAAAATGATTAATATTCCCTTTTAATAAATCAGATTACCAAATAGCAAAATGTAATAGATACTATTCCAAAGGGACTTTTCTGGATGAAACACAATTTCTATGCAAGTGACGTATAATACCAGTGAAAATGAAAAAAAAAAAAAAAGGAAGTTAGTTTTTTGTTTTGGAGATTTATTTTACTTCTTTGACGTACCCACTTTTGAATAAATTTCTTCTCATAATATTGAATTATTATTTATATAATTATTTTAAATATGGCACAACATAAATGTGACAAAATAAATAATTAATTTAAGATGAAAATATCAAAAGTTACACGAGAATTAAAAAAGTTAGGTCGTGTTAGAAGAATTTTATACTAAGATTTTTCTTAAAAAATTACACTTGCACTCCACTTTTATTTTTTCAATTCTTACATAGATTTAGCATTTCTTTTAAAAACAGTATACTTACACATTTTTTTTATATTACACATACAGATCTTATGTGCTGTAAAAAGAATTACTCAACATTCCAAAAAGTAAAAAAAGTTGCAAATGTACTCTATAAGTAATAAAATAGATTGGATAATTCATTTCTTTTTTACTCTTATTCTTTAATTTTTAACGTGGCTTATTGTGTGTTTAATATATCATTATTTTTTTCTTTGAAAATAAAAAATTTAAAATGAGTAAAAAAATTAAAATCAAAAGTATAATTTTTCAAATAGATTAATTCAAGCAGTTTAGTAGAAGCTGAAACTCTCGTGACTAAATAATGATTCCTCCCAAATAACCATGCTCTTTGATATTTTATTTGTTCTGATTCTGTTAATTTGAAACATAGTAATGTTATATATCATCAATATTATGCATGGATAGTATCATATAATAATTACAGTAAACAAAATTAAAAGATATAATAATGTATTATTTTATAATAATACAATAATATCAATTTATGGAGACAATGAACAATAAAAGAGCATTATATAAAAATTTACTTTTTTGTGTGCCAGAATAAAAGTTATTTTCTAGAATAGAATAATTTGTCCTATAATAAACTAAGTATGGAATAAGAACTCTTCATGTTTACGAAACCGTCACCTCTTCTACCACATGGCACCATCATATATAAATGTATCACACTCACATTCCCAATGCCTATCTATCCTATCATAACCACACCACAATGCAGGCTCCAACAACACTCACCGGATCGCTCCACCGCGTAGCCGGAATATTCCCTTCCCACCGTGCCGTCTCTGTCTCAGGAAAATTCCAACTCACGCACTCCCGCCTCCACCACCTTGTCGAACGCGCTGCCGTACGCCTCCTCTCCACCGGCATCAAACCCGGCGATGTCGTTGCACTCACCTTCCCCAACACCGTTGAGGTCCTCTCCTCCGTCACTGTTTCATTGCGAACACAAAGAAAACAACGACTATTTGATCTTTCCTTTATTAACTATTATTATTTCGAATTCTTTTTTAATATTTTCAGTTTATAATAACGTTTCTGGCCGTCATTCGAGCGCGAGCCACGGCGGCGCCGTTGAACGCGGCTTACACTGCGGAAGAGTTCGAATTTTATTTATCCGACTCAGAGTCAAAGCTTTTGATAACATCAAAAGAAGGGAACGAGCCGGCTCAAGCCGCGGCTTCCAAGCTTAGCATTCCGGTATCAACAGCTTCGCTCGACGAAGCAGAAGCCGAAGAACTCAATCTCTCTCTGAGTTACACCGAGTCACCGACCGACTCGATTTCCGAACTCGTTAACGACGAGTCCGACGTGGCATTGTTCCTCCACACTTCCGGCACCACGAGCCGCCCCAAGGGCGTGCCGTTGACGCAGCACAACTTGGCCTCATCGGTGGAGAACATCAAGTCCGTGTACAAACTCACTGAGTCTGACTCGACCGTCATCGTTCTCCCATTGTTCCACGTCCACGGGTTAATCGCCGCGTTGCTGGGTTCACTAGCCGCCGGAGCCTCCGTGGCGCTCCCGGCGGCAGGGAGGTTCTCCGCCTCCTCGTTTTGGAGCGACATGTCAACGTACAACGCCACGTGGTACACCGCTGTTCCTACGGTGCACCAAATCCTGTTGGAGCGTCATTTGAAAACCCCGGAACCGGTTTACCCGAAGCTCCGGTTTATTCGGAGCTGCAGTGCCTCTCTTGCACCGGTTATATTGGAGAGGTTGGAGGAGGCGTTTGGGGCACCGGTTTTGGAGGCTTATGCAATGACGGAAGCGTCGCATTTAATGTCGACGAATCCATTACCTGAAGATGGGCCTCATCGGGCCGGGTCCGTCGGGAAGCCCGTGGGCCAGGAAATGGCAATATTAGACGAGAAGGGTGAGATTCTAAAGAATGATGAGAAAGGTGAGGTTTGTATTAGGGGACCCAATGTTACCAAAGGTTATAAAAATAACCCTGATGCGAATATTTCTGCCTTTCAATACGGGTGGTTCCACACCGGTGATATCGGGTTTTTTGATTCGGATGGGTATTTGCATCTCGTGGGTCGGATCAAGGAGCTTATTAACCGTGGAGGTATATATATTTATACTTCTATCAACTGCTCACTTTGCATTATGCATCTTAAACATGATTACATACTTGCAATGTTAGAGGGTTTGAAATTTAATCCAAAAATTACCAGTATACATGATGATGGTGAGATTAAGAAATATACATGCTCATAAGAAAGATCGTTATGATATTTGGTGTTTTTTTTTTAAAAAAAGAAAGAATACATTTGTGGTGTTTAATTTGTATTGGAACGTAAACGGGTGGCAAAATATTGTTTATGAGTCATAAGGCAATAACTTTCGGAGCATGCCAAGTGTTTACACTTTTTTCTAACAATGTGGCCCGTGGAATATTTCGTATTTCACTATATGTTGTCAGGTAATAATAAAATTGGAACATCAATTAAATGGTTTATTTTATGTTGTCATTTCATATTTTTAAATGTGATTGAAATTTGTTTTTTTTAGGCATGCATATTTGGAAAGTGAAATACAATAACAAATGAATATGGAAATGTATCAGTAATATTAGAGTTTTCTGCGTTTTTTACATGGAAATTATTTTTTTGAAGGGGAGAAAATATCACCAATAGAGGTTGATGCTGTGCTTCTATCTCATCCAGACATCGCCCAAGCAGTTGCATTCGGAGTTCCAGATGATAAATATGGCGAAGAGGTATGTGTTTTTAGAATTAGAGAAAGAAAAAACGTTTATAAAAAGAATTCTTTTGTTTTAATGAGTTATGATATATTTTAAACTAAATCAAAGTTGATACCTAAACTGTGAATTTTAGGGGGAAAATAATCATTTAAAGGAATCGTGTGGTGGTTTGTTCCCTTTATTCTTCCTTTTAGTTTTTGGTTTCTCCCTCTTTTTTAATCATAGTTTGGTCTTAATAACCCTTTCTAATAGAGAATGGTTATAAACTCATAAGCATATAAATCCAGCTGGGTCTACGAAAAAAGCTAGCAAAGAAAGGTGGCACAAACTCACGAGCATATGGTGTTGTATTTAACGAAGAAAACAAACAAAATTTAGTTCCCATGTAAATTACTAAAGATG
This sequence comes from Vigna unguiculata, assembly GCF_037176805.1. Taxonomy (NCBI): domain Eukaryota; kingdom Viridiplantae; phylum Streptophyta; class Magnoliopsida; order Fabales; family Fabaceae; genus Vigna; species Vigna unguiculata. The sequence goes on from NC_140798.1 coordinate 42,271,137, forward strand.
GATTTAAATAAATATTTATAAGAGACAAGAAAAAGAGAGAATGGAATTTTTCTTATCAACGTTAAGCTCATTGGAATTAATTTGAATTTATAGAACTTCTATTCATTTTTATTTTCTTCTGGTGCCACCCAAAACTAAGACCATAGAAGATAAGTCAGATGATGCAGTAGCATGAGAGTAACTGTTGTCTGAAAGCTAAGTGGAACACTTATATGGTACTCATCCCAGAAAACTTTGTTGGTTTGTCCATAACAACTTCTTGCGTACAAGAAAACACACGGCATCAATTTTCTTTGTCTCTAAAAATATGCACACAAATATATTTCAATGTTATCAACAAACTATAATACTTTTCAGGTTTCATAGTTTGTTCTAAGCGAAAAATTAGCTTTTGGGATCCTTTTGATAGCAAATACCTTTTTAAAAGAATAATAATTTATATACAATTTTATTTATTTTAAATTTATTATATATTTTTTCTAGTTTTTTCTTTTAAATTTGTTGAAGTATTGAGTGCATCTAAATTTGAACAGATAAACTGTGCGATCATCCCAAAAGAAGGATCAAAGATTGATGAAGCAGAGGTGCATAGATTTAGCAAGAAGAACCTTGCAACCTTCAAAGTCCCTAAAAAGGTGTTCATCACTGATTCTTTGCCCAAGACCGCCACTGGCAAGATTCTGAGGCGTCTTGTTGCACAACACTTCATTTCTCAAACTTGAGTTTGAGCACCTGAATACTATGTTTCCCAATAAAGTTTTAAATATTATTCTGGAACTACACCAACCATTAATTTAACATTGTATTAGCTTATGGGCAAGTTTCACCTTCCTTCAAAATCAAGATTTAAGGATTAGTATTACATTTCAAATTTGGATTGATATTTCTTCTGTTCCGTGATGGATTGATTGGTGCATAGATGATTGGATGGTTATTTACCAATGCTCTTAATCGCAAATTGCCACATTCACTGAAAAAAAATCAATTAAACAAAGTATAAAATTTGTAAAATGTACTTTCTTTTAAGTAAAGCATGTATACAAATCCAATTACTGAACCACCAATATAGTGCCATGTGTTGTGAGCATTTCCCCTTAACCACTAGCACCGAGAAAATATTTATGGTGAGTCATATAAGTAGTTTTTATTTATGATTTGAGGTTTTATTGCAGTAGTTTTCTTTTTCTGAACTGAGAAATATGTCAATAAATTCGATTAGTGAAAAAGTAAAGAATTTTATTTATCTTTTGAATTTTTATTTAATCCATGTTACTATTGACCTATATACATCAGAATAGTAAAATTTAATGGTACTTTTTAATTCATTCTCATTTATATTGGGTAATGGGTTGTATCTGGTTAAAGTAAAATTAAAATATTTTCAAGAAAACCGAACCAATTTGAATAATACCCTATTTACAATTTCATTTGTGTTTCCTAATTATAATTATGATATTTTTAAGTCTTAAAAATAGACTACAAATGAATACAAAAGATGAATTTGTAATTAATTATTTGATTGCTTACATTATAAAAAGGATCGTTGAAATGTTTGACACACATTACATTATTGTTAAAAAAGGATTGAAAAATTTTATTACGCGAAACAACTCGAACAATTTAAATAGATAATGTGATATATTTTTAACTAATATATTTTAATATTGGTTATCAATTTCTTCCTCTCTCTCATTTAATATATTATTGAAATATCCCTGAAAACGTTTACACATAACTCCCTCTTTTCTATTAAAAACAAACAACCTATACTGCCTCTCTGATGTGGTTAAAGTTATACCCACAAAAGTTATAATCTTTACAATCACAGGCACCAAAATTCCATTTTAAAATTCATCTAGAAAATAACTCCATAGAAGAGAATGTAATGTTCTGGCTATTTTAATAAGAAAAGTTAATATGCATGAATTGACGTCAAGTTAAATACAGTTAATCTATTTCGTAGCTGTGTTATTTTTTAGTAAGTTTCTTTATTTATATATAAAATAAGCATTTAAACTTCAAATACTGAACCAAACATGTGACTATATTACAACAATTATAGTAAATAATAGCATATTAACATAGAAGTAAACAGCATATATACCGTGATAACAAGTTGTTTGTGTAGCAGAATATGTGCGTACATTTTGTCTGAGCCACCGGAATAAAAATTGTTGGTATATAAAATCACTTGTCCACATATACATATATATATATATATATATATATATACCACCATGAGAAACTAAAGAAAGGGTAGAATTTGCAGGGAAAACCAATTTTGACGAGATGAGTATTGACAGCAGAAAAGAAGGAGTTGAAGAAGTGAATCGAACAAGAAGCAATGTTCTTAAAGTTGGTGTGGATCTTCATTAATAATATTAAATAAAATGTTTTTTTCTACAATGTTCTTAAAGCAATGTTTTTTAAATAGCTATTTGGATAAAAATGTGTGGACTACCAGCATAATTCATAAAAGCTCAGTATAGTTAACACATTAGGTTTTAGTTTACTGTTGTTAGGGTAACTTTCAAGTTCTTCGAACGAAAATTTTGTAACATTTCTCTTTATTTTAATCCGATTTGCATCTAACTTCTACGTTTTATTGTCTCCATCACCTTCACATTTTAAATAAGGGTTTTCACTCTACTACATTAATTCTAACACTGGAAACCTCTTTGATTGCCTCAACACTTGGAACCACGCACAGCAAAAATCAAAAGCAAACTATATTTAAGAAATGCAAATCTTAAATTAGACCAGTTTTGACAATTTAAAAGAGTTTTATAAATAGTCCCGGTGGCTTAACCCTTGTTAATAATCTAAGTTAAGGGTCAAACGATATCAGTTACAAAAACATACGAGGCTAGAATGAATTCAACTACATATACTGAAAACAAAAATGAGCTACCCTTGTGAACCAGCAGCAGCTATAACACACAATGAAGTGAATGCAGCATCTCTTCAACTCCTTTGACTCTTGGCTTCATCTATTTTCTTTTTCCGGTGTTTAATGAGATCAACCTGAGCTTGCTTGCGTTTATTAGATATCTGAATGACATTTTTCATAAAAAAAAAATAAGGGTGAGAAAACAGAATTGAAAAGACGGACCATCCAAGTTTACAGATGAAGTTTAAACACAATCTGTCACTTTGCAATCAGGACGTTACATAAGACAGTAATATTGTTATAGTTGGAAATGAGAACAAAAATACATTACACATGCATGGGGGAAAAAGAAACTCACCTGCATGGCTTCCAAGAGCTTCCTCTTTTTACGGGACATCATAAGTTTACCCATGTCATCATCAGGATTTTCTTCAACATTGGTAGCTGATTCTCCAGTCTGCACCGCTCCAGAAGTCTCTTTAGAACCTGCTGTAGTGTATGTAACACCTTTAAGTTCTTTTTTCAAATCATCGTGGTATTGCTGCTCCAGAATCATCATCTGCATTGCATTCATTCAAATTTGAAAAACTTCAGTGTCAGTAAACTAAAAGGGATCACCTCCACTCATGCCATTGTTATGATACAATGCAACCTTTTTTTTTTTTCTCAGAACATGTTTACCTTTTTCTTTCTTTCAGCTGCCTCATTAGCCTCCGCTCGGCCAATAATACCTTCAACCACAAGATTTTGAGGATCTTCCAGATCTTCATTCCCAACACCCGGAAGTGGAAGGACTTCCTTTCTGGCAGCAGCTTGCAAGTGTTTAATGGTTTTTGCATAATCTGGAATGTATGCTCCTTCTTCGTCATAATTAATAAAAGGTGACAAGTGTGGTGGAGGAATCCTGTTAATAAAAGAAACATATTAGCCATGAAAGTTAAAAAAACAAAATAGGCTTTCTTTAGCATACATATAGTTTTCTTTAAACTTAACACACGTTTGTAGAAGTGTGTGAAATTTTCTAAACTGTTCCCTTGGGTTAATGTGTGGAACTAATTTTATATTTTACATAAACCCAGTAGATATGGCCTTGCGGCTTCATTATTAATTAATTAGGGCTCATATACCAAATTAGACTTAACTTTACTAAACTACAAAAAAAGCCCTATCATTTTAATGCAACTCACTCTTTCATTGAATAAAATAAGTTATTTATCCAAGTTCCGACATCACATCAAACAAGACTTAACATAATAAATCACTTTTCGAACTTAATATATTATCACTTTCTTTTGGTACATCAGGAAAAGAAAAAACTACATAGCTAAGCTTAGCCCAACTTCCGACTAAAAGCAATCAGCGCTTCGTCGTGAAAATTCTGGCTAAAATGATTCCATATCTGATTTGTAGACACCCACCCAGGAAGAACATCAGTCAGAGTTATCATCCTGAGAAATATGCATCAAAGGACAACTATAGTCTCTAAACACGAGATCTTTGACACTTTAATTATCTACTTTAGAAAAATATAAGTCAAATTATAAACATAATACTAGCATATAGACACTCTAACAAGCTAGTAAATTTATTTTTCATTATATTCCTAGTAAATAGAATCTAAATTGCAATTCTACCCATAATTTTCTCTAGCAGAAGAGTAATTTTGAAACTTCAAAGTAACTATTCACTCATAATTATGTTGGGACTAGCCGTCTATTTAAAGAGAATAAAACACTAAAATTTGCATGATGCTCAAGGTTTATGGCAGAACATGGTGAGTGTGCCTGCATATTAGAAGGACGCCAACGTGGTTTCTATCTTTCTCAAATTTAGATAATAAATATTTTAATTAGTATCAAATTCGCCCGACAAAATTAATAGATGAATGCCCGTATAGATAGACATGGTTCCGCAGAAAGATATCATGAGCCCTTGTAGACAAACGTAATTTACGGAAACTGATAAAATAGCACATTCCTACCATGACCACTACTACAACCAACAAGGGTTCCACAATGGACCCAAAAACATAAGGATGCATAGGTCATGTAACTTCTATTACAGAAGCATAAAGACAAAGAAACTAGTTTTTGATGGGTAATAATAGTTTTATAAGAAACAAATATGGATTACAAGTTACCTTCCCACCAAATAATTATCAGTTGGCAAAATAATCCGTGCATTCACACAATCAAATACCCACTGTGGTTGAACGTAATCTCTCGAGAGGAACCTATGCCCTTGTGCTTCCCTGTCAACGATCTAAACATATGAAAGTAGTAGCTTAGCAAACGTAAAAAGAGGAAGGCAAGAAATATAAAATAAACGGACACCTAGAAGATGGCATGCTTAATCACAAACCTGATGAGTGATGCTCTGATCGGATTCCCCAAAAGGTGCCCCTTCTCCCTCCCAAGAAACTATGCCCCCAAAAGCAGGAATAACAAAAAGCAATGATTCCCTTGGTACCTGAATAATTAGACCAAAACAAAATGCAGGCAACGTCAAAACTAAACCACGAGGAAACTTCCAAAAACTCAAACCTAAAGTTGAAAACAAGCAATCTTGAACCGAAGTCCAATGAGATGTATTGTGCTATATGCATATACGCGGATCATATGAGATCAATCTAAACAGTATCACAATAAGCAGAAATATATATAAATTGTCCAAGAAGCAACACAGCACACAAATTCACATTTTAAATCATAACATATGCCGAAGTATTTGAGAAATAGCTCCTTCGTTTCCTGCAAAAGCAAACCATTAATCTAAGAGGATTTTTCTCTTGGTAAGTTTAGGACAGAGGAGCTTTAACAAGGTTTACAAAGGGTACCACCATAAAAGTTTCCACCACCGGAAGTCCACTGGTAAGAACCAAACCAAAGACCTTGAGAACAATATTTCAATCTTAAAGATTGAGGCAGTTTGAGCCAACAACCTTACTATCCTATTTAAGACGATATTTATCCATCATAATCCACTAGCACCTAACAAAAAAAATATCCATTTAAGTTTTAAGGCAAACTTCTACATAATCAGGCAATATTCCCCCACTGTTTTACACAAAAGTGAATATATGCATGTGTGTGTGTGTGTGTGGAATTACTTAAGGCAGAAACTTGGTTGTTGCAAGAAAAGAGAATAATGGATATGTACCATTGGATTTTACATGATGATCAAATATTAAAACTTAAATAAATGGACCACAGACTTTTTTAAATGATCATGTTATTACAAACTTTTAATCTTGACCATTCACATATAGTTGTATGGTCCTATAGTGTATGTATGGTAACTCGGAACTCAATGATTTCCTGAAGGAAAAAATTATTGCTTTTGTGATGATTTCAATATGATTTTATCCTTAGTATGGATTCTTAACTCTAGACAAAAAACACATCAATAGTTCTTACGTTCTTAAAATGAGAATGGATTATATGTTATATATATGTGTGTGTGTTATTAGCTTAGTTTGACTCCTCAAGACATGGTCCCAGTTATTACCATCACTAATTTCTATATCTTTGTGACTTCTTTTACTTATTTTCTGGGAAAAAAAATGAAATGTGATTCAGTAGTACTATGAGCACATTCCAAGCTATTGACTGAATGTACATTTAAATACTGGTGCTAAACCATCAAAAGATCTTACCTCCCTGCTTAGGAAGAATTTCACATTTTTAAAGAGAGTTTTACATTCTTTTGTATCTTGATCTTCCTCATGTTCACCAGTAACTTCCTCAACAAGGTGCATTAGTGCACCAGGTTCATTAGAAGGAAGTTGATGCTGAAGTTGTGCAAGCCTTAGTTCAGATGTTTCATTTCCAGTCTCTAACTCCTTTTGCTTGGTCTCCAATTGCTCTGATTCAACTTGAGGAGCTTCAGAATTCACTACAGAAGAACCATTTTTGGTACTGACATACCGTGACAGAGCATAGAGATCTGCATGATTTGAAGAGAAATGTAAATACCAGATACAATAAATATCTAATTAAATTTCCATAATTCCTTTGAAGTAGAGAAAAACGGTACCTGCAGCCAGAGCTTCCAGCCGAGGATCAAGTATTGGGGGGTACTTCAAATTTATAGAATGATAGAGGCGAAAATTGACAAAACTAAGAAGAGGCTGCATCAATATATAAGATTAAGAAATTAATCAAAGTCAGCATACCAAATATAAGGACGAATGTAAAGGATTATAAGTGTCCAGATAGCTAAATTTGGTTTTGGTTAGGGCATGATCCTGACTGGCACAACATCAGAACTTAACTAAATTGAACATTACATGATTAAATATACAGACCTTTAATCCTGTTAACATGGATGATAAGGCCGACAACATGGCAGAAAAAAAGAAATAAGTAAACAAGAATATATAACTAACCTCATATAATTGCAGAAAGTTTAGCATGGTAACAATGTCAACATCATCAGATACAACCTGTTGTAGTGAATGAGGAGTTAACCATGTTATCATCTGACCCTCGACCTCAGCCTGCACAAACAACAAAATTAATCCATTAATCCATAACATACAATTAAGATTACTGAACATTAATAAATGCCAAAATTGGTACCTGGTAGTATATGCCTTTCACAGATACAAATGTCTTTCTTAACTTATGAGTCCGAGATATGAATGCTTGCCATTCATGTGCCAATCTGCCAAAACAGTAAGCAATGAGAATAAACACAGAAGATAAAAATCATATTATAACCATCAACTGCAAGAAAACACCAATGGCCTTTAGCAAAATCCATTCCTCGTATCTTAACTACTTATTTTCAAAGAAAAAATAAAGCCACATAGGTTGATTTCCTCATTAGATATTAATCCCATGCTTTCAATATTCCAAGTATGTACCTTCGACATTTATGGACACACTCCACTTCTATTTTTTTACTCTCAGATGCAGGTAATGCTGCAAAAAGGTGCACCATTGTAAGGCAGTCATCCAATTCTCCTAGTGCATCCACAAACCTCGGGTACCTATAATTCAAACAAAAAATAAGTAGGAAATTCATCACCGGTTACAATACATAAATTGAAATTAACAAAACCAAACAAACCTCTGTCGTATAATCCTATCTATCTTGGGTTTGGGTGTTTTCTCCCGCAGCCTGTTTGCACGTTCATGGTTTTTCTTTGCCTCTGCTTTCTTTATTTTTCTCTCATGCACTCTTATAGCTCTATGTATTTCAACCAAAGGTTCGTGATGGAGGAAGGCAATATCCTTCACATGGTAATAAGTCTGATGAGTTCCCTTGAACTTTTTCTTAGGTTCGCGGGGAGTTACACCTTTCAAAATACATAGTTTCCTAAAATTCACAAAAGCCAGTATTAGAATCAAAGTCTTAATCAAATCTTCTTTTGCAGAATGTTTCAGTCCCTAAAGATGCAAATTCCAATGATATCATATCAGTAAAGATAGAAGATATAAATGATTCAGCCAAGTAATTTTCATCCCACAGGCACCCTCCTTCTCCTCCAAACCATTAAACGATAAAGCTGATACAACAAAAACACCTTAAACTAATGTACACATGACCGTGTTTTCCTTTCTGAATAGTACCTGAAAAGGGGTAGACTGATTTGAAGCTGCTTGAGTGCCTGTGACCTAATGACAAACTTAGCAGCATTTCCCTCCTTTTTCTTCCCCTGCAACAAAACAACAGCAATAAGCTCTTAAAATAATAACAACTAGGATGTTAATTTCATGGTATCTGAAAGGATTCGCGGGGAAGAAAACTTGTGAATATCATATCCTTGAGTTTGGTACAGCTTTTGAATAAACATTCTCATGAATTGTTGATTCCTGAAAATATCAAATGTTCATGCTTCCCTTGCTTCTTATTCTTATGGAAAAATTATATATATATCATATTTTTCAGGGAATGAAAGTTATTCTGTACAGTAACTATATATTACCACTCATTCGTCGTCGAAATACGATCCCTTATATCACACCTTGAAACATAAGCTCTCCTTAACCAGGAAAATTTTATTTTTTTACACAAATTGATTACTATAAATGAAAATGAACAGCTACAACTGAAATATTACGGATTTCAAATTCCCTCACACCCAACCAACAATCACTACCTCGATACCGCCATCGATACCACCACCGAAAGAGAAAAAAAAAACACAGACCACGAATCAAATTACGAAACAATAAGCAACCTATGAAAGTTAACAGGAAAACAACGCGTTTTGGCGAAGACTCAAACAAATAGAGAAGACGAGACGCGCAAGCAGAATCAGTACTCACTGGGGGTCTGTAGTGCTTCACCATTGTTGCAGGCTGCTGCTGCGGTGGGAGGAGTTGAGGGAACAAAACAACAATGCAGGGCGCACACAATCTTAAGAGTTAGGGTTTAACAAATAAATATTTGAAAAATACAAATATAATATAATTATAACTATAAATAAAAAAATAGCATGTAAAATATAATTTAGGTTTATGAAAAAAAAAATTATATTTTGGTACTAGATTCCTTTAATTGTTAATAAATTAATTAAATTTTAAATAGAAATAAAAAAAATATTGTAAGAAATAAACATGAAAAAATTAAAAATAAATATATAAGAAAAGATAAAGAAGGTGATATGTCATTATTATTTTCTTAATATTATTATTTACAAACCTTTTTTCATAAAATCTTTTATGACGAAAAAAAATATAAGAGTAAATGAGTTAAAATAAAAAATGAGAAAAATTACAAGGAACTTTTTTCTAAATTAAATTTATTTAATTAATTTTTTTTCTCTCTGCCAGAGTTTCTATGCACAACCGGCTAAATCAAAACAGGTATTAAGCCATGGAAAAATATTGTGTTTACGAAATAAAATTGCAGTTAAAAAGTAGTTGACAAAAATTAGGTAATTCTACATGAAATTTGAGTAATGCACCTGTTTTTTATTCACAAGCGAATTTCTTGTTTTTAAATAAATTTTAAAATTATCTAACTTTAATAATTCAAATTATTTTAATCAATTTTTAAAATTCAAGTTTTTATTCAATCAGTATTTTGTAATAACAACATTTCAAATCCTTTTTTTTTTAAATATATTCCTTATACAATTTATCAAACCGTAATATAAATTTACTTTTTACAAATTTGAAATTAATATCAATTAACTTCAAAAATATTTGTTATGCTATATAAGCATAGTTCAAATCAATATAAAAATCAAAATAATGTTTGATATACTATAGCTTAAAAGTTATTTGGTAGCTAGTAATTTTTATGTAATTATAAGTTTTGAATTAATAAATTAATTTGTTAAATTAAAATTTTTTGGTGAAATTAATTTACAAACTAGGCCATAAATGAAAAATGATATGATTACCTAATTTTTATAGTATAAACACAATAGTATTTTGTTTAAAATAAAAATATATCGTTGTATATTTGTAATTTTAGATATTTTAAATACTAATTAAGTTCTTATTAAAAAGTTTAGTGTTTCTGTTTATTTTTAAAGAGTTGTGTATTTATATATTTTATTTCGAGATAAGTCATTATATTTAAATTATTTGAACTACTGATTACAATTTAAATTCAATTTTTATTTTAAGTTTGTATTGCAGATTTTATAATATATATATATATATATATATATATATATATATATATATATATATATATATATATATTCCTTTTAATAAAATAACCATATAACTATATCAAAAGTAAAGAACAAATATTATAAATATTGTAACAACTACAATAGTTAATTAATATTTTTTTAATTGCATTTTTAAATTAACTCTGAAACACAATAGGTTTAAATATTATAAAAATTAATAAAAAATTAAATAAGTTACAAACTATTCAAAATAGATCACATTTTATAAGTTATTATTTTAATGATAAAATAGTTTTAAACAGACGGGTTGATGTTTGTTTGTATATTTATTAAAAGAGATCTAGAAATTGAAATAAATAAATAAATATTATTTTTAAACTTATAATTAAATTTTGAATATAATTATCATAAAAATTAATTTATGCGTTTATTATAAAAATATAAATAGTAAATTTTGCACAAATACAAAAAATAATATATGTGCAAAAATATACCGTGAATACTCAAAAAAATAGAAATGATATACATAAATATGTAGAGTAAACTTATTAAAAATATATATTCCTATACTCATATAATTATTATATTGATTAATTTGTTTAATACGTGTTTTTATATTTATTTAATCAATATATGAACAAATTCGTTATATTAACAGATTCGTGTATATATTGCAATAATTGTGTAACCAAATAATGGATAGAGTCGTCTATTATGTATTAATAAACTCGTATAATATGAGCATAGACAAATTTATCTAATATATATTGTTATATTTGTCTAAATAATGTATCGACAAACTTATATTTACATTGCAAGATTCACATATGTAATGTTTTTTACTATACTCGTAAAATCAGCGCTTAAACAAATTTATCTAACGTGTATTACTCGTAAAATCATCGCTTAAACAAATTTATCTAACGTGTATTATGGTATAATATTTTCAATATACAATGTATTACGCATTATTTATATATTTTTATTGTATTAATATTAAAAATTATTATTATTAATTATTATAAATAATAGTAGCCATAAGAGATAAGAGTAAAAAATATATATATAAATAATAAATAAGTATTAGTACAATAATGATAAAAAAATTTAAATAGAATAACACAAATATGTTAACAAAATAATATGAATATTTACTTATTATATATAATGTATCTATTATAATAAATTAGGAACATAATATAGGAAATAAAAACTAATTACCTATTACCAATACAATAATGTTATATTGCAAAATTATATATATATATATATATATATATATATATATATATATTACATAATAAATAATATTATATTTTATGTAAATATAATCTTCTATATTAAGATATGTTATTATGTAATACATATATAACTTTATATGCTCTTTTTAGTATTTGTGTTGAAACTGCACAATAGTAAAACACAATTTGATCGGTATACTAACAGATGTAGTTAAAAAACAATAATTGAACAAAGTTTAATTTTTATTTAATGTCAAAAACAAATATGTAAAGGATAACACTAATAATTAATAATAGAGTAAACTAAATTTAAAATAATTTCTAATTTGAGATTCTACCTTGAGAATTTCAACTGAGTAAATTTAATTTAAGAGAAGATATTTTTTAATTATTGTTATTGGTCATATAAAATTCATTTATTCTAAATAGTCATTATAAATTTTGTGTTTTATTTCATATTATCTTTGCGATATTTGTCTCATTTTCTTATTTTGTGTTTGTATATGGATTTTTTTTCTTCAATTTGATGATAGATGGTTGTTTCTAATATGTTTGATTCCTTTCTCGTTGACATCATAAGAATTTTTTCAGAAAATACATGGGAAATCAATGTTATGAATAATTCAATAACATCTCAGGGAACAAATAATTATACCCTCACCATTATGTCAACTCAAAATGCACCCCTTGTTATTAAAGGGCATATTAGAGTACTTTTTATAAGTTCATGTAGTTCAAATGAATCCTCTTCATAATTTTTTTCCTCCAACTGCTTGAAGGTAGATGAAGAATGAATTGTAATTAAATAATACTCCTTGTCTTTCTAGTATAGGTAAAAGTAGTATGTAATATAAATAATGTAAAATTTAAGATGCATAAAATATTGTAAATGAGGTAATTATAAGTTATACAATGTGATACTATAGAAATATGGGTAAATACTATTACATTGATGTCTAAACAAATAAAAGTAAAATTTAATTGGCCATGATATAATAATACTGGTTAAAATAATTTAGTTTTAAGGATATCACAAATAGACTCGTCTAATGTGTATAGCCAAACTTGTCCAATTTGTATTAATATACTAATTTAATTTATGTATGAAAAGTTTTGTCTAATGTATATCAGATAACACATTCATGCATTGATTAAATGACTTTCGCAATAAACTAAAAATATGGAGAATTTTCAACAATAAGAATATTTACATTATAGTCTAAAAAGAAGCATAAATGTAATTTTTTTGTCCACAATTTTTTGTGAAACAAAATTAGTGCATGACAATATAAACAATTTGTGTGTGTGTGTGTGTATATATATATATATATATATATATATATATATATTGTAAAGCTCACTTTTGTCTTAAAATGAATTGGGCCTGGTTTAATAATAAAGGGCCCAAGACCAGTCCAGTTGTCTACCTATGACTCCTTCCAACCATTCACTAATTCCATTATGTCTCCTTTTTCTTAAACAATTCATCTTCTACCCCTCTTTTGAAATAGTAGCTATACTAGGACTTAAACTTCTTCCTCTTCTGAGCTTGTTGAACGTTCTCCCTTCGCATAAGTATAGCTTTAACTTCGATCTTTTTGTTTTTTTCTGTTTGTTAGCTCTAGTTCCACGTGAGTCTCAGTCATGGTCTCATTTTTTGTCTCCCTTAGTTATGTTTTTCAGCTACTTTTGTTCCTGGTATTGGTGCTCCTCCCGCTGTGATATTCATTGTCCTTAAGTTGTGTTTCAGTTAAGGTAAGGGAAGTTAGAACTCAAAAGCTTTTACAATGATTTTTTTTTTTCTGATTTTTGTTTGAGATTGGGTGTAAATTGATATTGAACTGATGGTAGTACGAAATGAAATCGATTGCATGTCTGTTTTGCACTGGTTTTAGGCTTTGCATGTGTGAGTGCAAGTGGAAATCTATTGTTTTCGCCTAAACAAGTGATTTTTCGTTCAAATAAGAAGTTATCGACTAAGGGATGAGCTCTAGCCCAAACGAGAATAACATAAACTTGTTTATGCTCTCTACCTCGAGTTGTTGCCTGAGCGAGAATAATCTTGCTTGAGACAAATGTTTTGTGTATTCCATACATTTTGGATAAATGTATCAGCTAATCATTTATATTTGATGTCACATGCTTTAATTATTTATAATTATGTGATGCTTTATTTATTAGAATTATTTTATTAAATTGAAATGATATATATATATATATATATATATATATATATTAATAATTATATTTTAAGAAATAAAAAATAAAATATATTTATTGAAATATAATTTTATTAAGTGATGAAGTAGTTACAAATTAAATCACAAAAATATAAAATTATAAAAGAAAAAAAGTAATATAAAAAATAATTAATATTTAAATATAATTTAATTTGTAATATTTTATTAAATGAATTAGAAATTATAAAAAGATAAAAAGAAATATTTTTTCATTTTTAATACAAATCAAATTAAAATTAAAATAAATGATAAAAGAATAAAAGAACTTATATATGAAACTAAAATAAATATAAATAAAAAAACTAAAAATATTAAATGAATAAAAAATTAACTTTCGAGACATTTATTAATAAAATAAATATGGATAAAAAAAATTATAGTATTTTATTTTTTTCATATTATAATTACTTAATGTTATTTTAGGAAACACTTAGCGGTGAAACCAAGTATAAATTAGTTAATAACAACAGAAAATATGTTATTAAAATATAAGTTAATTATTATGAAATTTAAAAAATGATTTCTATGTTAATATTTTTGTATATAAAATATAATATTTACTATTGTATATTACTTAATTATCTAAGTTGCCTAAATACAACTTGTAACTAAAAAATAATGGATTAGATGAAAGGGAATTAAATCGAAATAAAATGTAAGTTAGAAAAGCCAGTGGGGGCTTAGTAGAAAAAAGAAAAACAAAATAAATCTTTTATTTTAATCTTTTTCTACAATTTTAATCTACTAACTAAAATATTTAAACAATAACTAAAATAAATTGATGATAGATTATAATGGTAATCTAATCTTTAAGGTAGAAAGGGTATAAACAAATCAAGGTTTAGTTTGAATAAAAACCTCAAATTCATGCCACTTATTTTAACCTAATTAAATAAACTTGAATAAAATAATTTTCCAACAACGTCTTAAAAATATACTATCCTGTCTAAATACTACATCTAAGAATACGTTTTTCTTAGTTTTCATCTTTCGACTCTGATCTTGGACAATTATTCTCATTTCTTCAACCATTACACATCAAAAATTTCTTTAATCCATTTTCAGTGTTGCTAGTGAATTGTTTGATAAAATTATCATAACGTTGAATTAATATAACCTTAAATTTCAAAAATAAATTAAAATTGAGACCTGTTTGCTAAGTAACATGGATAAGAGACATCATAACAAAGCAAGGTTTGTAAAAGGTTAAAAATTCTATCTTGGTTCTCTAAATGTTATAAAATATTCAATTAAATTTATAAAATTTGTTTGGTGGTTCAATTAATTTTTTAGTTTTTAAAATTATTTAATTTGGTTATGTTCGTTATATTAAACTTAGATTATAAGAAAAAATTACAATCAATTTATCAAATATAATTGAGTCATTTTTAAAAACTATAAAAAATAAAATTAAACCAAATAGAAATTAAGAATCTAATTAAAACTTCTTATCAAAGTTAGAGAAGCAAAATAGGATTTTAATTTGGACGTTCCACCCTTCCACGCAACTTGACAAGTGAAACATTACCATTCAATCGTTACCGGTTAAACAAATTTTCAAATACCTGAAGAGGAAGAGCAATATCCAAATATTTCAAGAATATATATCATCTAAGTTTCAATCTTCGAGAAATTAAAGGGGGAACAATGTTAATAATGAGAAAACATGCAGACATAAAATTCCTAAACTACCACAGCCAGAAAGACGCGAGCGCCCCCAAAACAAGCCAAAACCCCGAAAAAGGTATTCAGGACAAGGGATAAAATCACAACATTGACACAATATCACAACAAACACAAACAAAGAACACCCCTCCAAGACACTACAGCTACTCCTCTTCCTGAACCTCATCTTCGTCTTCATATTCATAACCATCACCCTCATCATCCGCAGTTGCATCTTGGTATTGCTGGTACTCCGATACAAGGTCATTCATGTTGCTCTCAGCCTCAGTAAACTCCATTTCATCCATACCCTCTCCCGTGTACCAGTGCAAGAAAGCCTTTCTGCGGAACATAGCCGTGAATTGCTCACTCACCCTCCTGAACATTTCCTGGATAGATGTAGAATTCCCGATAAAGGTTGATGCCATTTTCAGCCCAGTTGGGGGGATATCACAAACAGTGGATTTCACATTGTTGGGGATCCACTCCACAAAGTAGGATGAGTTCTTGTTCTGGACATTAATCATCTGCTCGTCGACCTCCTTCGTGCTCATCTTACCACGGAACATTGCAGAAGCTGTCAAGTAACGACCATGGCGAGGATCAGCTGCACACATCATGTTCTTGGCATCCCACATTTGTTGGGTCAATTCGGGTACGGTGAGAGCCCTGTACTGTTGGGATCCACGGGAAGTGAGCGGGGCAAACCCTACCATGAAGAAATGCAGACGAGGGAAGGGAATGAGATTCACGGCGAGTTTGCGAAGATCCGAGTTGAGTTGTCCAGGGAATCGAAGACAACATGTTACACCACTCATGGTGGCAGAAATTAGGTGATTCAGATCTCCAACTGTTACACAACAATGACAAATACAAAAATGTCAATCATAAAAATCAGAGAACAGAGAAACCCTTTATGTAACACAACACATAATAATAACAACAGCAAATAGAATATGAAGTGAACTCACAGCTTGGAGTGGTGAGCTTAAGGGTACGGAAGCAGATGTCATAGAGAGCTTCGTTATCCAAAACCATGCATTCGTCTGCATTCTCAACGAGCTGGTGCACTGATAGAGTTGCATTGTATGGCTCAACAACAGTGTCAGAAACCTTAGGGGATGGGAACACGGAAAATGTGAGCATCATTCGATCAGGGTACTCTTCCCTGATCTTCGAGATCAAAAGTGTCCCCATTCCAGAACCAGTTCCACCACCGAGAGAGTGGCAAACCTGAAATCCTGATAATATACGCAACATACACTCTTAGCGACATAATCACCGAAAAATAGACAATCACCAAATTCTGGGCAAGACAAAAACTGCCAAAAATTACTTAACAACAAACAGTTAAATAAACTATACAGAGAACAACATCCACAGCTCACCATTAACTTCACTTTCAAAACATACTAAACAGTGTAAACAAAATTCTACCAATATTTACAACAATACGGGCAGTCAATTAAGCTAAGCATTATAATACTTACAAATCATCAAAACAAAAACGAGTTATCAGATTGAGATTCGTTCAACATACACACTAGCTTCACTCCTCAGTTGGAAATCAGAAATCACCGATTTTAACTCCGAAGAATACAACAACACTCAAACAAACACGAACCAAGAAATCAACAACAGAACATGAGAACATTATCAACTAAACAAAACCCTAAAAGAAGTTTGAGTAAGATTACCTTGAAGGCAGTCGCAGTTCTCCGCCTCCTTCCTGACAACATCAAGAACGGAGTCAATTAACTCAGCCCCCTCGGTATAGTGACCCTTGGCCCAGTTGTTTCCGGCGCCGGACTGTCCGAAGACGAAGTTATCCGGGCGGAAAATCTGGCCGTAGGGTCCAGATCTGACGCTGTCCATGGTCCCTGGCTCCAGATCCATGAGCACCGCCCTGGGGACAAATCTCCCGCAACTCGCCTCATTGTAGTACACGTTCACTCGCTCCAGTTGCAACTCATTGTTCCCCTGGTACCTCCCCGTCGAATCAATCCCGTGCTCAGCGCACACCACCTCCCAGAACTTCGCTCCGATCTGGTTCCCGCATTGCCCACCCTGGATATGAAGAATCTCACGCATTTTCGCTGAAAAGACGAGTTCAGAAAACACCAACGAGGAGAAAAGGAGGAGTGAACCGCAGAAAGTGAAGTGAACGTGAACCCTCGTCTGTGCTGAAGAAGAAGACGAATAGCGTTTTATAGGACGGATTCGTAACGCCGTTAAGTGGGCCTTCGCAGTTAACGGGAGAATTGACGAGGCCGTTGGATTTAAGTGGGAATTTAAAATTTGAAAAGCGGACTGAAATTTTTGAATCTTCTGAACAAAAGTTCCTCCGTGATCAGGCTTATTTGTTCTTTGTATTTATCACCGTCTGATGGCTTTTGATTCATTTCCATCCGACCACGTGGCGAATTTTTGATTTTGAGATGCTCCTCCCTGCCGTTAATGCATGGAGGAGTGTGCCGGCTCTGACACGCTTCGGTTCGAGACAGTGAGGTTTTAAACAGAAGCGTTACGCTCTCGGTTGGCGCGTGAAATGACGCGCGGTGTGCATGTGGGAGCAAGTGGGGCATTGTTTTGGGTTTTTCGGCTTTGGGCCAGAGTGGCACGTGATTGCGGGCTGCTTCATGTGAGTTGCTCTTCTTTCTTCTAATTCTGTCTACGCTTCTCAGGTAAACATTTATTCTCAAATTAATAAATAAAAATATTTAAAGTGGCTACAATTGAAATATAAAACATAGATTCACATCTAATTTTTATTGTCTATTTTCCATGTGAGTGCTTCTTCACCTTCAAGGCTTCACTGGTTTGTTTATCTCTAACACTAACTTTATTTTCTTTCTCGTTTTTAAATTGCTTGCTTTGTGATGAAGCAAATAATCTTTTTCGCTTTCAAGATGCTTTGTGTTATCTATAAATTACCACATTCAACAAAAAATTGCACTTACTTACCAAGTTTGTATTTGATGTATCTAATTGTATCAATCAATCATAGTTTTAATGTACTATCTCTACTCGAATATCACAAAAACTTCTTCTGAAATTAATATTAAAAATCAATGACTGGTTTCAAAATTCTTATTTCTGTCAAACGTAAACATTGCTTATTTCAGGCTAATTAGGAAGGGGTTTGACTTGATAATTAATTAGTTATATTTAACTGCTAAAGAATTAAAGATAAAACTTAAAATTTATTGCAAGATAACGGTATGATGATTTTATTGTGACCTTTATTATTATTACTATAAGTGCAAGAGTCAAACCCAAACACATAAGACTCACACCTTTTGTGATCCAAAACCGTCTATTAGATGTAATACTTAAATTCGAAATTTGAATTTTTAACAATTTTTTTAGTTTGAGTTCCTTCTATATTATACGTTTTTCTTTAACCAAGTTGACATTTTTATACACCATTTTTATATAAAAGATATATATCATTTTCAGTCTAAAACTTTAAATATTTATCGAAGAATAAATAAAATGGAGATAGTGGATTTTAATTTAGAAAAAGAACAAA
Source organism: Vigna unguiculata (assembly GCF_037176805.1). Taxonomy (NCBI): domain Eukaryota; kingdom Viridiplantae; phylum Streptophyta; class Magnoliopsida; order Fabales; family Fabaceae; genus Vigna; species Vigna unguiculata. The sequence goes on from NC_140798.1 coordinate 42,290,302, forward strand.
GCAAGATTTTGCCATGAGAAGTGGCACTCATGTGTAGAGATTGAGAATTAACACCAATGCATTATTTCAACCAAAATGTACTTTCATGTCTGCTTGTAGGATCACTATACTAAAAAGTTAGATTAACACTTGAGATATCAGAGACGCAAAATGGACCATATTTTGGATTTACATGGTTTGTAATATTGTCCTTTGATTCCAGCTATGATGAAAATGACAGTTAGTATGGTCGAAGTTCCACCAGGGTGTGCAAACGTTTCTTTCACTCTAGCCAAAGATTGAAAGTGGACCCATTGAGAAGAAAACCATGTAGGGTCCTTTAACCATGGATTTATAAGAATAGAAGCAAAGGAAACATTAAGTGAGAGCAGAGGTAGTAATCACAAAACCCTTCATCACAAAGTCACCAACTTTTTCATACTTTTTAAATGGATCCAATGCCCAACTATAAAATAATCATTGTAACACCAAGTTGGAGTGGTTCAATGGCTTAATTATGCTCCTAAATTGCTTAATTAAGTCTTCCTTGTTATGATTTTTTTTTTCTTTCTGTAGTTATCTTTGCCAGATACATGCTGAGGCAAAGGCAAAGGCAAAGGACTGATGAGACACTAATTTCAGAATCTAGTTGCACTTTCTCATCAACAAGTGACATAATAACTTACTATAGACATTTTCTATAAGCACTCATGCTTTAATAACAAGCAATCTACTAACATAAGTTTTCAATATATGAAACATGGTTCTATATCTTAGTTTCTAAGTCCAATCTTGGGTCAAATCCGTCTATAAACAACTCGGATTATGTTCAGAATTTATATTAAATATAATGTTATCAGGACTTAATGTATTTGCTGTTTGCCTACACCATTAAATGTAAATATACTTTTCAAAAATAAATTAATCCATTTGATCAAAATATTTGAAGTTGGGATTAAGGTTTGTGTGTTCTCGAATAATTCTTAATTTGTTTGATTTATGACACTGTTTGATGGTGTTTTGGCTTTTAAGATATAAAAATTGATCTTTTTACATTTATAGACTTGTATTAAGAGAAATTATGCTATATCTTCATAAAATACGAGATTAATTTTTATTTGTGTAGAATACTAAGAAAACACGTTTTAGATAGTAAAAGGAGACGTAGTTCTTAAACTTGTTGGTATTTGAGTAATGGAATCTTAAATAGGGAATGAGTCTAACAACTTCACGACTTTTAGTATTACATTGTGATATCTTTTCAATACAAAATCACGAGCGAGGAAATTTTGAATATTCTTAGAGTTATAACTAAAACATTATAGCGTCACATGTAGAACAAATAAACCTCATCTTACCTCCATGGAATAACACCGAGAGATCAATAAAACACCACCCACTTCACTGAAGATTATGAGAACTGTGAACTTAGTTCCGACATCAAAACAAATAAGGCGAAAGAAAATATAAGGTCCAATAAGCTTAAGAAAGGCTTTGTAAAGTGAACAACTTTTATCTTCTCACACAAAAATACAAGCAACTCCAACCCAAAAACAAAAAGTTCCAAGAAGTTTGAAAGATTCAGGGTCATGGGAATGCAAGTGTGGGTAAGTAAATGTGAGATAATTGAATATCGTATAAAGATAAAAAAAATCATAAACTCATTCTCTTTAACTTTTAAGTCAATTTTGTATGTAGGGATATATCTTATTAGTTATCTTTCAAGGGATTCATGATTCCCCAAAATTTTTATTTTACTTTATTTTTTTAAATATGTGTAGTATATATTATATCGCTAAAAATTAAATTAGATAAATTCTTATTTCTATCATAAAGTATAATATTTAATGTTAATAAATAATAAACATAAAACTAAATATAATAAAAGTATAGAAAAATTATTGAGATATTTTTTATGTTATTTTTTTTTAAGTTTATCAGGTATTGTATTTAACCTTCACTCTTACTAATCTTCTTTTGTTTATGAAAAACAAAAAATTAAAAGTTAGACAAAAATTCATTCTGTTCTCATTTTTTATTTGTTTTCTTACATTTTTTAAGATAAAAAAAGAAAGAATCTCTTTTCTTTTGATAGTAAAATGTTACTTTAATACTTAGTATTTTTTTCCATCTCATGAGTTTTTTATACATATATTTTTTTATAAATATAAAAGAAAAAATTATGTACCGTATATTTTTTCATAACTATTTTTAATTATGAATTGATTATCATATATTTTTCTTCTAACATTACATCTCTCAATTATCGATTAGATTTTGATAAATTATTTTTTATTATTAAACTGAAAAAAAAGTATATTGATGCATAATAAAATAATATATTAATTTTGTTTGAAGTGATAAAAGAAAATATACTCGTGAATCAGATGAATCATATCTTAAAATTCGAAGAATTACAGGCAAAAAAGTTTCATATTAAATCTTTAAAACTTATTATAGGAAAAATATAAAATTAAAAAAAAAACTTATTTAAAATGAGTTCATATCAAATACAACTTCAAAACTATCATTTTTTCTGAATTATATGTACTTTTTTTATATTGTAGTGATAATAATCATGTATATAAATTTTGAGTATATTATTTTGGCATCTTCAAATTTTTTGGTCAAAATCTAGTACCACTTATATATGTTTGGGTTGTTCTCATTACCAAGGGTTATACATATCATGTTATGTGAATAATGATACAAGTAAGGAATAGTAATGAATTGAAAGACTTCTCCTTTAGAGAAAAATGTCAATGTGACAATTATCTTTAGATTTTTAGTTGAAAATAGTATCAAGTTTTATATATGATTTTGACTGTTTATGTCATGTGTTGTTTGTGAGCATCTAATTATTTAGGTGAAGATGTAATTTAAATTAGCTCATGTCTATATCATTATGTCATGTGTCTCTCGTGATCACTCATTTTTTCACATCAATATGTGATTTACATCTGAATTTGGTATAATGGAACATAATTTTCAATCTTTCATAAGAAAATAATGGATTAATCAATATCACGTTGTTATATATTACCAAAACTCAGACATTTTGCAAGCTCACAAAATTTACATGCCATTTTAAACTATTTTGCATATATAAGATGATATCAGAATTATATATCATGGAAATATTTATTAAAACACTAATTGATATCATGTTAAGTGTTTAGTCGATTTTTTTTAAAATATTTTTTCAACTTATTTGTTGTTAATTTCTCTCGAATGATCTAAAATAGAAGATCTTTTTAATGTAAAACAGAAAATGTCTAAACCTGTTCAACAAAAGACCTCAATTTTCACCTACTTTCTATGTTTGATTTAAAGATGTTTCTTAAAATGTCCAACACACAAATAGCAAGGGTCTCGACTATGTCGTCTATGTGACTTTTACATTGAAGAAAATATTAGTATTTTTAATAGTAAAAGGTCCATGAAATGAACCTGAGAAAATATATTTATCATTAATATCTTGATGAAGGGTATATGATTGGATGTAATTGTTTTCAAACATATCTTTAATATAACCCTTTTTGTCTAAACAAACGGCATTCTTCACATATACTTAACAGATCCCTAAATTTTGTTTGTCATTTAATTCTCAAAAATTGCTCGAGAATTTTGTTGAACAGTTTCCCATTCTTTATTAATCTATAAAGCCATTTATTATTAGTCTATGATGAAAAAATATTATTTTTCTAGCTATCCACCATATCCAAAAATCATGACATATACAGTAAATTTTCAAATTATTAATTTTAAAATCACTCTCTCTGGTTAGGTTCTTTGATTCCGATGTAGTGGCAAAATGTACTAACCACCATCTAACTTGCATTCACCAAATAGGTGTGTGGTCAAATGAAAAAGAAAACAACTTAGCACTTAACAAGGTTGTAGATATGGAAAGAATCACATATATTTGCATATACCTAAGTTATATAAGGTATTGACACCACTCTCAACCCAAGACCTTAAATCAATGGGTTTATGGGTCTTTATTCTTATATAGTGTTCCACTTTCTCATTTTTAGTCAATGTGGGACTTACAATCACACTTGGATTCCTAACAGTATCATTTAAAGATAAACTTTCGGGCTACTTTCAATTTTTAGTATCTAAAACGTGGTTTTGAGGTTTTAAACATGAAACCTCTGTAAGTTAAATGTGAATATGTAATTAGTATAATTAAGTTGAAATCACTCTAAATAGTTTCATTTACCTTTTATTTCTAAAATATTACTTTAACTTTTAAACTTGAATCCTAGGTAAATGCGAGTATATGATTTCATTTTAAGAAAAAAGCTATTTTGAGTAGTTTTAATTTTTAAACCTAAAACATGATTTTGAGGCTTCACCGTTGATATAATCATGTTATATCTTAATAGAGATGACAAAACGGGACATATTAAGTGGGTTGGCCCACTAGAAAAAAATGCATGACATGTTGACATTTTATATTTATTGGTCCACTTAAGTTTGACCGCACAAGTTCAGAACAAAGCGGGACATGCCAACATTTTTTAAGATTCTCAGTTCTCACTCTTTAACCACCTATCGCGTGGAGGCATCTCTATCTTTGTCGATTGAAAGAGCAAAACTTAATATTTGATTAAGAAAATGTTGTGATGATACAAGAAAAGTACATAAATCATAAATTGTTGGAGAACATGTAAAATGCCATCAATACTTATCATGTCAAGGTCAAACCCGGTAAATTTAAAACCCCTTAAGATGCATAAATTCAAAGATTATTTTTTTTATTTATGAAATCTCAAACATCAAATATTTTTACTTTTATTTATTAGGAGTGCACTCTAAAAAGTACAAAACCTTGAAGTCGCATTCAAAAGAAAAAAAGATAGTGAAACAAAAATGTTGATCACTATGCAATTCGAACCATAATATTCACTACACTTTTTAAAAGTGAAGCATGTCAACCTAACTCATATTTTATGGATCTAAGTAAAAGACGGACCTAATTGGACATATCTTCTAACCATGTAATTTGTATATATCCATGTGTTTGTTGACTTACAATTTATTTTTATTTATCTATTTGGACTTTCGTTATACAATCACATGTGTTCTGTTTAAGCGTCATGTTGCAATTTCTCATGTTTTTTTTTTTTTTCAGAAAACATTAAAATGTACTACACAGTTTTAAAACATTACCTGGCTTTTTAAAGGATGAAAAAAACACATACATGAATAGTTGAGGATAAAATCACATATTAAATGAATATTCACAAAAGTAATGTATTTGATAATCCGTTTTTATAAATATAATGAATACATATATCTGATTTTATTAATAGAATAAATACATATGCATAAATATCAGTTATTAGTTAATAATTATTAGTGAATTTTATTTTAATACCTTTTAACAAATATATTAATCATTAAATTTTGATTTTATATATTTTATTTATTGAAACTTACAAAATTGATTTTTTTTTTAAATTAACTTTTTTAAATTTATATTTTTGTATAGTTCATTTAATACAAAATTTATTTATACGTAATTTTATTAAAATTATATTTTTATCTAAATTTATATTTTAAAGACTTACTTTTGATTATTTTTATTTAAACAGTAAAATAAAATATAACAAATATTTGTGACCATTCATAAATTTGTGGGTATAAACAAATTGTAAATATTTATTCACGAATATCTATCAAATAAGGAGATGCAAATTTTTTAATACAGAATAGATAGGAAATAGACTCTACTTATATCTACACTAACCAGTTATCTTCGATTCGTAGATTTATTATTTCACTTTTAGTAAAACTAATATTTGTGGAACATGACTTTAAATATTAAAATTATATTTAAAACATGATTTATATTTTAATCTTTAGTTTAATTTCACTAATTTAGTATTTTTATTCAAAACTTTAACTTAAAAACATTAATTAAAACAAACTTTAAAATATACTAACCTTTCAAAATATAGTAATATCAATAGCGTGGAAAATGTTTACCATTTATATAAATATATTTTGTAAATTTCACAATAATATATTAATACAATTCTTTAATTCTTTAATAGTTCAAATTATAAAAATATACTATTTATACATGAGCAACTACAATTAATTCACATAATTGCATACAAATAGTTGATACTATACTTGATTACCCAAATACATGTATCTAAAATCGAAATTATTAGAGACATGTACTTGCTGTGTGACCTTTATATTGCTCTTCAAAATTATTATCAATGAGTTTCACCCTATAATCATCTTATATAAATTATATATATAAATTATCGCTTGAACAACAAGGGCTCTCGCTTAAGTTATAAATTATCGTTTGAGTTAAAAAATTAAATAGAGGCAAAAAGAGTTTGACTTTCTCGCTTGAGCAACATAGACTCTCTCTTAAATTAGAGGTTATCGCTTAAGCTAAAACTCGAACATAGAGCAAAATAAAAGTTTGACTAATTTCGCTTTAGATAGATTTTTCTTACTTGAACTACGCTTAAGCTACAAATTATCGCTTAAGCTATAATAATAGATTCTCACCTATTATCAATATGCAAAACAAAAAATGAAAAAAAAACACACACACACAAGTCACTCCAATTCAACCCACTCATCGATTTAACTCATCATGACACAATTAATGAAGAAGATAAGCTACAAAAAACCTAGTTTCCCTTACCTCAAACCAAGATTGGAACAATGAAAAACTTTCAAGATGATTTTTGAGCTATAAAACACTAAATCAATCTAGAGGAGTCAAAAACACAAGAACACATAGAAGAATGAGGTTTTGATCATAATCAAAGCAATAATCAACACCCTAAAACAGATAAATGAGAGTAAGATAGGATTTCGGATGAAGAATTCGTTCAACTAAATTCAAAGAAGACTCTGTCATGAATCCAAAGGTAACATCTAATTCAAAAGAAGATGAGAATCAAATGAGAAAAAGGAAAACAAGATCAAGTTGAAGAGAAAAAAAAAAACTCGAGTTAAGAGAGAGAAGATAATATTGCATTTTAGAACTAAAATAATTAAGCCGAATTTTTACACATGCATATTAATATTCTTTTGTTATTTAAATAAATTATAGGCATAAAGGGTATGTAAACTTAAAATAATAATCTAAAAATTCATACTCAAAGAAATAAGAAGTAAAAAAATAAAATAAAATCAGCCATAAATTAAAATAACATTCATCATAAATATCAACGAATATTTATGTTAAGTAAAGTAAAAGAAAATGAAAAAAAAAGAATGACTTGATATATCTTTATAAATAAAGAAAAAAAAGACAATTGATTATAAAACTAAAATCTAAGCAAATAAATAAATAAATCGGGAAAAATAAAACCCCCTTCCCCTGAACAAAGAGTTGCAGAGTGGAAACGTAGCAGCGGCGGCGGCGGAGAAAGGTTAGAAATGGTTAGCCAGAGGCAGCGATTGGCTCGCAAGCGATTCAAAGCAGAGCATCCTGAACTGTTTCCGAAGGCCGAGCCCACACCCCCCAAAGACCCTAGCAAGAAGAAGAAGAAGAAGAAGAAGAGTAGCGCGTTCAAGCCCAAACGGGCCGAGTCAAAACCCGGCTCCGGGAGAAGACACCCTCTTAGAGTACCCGGCATGAAGCCCGGCGAGAGCTGCTTCATCTGCAAGGCCCCGGACCACATCGCCAAGCTATGCCCCGAAAAGACCGAATGGGAGAAAAATAAGGTCTTATATTCTCTTCCTTCGCGCTATACATGTTATTAACCCTATTTTCACGCTTTTTGTGATCGTCAATTAACGTGGTTTATGTTAGGGTGTTGCAGATATGTTTACGGTGTCGTCGACGCGGTCATAGAGCTAAGAACTGCCCCGAGGTGCAAGATGGCGCCAATGATGTCAAATATTGCTATAACTGTGGGGAAACTGGCCACTCTCTCTCGCTCTGTCCGTACCCTCTTGAGGAAGGTTTGTTAATGTGTATCCACTTTTTTGTGTTTCTTCATCATATGAGTGTGATGTACACGTAGGTCTGCACTGATATATAGCATGTACATTGTAAGTTTTGGGGCTTTTAATTGAAATCTATACGAAACAGTTCTGCACAAGGTTATCAAATAGAGACTCAGATAATGAATAGTCTATCATTTGTATAGAATTGTATGATTTGTATACAACGAAATAGGAAATATTGCTTCATATACATAGTATAGTTGATATATAGTGTTCAATGCAAAGAATTTAAACTTGAAATAGATCAAACAAGTTAAGCAGAAGTCAGATAAAACAAAACTATTAGTTAATACATTGAACGAGTGAGTGCCAAATAACAAAGGAATAACTAAATAGGATAGGTTCACAAGTTTTCTTTCAATTCCTTTTTTTTTGTTTAAAAAAATTTAAACTCTCGTCACCTTTTAACCCTTTTCATGAGAACTGGTGAAAAAGTATTAGAAAGACATAAATCTTTGAATCGTACCAATGATAATATGGAATTAAACATTCACTCATGTTTTGTAGGATACCAAGTCATTTAAAATTCATCTTATGCTATGAATCAATAGATAGCCAAATTGTATTGAATTGTAAGATTCGAACCACGAAACATAAGAGTTTTGTAATTATAGTTGTGTACAGATTTCTAATTGTTCTCTAGGGCCTTTTAGGTTACACCTTAAGATCTTGTAAAGTAAGTACATGTTATTTAAGTGCGTTCATGTAAGTTACATTGTTGGTCAGAGGAGAAATATCACAAAATAGTATTTTATACAAGTGGTAAGCTGTTTTCATAAACTATCTTAGAGAACTTGTTAAAGTAAGCTGAAAACAACTTATCATCGACATGTAGTGCTTATGTCTGCGTTCAAATAGACTATGAATAAACTCTTCCAAATGGGAAGTAGATGGGTAGATAATGGTGTATACTACAAGTTATAAACTTTCATTTTACCTTTGCCTTTGATTATACAAGTGCGAGACTTGTCAAGAAGGGATAAGTTGTTTCACAAATAACCTTAGAACCGTACAGGCTTCCAATTTAATCTGTAGATCTGTTTCATAGATTGTATGGCATACATATGCATTAACACTTGCTTACTATTTAATCTAGGGCACACTGATAATGCAATGAAACAGTTAACTTTGTCTGAAAGCTTGATTGGTTTTAAAATATAAAGTATTTTCAACGAAAGCTGTGTGTCTAGTAACTTTTAGCAATTTCTTCCAGGCAAGTGTGATGTGGATGTGATCATTCATGTATGTACTTTGCCCGAGCTTTCAGGATTACGACTTATTTAATGGTCTCAAAAGGTTAAGTTTGATATGGGATTTTAAAGTATGGTTTCGGTAGTCACATGTTTTTTTGTAAAGAATTAAGTCGGGAATGTGTTTATGCATCTACTGAAAAATTTCTGCAAATGCTCAGTTTAATTTTCAAAAAAGATTTGTATATTTAAAATAGAAAATATATATTTCTTTCAATGTTTGCTCTCCTTTCTTGATAATAGGATTTCATTTAGTACCTATTTGGTTTTAAAAAAAAATGTCTTCTGTTTGAATTTCTTATTTTCACAAATAATTACGGAATTTCGCTTTATTTTAATTTTCTTTTCTTTTATCAAATACTAGGAAATAGTAAAAACAAGACTTTGATGTAAAAGCAAGAAAAGGAATAATTTGTTACTTTTTGTAATTATTTGTCAAAGCAGGAGACCTCAACAGAAAATGTCTTCTCAAACTAAGCAAGCCATTAAAATAAACTCTTCATATTAAAAGCTGGTTTTATGGCCATAACTTATATGTGGTTTTTTTGCTTAGCATGTAACTGTATATTTTTGCAGCTGGTTAATTAGCTCCTTTGTTGAGAATGAATCACATGAAGTTTTGTGGCAAATTGTGGGATTTTGCTTTAGTTAAACATAAAAGATTAGAGTGCTTCATTGCTCCTTAGTCAATGTTAGTTCCAAAACTCCAGTAATATTCTTGTTTGTTTTCTCCTAAGACAGAGGAAAAGCAAACAGGCTCACATCATTATTTTCTCATGTTCTATATTTTTTTTTTTGGTGTTGTTCGATTAGTTTTTATGATATGTTATTACGTGTTCTTTTACTATTGGGTGATGACTGGCTTCTCTACTATATTTTGGCTTGTAAATTTGTGCCCTAATTGTTGCCTTTGATAAAGCCTTATCTTCTCAATTTTCATTCTGATGGTGTGCTTATTTATGGGTTCTTTAATTTCTTTTCTCATGATATAATGTACATCGTTGCATTGGTGATGCAGGAGGGACAAAGTTTGCCGAGTGCTTTGTCTGTAATCAGCGGGGACACTTGAGTAAAAACTGTCCTCAAAATACTCATGGCATTTATCCAAAGGTATTGCTATTTCATTTAACACTACACCTTTAAGAGATAAATAGCAATATTAGTTGAATCAACAAAACTTGTCTCCTGTACGGTTTTTCTAATCTGTTGCAATTATTTATTTATACTAGGGTGGTTGCTGTAAAATTTGTGGTGGTGTTACACATTTGGCGAAAGATTGTCCGGACAAAGGACTGCGAGGATCTGTTGCTGGTAATGGCCCTGCTGGTAGATGTAAGTTTTTTGGGAAGAAGCTTGAATGGATTTTCTACTACTATATTTGTGCTTTTTCATATCAAGTGCTTTATTTTTGTGTAATCTGCTCGGAATCCATTTTCATTTATTTACTTATCTAAACAAGGCTAACACTAGTCCTGTTTTGCTGCTATTATGCAGTTAAATTCGATGACTGTAGTAGTTTTTTACTGTAATGTTAACTAATTACAAGTAGTGAAAGTGCATTTGTTCCTTTGGCACCTTAGGATAAAGTAGAACAGTTTCAATGCACAACTGCTTCTCCAACAATAGTGATATTTTGGCGCTTTAATAAATTATTCTTGTCCTAAAATAGATTTTGAAATTCTGTTCTTCATACCTGACTTTGTGGTTATATAAATTTGTTGCTGGTAAGGGAAATAATGTCAGTTGTGATAGGCTTGAATTTTTATTGCCATGAGGACACTGGACAGTTCTACCTTTTTTCATTTTGTTGGATGCTGATCTTCAATTATTTTATCTAATTCAACTGTGCAGTGGTCTTATTAGAAGTGAGCACACTACCTTTTTTTGCAATCCCTGTTTGAGCTTCACCCATGAAATATACATTGTCATAAAAAATGGACTAACATTTACTTAATGCCTGGCGGTGGGTCGAAGTATACTTTTAAGAAAAAAGATTTCCACCATGGAAATATAAATGAGCTCTCATTTTTGGAGTGATCATGCTGAACGTGAACTCGTTTTGTATACCTCAGAATTTTATAGCATTCAGTTATAATTTATTGTGTTGTATTTGATTGCTACACATTTACATGGAAGAAAGGTGCTCTAAAATATGCTGATGACTGTTCCTTCTTTCAGCAATGAGAATTGAAGAGGGTCCAAGGGGCAAGGTTACCAAATTTATTAGCGGTGATGATATTGAGGATGACTTCATGATGGATGACATACGCAGTGGCGATAATAACAAGTCAGCAAATTCAAACAATGGCAATGTAAAAACAACGAAGAAAGATCCTAAAGTTGTGTTCTTTAACTAAGGATACTTATCTCAATGTATTGTGTGGACACTGGTTTCCACTCTCCATTTTTGTTTCCTATTCTGCAATGTGCAGAATTTCTTCCAGAATGAATGTAATGGCTTCTGCAAAGTCTCCCCTAGAGTTTGAAGAATTGACATGTAAACGAGGATCGGGTCTCATCGCGGACCATAGATTTTACAGTGATTTATGAGATGTAGCTCAAAATGTAACAATGTTTTTTGGTACAATTGCTAGTCTTTACTTGTTGATTGACTTTCGCAGCATTGTTTTTCACTACTTTACATTTTATATGGGTTAATGTTAGTATGCAACAGTAACTTTCTCTCATTAAATTTAGAGATATTTTCTGTGGGATCATGATTTTATGTAACTATATGAACATTTTAATATACAAAATCTCACCTACACGTTTTTAAAAGGACTTTTAGTGCATTCAAGCAAAATAGTTTGATTAATCACTTATCATGTGTATATATTGGTGGCAAAACGGGTGGACCAGAACTGGTTAAGAGCCTTGGCATCTTGATTACCATCACATACAAATACATATTAAGCTTATAATTAATTATATAATATTTTCCAAGTTTTTAACAAATTAATTAACCTCTCTAATTTAATAAATTAAGTGACTTATCATTATGGTTTGTTAAATTGTTTAACAGTAATGGAGTATTGAACTTAATTTATAAGTATTTGTAATTTAAATTATGATATTAGTTTTTAAACAAGTTAATATTATTTTGAATTATAGCTTGCCATCCTGAAGTGTGTTCACGTTATTTTTACAATTGAAAACTAAACATGCTTAAATTGTTTTTGTGAAAGTGTGTAATAATGTGTTTTTCTCTGAAATTTTAGAATTTGATTGGTATCCCCATGAGTTGGAATAAATCATCCTCTTATATACTCACATAAAAAGGAGAATCTATGTGAAATGTATCAAATTTCGACGTACTTTAGGTGCATATTTGTCCCACGAAAACAGAATCAAACAGGCTTTAATTTTGGACGAATTAGGTGCAGGACTATTAATTATTTAGGATTTTTTCCCTAAAAAGACCTAATAAAAAACGAAAATTTCCAAATCAATATCAATATGATGACAAAATATTTATTAGAATAGATCTGATTTTTTTGAAGGTAAAAATTAAGCTATCGGGAAATCAAATAACTCGTGTGATAGGGTAGTGGCCATAAAACAGTTAAAAATTCGACTCGAAATATAATTTTGATATGATTTTTTTTTTCATTTTTTCGGAAATACTATTTAAAAAAATATTATTTTGAATACTATAGATCAGTAATAATACAAGTAGTGTTATATTTAAATTATTAATTTTAGTAAAATTATTATTATTAGTATAAAACATCTTAAGTTTATAATTTTATGATATAAACACTTTGTTTGGGAATTTTTCATTATATAGGAGAAAAATTAAAAAAAAAGATTTGAAGGACAAAACAAGCAAAGGAATACCCGCATTTAGCACATAAGATCCGGTGCATTATAAATTTGTCATCTGTGAAGGGTTATTTTTGGTTTTTAAATTTACTTTTGAAATAACGATTTTTCCAAATTTTGCTGAAAGTGAAAAAAAAGTGACTGATATTTTCATAAATGTTTTAAATAATAGATTATAATATATATTGAAATAAATTCTTACTGTCACTTATGATACAAGTTATTATATATATTTTTTATGTAATAAATATAATTTTTCTTATGTAATAAATAATAGGTTAAATTATACTTTTAGTCTCTATTTTCGTAGTAAAATTTGAATTTGGTCCCTCAATTATTTTTTATCTCAATCTGGTCTCTATTTTGGAAAATTTGACCAATTAAATCCTTTCTGTTAGGGGTGAAGTAACGGTGTTAAATGGGGTGCCACTTGTCAGCTTCTGGATTTTTTGAATTTTTTGAATTTTTTTATTTTTAGAACTTTTTTTATATTTTTTATTAACTTTTTTAAAATTTTTTTAAAAATTAAAATTTTGCCGTGTCAAGTGGACATAGTGCCACGTGGCAGTGACAGTGCCACGTGTCACTATTTGGGAGTTGTCATTTTCTCATTCTCAATTTGGTTCTTCTATTTTTTTTTGTCTCAATTTAGTCCCAATTTTTGTAAAAATGATGCAATTTCGTCCCCCTTCAAATTGAAACTAAATTTAATTTCTATATAAATAGGCACAAATATTTCTATCAAAATTGATATTTCAAGTAAATATTTTTAACAAGATTAAGTTTATTTTAATTTATATTTTACGTTAAATTTTATTTAAAATTGTTTTAAAGTTGTTAATAGAAAATAATGTTAATAAAAAAATTCATAAATTATATTGATATTTTATTACATTGTACTTTAATATTGTTTTTTATTTGAATTTATATTTTAAATAATTACATATTTTTAAAATGTGTAAAATTCAATAATTTCTATACAAATATTTTAGTTAGTATAAAAATAACAATTATATAATTTAAGAAAAATTAACTAGTTTATGTAACAATAAAAAACAAATAAATTTAAAAGTTGAAAACAATTGTAAGTAAAATTTAATGTGAAACAAATTTAAAGAAACTTGGTTTTATTGAAAATATATAATAAAAATATCAATTTGAATAAAAAAATCAAATTTAATAAAAATATTTGTATAACATTTTATAATTTTTGTTTTAATTTGGAGGGGAACGAAATTGCATAATTTTTACAAAAATTGGGACTAAATTGAGACAAAGAATAAAATAGAGGGACCAAATTGAGAATGAGAAAATGACACCTCCCAAATAGTAACACGTGGCACTGTCACTACCACATGACACGATGTCAGCTTGACACGTGGCAAAATTTTAATTTTTTTAAAAATTGTAAAAAAATTAATAAAAATAAAAAAAATTAAAAAAAAAAAAATTCAAAAAATTCAGAAGCTGACACGTGGCACCCTATTTAACACGCTTACTTCACCCCTAACGGAAAGGACTTGATTGGGTCACATTTTCCAAAATAGGGACCAGATTGAGATAAAAAATAATTGAGGAACCAAATTCAAATTTTGCTACGAAAATGGAAACTAAAAGTATAATTTAACCTTAATAATACTAAAGGTAAAAATGACTTTTAATTTTAATATTAATATTCTATGTTATATTAACCTTTAAATTATGCCATTTTAATTTTTAAAACCTTTTTAATAAAGTTCTACAATAATATAATAAACATTCAAGATTTTTTGTTTGAACTGTAAATCTGGTGATCCATTCTTAACTGTGTCGATTATTTTTTACTGGTGGCAAAGTCGTAAAGATAAAGCAGTGAATTAATGAGATCCCTAAAAAGCCCTTACAAATTGCGGTTTCACTCTAGAAAAAAAAAAAGGAGAAAAAATTGATAACTCTGAAAAAGAGAAACCCCAATTAAACCCTAATCTGCGCCGGTTGCTTTAGCTAAGTAGCACCTTCGCCTTATATCTCCTATGTAGTGTTTCAATCCATCAATCTCTTGTTATGGCTGTGATCGATAGCCATGGCAACCCGCCGAGCGAGTCATCCGTTAAAGCTGAGGAGAATCCTCAAACACTATCTTCTCCGGAACCTGGTGCCACTGCGAAGGTGAAGAGAAAGAGAAAGAAGAGAAACGAGGGATCAAACGAACAGTTCCAGGCTGAGGTATGCCCTAAACCCTTAGTAGACTCACCATTTTCTCAAGAGGGAAATGTTGAAGCCGCTGCAGATAATGCTTGCCCAAACCCCAAGAAGAAGAAGAAGAAGATTAAGAATGTGCATGGTGAAGAACAGCTTCAGGCATCTGACCCTCCAATTGCGGTTTGTGTGGAATCCGATGATACAAAGGGAGAAGGAGCTCGACAAGGTGATCCTAATGGGAATGGAGATTTGCACCCTAAACCCTTATTAGATACACCGGTCCCAATTGTTTCCCGTGAGGAAAATTCTGAAGGAACTGCATTGAACCCTAACGCAACCAAAAAGAAGAGAAAGAAGAAAATTTTGCAAGTCGCAGAGGACACACGTGACCCTTCAATCCGGATAGGTGTGAAATCTGATGTTACGAAGGATGAAGGATCACGAGAAGGTTATGGTAATGATAGTGGGGCTTTGTACCCTAAACCCTTGATAGATACAGCAGTCCCAATTGTTTCCCATGAGGAAAATTCTGAAGCAACTGTACTGAACCCTGGCGAAACCCTAAAGAAGAAGAGGAAGAAGAAAATTTTGCAAGTTGCAGAGGACACATGTGACCCTTCAATCCGGATAGGTGTGAAACCTGATGTGACGAAGGATGAAGGATCACGAGAAGGTGATGTTAATGATAATGGGGGTTTGTACCCTAAACCCTTGGTAGATACACCAGTCCCAATTGTTTCCCATGAGGAAAATTCTGAAGCAACTGTACTGAACCCTGGCGAAACCCTAAAAAAGAAGAGGAAGAAGAAAATTTTGCAAGTTGCAGAGGACACATGTGACCCTTCAATCCGGATAGGTGTGAAACCTGATGTTACGAAGGATGAAGGATCACGAGAAGGTGATGTTGATGATAATGGGGGTTTGTACCCTAAACCCTTGGTAGATACAGCAGTCCCAATTGTTTCCCATGAGGAAAATTCTGAAGCAACTGTACTGAACCCTGGCGAAACCCTAAAGAAGAAGAGGAAGGAGAAGATTTTGCAAGGTGCAGGGGAAATATGTGACCATTCAATCCGGAAAGGTGTAGAATCTGATGTTACGAAGGATGAAGGATCACGAGAAGGTGATGTTAATGGGAATGAGGGTTTGTGCCCCGAACCCTTACTGGATACAAAAATCCCAGTTGTTTCCCATGAGGAGAATGCGGAGGGAACTGCACGAAACCCTAGCCCAACCCCCAAGAGGAAGAAGAGGAAGAAGAAGAAGATTTTGCAAGGTGCAGACGAAAAATGTGAGGCTTCAATCCGGATAGGAGTGGAACGTGATGTTAAGAAAGATGAAAGATCACAAGAAGGTGATGTTAACAAGAATGAGGGTTTGTGCCCTAAACCCTTATTGGATACACAAATCCCGATTGTTTCCCATGAGGGAAAGGCCGAAGGAACTGCACAGAGCCCTAGCCCAGCCCCCCAGAAGAAGAAGAGGAAGAAAAAGATTTTGCAAGGTGGTGATCAAATATGTGACCCTTCAATCCAGATAGGTTTGGAACCGGATGTTGCGAAGGATGAAGGATCACGAGAAGGTGATGTTAATGAGAATGCGGGTTTTTTCCCTGAACCCTTACTGGATTCAAAAATCCCACTTGTTTCCAAGGAGGAGAATGCTGAGGGAACCGCACGGAAGCCTAGCCCAACCCCCAAGAGGAAGAGGAAGAAGAAGATTTTACAAGGTGCCGAGGAAAAATGTGAGCCTTCAATCCTGATAGGTGTGGAAGGTGATGTTAAGAAGGATGAAGGATCACGGGAAGGTGATGTTAATGAGAATGAGGGTTTGTGCCCTACACCCTTACTGGATACACCAATCCCAATTGTTTTCCATGAGGAAAAGGCCGAAAAAACTCCACAGAGCCCTATCCCAACCTCCAAGAAGAAGGGGAAGAAAAAGATTTTGCAAGGTGCAGATCAAGTATGTGAACCTTCAATCCAGATAGGTTTGGAGCCTGATGTTGCGAAGGATGAAGGATCACGAGAAGCTGGTGTTAATGAGAATGGGGGTTTGTGTCCTGATCCCTTGCTGGATACAAAATCCCCAATTGTTTCCCATGAGAAGAATGCTGAGGGAACTGCACGGAACCCTAGCGCAACCTCCAAAAGGAAGAGGAAGAAGAAGATTTTGCAAGGGGCCGTGGAAAAATGTGAGGCTTCAATCCAAATAGGTGTGGAACCTGATGTTAAGAAGGATGAAGGATCACGGGAAGGTGATGGTAACGAGAATGAGGGTTTCTGCCCTACACCCTTACTAGATACACCAATCCCAATTGTTTCCCATGAGGAAAACGCCGAAGGAACTGCACAGAGCCGTAGCCCAACCCTCAAGAAGAAGAAGAAAAAGAAGATTTTGCAAGGTGCAGATCAAATATGTGACCCTTCAATCCAGATAGGTTTGCAACCTGATGTTGCAAAGGATGAAGGATCACAAGAAGGTGATGTTAATGAGAATGGGGGTTTGTGCCCTGAACCCTTACTGGATACAAAAATCCCAATTATTTCCCATGATGAGAATGCTGAGGGAACTGCACGGAACCCTAGCACAACCCCCAAGAGGAAGAGGAAGAAGAAGATTTTGCAAGGTGCCGGCGAAAAATGTGAGGCTTCAATCCGGATAGGTGTGGAACCTGATGTTAAAAAGGATGAAGGATCACTGGAAGGTGATGTTAATGAGAATGAGGGGTTGTGCCCTAAACCCTTACTGGATACACCAATCCCAATTATTTCCCATGAGGAAAAGGCCGAAGGAACTGCACAGAGCCCTAGCCCAACCCTCAAGAAGAAGAGGAAGAAAAAGGGTTTGCAAGGTGCAGATCAAATATGTGACTTTAGTCCAAATCCCAAGAAGGGGAATTTGCATGGTGCACAACAAATATGTGATCCTTCCATCCGGATAGGTTTGGAATCTGATGAGCCAAATGAAGAAGGAGGACATCAATGTTCTGATAGAGCTGAAAGAAGTACACAGAACCCCAACCCAACTCCCAAGAGAAAGAAGAGGAAGAATGTGCAAGGTCAACAGCAACAGCTTCAGATTTGCGACCCTTCAATCTCGATAGGTGTGGAATCTGATGTTATGAAGGAAGGAGCAAAACAAGTTGATGCTAATGAAGTTGGGGTATCAGGAATAAGTGAAGAAAGCCCTTTACCTGATTCCACAGCCCCAGAAGACACGCACCGTAAAAAGGATTCTGTGAGGAAAAAAAAGAAAGCCCTTAAGTCTCAAGGGGCTGAAGCAGAATCAGAACCAGAACCAAAGGAGTCCAATAGCACAGAGAACCCTCAACAGTGCACCCTGGACCTGAAACCGAAAAGTAAGGTGAAGAAAGGGCCAGGAGCCAACGCTGAGAACTCTGGAGTGTGTTCTAAACCTGAAGTGGCACCCCAATTATACATAGCAGCCACTACGGCCTTAGAAGTTAAAGAAAAGGCAGAGCTAATTGAAGTTAACATAGAGCATTCTGAAGCGGGTTCTAAACCTGAATTAGAGCCCTCAATAGACATACCAAGTCAAATGGAGCCCCGAAAGAAAAAAAGAATGAAGAAAGAAAAGAAAAAAGAGACAAAACCGAGTGAATCGCATGCACAACATCCTCAGCCTGAACCTTGTTCTAATCATGCACCTGCAGTTCGAGGAATAATTGAAGAATGCCCTGGACCTGAAGGGGCAGAATCCAGTGGCAAGCCACCTGAAACGGCAGTAGCACTCTCAATAGACCCTAAAATACCAGACCAAGCTTCCCCAAACGACACAGCAACCCCAATAGACCAAGATCAGAAGGTGAGTGAGAAAAAGAGGAAGAGTAATCCTGTAGCTGCTCCCTCAACAGAGCCAACAATTCAAACAGGCCAAGATCCCCCAGTAGACCCTGCAACCCCAGTAGACCCAGAACAGATGACGACGAAGAAGAGTAAGGAAAGTAACAGTGCACTAAAAAACGACGGGTTAAAATATGAGAAACGCAATGCTGATCTGAGAAAAAGTAATCCTGTAGCTGCACCGTCAATAGAGCCAACAATTCAAACAGGCCAAGATCCCCCCATAGACCCTGCAACCCCTGTAGACCCAGAACAGATGAAGAAGAAGGGTAAGGAAAGTAATAGTGCACTAAAAAACGATGGGTTAGAATCTGTGAAACGCAATGCTGATCTAACTGCAGAAACCTCAGTTCAGAAGATAGAAGGACCCACAGCTAAAAAATCTATGGTATGTAGAAGGATACATATAGTTTCGTCATTGGTTGTATTATATGTAGCTGAAATCTCCTAAATCGTTAACAGATTCTAAGGAACAATGTTCTTCTGTTTCTTGAGATTGATATTATTAGATTTTGTCCTTAGTAAACAGAACTTTGGTATTTCCAGGTCAAACGCAATCCAGAGCGAGCTGCTAAAAACCCGGTTTATAGAACTGAGCGTCTCAAAGTCACTGAATCTCCCTCTAAACATCATGGTGGACGTTCCTTGGTATGTAGTGGCTTCTGCAAATTTAGTTTCTGTTGTGATTGAATTCTATGTTTGCTCTAGCCTGGAAAAATTATGAACAATTCCTAACGATTGTTTCTTCTGTGATTAATGCGGTTAAACCATTGTCGTGTATAAATTGTAGCAATTTGTTCAGAGTTGCGAGGCATGCCAACAGATTGGTCACAGATTAGAACAATGCAAGAGGTTGAGAACGCTTTCCAAGGATGAAGAAGTCTGCTTCTTTTGTGGGGAAATTGGCCATTCACTTGGACAATGTGGTGTCTCTCAAGCGGGTATGCTAAAATTTGAATGCTTTTCATGGGATGCTTTTTAGTTGAGTACGAGAATTGTTGATTTTCATGCGTCAAAATCGTGTTTCATGCAAATTGGTAATTTTGCAATTTTTTATTGAAATTTACATAACAGCAATACATGATGTTTCAGATCTTAGTTGTAAATGTATGAGCTTGCCTGAATAAATTTGATACATATTATTATTACAGGCCATCGGTGAGATCTTATTTGAATGATAAGTTTTTGTATTTTCTTTCATTAGCTCAGATTTTTAGCCATTCACTTCTATTTGATAATTAGACACCTTGTCTTATTGAATATGTTACGAATTTTGGACAACACACAACTAGGGATTTTCATTCTGTAGTTGGATTCGTTCTCTAATGGCCTGACACTTGCATTATATGCGTTTAATCTCTATTAAATACAATCTTCACATATCTGAAATGTAATCCGTTTCACTTTACTTTCTTTAATCTGCTATCTAATGATTCAAAATTATTTCATTGCTGATGCAGGGGGAAGGTTTGCGAAGTGCTTACTCTGTCATCAACATGGACACTTCGGCTATAACTGCCCCCAAAGTGAAAATGAAAAAAAGCATGAGGTGTGATTCTCTATTATTTTAGTTTTACACAATTGTCATATAAGTTTTTCTCTTTTCCTGGAATCTATATAGATGTATGGATACTTTGATTTGTTATCCTAACTTTTCCCGTCATGCAAAGTCTAATCTTTTCTCACAATTTATATTTCTTAGGAGCTTGTAGCAAATGGGGCTTTCAATGGAAGTAAGTGTTTCAACAGGAGACTGGATTTTCATTCTATATTTTGGGCTCACAATCTACTTACCTGAAACATGCATAATATACGTTCTATCTCTGTTACAATACAATCTTCACAAATCTGAAGTGTCACAGGTTTCCCTCTACTTTCTTAATCCACTATCTTGTGATTAAAAATTGTTTCTTTGCTGTTGCACAGGTGAAATAAGGTTTGATAAATGCTCACTTTGTCATAAACGTGGGCACCACAGCCGTAACTGCCCCCAAAATGGTCATGATCCAAAGGTGTTATTCTCTATTATTTGGATTTTACGCAGTTGTGTCGTTTGCTTTTTTATTTTTTTCCTTTTTAACTGCGATCTTTGTAAACTGTCATGTTGGATATTGTTGATTAGTCTTCATAAATTTTCCTGTCATTCTAAGTCTTTTCTTTTCATACAATTTGTATTCCTTAGGTGCTCGCAGCCAATGGGGGCCATCAGCAAATGTAAGTCTTTCAACGAGAAACTGGATTTAGTATCCTTTTTCATTTTTTTCACGATATTAGTTGTATATCATGTATATGTATGATGTACTCAAAATTCATTGGAATTTCGTAACCTTGTTTTTTAATATTGATATATATGTGTTTGTATCTATTTTTCAGGTCATGAAACATCTTGATATGGACAATTAATTTGGTCAAGGTAGGTGCTCGTATTTTTGGTTTGTGACTGAGCCTTTCCAAATGGGATGTACATTGCGTCATTTTTTGTAAAATAGGCCTCTAGTCGCATGTTAACAAAAGGAACCTATTCTTTATTCATAGAATATATGGGAAAGGATTAAACGTAGGCTTTTTTGGGGTGGAAATGGATAATACATCCCCCAACTGCCTTGCTCGTGTCTCTTACAACATGTGATCCTCATTAGTGCAAGTATTCTTAGTTGCTGTTTTAGATTGTAGTCCAAGGTTTGGTCCAATTGACAAAGTATGAAGGAGACTTTGTCATGATTGTTAATATTTTGGACTCAGACAAATGTTCAAATATGGAGTAGAAGTTCTATCTCAGAAACTGCTCTCTGTAGTGCACAAGTGAAAAATAAATTCCACGTTCATCTTCACTTTTTTGGATGTAGTTTGGTACAAATGATTCAGGGGATTACTTTCCTTCGACCCTGAATAATATGTTTATAGTTCTTCTATTCATGTGTCTTCAGCCATGAGTTTCTTCTGATATATATATTGTTAAGCAAGAAAGGGTAATGGTAATTATGTCTGACAACTTGCATTCCATTATTTGTAGCAGCAATGGAAACTAAAGGACAACCTCTTCCCGAAGTTTCATGTGAGCAGTACGGTCTTTCTGATGAGCACGAGTCAATTTACACCAGTACTCCCGCACTCGTGGGTTCCTCTGCCTTAAGATTTGATGATTATATCATGTCTAACAGACATGATTTCCCAATTTTGGTAGTTTTAAATTCTCTATTGGTTTTTCCGTAGCTATTTTTTGTTTACTTCTCTACGTTGGAATTAGTTGTGGCAGTAACAAGGTAAATGCCACAAAGGGTTGCTTAAGATGTTAAGTAATAAATACGACATGAGAAATGGCTCCAATATTTTTGAATTCTGTTGGTGACATTTGTTGAGACATTTTGGTTGCAGATATAGAATGGATTGCCTCTTTTTGAAAAAAATATTTTGATCCTTTTAAATTAGAATAAGAGTCTTGTGAACTTTATTTATGAAACATTTTATAATTGCTTTGATGGTCAAAATTTGGAGTTACCCAGTTGGCAAGTGATGACCATACACAATGAAAATGTGCATGAATGTTGCGGTCGAGCTACAATTTTAAAACTTTATGAATGAAGAACTTACGTGAGGTACAAGACTCTGATATTATATTTTTATGAACTGCGTTTGTTAATGGGGTGCCTATTGATACTGTTCTGCTACTAAAAATTACAAAGGAAACTGGGTAAATAAAAATAAGTTCATCTACCATGTATTTGTTCCGGTAAAAATATTCCATAGGGGTTTGTTTATGGATCTATTGGTATTATTGCCTGGTCTGTCAAACGGAACTTTGTTCTTAAGGTAGGAGAAAGAAAAGGAAGGCAGATGCTAAGTTTTTCATAAAAACCCAACTTGATCAAATTTTTTCAAAAGACTAAGGTAAGCTTAGAAGGAGGAGATTTTATGTAAGGTGTGATTTATATCCGTTTACATATTTTAAATTGATCTTAATTTTATTAGATTTATGATCTTTAATACACTTATCATTAATTATAAGTTTTAGTGACACAGAAAAATTCTTGAAAAGATTAATGTGAAGATCTAGAGGATTGAGATTTTCATAAAAACAATTAAGTGAACAATCTTTTAAAGAACAATTCGTTAATTGAATATTATTCGCTTAATGAATATGAAGTAATGGAACAAAAATACATTTACCAAAAATTCGTTGAATGAAATAATTTTATTGAGTGAAATATAGTTAGAGAAAGTTGGAGTTATCTTTAGGATCAATTTGTTCAAAAATATTGCACAATCTATAAATACATTCATGATGATTGGATAATCTAGAAATGCATTCTCAAGAATGTATTATAAATTATGCAATTCAAATTACATTTATCAATTACACAATTCATAATGTATTTTCAAATTCAAAAAGTATTTTAAAATTAAAAATATATTTTAAATTATACGATTTAAATTTTGTTTTAAAGTTGTACAATCTAACATATGAATCATATATTATTTAGACTTCTGCATTATCTCATAAAAATTATGAACAAACCATGAAAGTAGGTGAAAAAAAGAAGTCCAAAAGGATTTCTTTTGTAAATATTTTTGAGTTGTTGGTATTTATGGGTCAATTATCGCTCTTCCTACATTGTCATTCATATTTGAAGAGTTTACAGTTTTATATATAAAGCTTTGATAACTTGAAAAAAAAAACATGATAAGATAAAATATTGATTCCAACTGGGGATGTCAACGGGGCGAATAGGGTACGGGTAGCAGTTCCCCCGTATCCTATCCGCTGGATAAATATTCGTCCCGTATCCATATCTGTCGGGTATCCGTTATGCGGGTATCACCTATTTTTTTCATATCTGTGGGTATCCGCGGGTACCCACAGGTATTTACAAAAATATTTTAAAAAACAAATATTAACCATAATTAGTATTTTGATCAACAAGTTTCATTTCTTCGATTGATTCTTGAAAAACAAACAAATAAAAAATCACTATGTAGTTTATTTTTGATGGAAATATTAAAGAAATTACTAACTTCATCAATGTCCAACTCTTGCAATATTGTATAAAGTTTCATGTATTCCAATTTTAATTTAGAAGAGTCTGAAAACATAAATTAAAAATTTCTAACAATCACTTAATTAAGATATCTAAGTAAAAGTGTTAATTTCATTACCTTCCATGTTGGTTATAACAAGTCTTGGAGACACATCAATGACTCCACAATATCTGGATGTAATCTACTCCGTTATGGGGTAAGAATCCGACCACCATTATTGAATGAAGACTCATAATGTTTTTACTAATATATATATACATACATACATATATATATATATATATGTATATATATATATATATGTATATATATATATATATACATATATATATATATATATATATACATATATATATATATATATATATATATACATATACATATATATATATATATATATATATATATATATTTATATTTATATATATATATAAAGGTATTTTTCTGAATTAAAGTTTAGCGGGTAAGGGTATTCACGGGTACGAATACTATGATATCCGTATCCGTCCGGTTAACATGTGGCTATCAAAAATACTCGTACCCGCGGGTAGCGGATATCCAATTTTAATATTCATTTCCTACCCGTTGCGGGTTTTATCCGTAGATACCCACGGGTATGAAATTTTTTTGACATCCCAAATTCCAACCATAGTTTGTTTTTGTTTTTGTTTTAATTAATGATATATAAATATTTTGTAATAATTAGATATATTTCCAAGATGAGAAAAAAGAATTGCTTCCACACTCTTACGCAAATTACAAATAGCAGTTTAAAAAAAGACGTAAATTAATTTTTTGATGAGAAGGTAGTATAAAATGAAAGAAAATGTGTATATAATAAACTTGTTTCTTATGATTAAAATATTAAAGCGCAGAACATAGAGCAATTGATGGCTAGAATTAAAAAGTGAAGTGCACGTACACATGCAAAGAATGCATGGGTTTCACAGAATAACTTTCTTCCTTCGTGGATATTATCGCCCATAAAAGTTTTGAGGGATTTCAACCTCTGTTTCCTTCCTCAAAATTCTCTTTCTCTACCTTTTTCTCTCAAACTTGTTCTCATTACCATTTGCCTCCCCCAAA
Organism: Vigna unguiculata; assembly: GCF_037176805.1. NCBI lineage: Eukaryota > Viridiplantae > Streptophyta > Magnoliopsida > Fabales > Fabaceae > Vigna > Vigna unguiculata. The sequence goes on from NC_140798.1 coordinate 42,315,521, forward strand.
AATAAGGATCTTCTCCTCTCTCTCTCTCATTTCTCTGTTTCTTTCTCTAACCCTTTCTATCTCACTTCTCCATACTCTTTCTCTATCAACTACGACAACATGGTACGTTCTCTCTCTGTCGCTAACCCTCGTTTATGTGTTATTACATTGCCACACATGATGTTGTTTCCATGCTTATTTTTTAGCCAATTTTATGATTTTGGAAAGCCTAGAATTTTTCACGTTACACTTAAGAACTTTTAATCTTCTGGGGGAACCTAACAAAAAAGAAAAGACAACATTTTAATAGTATATGAAGTAGTCGTGATTTGGCCCCTAAAGGAAGATCCTAGGATTGGAAAAGAATTAGATTGAAAGGGAAGATTCTATTAACATGTTGAGCCAGATTCTTTGATGGGAATTAGTCATTGACAAAGCAAGTCCGTGCCAATAACATGGTTACTAAAAAAACTTAAGTCTGGTTCTTATTATCATCAAATTTGTATATGAACTCATACTAATGTATTCCTTTCTGTTTCGAAAAACGTATTGTAGGCCAACTCAGCATCTGGAATGGCTGTTCTTGACGAGTGTAAATTAAAGTTCCAGGAGCTAAAGGCAAAGAGGAACTACCGTTTCATTGTGTTTAAGATTGAGAACTACGAAGTGATGGTGGAGAAACTTGGAAGCCCAGAAGAAACCTACGAGAACTTCACTTCATCTCTGCCTGCCAATGAGTGCCGATACGCTGTCTTTGATTTTGATTTCACAACAAATGAAAACTGCCAGAAAAGCAAGATTTTCTTCATTGCATGGTAATATGATATCACTCAGTTCCTGTTCTCTAACACAAGCTTATTTAATCTTTGGAAATACGAAGAATGACAGAAAAGCTATTAACATATTGCAGTATAGGATTCTTAGTCTATAAATGAATGTTTGTGATGTTCAAATACAGAGTTTGCTATGATGTATTTTTATCTTTACTTGTTGTTTCTGATGTTCAGGGCTCCTGATACATCAAAGGTGAGAGAGAAGATGGTGTATGCGAGCTCCAAGGACAGATTCAAGAGGGAACTTGATGGCATTCAGGTTGAGTTGCAAGCAACAGATCCCAGTGAGATGAGCTTTGATATCATAAAAGCAAGGGCAATATAATTATGTTATCCAATTATTAAGATTTCACCCTTTTCCCTACAGTATTCATTTCTTTATTTGTTTGACTTCTGCTGTGTTTTTTTTTGTTCTTTTTTTCAACTGGCCTATATTGTAAACCGGTAGTTTAATATGATACCTAGAAAAGCACTGCCATGGATTACAGGCTTTATCCAACAACCTTATTATTGTATACACTACATTCTTTGAAGGTACAACTGCATTCCACCGCAATTCTATTGTGATCTTGTGTTTCTTCTCCACACTTTTTCCCCTTCTAAATTTGCAGAGATTAACTGTTGTGAGACACTAGAAAAAAAACCCTTTGACGACTGTGTAATTTTATGAATAATTGGTATAAGCATATGATGAGAAACTTATGTTAACTGAAGATAGAAATTGAGCTTATTGTCAGGCAATCTAAATACAAAAGGCCGATTAGAAAACTGTATGACAGGAGCTCTGTTACGATGTTATTTCATATGTTTATTTTCTTTAATAATTTCAGTCAACATCTGTTTTATAATTAATGTTAAGTAAGTTTCGTTGCCAGCTTCGTAAATGTGAATTGATTCAACAATTCAATTTTCTTCAGCTACCGTGAAGATAATGATCGATTCCGTGATCCAAAATTCACGAAAACCATTTTACTTTACGACCTTGAAATGTCATCTGGACAAAGTCCCCACAAATTACTAAGCGCGTTGACTCGTGTACTTCCCCCACAAAAACTTTGTTTCTTACGAAAACAACCACAAAGTAATATAACATGATTTTCGAATTCCAGTTCTTCCATCCAAGAAAATTGCGCTTATTGGCAAACATGAGAGCGGACTCAAACGTTTTGTTTCTTGTGCCTTTCACTTTGTTGTTCCTTATTGCAATTCCACAATTGTGCTTGTGTGCAAATTCAACCTCTGACCACCCAATGGAAGAGCGAAAAGCACTTGAAAGTCTCAAAGGAAGTTTCTCCAACAGCTCCATGTTTGTTTCTTGGGAAGGAAATGATCACTGCCAGTGGAAAGGAGTGCAATGTGATGCTATCACCGGACACGTTGTCAAGCTTGTTCTCCATTGGCAAAAGACTTGCAGTTATCGTCGAATCGGTTTTGTACGCACGTGCTCAACACAAAATTCTAATGGCGTTCACCCTTCTATATTGGAGTTGAGACACTTGAACTATCTCGAACTCACAGGAATCTCTTTTGGCAATGGTCCTATACCAGCATTCCTTGCTTCCATGAATCAGCTGACACATCTTAACCTCTCTGACTGTGATTTCATGGGAAAAGTTCCTAACCAACTTGGTAATCTTTCAAACTTGCAGGTTCTTGATTTCAGTGGAAATCCTTTAGATGTTGATGATCTGGCTTGGCTTTCGAAACTTTCATCACTGAAACACCTAGCAATGAAGGGAGTAGGCCTTGGAGGGGCATATGATCTATTGCAGGTTCTTGATACCCTTCCTTTCTTGTTGCAAGTAGAGTTCTGTGGATGTGATCTTACCAACTTGAACTTTCCTGCTGGCCATGTTAATTACATTTCTTGCCAATGTTCAAGTTCTGAATCTTGCTCAAAATTTACTTTCTGACCCTGTTCCTGATGCTTTTCTGAACATGAGATCAATTGTAGACCTCAACCTTGGCTACAACAATCTCACTTCATTTCCAAATTGGTTGCTTAATCTTGATGCCCTTGTGAATCTTAATCTTTCCAATAATCCCTTTGATAAAATTGAAGCCTCCGTGATATCTATCTTGACAAACATGTGCTCTCTCCGATCATTAGACTTGTCATCTAGCATACCTATTTTTGAAGGGTCGGGGCTAGGTCAGGAAACTATTCGGGATGTGGAAAATACGATTTGGAAGTTTTAGTGTTGAGAGGAAGTGGAATTAAGGACAGTTTGCCTAGTTGGTTTGGACTACTGTCAAATTTGAATATCCTTGATCTTGCAATGAATTTATTCTATGGTCCAATTCCATCATCCTTTGGAAATTTGATGGCCTTGACAACATTAGATCTTTCGGATAATCAACTACATGGGTCAATTCCAGCTACTTTTGGACGATTGTCATCTTTAAGTTTATTGGATCTTTCTAATAATCACTTGAATGGAAGCATTCCTGAAAGCCTGGGACAACTGAGGAATCTAGTGACCTTAAGGATGGTTAATAACTCATTCACAGGTATCATATCAGAGATTCACCTTCGTAACCTCTCAAATTTGATAGAATTTCAAATAGGATACAACAATCTGGATTTGAAGACAGACTCCAATTGGGAACCACCTTTCAAGTATTTACAAGTCCTTGGAATGGCCTACAATAATCTGACACATTTTCCTCAGTGGGTTCAAACACTAGAGCAACTTTCTACATTAGACATCTCCAACAATCAGATTAGTGGAAATATTCCAAAACATTTTGGTCATCATCTTCCAAACTTGTATAGGCTAAATCTCCGTACTAACCTTATAGAAGGTTCAATACCAGACTCATTGTGCAAGATGGAAAACTTGTTCATTCTCGATCTCTCAGAAAACAGATTTTCCGGCACAATTCCTGATTGTTGGGGAAGGCAGTTTTTCTGAGTCTTAAGTGTGGCATCTAATCGGTTATCCGGCACCATTCCAAACTCATTCGGGAATCTTACGGTGGGATGGTTGAATTTGAGCAACAATAGCCTCCATGGAGAGCCTTTTCAACCCTTGCAAAGCAACAAATGGTTGCAGATTTTGGATCTCGGTGAGAATCAATTTACCGGAAAAATACCTTCATGGTGGGCAGCAATAGCTGTTCTTGAAATTCTGAGACTGCGGGGGAACTTGTTCAGTGGTGATATTCCGACATCTCTCTGCCAGTTCTATAATGTAAAAATCTTGGACCTTGCTGATAATAATTTGTCAGGTTCAATCCCTCCTTGCATTGGTGATTTCCGGGGTATGATGATAAAAGGAGTCGAAGCACCACCAGCATTCACTTATAATGCAGACGAATGGGCAAAAAGGCATTTCAAGCAATTCTTGAAAGGAAATGAATATGATTACACACAAAAATACGCATATCCGTATTTGGTAAACATAGACTTGTCGAGTAACAGTCTCATGGGATCAATCCCTGACGATGTAACCTCTCTTTCAGGGTTGATTGGCTTCAACTTATCACATAATCACTTGTCAGGAAAAATCCCAAACAATATAAACAAAATGCAGTCGCTGGAGTCTCTGGATTTCTCCAACAATACCCTTTCTGGTCCCATCCCGACCGACATGTCCATCATCCATTATCTAGGTTTCTTAAACTTGTCTTACAATAATTTATCAGGTTCTATTCCAACAAATGATCATTTTCTGACCTCTGATAATCGATCTTTTGCCGGCAATCCACATCTCTGCGGAGGACCCCTGGCGAATAAGTGTTCCATGAAGAAAACAATGATAACGGTGATAAGAAAGAAAAGGTGTTGTTTTACTTAGTTATTGCACTTGGCTTCATAACAGGGTTTTGGGTATTCTTCGGAACTCTGTTTTTGAAGAGGGATTGGAGACACTCTTACTTTCTTTATGTGGATGGGGTTGTAGATAAGATTTACGTAGCAATAATGGTAAGAGTAACAGTGTGGAGTCGTGAGATGAAAAATGGTACACTAGTAGAATAATCTTCTGATTAGTCCAGAAATTTTGTGATAGTTTTAGATTAAGCTTTATAATTCCATTGAACTCAATCAGGGATGTTCTTTCAAATCTATCTCAACCTAATGCTGAATAACTTCTACAAAAAATTGAAAATTATAAATTTTAACAATAGAAACAAATAGTTTAAAATTTGTGACCCACTGAACTAACTTTATCCGATCAATAATGAGTAAATAGGGTTAGATTGAATGCAATGCAAAAATTTAATTCAACCCGAGTATTTTATATTAGGTTAAATAATAAGTATGTACAAATTTAATTCGACCTAACTTTTGTATATATAATTTGGAAACTCACTTGAAAATTCTTAGGAAGTAAGTGACTGATTTAAGTATCTAAGCTTAAATATAGTGTCATGTTGGGCGCTATATAAAATAGCAGAATTGTTCTAAAGTTTAACTTTTGGTTATAAGCTGAAATGCATTAACTTTAGCCACAACAATGAGTTTTAACTTTGAAAAAGGCAATAAATTTGTTTCAAAGACAACTCTTGTTAAGGAATAATCATCAATAAGAAAGCTCTCCAAGTTGAAGGGTTGCCCAGGGCTTTCCCAAAGACCAAGCCATTTGATTCCAAATTCAATGTAATGAAGCATGAAAGGGTTTTTCTTCCTGCACCCCCAATTTTTTTTCCTACACGTCCGACTTTTTATAATTCCACCGCTACCCTTTTGGTTTATAGTTACCAGTTTTCAGAAATCGGTATTATCGACTTTCAAGATGCAGGTGTACGAAATTCTGTTTTGACTTGAATTTTTTTTATTTTTTTTGGTTGGTGACCCTCAAGCCTTTGTTGACAAGTCACAAGTTGTTGGAGAAGTGAAATAGGAGTACCAAGAAGGACTTGAATATCCTCGAGATCCATATAATATCTCCTTACTTAGTAATTGTCATGACATCCCGTACCCAGAAGAACATAATCATTAGGCAGCTTATGAGTGAGTAACTTTATTTACATAATCATTATAACACTTTCATTTGATAACATTCTTATATTTTTACTTGTTACCCTTGCAGGATGCACTAAGACGCGTTACGAGCATTGTACAGATGATGGTTGTGAAGAACATGCGAAGAATAGTTGAGGAGATCCAAACATTTGTGGTCGATATTGATCTTTATTAGGGTTGGCAACAGGGTGGGACGAGACGGGTTTCGTTATCCTATATCCATCTCTAATATTGATCTTTTTAGATTATAGTATTTTGTCATGGTTGTTATGTCACGAAGTTTATTTTATTAAACTAAAGGATCCAATGTTACCAAATTTCAGAAACCGATATTATCGACCTTCATTCTTGTAGGTGTTGGCTACGAATATATTTAGTTTATAATTTATATATTTTTTTGAAGGTCTTCACAGTCAAACCTGAAGGTGTAGGAAGAAAAATTAGGTGTGTAGGAAGAAAAACCCAGCATGAAAAATTTCCCAAAATGGAATTGGGTCGAGACAATGAATTGTGAGAATTGTGTGAGACTATTGCTTCATGCACCTCACAATTACTAACTGTATCTCTACAATAATAAGATCATACTTAAGCATCCTTCATTATTGCATTATTGTCGTTGCTACCATAGTTGTTACTATGCTGCTGCAGACAAAAGAAACTACTGCAGAGAAAAAAAAAAGAGAAAAAAAAAATAAAATAAAAAACTCAGATCTATCTACTTTGGAATGGATTTATTGTGTTATCAAACAAATTCAAGGATTTCAAAGTCACAACTCTCCAATATGTAAATGAGAGCACCTCTAATTATTATTTACTTCCGGAGAGACATAATTATAAGAATTTACGAAAGCAATTTTGGGATTCATTTGATATGGTTCAAGTTTTGTAATTATGAATTATTCTCTTCTCATATTTATATTGTGATTCTATATTTTCCAACATTTTAACATGATATAGAGACTTAAATATTTTTCAACATTTTAATATGATATGAAGAGGTTAAATATTTTCTAAGCAATTATAAAATAAAACAAGTAAATAATGTTAATATCCGTGGTTGTGATTTTTTTAATAAAGCTTAAAACTTTGTTTATATATATATATATATATATATATATATATATATATATATATATATATATATATATATATATATAATTCATATTTCATAATCATTCTCCTCTAAAACCTACTCTTTGAAAATCCAAAATTTTAAAGTAAATTACATTAAGACTTCCAAACTTTGAATTAATTATATTAAGAATTTTAAAATTTTCTGAAATTATATTTATATTTTTAATTTATTTTCACTATTAAAATTACCTCATTTTAAGTGTATTTGTGATGTTTTTAAGTATGTGCATAATATAAGAATGAGAGAAAATATAATATTTTTATTCTACTTTTCAGTATATCATTTTCGTTCACTTATAATAGAAAAAATGAGTTTATTAAAGAAGACGATTTTAAATATAAGATTTTTTTAAAAACCCATCTGTAGTTGAATTCTTTCAAAATCATGATAAATCCATAAAAAGAGGAGGAGAAGAAGAGATGAAAAAGAAGAAATACACTATAATCTATTCTATTTTTCAATATTTGTTTTTAATTCACTGTGATAGGAAAAACTTTTTTTTTTTTAAGACTACTCTAAAGATAGAATGTCTTGATTCTTTTATAATTGATTTTAGCCGGTGTATTCTACATAAACACCTAACTCTTTGATATAAGCTACTCGGTAGTTTTTATATTACTTTTCAAAATAATCCTGTGATCTAACCAAAAAATAAATAAACCTTACATCTCAACGACAAGAACACAGTATATTTCACGTCACACATCTCTATAACAAAAAATGTTAAACTAGACAAAATTTATGGATGAAAAAAATATATTAATGAAACATGATATATGCAACGGCTTTTACAAGGTAAATTTTAAAATTTTAATTATTAAAAAAAATATTTATTAATAATGCTTTTTTAAAGTGTCGATAGATATATCATTATTATCTTTTTTAATTTTATCGATAAATTCATATGTAGTTGTACTTTTTAAAACTTGTTGGTAATTTTATTAATATAATTCGTGTTAATATTTTTGGTTAAATCTAATAAAATATTTGTTATAAATTGATCGAAAAAAATTGAAAAAAAATAATAGGAGAATAATAAAAGAAGGAAGAGAAGAGGAAAAAAAAGATAATGACAATAATCATGATGGCAACAACAATAATAATAGCGGTGACAACAACAAAACAAAGAGTGAGGAAGGAGGAGAAGAAGAAGTCTCAGACATCAAACATGACTGTGAGAGTAACACAACAAAGGAAGGAGAGGAAAAGTTGAGGAGGAAGAAAAAGAAAAGAAAAAAAAAAGAGAAAAAAAGAAGAAGAGGAGGAGGATGAAGAAGACCAAATCACAATATTTAGTGATAGATAATTACCGAAAACAACAAATAACAACTAACAAATCTTGGTTGTAAGTGATGATTGACGAATGTACTTATTTGTTAGTAAAATATTTTGGTCTCTGAAGTTTGACTTAAATTTGAAAATGGTTGTTGGTCGAAACTTGGTCACTGTTTGTTTTCTGTACTTTCAAAATGTTTTTGATTCCTATTTTTTGATGACGTTAAAAATAATAAACGACATGTCACATGTTATTAATTTTTTTTTATAAAATAAAAAATTAGCGTCGGTTAGAGACCATTTCTAAATTAAGGCCTAGTCGACGCTAATTTTTTATTTTATAAAAAATAAAATAACATGTGACACGCCTTTTGTTACTTTTAACGTCATCAAAAAATAGAGACTAAAAACAATTTTGAAAAAACAATGACCAAACAGTGATCAAGTTTTGACTAGGGACTATTTTCAAATTTAGGCCGAACTTTAGAGATTAAAAACATATTTTTTTCCTAAAATATATAAAGGAGTGTTATACCAACAAATTTTCCTATTTATCTTATTGGCGAATCTTTTATTAACAACATTTTGGTCATCAATAAATTATCAATAATTTTGATTCATCAACGAATTTTAGTGATTATCAATAAATTTTATTAGTTGATAAATTATTTTTTTGTATTAATCTTCTGGACGCATTTGTTATTTTTTTTCCATATAATCCAATCAATTCTAACTATATTAATTTCCTCTAATAATGTCTTACCTCAATTAAAAGTGACAATATTTCATATTTCATAATTCATTATCTCTCATTTTAATAGACCAAATTTTAAATTTATTCAATAGATCTTTTGATTATTATTTTAATCAAGTGGTTGTCCTTAAAATTGGAGTTTAATTAAGCTAGATTATAGATTTTAAATATTCTGAACATATATTTGCCTTATAGACTCAATCAAGTTGAAATCAAGAGTATACATTTATGCTAAATGTGCATGCTTGTTGGACTAACGAAGGTTGTGGCTATGCTTCTGTGACCTTGTATGGTGGAGAAGAAACAAGATTTGTTTAAATAACTCCCTCCGTACAGCTCCTACAACCCTAAATGTTTAGGAGACTTTGCATTATAGGTTTCTTTCAATTTGTAATATTAATTAAATATTTTTCTTATAAAAAAAATTTATAGTAAGTAAAGTATAATATTATTAACGATATGCTCAAAATATAATCTTACAATAGATTACTAAATAACAATTAAATAAATGTTAAATATCTATAGAAATAATAAATAATTAATATGAGTGAAATTTCATGATAATAAGAACAGGTATTAATCTTATAAATGCTTAGTGAATTTGATGAATATTAAATAAGTTGAACCAAGATAATGAAAAATCTTATAACGAAACAAAAGGTTTTTAAATGAAATGAAGCTAAAAAATATAAAAAACAAGATAAGTCGTTGTACAACAAAAGAGAGGAAGAAGAAATAAAAAAGAATTTTTGTTTAAATGAGATGAAACTAAAAATTAAAGAAAATAATAAATTAATTCATTAGTTTTATCTAATAAATTATAAGTATTTAAGTAATTTAAAGTTGTATATTTATACTTGATTTGAAAATAAAATATTATCTATATTTATAATAGAAATTTTTATCAAAATCATAATCCATTATAACATTAGCAAAAGAGAGTTTATTTATCATCTTATTATTTCTATAAGACACCTAATACTACCACCCATTAGTGCATAATGTGGTGGTACTGTTTCATGTGATGTGAAAAATTTTGAGTTTTTATTTTTTATTTTTTTATCCTAAAAGGAGTTTTGTTAGAGCCAAGACTAGTAATTTTGTATGGGACTGTTAGGATTGTATTTTACAACATGTGAAACAAGACTGAAATAAACCCTAATAGGTATATCAATCTCAACATAATGTACAATTAAAAATACTTTAAAATAAAAATAATAACATGTTATAAAAATATTATATATTATTATTATTCAAACACAGTTATTAAATAAATTATAAACATTAAATGAGTATAGGACAAAAAATCAACCAAAAAAATGTATGAAATAAAAATGTGACACTAGAGAGTTAACGGTGTATGTGAACTTAGAGTCTGCACCAAAACCTAACGTTGTACAGATTGTAGTTAATTGCAATTAAGAATAGGCCCAAGCTATATGCTATCTGCCACGTTTTTATTTAATTATTACAATATTACAACTATTTTCTAAATTACTATTAAATGAATTGAAGTCAAAAGTTTACATTGATTTGACAATAAAACAAAGTAAAGATATTAGTTGTGTAATATAATTCATTTTAATTTTAAAAGTTATATTTTTATTTATACTTATAATTATTTTTATTTTATTTTATATTACTGTTTGAATGCTTGTTTCTTTCACATATATACCATAACCATGAATTTAAAAAGTGAGTTATGACAATCCAACATTTACCAATATAAGTACCAATATCCTTTAAATGATGTTAATTACATAAGTTTTAAATTATTTATCACACATATGCAAATTTATTTGTAAAATTTTTCTTCGGAATTCTTATAATTTTTGCATATTTCAGAATCCAGACAAAAATCACCCACTACAGACATGTTTCCTGTTAGATTTTCTGAAAAATTTAAAATAAAGAGGGTTTCATAGTGTCAAGTTTTCTGTAAATTTTCAATTCATAATTAAATTCCCTATGCACGTAAAATCTATAGAAACGTTTACACGTCGAATTCCAGTCAAAGTTTTACAAAATAATTACGTGAAGATTATTTTAGCATGAACGTACGGAGAATTTAGGCGTATTTACCATGATAAGATTTACATTCACAAATTTATTTTTAATTGATGTAAAAACTCTAACGCATTTCTTAAGCAAACTAAATATTAATGAGTAATTGATAGTAGGTGATATAATAATTCCAATAAATAACTATTATTCTTAGAATACAATTATATTTTGTTTGGATCAGATAATTTAATAATAAAATTCATTAATTTAGAAAATTTGAAATTTTTTTGAAGTATAATGAATTGTTTTGATGAGAAAAAAAATGTTAAATATGTCTTTATTTTCTCAACTTTGATGTAAAATTGAAATTCATTAATGTTTGAAACTTTAATATATTTTAGTTTTCAAACATTAAAAAAATAATAAATATAGTACTTTTAACTAAATTACATTAAATTTTTTGACGTGTCAACACGTTTATCAAGTGACGTTAAAACGAGAACATGTTAAAGGGTATAAACAACTCAAATGCTAACATGAAACGTGTTTGACACATAAAAAATGACGTAATTGGGTTAAAAAAACTATATTCATTCATTCTTAAAGTTTGGGACTAAAATGTAAAATTTTTAAAACAATAACGAATTTCAATTTCAGATCCAAATTCAGGGACTAAAAGTATATTTAACAAAAAAAAAGGAGAGCAATTTTAATAAGGTATTTCAAATAGCTAAAATAATAGAATTTGAAATTCATTAAAAAAAGAATGAAATTAAAATTTCACAAGTTGTGAAATTCCTCATTGATCAAGAAGAAAAAAGTACATAGGTTCAAAAAGTTGACTCATATTGACATTCAGCTCGAGCAGAGCCGTCTCGACATCTAGCATGAGCTGACTTACCTCAAATATGAGCTCAAGCTGACTTAACTCGACCTTCAGCCAAAGCTGACTCGTCTCTATTATGACCGGAAGCGACTCGTCTTGACCTTTTGTCTGTCGACCCAGCTCGACCTTTAGTCTGAGTCTACTAAGCTTGATCATTCAATTTAGGCTAGTGAGTTGGACATTCGTCTTGGGTGACTTAGATTTGCTTTCGACCCTCAAACCTACTCAATTTGACCTTCGACCTAGGCTTACTCAATTCGACCTTCGGCTAGTGCCAAATAGTCTCAAACTTCAACCAATATTGACTCGTTTTAACTTAGCTTGACTTTTGGCTAAGGCTAACCTATCTCAACCTCTGGCCTGAGCCAACTAGTGTCGACATTCAATTAAGTTGACTCGACTCAACCTTTCGTCGAAGTCGGCTTGGTTTGACCCTTCAACTCTGGCTGACTTAGTTTGACGTTTGGTCCAGACCAACATGGTTCAACCTTCGAGTTTGAGTGACCTAGCATGACCTTCGACCCAGGCCTACTCAACTGACCATCAGTGTAGGTCTACTAACTCAAATTTCAGTTTGTTCCGACTCGTCTTGTAGTTTGACCAAACAAGAGAAATTAATTTTAAGAAGTGTGAACTTCTTCTCAAACTTTTTAAAATATAATTTTGCCGTAAAAGAAAATCTAACTTGCTTTCTTAGTACAAGAAAATTACAATTCAATATGCTTCAATTGTTTTACCCAAACAAAAAAAATTTAATTGAAAATACCATATATTTTAATTTCTTTGAATTGTTAAAATTCCTTATCAAAACACTATATTAAAATAACTCTCATCTTAAAAAATAAACTTTTAATCTAACTCAAATATATAAATTGAATTTGTAATTAAAATAAAATTTATATCCACTTATTTATTATAAATCTGTCTTATTTTTAGTTAATTTGAGATATATAATATATCAACTTTCTAAAAAGAAAGAATTTTGCGAGGCAGAGCTTTATATTTACCGCAGAAGAAAATGATTCAAAATCTATATTCCGGACCGGATATAATAATCAAAATCTGCAAAAAGAAAAATAAAAGTTTCTAGATATTTCAAAATGAAATTTTGCAGGAAAATTAGTCCGAATATTATAATCGCGATGATAAAAATATTGTTAAATCAACACTTATCATTTGATAATTTTACCCAAATACACTCTTATTTCAATTTATTATTTTACTATAATGAATCATCATTTTATCAATTGTATATGCATTTTAAAACATATTTAAAATATTCAAAAAATATACATTAAGCAATAATGATTTGAAATATATAAAGTTTTGGCTTTTTTAAAATTAAAAATATTATTTGAATTCATTAATATTAGATAAAAATAAAGGATAAAAGAAATTATTAGTTTATATATGTATACTGTTTAATTTTTTTAAGAATGTATTAATAAATTCTTCTTTATATATATATATATATATATATATATATATATATATATATATATATATATATATATATATATATATATATATATATATATATATATATATATATATATTTGGAAATTTAAGTGAGTCTATGCACGTTTGCAATAAATGAGAGGGTTTGGTAGAAGACTCATAAACTTATTATCTTTAAGTTTTAAGTTTGATGTGGTGTCAATATCTTATGTGGATTGAATTCAGGTTTCATGATTGTTGTATTTTCTTGGTAAGTTCTCTCCTTGATAGTCCTATCAATAGTATTAGAGTTTATGGTTAGTCTTATTGACAGGCTCATACAAGTACAATATGGTTCCTGTGTCAAAGTCTTCCTGACAATGGTTATAGGTAAGTGTATCCTCTAAGTTGAACACGCAGTAGTACGCAATGAGTACTAGTGGTTGAGAATGGTTCTGGTCAGGGAGGAGAGTACCATTGTGGAATGGACTCACCCTGGGTAAGATTATTGAGAATCTAAGTGTGAATTTATGCCTCACATTGAGTAGAAATGAGAAAGTTAAGCAACATATAAAATTTAAAAAATCCATAAATCCATTGACTTTAAGGTTTTGGTTAAATTTGGTGTCATTCCTTACACTACACATGTAAAAAAAAAAATAATATAGAAAAAAGAATACAAATGACACATCTTTCTCTTCCCTTCCTAAGTGGACAATATGAACATATACATCAATACCATACGCATCTAATTTAATAATTTTTTTTTATTTACGATAGTTAAAAAATGCTTGTACTATTACTATTATTATTAGCGTACACATAGGCGTTGTCACGCCTGTGTGTACGTATTTTTAAAATATATGTAATATTATATTAATAGGTGATAATAATATGATGTTATTAAGTTAATATATAAAATTAAATTAAATTTATTAATAATAAAGTGAAATATATCACAAAAGATGAGAGAATAACTGTTGATAAATAGAGAAAAAGAGAAGAGCAAAGATAAACGATTTTATAAAAAAGTTTGTAAAAATAATGGTCAATTTTCAAAAATTTAATAAATAATTATATTTTAAAGGGTAAAATTGGTATTTTGAAATATGAACACAAAAGATGGAATCCTCTCTTTATAATATGTGTACACATTTTTTAAATATGAATTATAATATGTTTGTAGGTGATAATAGTGTAATGTTATTAAGTTAATGTATAAAATAAATTTATATTTATTAAAAATAAAGTAAAATGAATAGAAAAATAATTTGTTGATGAATAAAAAAAAAGATAATATGTTTTAACAAAAATTGGTAAAAATAATCATTAATTTAAAAAAATTTAATAAATAATTATATTCTAAAGGGTATAATTGATATTATCAAATGTGGACACAAAAAGAGGGAATCATCTTTATACATTGTTATAGATTATTATTATTATTATTATTATTATTATTATTATTATTATTATTATTATTATTATTATTATTATTATTATTATTATTACAACTAGAACTTTTTGTTAACATAATTTCGGTCATTAATTTTTTTTTTCTTTAAGAATTACATTTTTTTTAAAATAGTAAAATATATTTTCACTATGAACATAAAAAATTATATTTTTGTAAATATTTGAAAAATATTAAATCTAGCAGAAAAACTGTACAAATGTATGAAATAATTGTTAATTGTTTTCTAAGACCATGTGTATTATGCTATACATTTGAAATTTATATTACTAAATTTTTTAAATTAGTTTTCATGACATATAATAATCATTTAAATCACTACAAAATTGGTTATTAAACTAGTAATATATTATATATAGTAATCCGTCAACTTAGAATAGAATAATTATTAGTTGGAATATAATTTATAAATACGGTTAGATAGTAATGAAATTACTTATATGACTATTTGATAGAATGCCCATATTGCCATCACACAATTAATTACAGTTTATATTAAATGCCAACTTAGCATGGATCCCAATTAATTTATTCACTATAAATAGGGAAGGTTTTGCCTAGCACCATCCAAATCAATTGAACACCACCATGGCTATCTCTAACAAAAGTTATTCATTCCTAATTCCTCTGTTTGTCTCTGTGACCATGTTTTTCATGTTCCCTGGTAAGGTAAAGTCATCACAGTCATTAGCTTTTAGCTTCAGCAAGTTTGGTCCTGACCAAAAGGATCTTATCTTCCAAGGTGATGCCATTTCCACAAACAATGTCATACAACTCACTAAGTTAGACAGTGCAGGAAACCCTCTACGTGGTAGTGTGGGAAGAGTGTTACACTCTTCACCAATGCGTCTTTGGGAGAACTCTACGGCAGTGTCAAGCTTTGAATCTTTTTTCACCTTTCAAATATCAACACCTTACACTTCTCCTCCAGCTGATGGCTTGGCCTTCTTTGTTGCAGCATATGACACTGTCATTCCTCCAAATTCTGCTGGGAGTCACCTTGGACTCTTTTCTAACAACATAAACAACGCTCTCAGAAACTCCTCCACCTCTAGAAACCAAACCACTGTTGGTTTCAAAGATGTATCAAACAATGTTGTTAACAATGTTGGTAACAATGTTGTTGCTGTTGAATTTGACACCTACCCTAATCCCGATATTGGTGATCCAGCAAATAAACACATTGGAATCGATGTCAACTCCATTACGTCCAAGGTAACTACACGGTGGGATTGGCAAAATGGGAAAACAGCCACTGCATACATCAGCTATAATTCTGCAGCTAAACGACTCACTGTTGCTACTTTTTATGCTGGGAGCAATACTGTGATTCTCTCCTATGATGTTGAGTTAAATACAGTGCTTCCTCAATGGGTTCGTGTAGGGTTCAGTGGTTCAACCGGAGGAGAGACACAAAGAAATACCATTTTCTCATGGTCTTTCACTTCAAGCTTGAAGAACAACGAGGCATAGGAGGAGAAACAAGACATCTTTATTACAACCGTTGTGTGATCATATACGTGGATCAACTATATCTTACAAGCATGTAATATATATATATAATATATGATGAGTCAATAATGACAAGTATGGTGTATACTTGTGTGGTGTTTATGTATGAGTCGGTTTTTCTTGTTTATATATATATATATATATAAAAGTGAAGAATATTACTAAAACCAGTATATATGAGTTTATTTAGTTTGCTGTGAATTCCATAACCATGCTTGGAAATAATTACCTTCAAAGCAAAATATTGGAACGTAAAAATGTTAATATTAGGTGTTGTGTGTTAGAATATCAAGCATAACTTACAATAGTGAAAATAATGTACACACGTGTGACGTAGTCGACATCATAGATAAAAAATATGGGTTTTCAAAGACATGAATGCCCGAAAATGTTTGAAGTGCGGATACCCGTATAAATTTCTTTTTCGTTTTTGGTGACTTCACTCTCATACAATACAAGTTTCTATTCTAACTTTTAAAGTCAAACAAGCATATGTTTATGCTTGTAGAAAGAATCTGATTGGGACTAATCGTGATTTTGTGTTTTATACACACGTTCTCATCACAAAATTCACCTTTCTATATCTAAAAAATTTGAAAATTATAAATTTTAACAAAAGAAACATATAGTTTAAAATTTGTGATCCACTGAACTAACTTTATCCAATCAATAATGAGTAAATTGGGTTAGATTGAATGTAATGCAAAAATTTAATTCAACCCAAGTATTTTGTATTAGGTTAAATAAATAAGTATGTACAAATTAAATTCGACCTAACTTTTATATATGTAATTTGGAAACTCACTTGAAAATTCTTAGGAAGTAAGTGACTAATTTAAATATTTAACCTTAAATATAGTGTAATGTTGGGCGCTATAAAATAGCAGAATTGTTCTAAAGGTATCTAATGGAGAATAATGAGTTTGACACAACACAATTCTGACTTTAACTTTTTGCTTATAAGCTGAAATGCATTAACTTTAGCCAATACAATGAGTTTTAACTTTGAAAAAGGCAATAAATTTGTTTCAATTACTAACTGCATCTCTACAATAATAAGATCATACTTAGGCATTTTCATTATTGCACTATTGTCGTTACTACCATAGTTGCTTCTATCATCACTGCTGCTGCAGACAAAAGAGCAGAGAAAAAAAAATAAGAAAAAAAAAAAAAAACATAGATCTATCTAATTTGGAATGGGTTTTATTAAGTGTTATCAAACAAAATCAAGGATTTAGTATTTATAATATTTGACAACACTTTTAGGCAGTTGAAATGTGTTGACATATGAAAATTATTGTGAATAAAATCTAAAAAGTGAAATTGACGTACTAAATAGATGGACACATATTTTCAAATTCACAACCCTCCAATAAGAAAATGAGAGCACCTCTAATTATTATTTACTTTAGGAGAGACATGATTATAAGAATTTACTAAAGCAATTTTGGGATTCATTTGAAATTGTTGAAGTTTTGTAATTATAAATTATTCTCTTCTCATACAATACATTTTTTTTCTTTACTTTTATATTTATTGTGATTCAATATTCTCCAACATTTTAATATGATATGAAGAGCTTAAATATTTTCTAATCAATTCTAAAAGAAAAACAAGTAGATAATAAGATATAGAAAATGTAATTTAGATTTGACAATGGTTCTAAAATAATGAGACCAATATAATGATTTATAAAATGATATTTTAAACTTAATAGTGAATTAAAATAGTGAGTCTCGATAGTTATAATATTAAAGTGTTTTAATGTAAATAGGAAGTTTTATTAAACTAATTTCTTTCACTAGTGCAAAAAGATTTATAACGTCACTAATTTCATTTCGCATATAATTAGATTCAACTTTAAAAATATGTGATGACATTTTTATAAATATTTTGTCAAAATTGATGTCAGACACTCTCATAACAAACATTAATCCCAAATTTGATGTCAGACCTAAGTGTCAGGTTTACAGAGGGGGTTTCACTGGGGAGATACAACACTCCCCCTCCAGCGGAAGCATTCCCAACCACGAGTACTCCTTTTCTGTCTTTTTCTGTACCGCCAGTGAGATACAACACTCCCCCTCCAGCGGAAGCATTCCCAACCACGAGTACTCCTTTTCTGTCTTTTTCTGTACCGCCGTTATTCTTAACGGAACACGCTTTACCTGGAACCCTTACCAGGAAGACTTTCGATACTAGGACCATACTGGTACTGCACTCGTCTGAGCCGGTATTAACAATCGGCTCTGATACCACTTGTCAGGTTTACAGAGGGGGTTTCACTGGGGAGATACAACACACCAATGAGATCTGAGCCTAACCACATAAGACACTGACACCACTCTCAACCCAAAACCTTAAGGCAATAGGTTTATGGGTCTTGATCCTTATATAGTGCTCTACTTTCTCATTTCTGGTCAATGTGGGACTTAGACTCACACTTGGATTCCTAACACTAAGGTAGTCCGACATCCTTTAACATTTGTTGACCCTAGGTCCGAGGTCCTTTAACGTTTATTTTGAGGGGGTTCGATGTTAATTTGCATTTTAAAATTTCAGAACCAGCGCCAACGTCCTCACCTTTCTCTTTCTTGTATGCGGGAAACCTTCAAAGTGCAACGACAATGTCACACTTGTATAAGGAAGTTTTTCAACCCATTTCACTCCATCTTGTTTTGGGTGCTCATTTGGACTCAAACCTTCATTCTTCTTGATTGTTTTTCGCATTAAGGTTAGTTTTTTCATTCATATGTGTGCCCAAAAAGGTTACATTTTGACTCAAATTTTTTTATTCAAATGTTGAGTGCTCAGGTTTGAGATGTTGGTAAGATTTTTGGGTGAAAAACTTTAAACTTGATCATAGAGTCTAACATGTTTTTTTTCATAGTATTTTTCACCCATTTTCCCATGTTTTATAACTTTATTTGAGATATTCAGAGTACTTAAAAAGTTTTGGAAATTTTTGTTGTATATTCTTGAATTGTATATTGTTTTTTCATGGTTTAAGTGGAAGAAAATGTTGACACAAAATTTTAAAAAAATAACCCACAAATTGACATTTGTTGTCCATGCAACAAGTATCAATTAATGTTTGTTACAAATGTACTAGACGTTAATTGATGTCTATTCAAAGAGAACAAACATCAATTTAACATCTTTAGATATGACATCTGACCTTCAACAAACGTCAGAATACTAAAATAATAGATGTTAGAGCTTTTTTGTGTTAGTGATTATTTTAAAACACTTTATTGCTTTAGAAACTACACTTCTAGAGTTCTATGATTCCTCTATAGGAGTTTTCTCTCTCTGTTATTTGTCTAAAGATCGGAGACCGCTTGAATGATCTTCTTAGCGAGTTATATGATTCCTTTCTATTAAGTTGAATTTCTGCCATTTTTTCCCTTGGTCAAATCTGTTATGGTTTGCATGTGCCCTCCTCTTGGTTGTATGTGTGGTTTTAATCTTCTCTAAAAGTCTTTATTCACTAGTGATCATAATAGTATGTTCGAATTATTCTTGTAATGTTTATATGTGTAGATAGAACATCTCGTGGAGCTTGATGTGTTTTGTTGTTTAGAGTTGTCTAGAGGTGTTTTAAAGGTGAGGGAAGCTAAATTATATAATTTTAATATATGGTTGATTGTTTAGATTTTTGAATTGTGAATTGATTTTGGTGTGATATTGAGTTGATTATTCTGTTACTTGAAATGTATTGATGAACTATGTGAATGAAGTTTTGAAGTGGGACATTGTGAATGTGAAAAACTATTTGAAATGGTAAGGTACTGTGAATATGCTTTCGTTTGGTGTTAATATGTTGATTTTAGTGTATGATTGAATGAGAGAGTTATGCTTGAGCAATTGGCCAAATTGGTACTGATTGTGGCATGCTTTTACAACTAACAATGACTTAAAACCTAGTTAAAAGTGCACCGATGTTGTTTTAAACCAACTATATTTTGTTACTTTAATTTTTCATTTATATATATGATGTAATTTAATTTAATTTAATTTAACTTAATATTGTGCCGTCTTAACTCAGTGGTAGAGCGTGTGGTTTTTAACCATGTGGTCATGGGTTTGATCCCCACAAATGGCGACTTATCCTTAAATTACTTTAATTTTTCTTTTTTATATATTTTCATGTAATAGTAGTGATGTTTGATATGTCGTATAATAGTTTATATATCAATTTTCAATTTTTTTAGTACAAATTTTAGTTAAGCCTTTTATAAATTGAAGAGGATTGAAAAAATAGGTTTGGATTGCTTTAAAATGTCTTATAGAAATGATATATAAATTACTCTTGGGATTAAGAAAAGGTTTGGAAGTTCCAATTTCAGTAATTGAACAAGTAAACCTCCGCAATTCAACAATATGGTCTCATGGTGTTGGGTGGTGTGGGTGGGCGTTGGGCACAAACACCCAATTATAAAGTCAGTGAATATTTTTGTGATAGAGCTGAGTTGTGGTTTGTGCCGCTAAGCATGCCTATTTCAAAGAGTTTCAATGGTCTTTGGTGCTAGGCGCGCACTCATCACAAAGAACTTTAGGGGTTGCCAACGCAAGGTGTCGGCTTAGGCCACTAGGCACTAAGTGGATCTTGGGTTTAGGAATGTTAGTGTTAGGTATGCCATTAGTACCGCTAGGCGTAAGACAATTCAATGTTTTTGTTTTGCTATATAGTTTTTATTTTGGCTGGTTTTGTTGGTTTTCAATACTTATATGAATTTGCAAGGATTGAAGTAAAGATATAAGTTGTTATGATTTAAGGAATTTCATGCAGAAAATCTTATTGTTGTGTTTTCTTTAGTGTATACGTTAATGTATGGATTCGATTCAAGTAATGGTATCTTGACACTGTAATAACCATTCACACTCAGATAGAGTAGAATGTGTTATGTGGTGAGAGTAGCAAAAGATCCTAGTTTAAGAATTTTTCCTTAGCCTACGTCGTGAATGGTAGGGTGAAACCTATTAGCAATGACTTTGTAGAGACTAATGCAGAAAACACATTTTATTACAAGTAAAAATGACTTACTATAACATGTATTCTAGTGTCATAGTTGCGGGAATCATAGAAAGTACGCTCTTTTTATGACGCTACGAAAACCTTTCATAATAAGTCTGACTTACTATGACAGGTTATTGAATACTTGTCATAATAAGTCAAATTTAATATGACATGTACTCTATACCTAACACAATAAGTGATTATTTTTTTAATCTTTTCAACCCATTCATGATAATATTACCTAAATATAATAATATATAATTCCCAAATAAAAGAATATCATTAACTTACTTTATCCAATAAACATTATCCAAAAGAGACTTACTCTGTATCAGAGTATATATATATATATATATATATATATATTAATAACAGTACATAAAAATATTTTTCAATAATATAATTTTAATTTTTTTTTAATTTAGTAAAATACTAAAAAAATGAAAAGAAGAAAAAAAGAATAAACTAGTATTTAAAAATGTGTTTATAGCTTTTGTTGTTTTATCAATTTATATTTTGAACAAAGAAAATGATGGGTGTTGGTTGAGGAAGATGAGTGGCATTTAGTTGCCATAAATGTCCAAATTACTATAGCCACGTCCATGTCCTTTTAACTAATATTATTTTTAAAATATTTTTTATTTTAAAGTTTATTTTATTTTATTTTATCATAAATATATTACTCTTATATGTTTTGTAATACAATTTTTTATTAAATTTAATTGTTTGATGGTAATTTAATAACTTTAAAAGCTATTTCAATAAAATTTGTATACATTTTTTAATTGCGCTGTATATAAGCACTAACAAAAGTATATATTGCAATAAATTATTACATGTTTAGTTTAATGTTAAAAAATATAAGCTAAGTTCATAACTATCTTTAAATTAAAACAATCTTATGCTTCTTTTATGTGTAATAAAATACTATATTAAAATTTCACGGTAATTTATTTTCAGAGCAAAAACATTTAAAATCAAATAACTTCAAAAAAAAAAATTTACAAGTTTAATTTGATTTAAAATTAATATTCTCATTGGACGTGATTAATAATCAAATAAAAAAGTTGAGGAAGAATAAAAATACAATAAAAAAAATATGTTTGAGTGAATTTTAAAAACGTGTTTATAGTTCTTATTAATTTATATTTTTAACGTAGAAATTGATGGATTGAATTTAGTTGCCATAAATGTCCAAGTTCATTCAAGAGTTGCCAGCAACACAAGAAGGAATAATGAATTTCTATACCCACGTTCATGTCCCTTTAACTATCATTAATTTTAAAATATTTTTTATTTTAGAGTTAATTTTTATTTATTTGTATCGTAGATGTTACTCTTAGATGTTTTGTAATACAATTATTTTTTTATTGAATTTAATTGTTTGATGGTAATTTAATAACTTTAAAAACTAGTTCAATAAAATTTTTATACATTTTTTAATTGCGCTGTTTAAGCACTAACAAAAATATCTATTCCAATAAATTATTACATATTTAGTTTAATGTTAAAAACAATAACGCTATGTTCATGACTGTTTTTAAATTAAAACAATATTATGTAATATAATAAAATGTTATATTAAAATTTTAGTAGAAATTGAAATTAGTAACTATTTGAAAATTTGATCCATTTTAATCTCACAACTTTAGAAACATGTAAATTTAATTAGTAACTATTATGTTATTCAGTTTATTTAATGTTTAAATTGTGTTTTATGGTAATATTTGACATCGCTTTAATGTTAGCTGACAAATACATATAAAATGTCAAATAAACTTAATAAAATTTGGTTAAAAAAATAAATTCATGCATTTCGTAAAGATTGAGACTAAATTGGTCCAAAATTTTGAAGATAGACTAGTTCTAATTTTCACGACCAAAAATATATTCCAATTTAACTAAAATAACTTCAAAATCAATTTTACAAGTTTAGTTTGATTTAAATTAATATTCTCAGTGGATAGTGGATGTGATAATTAATCAAATAAAAAAGTTGAGGAAGCAAAAAGATATAATGAAAAAATTAGTTTAATGAATTTTAAAAATTTGTTTATAATTTTTAATAATTTATATTTTTAACATAGAAATTGATGGGTGGCATTTAGTTGCCACAAATGTCCAAGTTCATTCAAGAGTAGACAGTAACCACAGGAATAAATTTATTCCTATACCCCACGTCCATGTCCTTTAACTATTGTTATTTTTAAAATAATTTATTTTAAAGATAATTTGAAAAATATGTTTTTTATCATAGATCTTAATTATTTACATGTTTTGTAATACAATTTTTTTATTAAATTTAGTTGTTTGCTGGTAATTTAATAAATTTGAGAGCTAGTTCAATAAAATTTGTATATATTTTTTAATATCTTTGCACGACAAAAGTTTACAAAAGTTTATATTTCAACAAAATTATTAAATGTTTAGTTCAATGTAAAAAATGTTAGGAGTTCAAATATTTCATAAATAAATAATATGTAAAATAAAAAAAATGTATAAAATAGAGAAATGAAGGAACTAACAAACACTAAAGAATAAAATATGGAAAAAAATTCACGAGACTTAGTGCAGTAAAATTTTATACTAATAAAAATTAATGAGTACACCACAATTTTTTTGGGAGATTTCAATGATCAATAGAACACTATTCTCTTCACCAAGAAAGTGAATAACAACCTAATGAGTACTTTAAATAAACAATAGAGTTACCTCAATATATGAGAAGAGGAATAAAATCTTTCCTCAAAGGTAAATTTTCTGCACATACTTGCACAACATAAACTAGTTGCTCTTTTCTTCTTCTTCACTCTCTCTTATAACTTTTTTTTTTCACTAGAGGCACTCACAACTTCTATCTGTCTCTGTTTTTCATTCCATTTTTTCTCTTAACAAACCTCAAACTTGATGGAAGTGTTGCATATTTAAATTACACAATAGATTAGGAGACCATAAAAAGTTATCTCCTTTTATTTTTCTTAATTAAATCAATGTGGGTATATAATAAATTGATGATCCACTTTAAAAAAAACAAGTTAACCCTACATTCATGACTCTTCCAACATTAAAACAATAATCAACTTTTATCTACAATAAAATATTATATATCATATTAAAATTTTGCGGTAATTTAACTTTAGAACAAAAAGTTTTGAACATAAATCAAATCACTTCAAAATCAAATTTACAAGTTTAATTTTATTTACAATTAATATTCTCATTGGACGTGATTAATAATCAAATAAAAAAGTTGAGGAAGAATAAAAATACAATGAAAAAAATGTGTTTGAGTGAATTTTAAAAACGTGTTTATAGTTTTTATTAATTTATATTTTTAACGTAGAAATTGATGGATTGAATTTAGTTGCCACAAATGTCCAAGTTCATTCAAGAGTAGACAGTAACCAAATGAATAAATTTATTCCTATACTCCACGTCCATGTCCTTTAACTATTATTATTTTTAAAATAATTTATTTTAAAGATAATTTGAAAAATATTTTTTTTATCATAGATCTTAATTATTTACATGTTTTGTAATACAATTTTTTTATTAAATTTAGTTTTTTGTTGGTAATTTAATAAATTTGAAAGCTAGTTCAATAAAATTTTGATGGGTTTATATATTCTTTCATATGTTATGGTTATAGACATGGTTATTGAGAGATTGTGGTTTTATATGGTTATAGGACATTAGTCTAACACATATAAGACTTTAGAAACCACTTTTACACCAAAATCTTAAGGATGAGTCCCTTGTTTTTTCTTCTTCTTTTCATATGGATATATTTTCCTTCAGGTGTATGAGTGACCCCTTTTTGGTTATGGTTATGGTTATGCGGTCAGTCACTTCGGTGACCCCTTTTTTGTTATGGTTATGGTTATGCGGTCAGTCACTCTGAACCATCGACTCTGATACCACTGTTGGGTTATATTTTTTCATATATATGGGTTATGTTCATAGTCATTGAGAGATTGTGGTTTTATATGGTTATAGGACATTAGTCTTACACATATAAGATCTTAGACACCACTTTTACACCAAAACAAACCTTAAGGCAATGTTGTTATAGGTCTTTATTCTTATATAATGTTTAACTTTGTTTTTTCTATCCAATGTGAGACTTTGACTCACACTTGGACTATTCCCAACAAATTTGTATATATTTTTTAATATCTTTGCATAACAAAAGTTTATATTTCAACAAAATTATTAAATGTTTAGTTCAATGTAAAAACTGTTAGTAGATCAAATATTTCTTAAATAAATAATATGTAAAATAAAAAAATTTATAAAATAGAGAAATGAAGGAATTAACGAACACCAAAGCATAAAATAAGGAGAAAAATCTACTAAACCTAATGCAGTAAAATCTTATACTAATAAAAATTAATGAGTACACCACAATTTCTTTGAGAGATTCCAATGATCAATAGAGCATTATTCTCTTCACCAACAAGGTAAATAACAACCTAATGAGTACTTTAAATAAACAATAGAGTGACCTCAATATATGAGAAGAGGAATAAAATCTTTCCCCCAAGGTAAATTCTCTGCACAGACTTGCACAACATAAACTGGTTGCTCTTTTCTTCTTCTTCACTCTCTCTGATGACTTATTTTTTTCTCACTAGAGGCACTCACAACTTCTATCTGTCTCTGTTTCTCATCCTATTTTTTCTCTTAACAAATCTCAAACTTGATGGAAGGGTTGCATATTTAAATTGTATAATAGACCGGGAGACCATAAAAAAGTATCTACTTTTATTTTTCTTACTTAAATCAGTGTAGGTCTAATAAATTGATGACCCACTTGACAAAAACAAATTAACCCTACATTCATGACTGTTTCAACATTAAAACAATAATCAACTTTTATGTGCAATAAAATATTATATATCATATTAAAATTTTGCGGTAATTTAACTTTAGAACAAAAAGTTTTGAACATAAATCAAATCACTTCAAAATCAAATTTACAAGTTTAATTTTATTTATAATTAATATTCTCAACGAACGTGATTAATAATCAAATAAAAAAGTTGAGAAAGAATAAAAATACGATGAAAAAGATGTGTTTGAGTGAATTTTAAAAATGTGTTTATAGTTTTTATTAATTTATATTTTTAACGTAGAAATTGATGGATTGGATTTAGTTGCCACAAATGTCCAAGTTCATTCAAGAGTAGACAGCAACAAAGGAATAAATGAATTCCTATACCCACGTCCATGTCCCTTTAACTATTATTATTTTTAAAATATTATTTTTCTTTTAAAGTTATCTATAACTATATATAAAGGGGATTCCCTCTTTTGTGTCCACATTTCATAATTCCAACTTTACCCTTTATAATTTAATTATTTATTAAATTTTTAAAAATTAACGGTTATTTTTATAAGTTTTTATAAAATTATTTACTTATCTCTTTTTTCTTTTTTTCTCTTATTATTCATCAATAGTTATTTTTCTCTTATTTTCTTCGTACATTTTATTTTATTTTTTATAAATATACTTTTATTTTGTTTATTAAATTAATAACATTACAATATCATCAATTCTTAATATAATTCAAAAAGTGCGTACACACAGGCGCGATAGCGCCTGTGTTTACACTAGTTACTATGGATGAGAATAAGCTGGTTAAGACATATTTTGTTATCTTATACTAATTCTTAATGAAAAAAATAGATTCACATTTTCATATTTAAATTTAACAGGTATAAAATTTGTTTCATTTTCTATCTGATCATGTACTGGATATATACACATATATGTGTCAGTATTTTTTTAATGTTTTAATATTAATTAATTGAATTTTAAAAAAAATTATCAAAACAATGTATTTTCGTTTTTGTAATATTAAATATAAAAAAAATATAACATTATCAAATATTTAATATCAAAAGTATGGATTCTCATTTTTAATATTAAAATAATGTATTTTTATTTTTTCAATATAAAAAATTTAGAAAAAAGTTATAATTATATATATATATATATATATATATATATATTTCAAATTCAAATATTAAATAAAATTTTATGAGACCAAAATATTTATAAAAAATTGATGACAATAACTTTAAATTATTATATTTTAGTAAATGAATTTTTTATGCAATTATAGAGATAAAATTACACTTAGAGTTAGAAAATAAATATATATATATATATATATATATATATAATCAATAAATCATTTTACATGATAAGAATAATAAATAAATAAATAAAAATATTAAAAAGAAGTTAAATGTGTGTCTTATAAACAATTTGGTACCATGGGATTTAATTGGCGATGAAGATGAGGGTGAAAAATAGTATTAAAGCGGGTGTAGAACAGTGACGGGACAAATATGTATATACTCATTTCCATCTCCATACCCAATTAGAAAGTTTGAGTAATACTCTTACCCAATGAATGTTGGAATTGCACATCAAAATAGGGACAATTTAAGATAATATCTATGATGATGTATTTATTTGTCATCCATATATCTTATTCATATATGTTTTGTAATTACGGATGACAACAAGGTGGGAACCGGTTTCACTATCCCATCTCCATACCTAAAAAAAAATTCATCTTTATCCCCGTGCTAAAATTCAATGGGTATCAAATTTTTGTCTCATTCTCATTATCATTCTCACCTGATAACAAGTATATACTTGTACCATACCTATATCTGTTTCCTTTCTGTTTCAATATGAATTAATTAATTTTTATAAAATAATAAACAATTACGGTAGAAGAAACATAATGTTATCAAGGTTTAATTACTCAGACGATCCTCACTTTGATAGGAGTGTGACAATTTGGTCATTGCTTTTAGAAAAGCGACAATTGCATCCAAACTTTTGAAAAAATACTTCAATTAGATTTTTTTTTCATCAAAAAAAATTTATTAACACCGTTAATTGCGTGCTACGTGTCAATATGTAATTTCTTTTTAATTTTGCGTTTAATAAAGTATTATATTAAAATTTTGCGGTAATTTAATTTTAGACTAAAAACATTTAAACATAAATCAAATAACTTCAAAATTAGTTTTACAAGTTTAATTTGATTTACAATTAGTATTCTCATTGGACGTGATTAATAATCAAATAAAAAAGTTGATGGAGTATAAAAATAAAATTAAAAAATGGTGCATGAATAAATTTTAAAATGTGTTTATATTTTTTGTTAATTTATATTTTGAACATAGAAATTGATGGGTGGCATTTAGTTGCCACAAATGTCCAAGTTCATTCAAGAGTAGACAGTAACCAAAGGAATAAATTTATTCCTATACTCCACGTCCATGTCCTTTAACTATTATTATTTTTAAAATAATTTATTTTAAAGATAATTTGAAAAATATGTTTTTTATCATAGATCTCAAATACTTAAATGTTTTGTAATAGAATTTTTTTATTAAATTTAGTTGTTTGTTGGTAATTTAATAAATTTGAAAGCTAGTTCTATAAAATTTGTATATATATTTTAATATCTTTGCATAACAAAAGTTTATATTTCAACAAAATTATTAAATGTTTAGTTCAATGTAAAAAATGTTAGGAGTTCAAATATTCCATAAATAAATAATATGTAAAATAAAAAAATGTATAAAATAGAGAAATGGAGGAACTAACACACACCAAAGCATAAAATATGGAGAAAAATCCACGAGATCTAGTACAGTAAAATCTTATACTAATAAAAATTAATGAGTTCACTACAACTTCTTTGATAGATTCCAATTATCAATTATCAACGGAGCATTATTCTCTTCACCAACAAGGTGAATAACAACCTCAATCAATACTTTAAATAAGCAATAGAGTGACCTCAATATATGAGAAGAGGAATAGAATCTTTCCTCCAAGGTAAATTCTTTGCACATACTTGCACAAGATAAACTGATTGCTCTTTTCTTCTTCTCCACTCTCTCTGATGACTTCTTCTTTTATGACTAGAGGCACTCACAACTTCTGTCTGTCTCTGTTTCTCATCCTATTTTTTCTCTTAACAAATCTCAAACTTGATGGAAGGGTTGCATATTTAAATTGTATAATAGACAGGGAGACCATAAAAAAGTATCTACTTTTATTTTTCTTAATTAAATCAGTGTGGATCTAATAAATTGATGACCCACTTGACAAAAACAAATTAACCCTACATTCATGACTGTTTCAACATTAAAACAATAATCAACTTTTATGTGCAATAAAATATTATATATCATATTAAAATTTTGCGGTAATTTAACTTTAGAACAAAAAGTTTTGAACATAAATCAAATAACTTCAAAATCAAATTTACAAGTTTAATTTTATTTATAATTAATATTCTCATCGGACGTGATTAATAATCAAATAAAAAATTTGAGGAAGAATAAAAATACGATGAAAAAGATGTGTTTGAGTGAATTTTAAAAATGTGTTTATAGTTTTTATTAATTTATATTTTTAACGTAGAAATTGATGGATTGAATTTAGTTGCCACAAATGTCCAAGTTCATTCAAGAGTAGACAGTAACCACATGAATAAATTTATTCCTATTCTCCACAACTTCTTTGAGAGATTCCAATTATCAATTATCAACAGAGCATTATTCTCTTTACCAACAAGGTGAATAACAACCCAAATAAATATTTTAAATAAACAATAGAGTGACCTCAATATATGAGAAGAGGAATAAAATCTTTTCTCCAAGGTAAATTTTTTGCACATACTTGCACAAGATAAACTGGTTGTTCTTTTCTTCTTCTTCACTCTCTCTGATGACTTCTTCTTTTATGATTAGAGGTACTCACAACTTCTGTCTGTCTCTGTTTCTCATTCTATTTTTTTTTCTTAGCAAATCTCAAACCTGATAGAAGGGTTGTATATTTAAATTGTATAATAGGCTGGGAGACCATAAAAAAGTATCTACTTTTATTTTTCTTAATTAAATCAGTGTGAGTCTAATAAATTGATAACCTACTTGACAAAAACAAATTAACCCTACATTCATGATTGTTTCAACATTTAAACAATAATCAACTTTTATGTGCAATAAAATATTATATATCATATTAAAATTTTGCAGTAATTTAACTTTAGAACAAAAAGTTTTGAACATAAATCAAATAACTTCAAAATCAAATTTACAAGTTTAATTTTATTTATAATTAATATTCTCATTGGACGTGATTAATAATCAAATAAAAAAGTTGAGGAAGAATAAAAATACAATGAAAAAAATCTTTCCAATTATGAACAGAGCATTATTTTCTTCACCAACAAGGTGAATAACAACCCCGATAAATACTTTAAATAAATAATAGAGTGACCTCAATATATGAGAAGAGGAATAAAATCTTTTCTCCAAGATAAATTCTTTGCACATACTTGCACAAGATAAATTGGTTGCTTTTTTCTTCTTCTTCACTCTCTCTGATGACTTCTTCTTTTATGACTAGAGACACTCACAACTTCTGTCTGTCTCTGTTTCTCACTCTATTTTCTCTCTTAACAAATCTCAAATTTGATGGAATGGTTGCATATTTAAATTGCATAATAGGTCGGGAGACCATAAAAAAATATCTCCTTTTATTTTTCTTAATTAAATCAATGTAGATGTAATAAATTGATGATCCACCTGACAAAAACAAGTTAACTCTACATTCATCTACATTCATGAGTGTTTCAAAATTAAAACAATAATCAACTTTTATGTGCAATAAAATATTATATATCATATTAAAATTTTGCGGTAATTTAACTTTAGAACAAAAACTTTTGAACATAAATCAAATAACTTCAAAATCAATTTTACTAGTTTAATTTGATTTAAAGTTAATATTCTTATTGGATGTGATTAACAAGAAAATAAAAAAGTTCAGGAAGAATAAAATACAACGAAAATGTTTTGTTCTGTTTACACTTATCTCTTTTTGAGTTTAGAGTTTTTACATTGTTTTGGACATAGATAGATTTAAATAATTTATGAATTTATTTTGGTTTATTAAGATTTTGTGGTGTTATATTCAATAATTTGCTCTACTGATTCAGTTGATATCAATTTACGTTGCTAATGGGCTAACTCGTATGTAAACACAACAAAATTCTCTCAGAGCCATTGTCGCACAACGAAGTTAGAGCCACCCTTGAACAGTGAATCTAGAGTCACAGTCGCATCATTGAAATAAGACCATGAATTAGTAGGGCAAGTTAAGTAGTATATTTGTACACTCTTAATTATACACAGGTCTATCATAGAGGAATGACGTCAGCGAGTTTAGATATATAAGTTTATGGGACAAAATAAATTTTTCCAGATACTTGACAATAATTTTAACAACCAAGGGATGCAACCACAAACCCTGGTGTACAAATAGGTCTTTCACTTTGGCACATGAAGGTCATCGTGGAGCAATGATCGTCATCAAATCAAGGTTGTTGGCGATTACATTATTTATATGAAGTGATTGTTGTTACTGCAGTTATCCACATGATTTAGTTCCAATTTTTTATGCTAGTTTTTAAATTAAGAAGTTAGTGTGCATGACTGAGAATAAATTTAAAAAATATATGAGTAATGTTATCTCTTACTTTTTGGTGTTGAAAATTTTCAATATTCAAACTAAGAAGAGTATAGTGATTTTATTTATGAATGTAGTACGACAAGTTCCATATTTTTTATTTGGCCCGAGGTGAATATTGATGGTATAATTAAGGTTTGTCTTACTTTAGCTTCATGTGCTAATAATTTTAGAGGAAGTTGAAGTGAATATGTGAGTAGTTTTTAGCTTTTTTAGGAGTACGGACTTCTATTTATGTCAAAATTATGGGGCATTTATGATTTGAAACATGCTTGGAGGACGACTTTTAGAGCCTTTGGTCAGAGAGTGATTTTTCTTTAATTTGTCATGTTTTTTGGATCAATGAGCGGTTTATTAAGTGTTTGAGGGAGATGACGTTGATGCTTGCATTTTTAGAAATACATGTCATTCAAAGTTTCTTATGTTTTTTCTGAAGAAAATCATTGTACTCATAAGTTAGCTAATTTAGATTTGATTTATAGAAAAAAGTTAATGTTTGATCTTCACGTATTTATTTAGATCTTTTTCATAATATATATAGTTTTTTGTGTTTCATAAAATATAATTTTTATCATGAGTTTGTTACGATCTTTCCATACTTTGTATTTTTTGTCTTTTTAATAAATTTTCATATAATAACAAATAGTTGATGAGCTTTAGGTTATTATTATAATTATAGATGTTAAAGTTCATATTGTTTACCAAGATCTTATTTGAAAACCAAATAGGTTCAAAATCAATTTTGCAAGTTTGATTTGATTTAAAATTAATATTGACGTTATTTCCCATAAAATAAAAAAGTTCAAGCAAGATAAAAATATTAAAAAGTAACGTATCAATGTTTCATTGCAGGCGACTAAAAAATGACTAATAGCAGGTAAACTTGTGAAAATAATATGAATTTTTAAATAATTTTAGTTTTCCCACTTAAAAGACATAAAAAGCATAACATGCTTCTAGAAATATTTAGATATTAAAAAAACTTATTTTGTTTATTTTTTTTTTCAGAAAATATTTGAAAATTTTATGAGAAGAATCATAAGATTACTACAAATTTTCATATTACATTAAACTCTTATTGCAAATTTGTTAAAAAAAATTATAAGAAAAGATTTATTTCTGCCGTTTTTATTAAAAGTGTTCATTGGTAGATAATTTTTTCAGGGACAATTATTTTTTATAAAATTATAAAATTTGTAAGTATTTTTTACAAAATGTGTTGCGTAAAGTATTTTATACAAAATATTTTATAAAAAAATTGATAGGAATTTTTTACAATTTTTTTTTCACAACAAAATTTACAAATATTTTCTGTGAAATTTTTTTTAAAACAAAGTTGACAAAAAAAAAATGAAATTTTTTAGTAATGATTATTCCAAATTAGCTTAAATACATTATCGATTTCAAAATGTTACGCATAGCTTCCTATTTTTAAAAGTGAACATGTTAATACTCTCAATTTATAAAAAGCTGATTTTATTTGGTTTAGAAAGAAAAAAAGACAAAAAATATGAAGAGAAAAAAAATTGATACTTTTTTTAGATTGTATGAGAAATGAAAGAAGAATAAAAACGTGTGTACAATTGTAGTGACACTATTAATTGAATACTTGGAAAAGTGGGGACATGTGTTCGTTGATAGGTTGATTGGAGATGTGTTTAGATTTTGAGAGGCTGTTATGATTCCCAAATATTTTTTATTTTGTGAATAAAAAAGTAGACAATAAAATATAGAAAAATAAAATTAGAAAGAGATAGAGTTTTGGCAACTGAATAGATAATGATGAAATTAATTATGTGTTATATAAAAGGACACTTGGCATGGATCTTCCCTTAATTTATTGAGTATAAATAGGAAAGGTTTTGCATGGACTGAAATCAATTGAACACCACCATGGCTATCTCTGACAAGAACAATCCATTCATAATTCCTCTGCTTGCCTTTGTGACCATGTTGTGCATGTTCCCTGGTAAGGTGAAGTCAGCAGAATCATTATCTTTCAGCTTCAGCAAATTTGGTTCTGACCAAAAGGATCTTATCTTCCAAGGTGATGCCATTTCTACAAACAATGTTTTACAACTCACTAAGTTAAACAGTGCAGGAAATCCTGTGGGTGTTAGTGTGGGAAGAGTGTTATACTCTGCACCATTACGTCTTTGGGGAGACTCTGCTGTTCTGTCAAGCTTTGATACTACTGCCACCTTTCAAATCTCAACACCTTACGTTTCTTATGCTGATGGCATTGCCTTCTTCCTTGCACCACATGACACTGTCATCCCTCCAAATTCTAATGGTAGACTCCTTGGACTCTTTTCTAACAACATAAACGCTTTCAAAAACTCCTCCACCTCTGTAAACAAGACCACTGTTGATTTTAAAGCTGCAACAAACAACGTTGTTGCTGTTGAATTTGACACCTACCCTAATGTCGATTTTGGCGATCCACCATATATTCACGTTGGAATCGATGTGAACTCTATCATATCGAAGGCAACTGCAAGGTGGAACTGGCAAAATGGGAAAACAGCCACTGTACACATCACATATAATTCTGCCTCTAAAAGACTAACTGCTTCTATTTATTATCCTGGGGGTACTCCTGTCACTGTCTCCTATGATGTTCAGTTACAAACAGTGCTCCCTCAATGGGTTCGTGTGGGGTGGTCTGCTTCAACTGGAGCAGAGGCACAAAGAAATACCCTTCTCTCATGGTCTTTCTCTTCAAGCTTGAAGAACAACGATGTGAAGGAGGAGAAAGAAGACACCTTTATTACAACAGTTGTGTGATCGTATACGTGAAGCATGTAATATCTATATGTGTGTCATGAGTCAATAAAGACAAGTGCACTCTAGTACTTGCGCATGTTGTTTATGATGTTTATGTTGTTTATGTGTACGACTGTTATATATCTATGTACGCATGTTAAAGAATAAAGAATAATATTACTATAAAACTGTACGTGAGTTTGTTTAGTTTCTTATGAACTCCATGTGTGACGTAGTTATGGGTGTTATAATATTTTTATATTATCAACATGTAAATATTTATTTCATTATTTATTGTTTAAATTCATTTGCTTAACATCCGTGGTAGTTTATATCGAATATTATTTTTCCAATAATGTTTTATGGTCAACATTTGTTTTAGTTTTAAATATAAACATTTCTCCCTCTTTCTAAATCCCAAACATCTTTATTTTCCGACTTTATGTAAATGATTTCGGTAAGAATGTAAATTTCACAAGTAGTGAAATAATTTTTTAAATTTTAAAGATCCAATTTCAAAGGACCTAGGGCACTACTTATGTAAAAAGAAGTGCGCTATTTTAATATTGTTAATATAAATATATCATTTTTTTCCTTAAAAAAAAGAAATAAATAATATATGAGATACTAAGCTGCTTAATTTTACTAATCTCTTATCTCAAATTGTGTTATCAATTTCAGTTTATCATCCATCAAGAATCAACTTTTAGAATTTCAATTCTTTATAATTAGTATTACTTAATCAGTTTTATAGATAAAGAATTTAAATATATTTAACTAGAACTATCTCATTTATAACATTAATTTTTAATTATATTTTATTTTTCAAATTATTAGTTTTAAAAGAAATTTCAATTAAATATCAACCAGTAAAAGATTATAAAAATTAATCATAAAACAACTAAAAAATTTTGTGATCCATAACATTAAAGTTTTTATGTAAGTTTTATTCTTTTTAAATCAAATTTTAACAAATAAATAAAGTTTGATAGAGGTATGACAACCTGATACCCATTTTTAAAAAAAAGTGTCAATTGCATCCCAACTTTTGATAAGTGTTTTAATTAAGTTCCTTTTAGACAAAATTACTAACGCCGTGTTACGTCTCAGTATGTGGTTTTTTAATTTTTTTTATAAAAAAAAATTATCACATGATAGGTCCATGGTGTGAAACGTGGCACTGTCAGTGCCACGTGGCAGGACAATGTCATGTGTTAGTATTACCATCAAATGTCATCGATTTGATTTCAATTTAGTACTCATATATGTCTCATTGATTCAATTTAGTCTCTCCTCATGTGTCTCTGATTCAATTTTGACCCAATCTTTTTTAATAATTAAAATCTTTTTTAATCTTTTTTTTTATAAGATTAAAATTAATTAAGTATAAATATTTTTACAAAAATTAAGTACTGATATTTACATTCTTTCTCTCTAAGTAGTAAAAGTCATTTTTAATAGAAAAAATATTAGTATAACATTCATGCAAATAAAAAATCTGGTTTAAAATTAGTGAGAGATAACATTGTTCTATTTTGAAAATTAGTGAGATACAATTAATATATCACTACTTAATTTTGTAAAAACATTTATACTTAATTAGTTTTAATCTTATAAAGAATGAATTAATTTTTTTTAATTATTAAAAAATTTTGGGACAAAATTAAAGACACACATAAGTAGGAACTAAATTGAACCAACAACACATATACGAAAAGTAAATTGAAATCAACACAATGATATTTGAGTGACGTTGAAATGTATTGCCACATGGCACTAATAATGTCACATGTGACAATAAGGACAAAAATCACATACTGACACGTGACACGCCGTTAACGTCATTAATAATTTATGTTTGAAAGGGACATAATTGAAATATTTTTTCAAAAATTAAAGGGACATAATTGAAATATTTTTTTAAAAATTAGGATGCAATTGACACTTTTATAAAAGTGGGTACCAGATTGACACACTTATAACAAAGTGGATACCATCGGAGTAATTAAACCTTAAATAAATTATTCATTCATATGTATTTCATAAAAAAATATTTTTTTTTGGTAAAGTTTAATCCACTATAAGTATTTTGATATGTTTTCAATCATGTCACTTTAAAAATTCTTATTTGATTTGTTCTATTCTAATCCACCAAATTCTTTTTCAAGTTCATGTTATAAAACCTTTATTACGCTTGAAGAAGAAGAAGAAATAATTAAGTTTTTATCATTTTGTTTAAGTGAGCATAATTCTCACTTAAATAAGGTGAAATAATTTTCACCAACTTAATTAATAATATTTATAAAAATATTACAACATTATATTCGTTAACAATACTAAAAAAATGGTTTAATTATATTTTAAATTTATAATAAATTTGAAAATTTTTAAATGAGTTCTTGATAAATTTATATGTTATAAGAGTCCTCAATAAATTTAAAATTTTTAATTAAATTTCAACTGTTAACTTATTTAATTATATGATTATTATCTTAGGATCAGTGCGCACTGGTTAAGAATAAATAATATATACTAAATCCTACAAAAGTACATATTTAAATGTGATATTAAATAAAATCTGATCTAATAACTACTAATACAATTTTATTTTAATTAAAAGACAAAAATGTCTATAAGTATTATACATGTGTGTTTAATATTTTATTGCCTACCAATAAAAATTAAAAAATAATTAAATAATAAAATAACTATATTTTAATATTACTAAAAATTAAATATAATTAAACATAAGAAAGTTTAAATTAACATAAAAATCAACAAAAAATAGTGTTAAACGTATAAAATTATAAAAAAAAAACAACTAAAATATCAATTTGAGTAAAGACTTTAAAAATTTTAAAATTTTTGTTTTGAAATTACAAAAAAAACTATTTTTATCTTTAAAAATCTATTATATAAATTTATAATATTTTAATTAATGTACTTAATTATTTTAATTTTTAATATAAAAATAATAATGTTAATACACATTAATTATTTTTTAATCTGTGTCCACAAGTTATTCGTTATCTTATCGTATTCTGTCACCACATGTTAATGACAAATGATTATGTGATAAGTTAAAGCCAATCAACCATGAAGGAGACGTTACATCGTCATTGATCCCACGAGACTGTTTCTCGACATATGTTTTACCAAGTGCAGATATGTGATTTTTTTATTTGCAATCATATTCATTACCTCTCAAAAATTGCTTGAAATGCCTTTTTTCCCATTCAACTGCCAACCGACATGTCCATCATGCATAATCTAGGTTTCTTAAACTTGTCCTACAATCATTTATCAGGTTCCCATTCCAACAAATTATTATTTTCTGACCTTTAACAATCGATCTATTGCCGGCAATCCTCATATCTGCGGAGGACCCCTGGCGAATAAATGTTCCATCAATGATGGGTACCTACCGGCATGAGCCATCTAAAAAATTAGAAATTTCAAAACGGGTAATCTGATTCAACTGGTCACAGGTTGGTTATTTATTGAATCAACATAACTAGATTTATTTATTAGTGATTCAAAAAAAATTCAAATCTAGTCCAGTTCATCGGATTGACAAATTAAACGAGTTAGTTCACAAACTCTAGGTAAATCGAGTCAAAAATCAATCCGTATTAAAATTTGTAAAAAAAATTTAATTCAACTCGATCCAAATCCGTAATGAACTGGATTGGCTTACGGGTTTACATTTCTAAAAAAACAAGGCTAAATTATTCATTTGGTCCCAATTTTCGTATATAAATTTGAATTTGGTCCCTCAATTTTTAAAAGTGTTAACTAGGTCCCTAATTTTGATAATTTGTTTCAATGAAGCCCCTTCCGTTAAAATGGCAGAAACGACATTAAGAGCACAGTGACGTGGAGATGTTAGACGGAACTGAACAGTGAAATGGTATATTAAATGTAATACATATGGAAATTTGAATGCTGTAATAAATAAATAATTTCGAAAAAAATGAAAAATGGTGTGCATTTAATATGTAATAAAACAGAATCAACGCCTGTGTTAACTAGCAAATTGGGGATTA
Source organism: Vigna unguiculata (assembly GCF_037176805.1). Classification (NCBI taxonomy): domain Eukaryota; kingdom Viridiplantae; phylum Streptophyta; class Magnoliopsida; order Fabales; family Fabaceae; genus Vigna; species Vigna unguiculata. The sequence goes on from NC_140798.1 coordinate 42,354,184, forward strand.
TTCTAGAGTTTACATTCGTGGCCGAAATTGGAGGAAGGAGAGGTTTGCAGAAGAATCGCGAGGGTGTGGGATCACATTGCTGGAAAGTTGGCGTTCGAACAACTGGAATCAGAGTGTTCTTAGTGGAATTGCGATCTCGGTGGAAGTAGAGGGTTGTCACTGAATTTGTGAATTTGGCTTAGGATCATATTGTGGATGAGAGTAATGAAGGGGTTGTGAAAATTAACGAAGTTGAGGTGGAACTGGTGGAGTATAATTCTTCTAGAGTGCTCAAAGCTGAAGAGGTTGAGATCTTGCAATTCGGAAAAAACTATAATCAAATTGATGAATCTGGTAGGAACGAAGATATCGGTGAAAAAAACAAGGACTTGTTGGAGGATGAGGATGATTGGGAGGAAATAGAAAGAACTGATTTGGAGAGGAGTTTTGGTGCTGTTGTTGTATTTGTCGGATCCAGGATCAACGATAATAGTCTCAGTAATGAAGTGAAGATGAAGCTTCATGGTTATTATCGAATTGTTACACAGAGTCCTTGCCACGAACCCCACACCATCTTTCTTTTTTTCGAAATTATTTATTTATTACAGCATTCAAAATTTGAACGTCGTTTCTGTCATTTGAACGGAAGGGGCTTCATTGAAACAAATTATCAAAATTAAGGACCTAATTAACACTTTTAAAAATTTAGGGACCAAATTCTATGAAAATCGGGACCAAATGAATAATTTAAAAAAAACAATGACAACGTTCATATGAAAGAAAAGTCGTTGTTTTACGCAGTTATTGCACTTGGCTTCATAACAGGGTTTTGGGTATTCTTCGGAACTCTGTTTTTGAAGAGGGATTGGAGACACGCTTACTTTCTTTATATGTGGATGGGATTGTGGATAAGATGTATGTAGCAATAATGGTAAGAGTAGCAAGGGTCGGATCGTGAGATGAACAACGATATACTTGTAAAATAATCTTCTAATTAGTCCAGAATTTGTGATAATTTCAGCCTTTTATTGGTTCATTTTCAAATTAAGCTTTATAATTCCACTGAACTCAATCAGGGATGTTCTTCCAGTCAATACAACTAAATATACTATTGAGTTTTCTTTGTTAGTAAGTTAAATCTATCTCAACCTAAAACTCAATAAATTTAGAAGAGACTGTATAAGAGGTACACCATAAGAAGGTATTGTTACTCTTAAGTGATATGATAACAGCTTGACATGTGGTAAAATTTTTATTTAAAAAATATATAAAAAATATATAAAAAATTCAAAAAAAAATCAGAAAATTGAGGAATGTGGCACGCTGTCTAACCAGACTTAATAGAAAAGACAAACTTGAGACATTTTAACAAAAAATGATAATAATTTGAGATTTTTAAAAATTCGATATTAAATTGATATTTTGACTCCAAAATGTGAACCAAATATATGATTGAACTCTTTAGGAATCAATCGAGTAATTTAAGTATTTAACATATATTGTCATGTTGGACACTATATAAACGACCTTGATAATTTGAAACTGTTTTTTTATTATACTTTCGTTTAAAACTCATGACAATTGTTATCTTATTTTAAAATTTTATTTATTTATTAAATATAATATTTTATTAATAATAGGTGTAAAAATACATTTTTTCCTATATAAGATACCATATAAGATACCAGATATTAAGGTTTTACTTTTGGTTATACTCTGGTCTTTTCTTACAGTAGTTCTTTTAACTTGTGCGAACAAAAGGGTAACTTATATTATAATAGTTTGTTAGTATATGATAAACATGACCAATAACCATCCAATACTATATTTCAATAAAAAAATTATACTATCACCATTTATACTATATCTCCAAATTATAGAGTATATATAAATGATTTCAAATATCAATGTCTATGTAAATTAAAGTACGTATAAAAGAATGTTACATTATCTAACTTTATATTAATATAATAAGGCTATTTTATCGATAATAAGGATTTTTATTGACATCTTCCTTGAAGAATTCAAAACCTATGTTTTTCTTTACTTGTAGACAAATTTGTTATAGTTATTATGAAAAAGGTCAAATTTTTAAAAAATTATATAAATAGGCAAATTATGCTGTTTCACCCTTTTTTAAAAGAGAAATCATGTACTTTTTTATATATTTTTTTATACTAACTAGTAATTAAGAAATCGTATAGGTACCACACTTTTTAATTAAAGTTGTGTTGGGATGGACGAGAAAAGAGAAAAACAAATGAATAATTTTGATGCAAGTGATTGTGAAAAAAATTGTAGAATTCAAATTTTTGCTGTGTACATATTTCTTTTCTTTTCTTTTCTTTTTAAATATACTTGTAAGAATTTGAAAATACAATAAATTGGTCTAATAAAAACGATTAAACAATGCATATAAATTTTCTATTCTTTTCTTATTCCCTTATCTCATGCATATTATAGACGAATTATATACAAATTGAAACTTATGCATTCTCATGAAGGGTTAACATTATTATTGAAATTTTTTTGAAGTTTAAAAACATATAGAAGCCATCTTATTTAAACGAATTTCAAAATTTTCACAAGATTATATTTATATTTTGTAATCATTAATTGCCTCGTTTACAGGTGTATTTGTAATGTTTCTAAAACTTAAAGAAGTACGTGCATTATATATATATATATATATATATATATATATATATATATAAAATTTATTTTTTAAATAAAAGAAATATGTTTGCATTTTTTTTAATAGGGTGTCAGTATAATTTATTCTAGTTTCAATATATATTTGTTCACTATCATAACTACTAGAAATTCTTATATTACATGGGATTTTTCTTGCAAATTTGTTAAAAAAATTTGCAGGAAAAGATTTTTTTCTGCCATTTTTTCTAAGAATTTTAATTGGCAGGTAATTCCTTCGTGGATAATCATTTCCTACAAAATTATAAAATTTGCAAGTATTTCCTACAAAATTTGTTGTGAAAAGTGTTTTATACAAAATATTTTACAAGAATATTGGTAGCAATTTCTTGCAAATTTTTTTTTTTCTCAACAAAATTTGTAAGTATTTCCTACAAAAAAAATTTCAAAACAAAATTGGTAAGAAATATGAATTTTTTTAGTAGTAGAGAAAACTAAAAATTCTTGAAGAAGACAACTCTTAATTATATGCAAAAACTAAAAAGATAGAAGGACCTAATTCTTTTATATGCAAACTTATTTTTATAATTTATTTTAATGAGAGTATAAAATAAGCTACTTAGTAGTTTCTATATTACTTTCAAAATCATTTTTGTAAACTAAAAAATAAATAAACCTCACATTTTAACACAATATATATACTCCACATATCTAACTAAAAAATAAATAAACCTCACATCTTAACACAATATATATACTCCACATCACACATTAATCCTCACGACATGCATTCGTTATAATTTATTTTTTTCAAAATGACTGAATCAATTTAAAGAGTACAATCAATTCTTACTATATGTACTATTTTTCTTTAATAATGTCTTACCTCAATTAAAAGTGACAATATAAAAATATTTGACAATTCATTATCTCTCATTTTAATCGACCAGATTTCAAATTTATTCAACCCTTTCGATCATTTTTTTAATAATCAAGCGGTTGTTCCTAAAATCAAAGTTTAATTAAACTATAACATATATTTTAAATATCTGAATATATATATATATATATATTTATTTATTTATTTATTTATTTATTTATTTATTTATTTATTTATTTATTTATCCAATAGACTCGATCAAGTTCAAAATAAAGAGTATACATTTATGGTAGAAAAAAAAAATTAACACCATTTAACAATTTTATAAGACGTAATTTTAATAAAAGATAACTTTTTGTATTTATAAAAAAGAAAAAACATAACAAAAGTGATGTCAAAAAAAAAAAAGGAAAAAAAGCATGAGATCAAAAGTAACATTATTCTTGTATTAAATACTGACGCTGCTCGAAGGTTGTGTTTATGGTTACGTGGCCTTGTGGTGTAGAAGAAAGTAGAACATTTGGGAAGAAAAAACTACTCCCTATTGCTGTGGTCCGCAAAGCTCTTACAACCCTAACTGCTTAGGAGACTTTCCGTAATAATTTTCCTTCCTGTTTGAAATATTAATTAAACATTCCTTGTGTAAAAAAATTATTGTAAATAAAAATATAATATTATTAAAGATTTAATGTCAAAATATAATTTTATACCAAAATACTAAATAACAGTTGATGAAATATTAAATAATTATTGAAAATAATAAAAAAGTTATAGAAATTTCATAGTTACTAAAATATTTATTAATTTTACAAATGTTTAATAAATTTGATCAATGTTGAATAAGTTAAATCATTAAAAGAGAATAAGAATAAAAAAAAATTAAATAAAACCAAACTCATGATAAAAATGAATAAATAAGTTTAGTTGTTATCCAATAACTATGTAACTTGAAATTAGGAGTTAAACATTTTTTAATAAAAAATGAAAAATAAATTAAAATATTAAAAAGAAAGAGAAATAATTAAATGTGTGTTTATAAATTATATAATTCAATAATATTGAGATTTGTGTTTTTTGAAAGGCAATACATTATATAAACATAACTAAAAAGAATGTATAGTGAAGTTTGTGGGTGATAGAAAAAATACCTTAAAAATGTTAATAAACTTTATAGATATTATATTAGTTGAATACCATAGAAAAAATTAAAAAATTATACAAAAGAAAGAAAAACAAATAAACAATTTTTTTAAAAAAATAAATGAAACTAAAGATTATAAAGATGTTTATAAAATTATATTTATAAAATTATCTAATAAATTATAAGTGTTTTAATAATTTATTAGAGAAAAAATAAATATTATATTCACACTCAATTCAGTAATAATAAATATAAAAAATTTCTATCAAAATTAGAATGCGTCGTTAAAACTTAGGTGATATTGTTTTATGTGACGAGAGAAAATTTGGAGTGAGATTTTTTTTTATAATATAAAGGGTGTTTTGTTAAACTTATAAGGATTGTATTTTAGATTATGTGAAACAAGATTAATAAATATATCAATCTCACACAGTGCATAATTAATTTGCTTTTAAATAAACATATTAATATAAATATAATAACATGTTATAAAATTATTATCTATTAAATAAAAATATTATTCATACAGAGTTATTAAATAAATTATAAGTATTAAAAGAGTATAGGAGGAGAAATCAACAAAAAAAAAATAGTATGAAATAAAACTGAAACTAGAGAGTTAACTGTGTACGTCAAGTTCATCAGAACCTAACTTTGTACAATTTGTAGTAAATTGCAATTAATTGTAAGTCAAGCTATATCCTACCTGTCAATGCCACGTATTTATTTTAATAACAATATTACAACTATTTTCTAAATTACTATTAAATGAATTAGAGTCAAGAATTTATTTTGATTGAAAAATAAAACAAAAAGAAAGATATATGTTGTGTAATATAATTAATTTTAATTTTAAAAGTAATTTATTTTCTAGTCATATCACACATACATAAAACATTAAAAACAAAATGTCATTATATTCTTCAAAGAATAAGAATTATTAATTTTTTTAAATATAATTATATTTACAAAAATAAAAATGGCTAAATTATAACAATATTTTTGTTATTATTATAATTTTAAAATAAAATAAAATAATATCTATAATTTTATTGTGAGTGGTTTTTATTTATTTTGTATGTATTATTTAGAAAATGGTTAAATTTAAAAAATTAATTAAAGAAATGTTTAATTTAAACCAATTTTCACTTAAAGGATAATAGTGATAAAATAATTATTTTAATTTAAAAAAATAAAAGATTAAATTAAAAGATAGATGTGAACAGAAAAATTGGAATCTTTATATGCATAAGTGTAGACTATTATTTCTAGAACTTTTATTAGTGTAACATCTTCGCTAATTATTATTTTTTTACTTTAAAGATTATATTGTTTTAAACATAGTAAAAATTAGGAAATATTAGATCAAGCAGAAAAACTATACAAATATATGAAAGAGAAACTCATCATATTTTTTAACGCATAGGAATTATTAAAAAATTGATAAAAGTTATATTTACAAAAATAAAAATAATATGTTTATGTGTTCAACTTTTTTTTAATAATAAAAAATAATAAAATTATTATTAGTGATATTATTATAATTATAAAAATAAATAAAATAAAATTTATCATTTTATTGTAAGTAGTTTTTATTTGTTGTGTTTGTACTTATTTTAAAAAAAATTGTTTAAAAAATTTGTCAATAAAAAAAAACATTAAATTTTTAAGCAAACTTTCACTTATAAGTATAGATAATTATTTTTAGAATAATTATTGACAAAATGATTATTTTAATTTAAAAACAGAATATTAAAATAATTAAATTGAAAGACAAATGTGAACATAAAAATAAAAATCTTTATATATATAAATATAGATAATTGTCTCTTGAACTTGTATTTGTATAACATCGTGTTAATTTTTATTTATTTTTTTACGTTAAAGATTATATTGTTTTAGACACAGTAAAAATTTGGAAATATTAAATCAAGCAGAAAAACTATACAAATATGAAATAATTGTTAATTTTGTTGTAATCATATTTGATCTATAATAATCATTTAAACCACTATAAAATTGGTTAGTAAATTAGTACTAAATCAGTAATGGTCAACTTGGAATAGAATGAATAAGTTGGAATATAATTTATAATCACGAGATTAGATAATAAAGAAATTAATTATGACTACTGGATAGAACGGCTACATTGCCATTACACAATTAATTATCCTTTATATCAAATGACACTTGGCATGGATCCTCAATTAATTTACTCACTATAAATGGGAAAGGTGTTTTGCATGGACTCTTCATCAAGATTCCAACTTCATAGCAGCACCCAAATCAATTCAACACCACCATGGCCATCTCTACCACAAATTATTCAGTCCTAATTCCTATGTTTGTCTTTGTGACAACGTTGTTCATGTTCCCCAGTAAGGTGAAGTCAGCACAGTCATTATCTTTTAGCTTCAGCAGGTTTGGTTCCGACCAAAAGGATCTTATCTTCCAAGGTGATGCCATTTCTACAAACAATGTCTTACAACTCACTAAGCTAGACAGTGCAGGAAACCCTGTGAGTGGTAGTGTGGGAAGAGTGTTATACTCTGCACCAGTGCCCATTTGGGAAAACTCTGCGGTAGTGTATAGCTTTGAATCTTCTTTCACCTATGAAATCTCAACACCTTACACATCTCCTCCGGCCGATGGCTTGACCTTCTTCATTGCACCATATGACACTGTCATCCCTCCAAATTCTGGTGGCAGACTCCTTGGACTCTTTACCGATTCAAACGCTTTCAGAAACTCCTCCATCTCTAAAAACCAAACCACTGTTGATTTCAAAGCTGAATCGAACAAAGTTGTTGCTGTTGAAATGGACACCTACTCTAATGACAATGTTGGTGATCCATCATACAAACACATTGGAATCGATGTGAACTCTATTAGGTCGAAGACAACTGCGCGGTGGGACTGGCAAAATGGGAAAACAGCCACTGCACACATCAGCTATAACTCTGCCTCTAAAAGATTGACTGTTGCTACTTTTTATCCTGGGAGTAGTGCTGTCACGCTCTCCTATGATCTTGAGTTACATACAGTGCTTTCTAAATGGGCTCGAGTAGGGTTCTCCGCTTCAACTGGAGAACAAAAACAAAGAAATACCATTCTTTCATGGTCTTTCACTTCAAGCTTGAAGAACAACGAGGTGAAGGAGGAGAAACAAGACATCCTTATTACAACTGTTGTGTGATCATATGCGTGATCAATGATGTTCTATCTTATATGCATGTAATATATATATATATATACAAGTGATGAGTCAATAATGACAAGTACGGTGTAGTACTTGTATGTTGTTTATGTATGAGTCAGTGTTTCTTGTTTATTATGTACGCATATAAAAGTAAAGAATATTAATAAAATCCTATATATATATATATATATATGAGTTTGTTTTAGTTTGCTATGAACTCCATAAACATGCTTAGGAAATAGTTACCTCTTTAAAGCAAAATATTGGAATGTAAAAGTGTTAATATGAAGTGTTATGTGTTAGAATATCAAGCATAGCTTGCTAGAGTGAAAATGACTATGATGTAGTCACCATTATGGATGAAAAATAGAAAAATGATTTTTTAACAATTAAATTTTGACAATTTTCTTTTATATTATGAGGTGGCCTCTTTTAAATGGCAACTCATTTTTTTCATTTACTCATTTCTCTATATTTCAAAACTACTTCAAAGATGACACATCATGTAATAAGATAAAGTTGTCAAAATTTAGTAGTTAAAATATCATTATCCTAAAAAATATGGATTTTCAAAACATGAATACTCATATAAGTGTTCAAAGTGTAGATACCTCAAATTTCTTTTCGTTTTTTGCGTGACTTCACACTCATACAAGTTTTTATGTTTCTATAATAGGTTTTCTTTTTTTTTGACTTGTAAAGCCTTTTCTTCTTTTTTTTTTTTTCTTAAAAGGAGACTACAATTGTGAATGAAGGCATATGTTTATTCTTGTAGAAAGAATCTCGTCGATCGGGACTAATCACGATTTTGGAAATTTTCCAAATTTTCTATAATTTACTTCAAATTAGAGGGTAATTACTTTGTTTACAACAATTATTAGAAAAAAAAAAAAAAAACAGAACAAAAAAACTCTAACTTTCACTCCTCAAATTTTCGCTGAAAGTACTCAATCCCAGAATTTCGGTTGAACCAATGTTCAAATTCTCAATTCATTTTGATCAATCTCTAATCCTAACTCAATTCGCTAAATCTCTAATATTTAAGTGAAGTTCATTCTGTATTGGTCAAATCCTTTAAGTGATCCCTAGATGAAAAAAAAAAGAATCATATCTTGAGTGGGAGAGTACAAGTGAAAATTTCCTTTCATAAATTATTGATTGTGATGATTTTAAAAAATTTCAATTATGTTTTTCAAGTTTTGTAGGTGTTGTTGCATTTTGCCGGTGCAAAAGAACTTACTTATTTCCACTTTAACTCATAAATCAAGTCATGAACATATAACCTACGGATGTGATATTGACAAATTTTTTCTTGACAAAGTTTAACAAAATTTGTTTTTCAACACACACCAAATCTTTATCTTCTCTTTCTAAATCACATCAAACATGTATTTCATCTACTTAGATGTTGTCACATGTTCATTATTAAAAGTTTGTCAACAAAACTATATTAAAAAAATATTTTCCATAACTTTAAGCATGTTCAAATACTAAAATACTCAAACATTCATCAAATTTTCTACATTTAAATAACTGTTAAAGATTCAACGTCTAACTAAAGATCAGTGTAAACATTAATAATCAATAGTATCTTCTCATCATCACTTACACTAACAATTTAAAGAAATAAGACTAATTTTATGAGATTTAGAAAAGAGGATGGGAAAGGTTATAAATTTAACTCCTCACTAACAAAAACTAATAACTAATAATTACCGATAAAAAAAAACAACACAACTAAGTGAGATTTTTATCTAGTGTTTCATATATCCCATAATTATGAAATTTAGGTATGAAAGTTGATGGACCATAATGATTAGTCATGTATTTTGTTAGAGATATTACATATCTCTTGATTTTATCTCTATTGATGGAGATATACTATATTTTATTGAAATTTATTAATATCAATATGTATAAGCCATGAGAAAAAAATATGTACAAGAGGTGTTTGATGAAAAATAACTCAGAGAACTTTCTTACTTTTTCGACAAATTTAAGAAACTTGAATTTGAGAAATTTAAGAAATTCGACAAATTTGAGAACCTGGAAAAATTCGAGAACCTTGAGAAAAAATTGGAGAAATTTGAGAACCTTGAGAAGTCGAAAACCTTGAGAATTTGAAAGCCTTTGAAGAGTCGAGAACCTTGAGAATTCGAGAACCTTTGGAATTCGAGAATCTCGAGAAGTCTAGAACCTAGAGAAGTCGAGAACCTGGAAAAAGTGATAAGAAGTTGGAGAAAGTCACGAGAATATGGAGAAAGTCAACAAGAACATGCAAAAGGCGATGAACAAGAAGAACCAAAAGATGAAGTAGGATTCGCCATGACAGAAAATAAACAAGAAAGGAGTAAATGCAAAAGGTGTTATTTTTTATCTGATACCATATTAGATATGTATAAGCCATGAAAAAGAAAAATATGTACAAGAGCTGTTTGATGAAAAGTAACTCAGAAAACTTTCTTACTTCTTCATATTGATCTATTAGAAACTTGTTCAATATATAAAGTACAATATCTCATCATATAAAGTCCACCAATAGAGTTAAAATCAGGAAATATATAATATCTCTAACATATTTATTTACCTCTCAAAGTGACATACATGGATTGTTAATACTTTCTCATTTTGTTCATAAGAAAATTCTAATGACAATTTTAATTTAAAGTAATTTCTAATCTTTACATTAAATTTCGAAGAAAAAAAACTAACTTCAAGAAACTTGGATATCATAACAGTTAAAATGTAAATTTCTAAAATTTAAATAATACAATCAAGATTGAAGCTATCAATATCGTATACCAATATGTTCAAGAAAAAAAATCAATATAAATTTAAATAAATATTATTTATGGTGGTTTTTTTAAAGGAGTTAGTTAAAGAGATTATAAATATATGAATTGAATTTAACTCATAAAATATTCACATCACTCTTAAGCCAAAACTTCATCACATCTAATTTATGAGTCTTTTTCCTTTTCTTATATGGAATTTAACTTTATCATTTCTATTTTATACAAGAATTATATTCACACTTAAATTATTTTCAACAATTTAACATAAATTTAAAAGCTTTTTAATTTATTTCATGCAAATGTAATTAACCTTGAAACTATTCTCACTTAAAAGAAATTATACAACCTAAATCTAGAATCATTCTAACATTTTCCATAACAAATACATTAAAACTTAAAATTATTCCCTTAGCTTTCACTGAAAAGGAAGTATGCAACCTAAATTTACCATATATAATATTCCTTCTACTAAAGCCTGACGCTCATAACTGATACAACATACTAATGGCATACATAATATTGATGTTAATATCAAATTACATTATATGTATAACTGTAATACATAACGTATTATATTTTTTTTATTGCATATAAACTCAACATTAATGGAATAACTATGAAGAGAAAGAACCTGTAGAGTGCAAACCACGACGATGATGAATGATACAAAGAGTCTCACAGTGGTGGACTCATTGGATCTCAACATTTTCCAACAATGGCAGGGCAACAAAAAACAATAGGAGTTTCATTTATATATATTTTCAGTATAACATATTTGTACGTAAACATCTAATAAAATTAATTATTTTATTACTTCATTAAATTTATTAATACAATAAATTATAGGAAAAAAGTTTTTTAACACTATTTAACAATTTTTATAAGAATAAAATAATCTTAATAAAAATTAATTTTTATACTTTTAGAAAAAGAGAAGATAAATAATAATGAAAAATAATCTCAAATGGTGCCAAAAACCAGTATAATAAATTATAATAGTAACATAAGTTTAACTAAATATATATGTAACGAATTTTACATAAATTAAATTCAAAAAACAATAACGACAATTTCAACATGGATTACCTACAAGCCCAAATACCAATAGCTGCCCCTACTAAAGCCCATGACGGTGGAAAAAAGAAGAGCAAGTTGAGTTGACATTTTATGCATAGAAAAAACATGTGTTGAATATAAGGAAAGTAATTTTTTTATAAATTGTACCTAACTCTGCGAGAAATATGTATTAAATGTAAAAAGGTAATTTATTTTTTAAATTATTAATTAATTTTACATTTTATAAAATTGGAAGGATTTTAACAAATTTTAATTCTAAAGAATATTTTTAGATAAATTGGTTTAGATTTAAACTGATTTCAAAATTAGTATCAAATCAATTTATAAAACATTCAAAATTTTTTATTTTATAAAAAATAATCTGAAATTTGAATATCATCCCATAATTTAGATTTATTATCTACAAAAATTAAAAATAAATTATAAAAATATAAATATAAATTTAATTTCAATCCAATTATTTAGATTAAATTGATTAGATTTTGGATTAGAATTTTTAAAATTGAATTCATTTCCTGCTCATAAGATTGAGGAAATGCGTCAAATATTGTATCTAACTCTACAAAAATAATAAATACTAAATATGAAAAATTGATTTATTTTTTATTATTAACTAATTACATATTTTATGAAGTATAAAAGACTTCAATGACTTTTCATTCTAAAAAATATTCTTAAGAAATATGTAGTAATTTTACATTATTTTATATTAAAACTGATTTTTAAGAAATATAAATTTTTAAATCAGGTATGAGACTAATTTGTAAACAATCAAACTATTTTACTTTTAAAATGAGAGGTTGGATTTAAAATATAATATAATTATTTATATTTAGATCTACAAAATATCAAATTATTTCTTTTAGAAAATATATGAATTTATATATAATTCTAATACAATTATTTGAATTTAGACTGAATTTCCGATCCAAACCCACCCTAAAAAATATCAGAGAAAATGGCAGTGGAATATTGAAGCATAGAGAGTGGACTATAAGCTTTGCAATTTTCATAAGAAAGTGGGAATGTAAAGCATGACTGTATTGGATTCAATTGGCACAGTGAAATTGAATATACAACTCAAAGGTCAAAACTTTCCTTGCATTTAATTATAATTATGGTGCTTACAAAAACTTCTACTCTTTGTTACCTTGCTTGTAGGGTAGGGAAAAACTACTTTGTATTCAACTTCCTTTTTAAAAAATAAGAGATTCCTACTTTCAAATCTCACTCAATTTGAATCTAACTCTATAATGCCTTTAGTATTTATATTTAAAATATTAGTATAATTTAAAATTTTTGAGTATTTTTGTTGTATTTTGTGATAAAAGTTCATATTATTTTGTTTTGTTGTGAGTTGCTTATATAAGAAATTTTACACTTACTAAAAGATCTTATCATGTAATAAGTGTATAATCTACGTAGAACCTCGAAGCAATTCATATATTTTAATATCATTTTTGAAATTTTTTTACTGAAATGGATCAGAGAAATTGACCACATTTAAGGTATAAACTGCTTATATAAAAATTTTGACACCACTTTTAACATAAAACTTTAAGATTTAATGTTTGTGAATTTTATTTTTCTTATATATATTCAACTTTTTCATTTTTAATTAATATGAGACTTTCCACTAATTCTTGAATTTCTAATATTTATCTAGAATCTAATATTTATTTAATGATTGTTATTTTCTTGTTATTTGTTATGAAAATGGTTTTGATTTGTTCAGTTTTTTTATTGAGTCTCCATCTTATCGTTAACAATTTATGGCTGGAGAAGTTTATTTAGTGGAGACTTAATCTCTAATACATGAATACCTGTATATAAGTTAATGTTAATAGAGAAACTTTTTTGTCTTACTTTTTGTATCTCAGTCTCTTCTTTTTCAGGTATTGTGATAAGAAGACAAAAGAATAGTGGGGTGAATGCATTTTTAAGAGTAGGCACAATCACAGGAACAATAATAATATTATAGATGTAAGGCAATTGTGGATTGAAGCTTGCAAAGTGACATGCTTTTCTTCACACAAGTCTTCATCTAACTTCTAACTTCAATTACATTTGTCCTGATGAGTAGACCTTGAGTTGGTGCCTCATTGGCATTGCTGTAAAACAATTCTTAATTTAAAGTCATGGATTACCATGAATTTCAATATCGCCATTTATCTTTTTAACTTCCATACATGCTTAATATTGGATGACAACTAAGTAAAGAAAAACAATTATTTCATTCTCTTTCCCTTTCCACATATTTTTCTTTTTAAAATATTATTAACATGTTCCCTGACGTGATCAAATTCTTTTTCTTCACGTAGAAAAATATTAACAAGTGACTGTGTGAGGAGGTAGAAAGGAAATGAAAATGAAATCTTTTTTTTTTTTTCCTGATAGTTGTTCCACTCATAGAACAGTATGAAAATTTTACAGAGAAAGAAAATTCACCTGGCAAGTAACACACTTCATCACGTCAACATTTGTCCTTTGTGTGCTATTGAGTTGAGCCATGCTGGCCAACAGTTTTGCATTTAAAGTGTCCATCTTTTGGATGTAGCACACACAGACACACCCACAAATAAAAGAAGATATCCACAACCGCACGCCTTACTCCTATTACAAAGGCCACAAGTTTTCAACCCTTCGTTACCCTTTTTCTTCTTTTCACACACATCTTTCTCTTCACAATGGAGGCTCAGGTACTGTTTTTCATGTTCAGTGATCTGCAATATTTATTCAACATGCTCATGCTTGTTGGTTAAATTTATATGTATGATTTTTAACTCAAGTGTTTGATCCAAATTTTGTTTATTTATTATTCTCTTTCCTCTGTCTGCATTTGCTGTCCCTCGCTGGATCCGTAGCAGAAGGTGGTATTAAAGGTCCTTACTATGATAGATGAAAAAACAAAGAAGAAAGCAATAGAAGCAGCTGCAGATATCTATGGTTGGTGTTTACATATAGTTTCATTTTTGTTCTGCCACAGAAACTATAGTTCCTGTAATTGAAAACCTTTTTTGTTTTAATCTGTTTAACTGTTGTTCGTTTGAACAATAGGGGTTGATTCGATAGCTGCTGATGTGAAGGAACAGAAGTTGATAGTGGTTGGCGAAATGGATGCAGTGGCGGTAGTGAAGAAGCTGAAGAAAGTAGGGAAGGTTGATATAATATCAGTTGGACCTGCCAAGGAAGAGAAGAAAGAAGAAAAGAAAGAGGAAAAGAAAGAGGAGAAGAATGAAGAGAAGCCAGAAGAGAAACCGGAAGAGAAAAAATAAAAGCAATACATATCATCCAAATTTTCAAATTCTTCCCCCTCCTTTAAGATATCCCGATATAGATATTAAGCAGCTAATTGTTCGTATAATTTATGAATAATGAAAAGTTTTCTCGGTTCGAATTATCTTTTTGGGTTTGATGATATTTGTGCCTTCTGCTCCTTCTTACCAAGAGTGTGCAGAAGGGAAAAAACTGGTATAGTGAAAATCCTCTTCCATACTTTGTGGATCACTTATTATCAGTCAATGGAAACATGGTTCAAAAGGAGTTAAGGGTGTCCTCCCTCCGCTTAAAGAATGTGTGAAGACAAAAAGTGGTTTTCAAATCTTTCTTCTGAGTAGATAACTCAAAACACACAAGGTTCTTTGATAAGAAAAGTATTTTAGTTGATTATGTTCTGAATCATCATTTGGTTGGCTTTGGCAGTACATATGGCCAAGCATGTCACAGAAGTCCACTAAATTTTATGACTGTTCTAACATGAAAGTCTGCAACCATTTAGCTAGCTACTGTCATTTTCCGGACAAAAATACTTAAAATAAGAAAAAACTTGGGCCTGTTTCAATAGTTTTTATGTTCTCTGTACGGTATCTGTCTGCAACAAGTACCACCACAGTAAACTGTACTTACTGACATTATGCCCAGCATGTGAGCAAATAGTGAGAGAGAAGGCCAGAATGGATCGACATAGTTGGAGACTAGTGATACAACTACAATCGAAAATTGATAGTGTGGTGAGCAAAACAATGTCATGATAAATACAAGACTAAACAAAAAATAAAACAAGAGATTTTATGTGAAACAATAGAACGTTGTGCTGTGTGAATAGTAAATTCCACCTTCTGTTTTGTAATCCTGTAATAGGCATGGTCAATGTTATAAACATCATCATGAGTCACTCAAATGTATTTCAGTGCTTAAAAGAACTTAGCATGACTCTTGCGAGGAGAAGTTAACAGACATCCAATGAACTTGACTATTTCAGCCAGTGAATGGATTTCTCATATACATGTTCGAATGTTCGTACAAGGAGCTATTTTGATTTGAATAATGCTGTGAATCTGAATGCCTTTATTATTGCATCACTGTAGTTACATGTGCAGATTTGAATGGCTTAATCAACTCAGTACTCTTAATCCTGGAAGAAATAAGGGCATGATGTTGTGGCCACTTGATTTCTAAGTTTAAAATGCAATTTTATATAGGGAAATTCCAGAGTGATTTTAAAAATTATCTATATTTGGACATTCAATGGTTCTTTTTTTGTATATCCTTTTTCAATGGACAGTAATAAAATTGAGACGTCAAACTACTCATTTGCCATATTATTTCAGTATTTTTAAGTTAGATTTCTTGGATAAGAAAAATAACAGTTTCAAGAGTTTTGCTTGGTGGTGGTAGGGTTCAACATGAAATGAAACGTTCAAGTTTTATCCTCAGTCTCATTCTCAGTATATGAATGTCACAAGGTAAGTATGTAATGGCTATAATAACTAGTCAATTCAATCAGGAAATAAAAATACACGAATAAAACCATATTGATCAAGGAGGGAAAACACAATGCTGAATAGGCTTAGCTGACAGACCATCCTTTCATGTAGATACACAAAGCCCCCGGGGGACAAAACGTACACACTTGATTTAGGATTCTGAGTCGCCAATCCATCCAACAGAAAACCTAAAAATATCAATCCTATGAGGTTGTATAATCAGCGCGGGAATTTGAATGATGGATGTATACACTAGCGTTCAACATTTATCCTGTATGATGTTTAACTGCAAGAACAGTGTTATAATATTGTGAGTAGTTTTAAAAATAGATCTAATACTAGTTAAAATATATGTGAGAGGGTGAGTCAAGAAAGTTTGGGAAAGACTAGAGAGATGACAGTGACCCTATGTACACGAAAAACTGCATCAACGTGATCACGATAAATCGGAGAAAAATTAAGCAAAAATCTGTTTGAAGGAGAATGAAAAGGAAGCCTTGTAAAGAAGTGTTGTTATCTACCATAAAGTTATAAACTTTAATATGTTAAACAATAGCATACGCTTTTGCAATAAAAAATCTAAAGCAAGGTGAATATTGCATTATTGCTTGACGACAACACCCCTTATTGTTGGAGTGCTCCCACTGCATGATGACAGAATATGCCTATCAAGTATAAAAACAAACTATCAAGCCAAAAAATGAACTATAACAATAACCTGACAATGCAAGAGGATAAGCTTTCCGATCTTCATCTGGAATGTGGCAGCAAACTGAATGGGCTGCCTTTGAAGCCACAGAAAAGCAACCAGCTTAAGCATGTGTGTGGAGATCAACTTAAATAATTACAGCATCTCTGACTATTGGCAATATTTGAAGCTGTTGTTGCTTGCTCTGGATTTTGGAAATCATGAACCAGGAAAATTAGTCGTACACCTCCAAAAGCTAAAAATGATGATTAAATTTTAAATAATAAATGAAACTCAAAATCAAGAATTAGATATATCAATTTCAGCTTATATACTTCACTGAAAATAATCAAAAGAAAGGGATCAGCACAATAATTAAACATGTAACCTGATCATTTATTATGGAAAGAGTTTAATGGTTATACATTGACAGAGTGTAAAACAGGTTTACATTTTTACATTGCCACCCACTCACAAATCACCACCATTGGTACAATTTTTAATGTAATTATAGTAAAAGTCAACAAACTTGCTATAAATGATAGTTTGTGACTAGATGACAATGTAAAACTACTTTACACAGTCAATGCATAGTGTATTTTATCCTACGGAAAACGGTCATATTATAAACTGTTAACTTTACAAGTGATAAATTTGAACAAGCAGAAGATGGCTTAAAATCTAATACAATTACAAGCAGGCAGATATTAGCAAAAAGAAGCATAGCATAAAATTGATAAACAAGAAGTATTAATATGTTATGAAAAAATGGGCATACAGGTTCAGAAATCAGTTACTAAGTGTAGAAATAGGTGAAAATATATATATATATATATATATATATATATATATATATATATATATATATATAAATTAGCGGAGGGGATACACACTTCATTTTTCCAGCCTCTAGTCAGCTGAACACGCAGCAGATCATGGGTCTCAGTCATCCAGATCAAAAGTCGATGCCTCATTTCTTCCGTTCGTATCTTGAATATATATGGGTGTACTTCCTCTTCTCTGTCATCTGTCTGATCACTTCATGAGCATCAGCAGTCTTTCCAGCATTCCTTAAACTACTCACTAAAGTATCATAGACAATAGAGTTTGGACTACAACCTTTGGTTTCCATTTCCTTGAGCATTGAACATGCTTCATCAAATTTTCCTGCCATGCACAATCCCCGAATTATGGAATTGTATGTAAAAACATTTGGAACTTGTTCTCTAGAAATCATATCTTGATACATTTCCAGGGCTTTCTCAAGCTCATGAGCCACTACATATCCTGTTATCATTACAGTGTAAGCCACCACATCTGGGATACATCCATTCTTTATCATTTCATCAAAAAAATACTTGCAAGCATCCATATTTCCAGCTCTGCTGAGTCCATCTATCAATGTAGTGAAGTGAAGCACAGTTGGATCTATACCCATTTCTCTCATGTGATTTAAGAGATTGAGAGCTGCAAGCGGTTTGTCCCCTTTGCCAAGAACGTGAAGAAGAATATTGAAGGTATGAAAATCTGGAGAAAATCCATTTCTACCCATCTCATCAAACAGTCTGTGAAATTGATCCAACTTTCCAAGTCTGTACTTGGCATACATGACAATATTATAAGTTAAAATATCTGAAGAAAATCCATCAAGCAACATCTGCTGATAAACCCACTCAATCAACTTGTACTGGTTTAAAACAAGAAGACAATATAGGATTGCATTGTAGGAGTGCTTAAAAGGCCTAAAGTTAAACGTCTTTGATTTTATAAACCTCTCCACCAATTTCTTAGCCAAACCTGCCTCACCACAAGTACGAATCAAGATATTGAAAGTTCGAGCAGTAGCCGGAAGCCCTTTCTCAATCATTTCATCAACCAATCTCCACAATGCCTTAAACTCCTCACACTCCGCATATATGTTCATAACTAAGTGATATGCATTCGCAGTATGCCGGTAACCCTCTTGCTGACTACACCACACAAAAAACTTGTATGCCAGCTTTGCCCACCTAGTTTTATTCTCAGAATTTATATTCTTCAAAATTCCAAAGAGGACCTCCCTCACGAGAAGCCCTGATGGTCTTACATGCAACTCACCTAAAACCAACCTCGCATCCAGACCGGGACCGTCTTGTCGGAGAACCTCAAGAACCCTCTTAGCATCTAACCTCACACTTTCTAAGAACCCTTTTCTCAGTGAAAATTGCTTTTGGTTATAACCCAAATCCTCGTTTAAACGGAGCGTTACATCCACAGCAGAATCACAATCTAATCCTAGGTTCTTCAGAGGCTCCTCAATGCATTCAAATCCATCACCACCAAACGGATGGCTACATAAACTCCGCAAAACAATCAAAGAATGGGAAAGTTTGTGGACCATCTTTGGACCTAAAAGGGTTATTGAATTCATGGTTCGAATTCGAATCCATCATGTCCGACAAATGAGCAACAACTGCAATTTGGCCAATGGTAGAGTAGAGTTTCCTTGCAGTAGAAGCTTCCAGAAGCCCAGTGTGCTAACGATTGGATGGATATCCATCGAGTCGAAAACCAGGCTCCGGGAAATGGATAGAATTTAAAAGAGCGACTAGAAAAACGTGAAGAGACAAAACAGCGTACCGTGTTAGACGATGTTTTGAAATATTGGTGAACACAATGTTGGGAATGTCCACAAAAGGCATCATGTAGTGCCGGAGTTCATCGTGAGAGGTGCGAGAAGGAATGTGAAATAAGGTTGAAGAGAAAACAAAAATGGCGACTCCAAAAACCCTAACAGGTTTATGCAAGGTGAAAGAAAACGAAAACGCTTATACATAACCGTCGTTTCATTAACGTTATTTTTAAAATTCAATTAAGTTTGGGCTTTTCTGGTAGAATGGGTTTGGGCTTTAAAGCAGCGTCGATTGGACTTTGGAAACGAGGCTTTCTACCTGCACGTCCAAGATTTATTCTGTATCCCAAAACTTTTCACCCCTACCAATTATGTTTTTCAGAAAAATAAATTAAAAATATTACCTAATTTAGTTAAGCGATAATTACTGCATTTGGTGGGTTATATTACCGAACCTTGCACCCCCCAAATCCCTTCTTCACTTAAGTTCGAGCGGTGTTCTCTCCTATTTCAAAATCCGATTCACTTTTTTTTATTATTATTTTCTCAAATTAAGAGACAAAACTATTTTGGTTTAAGTGTGACTAACCTTCGGTAAACAATGTTTGTGTATTTATTTATCGGTGGTAAGAGGCCTACAACTTTTTACCAGACAAAACTTAGTTGAAATAATATAAATGGGAATACTTTCAAATAATAAATGCAAGTAATAAATATGAAATTCAACACAACAAAATAAATAAAGTATATGATCATCTACTTTGCTAAACTAATACATGTAAGAAAATAAACTAATATCAACACGCCGCTATCCAAAAGTAGATGACCGTGTGCCTCACACATTTCCTTTACTATTGAGGGCATTTTCTTTCGACGTCCCATGTTATTGTCTCCTCATTGATATTTCGACAATCTATCATCCGTTACAAGATAGACATCATGCGTCTAACATTATCCTACGATAACGATAACAAAAAATTAAATAACATATTTTTATTATATAAATAAATATATAAATATATTTCGAAATTAGTTGGAAAGGAAAACTATATTTCGAAATTAAAAAAAAAAATTGGATTTCGAAACTGGTACCCTTTGCATTATTTTGCGGATTAAGTATGTTTTTAGTCCCTGAACTTTAGTCCAAAATTTATCAAAATTTTGACCAGGAACAAATTCAAATTTTGAGTTAAAATTTAAAGACTTAAAACATACTTAACTCTTATTTTACCTTTATTTTGCCTTAAATGAGAGAAAACTATTTTGCATTTTTAAAAGAAATTACTAACTAAACTTTTTGACGTCTTTTCTTTTAAGTATGGGCTCCAGGATCAACAAACACTCTTAACGTTTTGCATAATCCGAAAAGAAATGGTCTCCAGGATCAACAATTTCTAGGTGAACTTTGTTTAATAATTTTTTGCCGATAGATATTTTTATATGGTTAAAATCTTCCATAACTAGACGTAGAGGATCGTGATCTTAAAGATAATACAATAGATGCCATTTCTCGGTCATTTTGTTCAAAGAAATGGTAATGCTACGAGAATAAATTATAAACACAACAAATATGGGAAACACAAAAGCATTACATATTGAACATTAAGTAAAACACAATACCAGAATACAGCTTTATATTGTCACCTTTTTTTACATTTAATAACGAAGTCTTATTCTCTGTTCCAGCACAAAGATATCACAATGTAAATTCGACATCTACACAAACAAATAATACTTTCACATAAATCCAGCATATACAAAACCTAATTATAAGGAGAGAACTAAGCATATGCATTATCCAATATTGTTGAAGATATTTAACGAGTCTCTGGTTCTCCAATTGGACTACTCTTGCTTTCACCAACAACTGGGTTAACCTGTTCCAGTTCTGCTCCAGAATTTGTATTCTTGGATAAATGTTCATCTCCTGCAACCATAACAACCGCAAACACAAAATCACAAAATACATCATAACACACAATTTTGTAGACTCCGCTTAGCAAAAGAAACCTCATTCACCTTTTCCCTCAGATTTGCCAAACCATGAGCCAACAACACCTTTAAGCTTGTCAACCACACCTTTTCCTGGATCATGTACACAGCTCTCTTCACGCATTTTCTCATCCCCACCATCCAAGTCATGCTCACTTTTCACTGGCTCTTCCTTCCTCTTATATAAAGTTTCAGAAATTACCTCAGAAAGTGCCTTATCCTCTTCACCAGGCCTTAACTTCTCAGCCAAATAGTCCTTCACAGAAACCCCTTTGTCTTGTTCTTTGACCTCGTTTTTTGTCTCAGTTCCATACACTCTGGACTTCACTGCACTTCCTACACCAGCAACCTTGTCATAAACTGGACCTAATTTCTGTGTCAGAGAGTGAGCAATGTCCCTCCCATATTGTGCAGTTGAGCCAGACATGTTAGAAGCATCCCCATTTTTTGGTTGCTCTTCATTTGTTACCACGTTGTCCTTTCTTTCGTCTTTCTCTACTGCACCTACCTCAGAAGCTGTGACATCTCTAGGAGAGAAAACTTTGTAAGTGTTTGCTTCATTGCGAGAGTGTTCATCAACTGCGGTTGTGATGGTGTCGAAAGCTTGTCCACTGTCTGTGACATTTTCCAGGTTTTTGTTGATATCTGGGGATATCGTTTCCTGAGTGAATTGTTCATGAGAAGAAGGATCCTGAGTTTGCATCGCATCAGAAAGGTTTGTCACGGACTGATCATGGTTTACGAGACGAGGGTATTCAGAATCAACAATAGCTGGCTGCAGGTTTAGTTCTGAGATAGATTTTGGCTCCTCTTGCACATTCATTCTTGCAAAAGATTCCTCAACCTGTGCGATTTCCACTTCTTCTTTTAATGCTGTTAACCATCACACATGAAAATCTTAATCCACGGACCACGGTGTATAAATATCATCAAGAGGAGTCAAATCCAATTTTATCAATTTAAACATCAAATCTTGCAAAAGGGTACACTGATATTAATGCAATTAGCAAAAAATTGAGTTCTACAAATCGTCTTACTTACCTTCTTCAGTTGGGTAAGTGTCTTTGGTTTGATAATTTGGAGGAGTATATGCATCAGGCCTACTTCCGGGAGAGTAATGTTCTTCCTCCAATCCTATTGACCTCTCCAAATTGTCCTTAGGAAGCCCTGCTTTCTCTTCCACCGAAAATGCTTCGGCTGGCTCAGAACCTATCTTTTGATCAATTTCAGTAGTTGAAAATGGTAGTGAATTGTAATGAGATTCATCTGCCATGACTGTTGTATCTCCAAAATCAATTCCTGGCTTTCCTAAATTTTTGAGTTGCTCACTTGTGGGTGTCACAATTTTAACACCTTCACTTTCATGAACTGCAAAACAATCAACAGCATAAAGTCCAACTCTACTTCAATCAGATTTGTGTTTATTTTTAAATTTGCAATCCTTAAAAAAGGTTAATGATCCCTGCTATTTGAGGAAGACAGAAAAATTAGAAAAGTATCTATGAATAAAAGATCAATTTTTAAGGTCAAATCGGTTTTCAATCTTTGTAAACATGTTGAAATCTGATCGAGTTCATTCTCTGTATAATGTTCTGTAAAAATTGTATACCCTCCAACTAAGTAAAATTTATAGTAATATGACTTCTAAGTTTTGAAGGTTGTTACTGTAAAATAAGAACAGTTTTAACATCGATGATGATTTTTTAAATATAACTGTAAAATTCTTATACATGCTGCATAAACTATTTCCTCAGTTTGATTTTCTTCCTCCAACATTTTTTATCTTCTTATAAACCTTAAAAGTTTTAAAACCAGTTTCTTTTTTATTGTGTAACATGTATGTATGTAAATATATCACTTCACGTATAGCCTCCTTTTATCAGAAGAATGGTGACTAATGATATGATTAGATATATCACATCATTATTACGTAGTAGGGTACTATTTTCAAAAACAAATAAGATTTATAAAGACTAAATCCACAAAGAAATTAAAAGACTAAACATATTTACTGTGCTAAAATATATTAAGCACAGATTCAGTTTCACTTTATGCAGACGACTTGAAAAAGAACATACTTGGTGTTTCAGGAACTTGTGTGTCTTTGTCCGTGTCTTCATCCTCATCTAAGTCGTCATCATCAAGGTTGTGTTGATCTTCATTGTTATACTCACGGCCACGATCAAGGACTTGATGGCCATGCTTCTTAATCGTGTCCTTGATTTTCTTAGCCTTTACCTTGACTTTATTCAGAACAGACTTCTTCTCATGATCAAAGTGTTGTTCTTCTTCACCATGTGTTACTACATCAAAAAAATTGTTCATTCAAAGAAAAGAAAAAACACCATAATATGCTTCAAACATAATACAACTTATTTCCAAATGTGACTCATACCTTGTTCTGAGGGAACAATGTGGGGGTAGTTTTCATCATTCTCATGCACTTCACTTCGAACTACTCTTGAATCCATGATTGTAAACAGAAGAAAAATAACTGTTTGATCGTTAATGACAATTATCAAAAAGGCATATTTGTTATATAGGGAAGGAAGTGACGTCATATGGCACACATGGCATCTCATAAACAGAGACACGTGTGGCATAACCGACATGTCTCTGTCATATGACACGTGTTGAGTAGTTTTTGCGTACGTGGACTCAGAATGAGAATTCTTGTTGTCGTCTTGAACATGGTGATTACGATGTTAGATAATTAAGGGAATTTTGGTCCCCTCCGAATAACGACAATGGTTCGTTCATCCAAACGTGAGTATCTACACTACACACGTAAACTGTCCTTTTCACTGATGACACTATACAAGTGTCCCTGGCTCTTTGGAAAGAAAGAAAACCACAATACTAGTAATCTTTTTTATTTGCTATTTCTTGACAACTGATACATATAAATAATTGTGAAATTGAGCAAATTTGGATATCTTACGTAAATACTTGACACACCCAAGAAAAAGTAAATACAAGTGTCTAGTTGGTTCTTTTTCTATTGTTTATTGGATAAGGTGTGGACACTTAAATTAAGCTTTCGATGCTTAATTGGGAATAGATGGACAAAAATGTCAACAGCAGAACTGTTGTTGTTTATGCCAGATATGAGACTGGGTGCACAAAGTTGTATTCAATAATTAATTAGGAGAATATGACAGTTATTTTTTGTCACTTTCTAACAGTTTGGCGGTTAGAAAATGGGTATGCTCAGAATGTACAAAAATTACTGGAAAAAAAGGAAAAGTCAATTGGGGTCTTCACATAACATGATCAAATTTCATTGATAAGCTATCTTCAAGTCTCTTGTAAAGGAAGTTCGTTAATGAAAATACCATTTTCATATATGTCCCAACAAAATAGAATTTCTTAAAATAGAAGAACTTTTTTATATGAAAAATTCTCTTAATTTCAAAAAAAAAAAACAATTAAGTTACATCAAAATAATATTTGTGTTAATAAAAATCTCTTGTAAACTTTAAGTGAAATTTTCGTATTCGTATGATATATTTACCCCTTTGTTTTAGTTGTTAGTTGTTATCATCCTAAATTATACAGTTTTCTACTGTTTATTTTTTGTAAAAAAAGAGAAAAAGAGAAAAAGACCATATGTGCCAATGCCAAAATTTAAAAGGAAGAAGAACATGGTAAAAAAAAATCCTTATTACTCCTGCTATTCTTTCTTTATTCTGGCATCAATTATTGGTAACAGCACAAGTCTACTACGAGACTTCTATGTTCATAGACTCCAAAATCTAGACTCATGATCGCGTCATAAATAGCAATTGGAAGCTGGTCTGAATGGTGTAGTTCTGTTTTTCCATTATTGGACGCTACAAAACTTTGAGGATATGTGAGAAATGAGGCTACAATCCATGGTGTGAATCTTCAAGATTAGTTCTCTCTAGATTCGTCTACGGTTGTTTTGTGGAACTTCATATTGAAATAACAAGCACGTAAAGAAACGAATAAACAGATGACAACAAAGTTGGAAAAATTCCTTGTCTCCACCAGCTGGTTTTCTCCAACATGCTTTAAACAGTTCTTTCTACCTTTTTACTTTTTGTCAAAAGTATTCATTACCGACGTTTTTGGTATTGTCAAAAATGGCACTGAAAAACTCAGAACTACACTTGGGAATTTTCTTTTTCAACAATTATAAAGTCACTAGCTTTCTGTATGTGACATCTAACACTAGTTTTGCAGTAACAAAAACATTATAATACGAACTCCTAAACTTAGCTCCAAGTCATTGCTTCTGAAAATCACCAATCAAGGTAACCATATAGTTGCTTACTCGTTAGCCAGATTTTCTTTATTCGACCAACACTCCATCAAAACCTGAGCATCATAGATTTTATGTATATGTTACATTGGATGCCAAAAATTTCAAACTGATGATAAATAATTGGCTGCTACAAGGCCTATATGAGGCCACAGCATCATGCCCCTGGCTCACTTGCCAATGTTTCATTCGACATGAATATTGGATGGACTGAGTGCCCAAAAAAATTTGGATGAGTAAAGCTGTTAGTAGATGTACATATAGGTCACAACTTGTGCAAACTGCAATGTACTGGTTAAATTTGGTTCCTGCATTCTGGTGATGATGATAGCATGCCTCCTTCACCACTCATGTATGATTTCTACGAGACACCACACTTGCAAAGAGTTCTAGTTCTTCTTCCCATTCTTGAGATTGCGTAGAGCCATAACAAGCTGTTGTCTTTCTCCCTCTACCTCGGCAAATTTCAGACTAATCTCTGAATATCTTTCCTCCATATCTTTCAGCTCACTCTCCATGATCTTGTTCTTTTCCTTCAGTAGTGAAACTTCATTCAACAATTCATTTGTATGGCACTCACCCTCGCTGTCAGAGGAGACAAAATAATACAAGTCAGTTCTTGGATGAGATAGGCAAACTGAAAAAATTGACATTGCTGGCCGTAATTTCATATAACAAAAATAAAGAATGATAGTAATGTTCATGAGTATGTTCAAAAGAAAAGAATTTGATTATACCTTCCAGGAGCTTGACAAACTTTGCTCTCAGCTGACTTGTTTACTGTTCCTCCTTCAGACTTGGTTGAAGCATCCTTTCCCTGTTACAAATATAACAGTCTGAATTATTATAAAGAACTGGGGACTAGTGTACGAAAGGACATACCAAAGAATTAAAACCTTGTTCAGGCCTTTTCCTTTAGCACCATTTTATGTCTGAGATTTTATGCTTATTTGTCTTGTTATGAATAGGTGTGTTGAGCTTCATGGACCAGAAAATTTTCACTTTTACTACCAAAGGACCACAACGAGTTTTAAATTGCGTTTGCTTTCATGCACACATTAGTCACCACCACAAAAGTTAATACTGCTGGAGAAAACTCTTAAATATTATATCACTTACCCAACTTTGTAGTGATCTATGGATTTTAATGCTACTACTTATGTCTCCTTATTCTGTAGTGTGCATAAACCTTAAGGGAGTGATGTTACTTTGTATCTAGTCCTAATATGAAACAATAAAATTTATGTTCTTCATCTCTGATTTTAAATTTGGCAGAAGAACAATTACCTTATGCATTTCGGATTTTGACTTCTTGGCAGGTGTTTTAGCTGGAGGTACCACACTTTCATTGTCTCTTGATGTCAAATTCATATGTGTAACTGCAGCTCGTCCTTTGTTATTCTTGAGCTTCTTTTCCATAGTACTTAACTCCGCTTCCTTCTTCTTCAGCTCTCCTTCTAATTGAGATATCTGTTTCTTCATACTTTCTTTCTCCATTTGTTCTTTATGCAAACTGTGTTTTATTTCAATATGCTGGTTCTTAAAGGTTTCTACTTCTGTCAATAGAGTGCCAAGTATCATCTCCCCGTCATTTGAGGTCATAAGTGGTTGTCCTTTCTGAGCTATTTTTGCATCCCCCCGTACTTTTTCAGACAATACACCATCTTCCATCAACATTTTAATTTGAGATCCGAGCATTTGAATTTTCTTGGAAAATGAAGCATCCTTTTCATCATAGTGCCTTTGCACATCCTCAAGTTGTTTAGACTTGTCTTCTAATTCTTGTGACATCTGTTCTATTATTTTTGCTTTTGAGTCTATTTGGTCCAAGAGCTCTTTCCTTTTCACTTCATTCTGATCTGTGATAAGCCTGAGCTCCTGATTGCATTTATGGAGCATTTCTTCTATAAGTTTGTTCTGGTTCCGCAACTCATCAGCCTCTGCAACTGCTTTCAAAGTCATATTTTCATTCTCCTCAACTTTTTGTGCCATTTCAACAGAAAGCAGTCTATATTCCTCCTGAAAACGCTCAGATGCAACAGCGTTATTGTGTCTTGTCTTTCTCAAGGCTTCTTCTGCCTGCAGGGCCCTTTCTTCCTGCTCAGTTTTTGCACATTGCATGACATGGAGATCTTCTTCAAATTTCTCTGCCTGTAGTTTCAGCTCATTCTCCAACAACTTAACTTCATTTTCAAGTTCCTTGATGCAGACCAGAGATGCTGAAAATTCATCTTCCTGCACCTTTAGCTTCTCTTCTAATCTCTCTACCTGGGATTCAAGTTGCTGTATTGTAACTAAAGAAGATGAATGTTCATTTTGTAACATGATGTGGTGTGCTTCATCTTGCTTTAACCTCAAAGATATGTCCACATTTTCCTTCTTAAGTAGATCATACTCCAAAGTAAGTTCTTTTACTTGCTCACTTAGCTCTTCACGTTGCTTACAGTAATTGTCTATTTCATCATCCTGGTCGGCAATTTTTTGCCTCAAGAGGTCAAATTCTATGCCCTCTTCACGCTCTTTGGCAGTTGTCTGGGATTTTAAATTCGTAGATAGATCCAATATTTCTTTATCCTTTTGTTCCAGCAATGCTTCAAGGTCTGTCACAGCCAAAAGTAATTCAGAGTTTGAGTTTTGTGTCTTCCGAAGTTGTAATTGAAGATTGGCACTCAATTCTTTTTCATAAACAAGCTCTTCCTTCATTGCCTCTAACTGAAGCCTAGTATCTTCAATCTCAGACTTCAAGGTTTTGGAGGTTTTGGACTCATTATTGAAGTTCTGCTGTGACTTGAGTTGCTCAAATTTGGTTTTTAGCAAATCTCTCTCCTCTCTGAGGCTTATTATTTGTCTTGACAAATTCTGTCCCCTAATGCTTTCTTTTTCTATCTGCTTCCGAAGTGATTGTAACTCTATTTCTGACACTTCTGCCTGCCTCTTCAAAGAAGAAATTTCATTCTTGAGGCTTTCATTGGTATTATTTGAAGGCTCTTGTAATCTTTCTCTTGGAGGATTGTCTTCCAGGCTGTTAGTCCAGTCACCTAAACTTCCATCTGATGCCGAACCCGTTGACCAGTTCGTGTTTGACCTCTTATGCACCTGGGCTTCTGTTGCAATGGCCTTAACAGTTCCTTTTGATGGAATTGAATTTTGTCTGAAGCTATGAGGATCCTCCCATGAAGCTAGCACAGGACTAATGCCATTAGATGCATCTTGTTCAGAATACTCAGATCTGGTCCTCGCCATGTGTTCATTCTATAAGATAATAATAGAAAGTAAATGAGTTATTTCTTAGAAGGTTAGCATAACTTGTTCTCTTCAGAAGTTTCTGTTTAGAAAAGTATCAACTTTGTTAAATAGAATTGTTAACCATATAAAGGTATCTTATAAGACCTTACTTCATCAACATTATAACTTTCATGGTCTGTACTGCCATAGCTCAGCTGGTGTTTCAAGCTTCTATCACTGGAAAGTTCCTCAGCTCCATTATCTTCCCCATTTCTGGAAGCAAGGTATAAAGGTTCAGAGCATATCGAAAAGAATGGAATTAAAAAGAAAAAATGGGAACGTTGTATGGTTTAAATAAAGGGGGTTTTACGATTCATTTTCACCTTTCAGCAGCATATCCTTCCACGTTCTGAATAGTCACCTGTCTCAACAATTCTTAAGTGAGAAATTAAGAATTGATTGGTGTTTGTAATCTGACTATTTGAAGTGTTATAATTTTATCAAAAATCTAAAATTCTTAAGGGGTGCTAAAGAATAAGAGATGAATATCGTGAAAGTGCCTATTAAGACAAGAAGCAAGGGAGATAAGAAGATGAGGAGCACTAACGTGTAAAACTATGCCTGAATTGGCAAACTTAAGGGGTAGAGAAATTGTCATTGGCTCAATTTCTGCAACAAAATCAGCAAGATCGATTGAGGCCTCTCCAAGAAAGCCAGATTTTGAAGATCCCTGCAAGAGCCCACACGAAGATTAGACTTTCCAACCAAAATCCTACTTGAGTAAAGGACGGTGAGTGTGAAACTACAACTTCTTCTTACGGTTGAAACAATGAAATGGTAGATTTTCTCATGAATTTTTCCTGATTTTGAATCCCTAACAAGCTTAACGGATTCAAAAATTGGATTCTCCCACGAGCAGGTCCCATCTTGCACAGCAGTTTTCTCTAGTTTCACCGTTGTCTTACCAACATCATCTGGGACCAGAGATACCATTATTGCATTCTTTTTCATCTTTGGCACCTGATAAAAACGAGACACGGAACAAGGTCAAAAACACTGTTTGCAGAATCTGGAAATCGGTTTGTGTTATATGATATAATATTCCCATCACTGCACAAACTGTCAAACTCTTGTAAATAAAACAAATAAACCACACTGTTTAAATTTCAAATTTGCTCTGAAACATGTTACGATAACAACAGCTAAGTCAGACCCTATTTCTAGATTTAGAAGTGACTAAACAACAAGGATTTGATTTTATGTTTGTCTCACTCACCTGAGTTGCCTGAAATTCCAATTTGAACACAGCTTTGATCCTGTTCTTCTTGCTCCATGACTTGAACATGTTTTCAGGCTGATAAAAACGGCCGTTGCAAGGTTGCAGACGCAGAAGAAGCCTCTTATAAGCGGCACCTCATTGGGTGAGGAAATGCTATGTGTTGATTTGAAACTGTGGTATTTATTATGTGTGATAAACGCAGTTAATGACCAGAATGAAGTGTCAGGATGTTGAGAAAGCCAAGAATCTTGTGAGTTGTGAAGTACCTACTGATTTCCTCAGATACGGAACTTGCACTAGTAGAAAACTAACAAAAAAAAAAGCAATGGAGGAAATAAAATTGATATTAGAAGCTTCTGAGCATGTCTTCATGCACCAAAGATAATGTAAAAAGAACACAGCTGAATCCCATTATGGTCTACTTTTTGCTTTATTGCAAGGACAAAAAAGTGGGGAAAATTGAAATGACAACATTGACCAAACACAGGAGTGTTAATCACGGTAAACTGTTTTCCTTTTTCACTTGATGTTTGGCGCTGATTAAAATTCCAAGATAATATAACTACTGTTACTCGTTGTCAAACTCACATTTATGGTGAAATGGTGTTTGAGAGAACTTGCACTTAATTTATAAAACAAATGAGAGATAGGGTTAGGAAAAGAGGTTGAAATCAGCAGCTGGATTGTAATTGTTGGAATCCAACATTTAAATGGGAATAATGAGAGGATGAGAGTGACATTTCATTTGACCAAATTTACCAAGAAATCTAATTTTTTTCCAAAGGGTAAGTAAAAGTGGAGAGCAGTGTCCATGTGCTTATGTGCTGTCTCTGATAAGCAACAACCCACCAAGACATAAATGTAGCACCTTTCTGCTGTAAGGCCATGATGAAGAAAGTTTACTCACAAAAATGAGTTGTAATTGCAAAGAGGTGTGGTCCCCACAACTGTTAAACCCTCTTCATATCTATTTAAGAGGAAATCTGCTAATAAATTAAAATATAATTTAATAAAAATAAAAATAAAAATAAAAAAACTAATTTCATAAACACAAGGCAAAGCAAACTGGGTATTTGTGTATACACACATCCAGCACATGCCGGTGTCGGCGACCAAACAGATCCTTAACGTATTCAAATTATTTTTCCGATGTGTGTTAAATAATAAACAAGAAACACGTCAACGATAAGGCAGAAGAACCCTTAAAAAACTCACCCATTATTTGATGTGTATCATTGAAAAGAAAATTTAAACAAATCATTCAATTTAATTTAAATTCAGATTCCTCGCACATGAGACTCGCATTATTTTATAAGATCTGAAACTAAATATGGGCTCATTCTTTTAAAAATAAATTGGCATGTATAAAAAACAAAAAATAAAAGTATGTAAAATAATTGACCTTCAGTTACCTAAGCAAACGGCTAGTATGGTTAGAACGAGAAATAACAGCATTGACCTCATAGCTCCATACAAATATAACATGTTGCTGCGGTTGATTCAGATTCCTAAGCTGAAATCAAATAAAATATTCATATTTCTCCTTATTTTTACCTAATGTGACACATTTGACTAACAAAAATTTTCATTCATGATGATGGATAAATAAAAGGTTGGGGAATTGTTTGATAAAACCAAACCAGTTGTTTCAACCCATGTTGTCTTACATAAGTGGTTTCCATTAGAGACATCACTGTCAAGTGTGGTTAGTACGTGTAACCAACCAGCCCTTCAAGGCATTGATTTGCCATAAATTTAGAAGACGAGACACTTTCTTTGTTACTTTTTATTTCTTTATTGTAAAAAAGAAATGTGAAAACCCCTCCTCATCATCCTTCAACCTCAATTTCTTTTCTTGGTTACCTGTCCAAAGCATCACTCTGCAAAACTCACTTTCTTCCCACCACACTGAGGGCTACAACTTTTCTCCCTTGTCCCAGACTTTGGTTTTGCATCTTCAAAATAACAATAATAATAATAAATAATTTATAGTAAAATAAAATAAAAGTTGAATTACCTTTTCAAAAGTGAGCACTCATCATGGATTAGCAAGCACTGGTCAGAAGAATGATTGGGTGCTTAGACAATGATGGAGATGGAGTCATGGAGAACCAAAAGGCTGCAAACAGAGAATTAAAGATCAGTGCCCCACTTTCACTAACATCGGAATGAAAAGTCTTTTGAGATTTGATGAAGTAATGAAATCAGTTCTACCTATTCAATGTGGGAATCTTCAGATTTTTTTTTTATGGGTAGAAAAATCTTCCGTGTAATGGTGGCATTTATGTTTGCCAGCTACAAGGTTATGTAAGTTAAGTTACATGGTGTGTCAAAAGTTTGATGAAGTTTTACTTGAAGAGCATATACATAATATGATAATATTCTTTTATTTAATATATTATTTTCACTTAAATACTTTTTTAATCCTCTTGTAGTGTTTGTTGCGGATGGTTTTTATTTTGACCAGAATGTTTTAAATGGTTCTCATTTTTACCAAATGTTTAAAATGGTCCTCTCGCAATTCGTGTTTTATTTGGTCATTTTCTGTAATGTCGTGTGTTATAGAAAAGGACCAAATAAAACACGAATTATGAAAATGAGGATCATTTAAAGCATTCAGTAAAAAATGAGGATTATTTAAACATCCTGTCAATATGTGGATCATCCACACCAAACACTACGAGAATGAGAACCAAAAAATTATTTAAGCCTATTATTTTTTTTATACACTTAAACAAATAATCAATTAGAGGAATGTATTGATTAAAGTTTTAAAGGACTTTAAAAAACCTATTAAATAATATTTAGTAATTAATGCACGATTCGTAAATTAGTTTTAGAAATTAAAAAATATTTGGGTTAGAGAGGAAAAATTGGAAAAATAAAGTAAATACTATGACAACTATTTCGGTTATAAAAGGTAAACAATTTGTCTAAACAGAAAACAATTTAATTAAAGGAATTATTGAATTCAAATTTTAAAGAATTTTCTATTAAAATTAAAAAAAAAGTGTTATCAGGAAAGACTTTTTTATATAAATAATTCTTGTAATATTAAATTAAAATAGTTTAAGAAATTAAAATATAACAACATCTGATTCTAATATTATTCACTGAAGCTTTTCTACGATTTATAAACAGACTGCTGGTTTTATTTTATGTGAAAAATCAATTTGTAGTTAAAAGTACATAATTGAGCTGATATCATTGTAAGAGAAAATGCTTTCATTTACAATTTTTTTTGGATTATGTTATGACACCATTTTAAACCTGTTTATAATTTTACAAACTTTACACTATAATTAAGAATTAAGAATTAGTTAGTTATGTTCCCATTTTCTAATAAGAAGTTTTATAAAACATATATCTTAAGTTTATTATCTGAAACCTTTTCGATTAAATATGAGAGTCAAATAAGACAGTTTGTCTGTTATTTGTTCTGTCTAGAAGTTATTCGTTTCTTAGATATCTGTTACTGAACGTTTTTATTAGTATCACAGATACTCACAATATTTTAATGTTTTTTTAATTTAATAAAACCATTTCAAAATTATCTTTGAAATATAAATTTGGGTAAAAATATAATTTTTTGTATAATTTAAATCAAATTATCTAAATTAAAACAAATAAATTTAAATGACGTGGATTAATATAAATTTAAAAAAATAATAATCTTTTATAAAACAGTTTCAATGCTTTTGATCTAAATAAAAAAATAAAATATACAAAGTCAAATTTTAAAAAATTATAATTAATTTTTTTTACTAATAATTTTATTTGAATGCGAGGATATGCATATCTTATGGAATACAGGGCTATCCACATCTTATGAGGTAATTAAATATGTACTAATCATCTTTCATATATATTTATTAAAGATTGATTTAGCATGTCACAAATTCTATATGTGAACATTAGTTGATACAATTTTTTTATCCTTTTTCTATTCCTACTTTCAAAAAAGATATCAAGTGATGAAAATAGTTACTTTTCAAATATTAAATGATATTTATTGTTTTAAAATATTAAATAGCGGCAAGAGTATTAAATAATATTAATTATTTTATAAATATTAAATGCCATTAATTATTTCCAAAATATTAAATTGTATTAATCAGAATTTATAAAGAAAAAAAAAACAGTCTATTTTATATTTGAAACTCATGATAATTTGGTAAATAAGTTATATAAAAGAATACAGCATCCAACTTAATTATACTATTTACCTTAAAATAACCGTAATATATATATATATATATATATATATATATATATATATATATATATATATTCAGGTACAGATAAAAGTATGACGAATTTTTAACATATTATAACTAGTTATCGATAGTACACCGTTTTTAAATGGAATCTTTATATTTAGCAAAACAAATTTTTATTTTAAAATTATAAAGAAGGTGATGGCATAGAGTAACTAAAGTCCACAAGGGAATATATTAAGAAAGAAAGTGCATATATAATGCAAAAACAATATACTAAACATAGTTTAACAGAAGTGTCAGAGATCAACACCTATATCAATATTTTAATCAGCACAAGGATAGGATCAAACTTCACAAAAAGTGAATTTTTTTTATCATTTCATTTTTTTTTTCTGAAAATAGGTTATGTTTATTGGCAAAGATTTAGGATTACCAAAATTGAAGAGAAGGTCCTTGAATTGTCTCTTTCTGACAGTGTGAAAGCACAAAAATAGTTACTTGTGAATTTTGTTCCCAGCTTTTTGTCTGTGATCTTATCTTCAATGTCACCTATGAATAACCAACACATGAATTATGATAAGTTTTTATTTTTCCTTCTTTAGATGATGTTATTAGTAATTTGTTTTCTTCTTCTTTATTTTTATTTTTTCTAAAATATCACAATATCATAAATGCTAAGATGGCGAATCTTGGTGCATCTGGGAGTGGGGTGTGTGCAATTGATTTAAACTTTTTGTCTGTTATGGTGCTTATTTTGCAATATTTATTCTGATAGTAGACAAATTAACTTTATAGAAGGATAAAACTCAATTAATTAATTTAAAAGTTTTAAAATAATTTAAAAGATTTCAAAAAGTAAAGCCGTGTTACTTCAAAACTGTACACGTTAGAATATTAAATTATTATTGTAATAATAGATCATCTTCATTTTGTTTCACTAGAAAAATGATTATTAATATTGAATAGACTAGTTTGATTGTCAGTGTTATCATAGTTGAACTTCGAATCTGGTGATCTTAAAAAGTTTCATAAAGCCCAAAGTTAAGATGGCATGGGTATTGCTTTCTGCACCCCTATACTAACTAATTGTAACCCCAAAACATGACTAAAATCCTTGAATACTTTTTTGTCCTTGGGACCAATACTTTTCGTCACTGCTATCATCACTACTATTGTAGAGGAAGAAATAAGAGTGAAAGAACACCACAAGAAAAACATTCTCAAGCCTGCCACTTTAAAATTTATGATTCTTTGAAATCCTTATTTTTGCCGCACCCCCTCCCTCACTCTACCCTCTGCTCCTTCGCCACACAACATTTTCATAAACTTTTGGAACAAATATTCTCGAAGGTACTTTGAATCTATAACTATCTTTTAGAACATACATTCCCAAAATTATTTTCGTATATTTTGGATTGGATATTTTGAAAGATAATTTGTAGAATTTAAAAATACAGTCTGCAATGTTTAATCCTAAACATATTAAAAATAAATAGGTGTAAAGATTTTTTATTATATTTTAAAGTTTAGTTAGTCGAATTATACTCACTTCAGTTTAGATGTATTAGTTTGGTACCCGTTTTTAAAAAAATGTCAATAGAATTCTAATTTTTTTTTAAAAATGTCTCAATCAGGTCTCTTTCAACAAAAAAAATATTAACTCCGTTAATTTTATTTATGACTTTTATCATTAAATTTTAATATAAATATCAATACTCAGTTTTATAAATCATTTTAAATATTAATATTGTTAACAATGTTAATATTTTTTTTTTTGAAAGAAACATAATTGATATATTTTTTTAACAATTGAAACTCAATTAATACTTTATTATAAACAAGTATCAAACTAGCACGTACAAAAGAATAGGAGTATCACCCGATTAATCAAATCAAATTATTTTTAATGAGTAATAGTTTGAGAGTTAAACTTTTGTAACTGTGCAGGAAGAAAAATAGGGAGGTACAGTAAGAAACACCCCTTAATTCGGAGAGGTTTTTTTATTGGGTCAATAGCGAAAACCTAATTTGCTCGTGAGGGTTTATTATTGGGTCAATATCCAAAGCCTAATTTGTCCGCACATAAAATTCAATAAACCCAAAACTTCCAAATAAATTCGCAGAATAGCCCATAAATTCGCACAGTAGATCTTGAAAATTTTAAATGAAGTAATAGAAAGTCTATAGCGCGTACAAGAATATTCTCTGCGCTCTTTGACCTATCATAAATCCTTAGTGGTGTACACATCGACTTCAAGCTCCATCGTCAAAGACAAATTCTTTTAGTGCAATAAGATAAGTACTTTCAAAATGTCAGTGGTAGATTATTCTCGTCAAAATAAGTTAAATTTTAGAATAATTTTATTTTTTTCTTATAACTTATTTTTATTGACTTTCCCACTTAAAAGAGATTAAAAAAAAGTATAAAATACTTTAAGATATTAATTTTTTTTTTTCAGAAAATATTTGAAAATTTTACGAGAAGATTCGTATAAAAATATAACATTATTCCAAATTAGCTTTCAAACCTTGTTGGTTTCAAAATTGCAGGCTTAGTTCCCCATTTTTAAAAGTGGACATATTCATGTTCTTAATTTATAAATATCTCATCCTGCTTGGTTTAGAAAAGAAAGGCCAAAAAAAAAAAATCAAAGAGAATAAAAATAAAAAATTGATAAATTTTTAGATTGTATGAAAATGAAAGAAGAAGAAAAAATTGAATGTGTAAAATCATACAATTTTTTATTGAAAAATTGGGGATATGTCTTTGTTACGTGTCAAGGATCTGGAGCCGTGTCAAGGATCGGGGGCGGCTACTGACTGGTAAATGAAAATTTTGTTTTTCTTTTTAATTTGATTTATGTTTTCATTTTAGGGTTTTTTTTTTTTTTTACATGGTAGTTTGATTTTGAAGTTACGGATATGAGTTATATTTTAAAAAAGTTACGTCTAGAGATAATAATTACATGGATATGGATTATATTTTTAAAAAATTACGTCTAAAGATAAATGTTAACGTAAATAATGTTTACATGCTACGATTTTATTGTGAAAAAAAAAAATGTTTCAGAATTACAAAACTAAAATCATGCAAGGGTGACGACCCTTCCAAAATCACGAACGCTGAATTTGTACATTTACTAACGATTTCTTCATTTTCGTATTATTTTATTATTTTATGTTTTGTATAGAAGTGGTACTCTTAATTTGATTTTTTGAAACTTTTTTCATTTTTTAAAATTTTGATATATATATATATATATATATATATATATACTTAATATATTACAATAAAATATTATTTTAATAATTTGATTAATTGCTTTTAAAAATTTCGAACATTTTTAAACTTTTTATATAATCATATATTTTCTAATTTTAAAATATATCATTTAAAACTTTTGATGACATTTTATATCTTAAACTTACTAAAATAATATGGTTTAAAAAATTAAAACCTTTTATTTTAATTTGTGAATCAAATTATTAAAAATTATCACACCATTTGTAAAGGAGAGGCTAAATGATTTTTTTAATATTTTTTAAAATAAAAAATATAATTATATGATTTTTAAAATAAATATTACCAATGACATACATGAAGTGCAGTTTTTTCTTCTTCCTTTGGGTTAATTATATTGTATATAAAAAAACCCACCAGCTAAAGCACGTGGTATTAGGCACCAACCACTTTACTACACTTGCATGGATATTAACGAGAACACTTGCATGTCACTATAAATAGATGCAAAGTATTCGTTGTAATAATCTCATACACTATAATTGATTTCTTTGCTCTTATCTTCTTTAAGTCATCAACTTGTGCAACGAAATGGCACATTTGGAGGAAATCCGAGAGAAACAAAGAAGTCGTGGCACAGCCACCATTCTCGCCATTGGCACTGCAACTCCGTCCAACTGCATTTACCAATCGGACTTCACTGATTATTACTTTCGAGTCACCAAGAGCGAACACATGACCGAACTCAAAGCCAAGTTAAAGCGCATATGTAAGATTAACATTCATGCACCATCTCACTGTGTTTTCATCTTTAACTTTTGCTTTTTCAATTTTATAGACATGCCTTCTGCATCTCATTTATAAACTCACGGTTTCATGCAGACGTAAAAAAGTGTTTGTATACATACAAAAAAATGGATTCGAAGAAAAAAGGATAATCATCTTTTCATGATTACCCAAACAATCAAAAACTAGTGACTTGTAACATGTTGTTTTATTATTTAAGGTTTAATAAAAGAAAAAATTACAAAGATTTAATGAGTATTGGATTGTTTGTTATTTTAAAGGGTGTCTGTTTTTGTTATTTGGCTGCATTTAGATATATCTTTTTAGAAGGATAGATAGACATCCTCTAAAACGCAAATATATATATTCAAAGATTCTTCTTTACTGGTTTTTAATGCATTATAAGTATTAAATAACAAAAGTAGTATATTATAATGTGATATTATTATATGGTTTTGTAGTGTTGTTTTTACTATTTTGAAGTATTTATGTATTTGTATTCTACCTCTCTTTCTAGTTCCTCTGATCTCTACCTTTCTAACAATTTCATGTTGATTTTTACTCTCTTTATATTTGCATGTCCATAACTCGCTATTAACAAAAATCGATATAAAGAATGTCATTTGGCAATTAAGGAAAACATGTATTTTTTTTTTCAAATACCACGATTTAAATAATAAAAGTCATGTGAGTTTTTTTTTTTTGTGAACTACAGGTGAGAAGTCAATGATAGAGAAACGATACATACACCTGACTGAAAAAATGCTACAAGAAAACCCCAACATAAGTGCTTATGAGGAACCATCGTTGAATGCACGACAAGACATACTAGTTGAGGAGGTTCCGAAGCTTGGTGAGAAGGCAGCATCTAAAGCCTTAAAGGAATGGGGCAAAGCAAGATCAGAAATCACTCATCTCATAGTTTGCTCCACCTCGGGTGTAGACATGCCTGGTGCC
Source organism: Vigna unguiculata (assembly GCF_037176805.1). NCBI lineage: Eukaryota > Viridiplantae > Streptophyta > Magnoliopsida > Fabales > Fabaceae > Vigna > Vigna unguiculata. Next base: position 42,393,957 of record NC_140798.1, read on the forward strand.
GATTACCAACTTGTGAGGCTCTTAGGCCTTAAACCATCCACCAAAAGATTCATGTTATACCATCAAGGTTGTTTTGCTGGTGGCACCGTGCTTCGTCTCGCTAAAGACCTTGCTGAGAATAATGTTGGAGCACGGGTTTTGGTGGTGTGTTCTGAGATCACAGCTGTCACCTTTCGTGGACCCTGTGAAACACATTTGGACTCATTGGTTGGACAAGCACTCTTTGGAGATGGAGCCTCATCTGTGATTGTGGGAGCTGATCCCGACACAACCATCGAACGACCATTGTTTCATCTTGTTTCAGCATCGGAGACGATTCTTCCCAACTCTGAGGGAGCAATTGAAGGACACCTGCGTGAGGTGGGGCTAACCTTCCATCTTAAGGATAACGTTCCTTATTTGATTGGAGATAACATAGAGAAAAGCCTTGAAGAAGCCTTCCACCCACATGGTATAAGTGATTGGAACTCCTTGTTTTGGGTTGCACACCCTGGTGGCCCTGCAATCTTGAAGCAGATAGAAGCAACGCTTGGGTTGAAACCTGATAAATTGAGAGCAACCAAACAAGTTCTGAAAGAGTATGGAAACATGTCGAGTGCATGTGTGCTGTTTATACTGGATGAGATGAGAAAATGGTCTTTGGAGGAAGGAAAATCCAGTACTGGTGAAGGACTAAAATGGGGTGTTTTATATGGATTTGGCCCTGGCTTAACCATGGAGACCATTGTTTTGCATAGCGCCAACATAGACGCAAACAACTAGAACCTATCATTGCGTGTGGATACATGCACGTATACATCAACTATCATAGAATAAATAAAGTCACGTAAACGTGTACACCATATTCAAACTACTTTACTTTTAAGTTTTGTTTTTTCATTATTATTTGGTATAGGTTTGGCTACACTAGCCCTTGTGATGTAATAAAAAAACTTGATGTTTCAATATAGTTAAGTTGTTTTTCTTGATTACTCCATGTCCAATATTCTTTCTTTTTCACAACCCAAAAAAATAGTGTTTTGTTTTGGATTCCTACATTGAACTTTTTACATATAAGTTTTGTAATAATTATTTAGATTATTAATGGATGGAAGAATAGATTGATCGTGTCTGAGTGAAAACACAATTAGAGAGAGTTGCTTCCACCCATCATATAAACCCTAAGAACCAAAGAAAATCATATAAACTAAATTAATAAATTAATAATTGAGTCAATAGAGAATAATACATTTCCTTTTTTCTTTCGATTAATCGCACTTTTATAATTGGCTTCTTAATGGGTGAATGTACATGAGCATCAACTCATTCTCTATTCTCGAGTGTTCTGTTTTGATCAGGTTCCAGGAATTTTCCAGTCATTTTATTTTTCTGTTACGTTTCCTCAATTTTGCTTCCTTTGTATTTGAAATTAAAATTTTATCAAACTTTCGTTTTGATTAGGATATAACAGTTATTTCATTTATGCAATCATGAGTTTAAATTTTAATTTTACGCAAGTCATTACACTGATAATTTCTTTTAATTATTTGAGTTCAATCACTACACTGACACTAACGAATTCACACAGGAGAATATGTGTACAGTGTATACAAAATAGACATTTTAAATTATGCCTAAACCAGTGAATATACGTTACATTTTTATGACAATAAAAAATAATAAAAATTATTATTATAATTATAAAATTAAAATAATTTTTGTAATTTTATTTTGAACATTTTTATTTATTTTTAGGTAGTTTTATAATTAAATAATAATTAATTTAAAAAATTAAAAAAAATGGTTAAATTTTAAAAAGTAATTACTTAAAAATTAAAATTGATAAAATAATTATTTTAATTCAAAAACAATATTTATTTAAAGGGTAAAATTAATATATATATATATATATATATATATATATATATATATATATATATATATATATATGATTGAAATATCAAAATTTGTTTATTTTAATGACAAATGTACATGAAATTCATGCAAAGAACAAGTTTATTTGAACTTAAGAGATAAAGACTAAACGAAGACCAAAAAGACCAAAAGAATTAATTTTCAAAACAAATATAACAACTTTTCCATATATACTAGTTAGACATATTTGTCCGGAAAATAGCACAAAATACATAGGACTTTATCTATTCAATATTTTTTTAAAATTAAATATATGTTTTTAATTCCGTTTAAGAGGATAATGCTTGTTCTATCCCTGCCTCTCTTTTCTGTTCACTTTTCAATGGTGTTAATAATAAGAACCACACTAAACTTATATTTTTGCAAGGGGAGACATGAAAGTATGACGAATTTTTACTTATTATAGATAAAAATAAAAAGTTCATATAATTACTCAGTACTGTTATCGATAATACACTGTTTTTAAATGGAATCTTTTATATTTAGTTAACATAAAAAATGGTCTTCCGGTACCATTTACGCTAAACAAGCATGAAATATAAAAGAAGAAAATGAAACAATTCTCACACAGTGACAGGAAAAATGCTAAACAATGATCGAAGGTCGAAAAAGGTATATGGTATGTCTTCTTGTGGCCTACGGATTTTTTGTTTCCTTTCTTCTTTTCTGCTTTTGGGATAATAGAATGAAGGTGTTGTTTGGCTGAAAGGTATAAAACAAACATGAAGTGAGTGATGGAAGGTGGAGGAAGACAAAGTTATATAAATTTATATTTTGAATTATATAATTTGAAATGTCCAAATTAATATTTTTAAATTTTAAATTATTTAATTCGAAATATTTATAAATTATAAATTTTACAATTCAGAATTATTATTTTAGTCTGGATATAACTGAATTTTTAGAAAAAAGCGCCTTCTCCCTACACCTCCAAGAAATCTCCTGTACTCCCAAAATTTACGTTTATGCCCTTATTTAATATACTGTGAGAATGGGTGAAAGTGGATACGGACGCAGTAAATGAAATTTACTGCGTCAACGTCCCTGCACCCCCAAAACGTTATTATACGTTACTATTTAGTATTTTTTTACTCCGTTTCTTCTCCATCATCCAGCTTTCATTAAAATTTTTGCTCAGTTTCATTGTGGTTTGTGTGGTTCGTGGTCGTGAGAGCTGTATGGGAAATGGAATACAGAATTCGTTTCATAACGTTTTGAAACGGATTCTGTATTCCTTTTCAAAAAAATTTGAAATTTTTTTTATGAAACGAAATACAGAATCCGTTTCAAAACGTTATGAAACGGATTCTGTATTCCGTTTCATAAAAAAATTGTTTTGAAACGGATTCTGTATTCCGTTTCAAAAAAATTTGCAATTTTTTTTATGAAACGGAATACAGAATCCGTTTCAAAACGTTATGAAACGGATTCTGTATTCCATTTCATAAAAAAAATTGTTTTGAAACGGATTCTGTATTCCGTTTCAAAAAAATTTGCAATTTTTTTTATGAAACGGAATACAGAATCCATTTCAAAACGTTATGAAACGGATTTTGTATTCCGTTTCATAAAAAAAAAAATTGTTTTGAAACGGATTATGTATTCCGTTTCATAAAAAATTTTTTATGAAACGGAATACAGAATCCGTTTCATAACTTTTTGAAACGGATTCTGTATTCCGTTTCATAAAAAAAATTGCAAATTTTTTTGAAACGGAATACAAAATCCGTTTCAAAACGTTATGAAACGGATTCTGTATTCCGTTTCATAAAAAAAATTGCAAATTTTTTTCTGAAACGGAATACATAATCCGTTTCATAACGTTTTGAAACGGTTTCTGTATTCCGTTTCCTATAAATTATGATTTTCGCACCCATTACAAAATTATATATATATATATATATATATATATATATATATATGTTTATTACTCATGTTCGTAGGTGGTTGTGGGGATGCTGTAAGTCAAGAATACATTTGTTTTGGTGTTTTTGGTGTACCTAGCCCTCTTATCAGGTAGTGTCTTCTTTCTCCTTTATATCACTCTAAGTATTCTTTTTTTTTTTTCATTTCACACTCCAACACTCACTCCTTAATTACATTAATTACGTAAACGAATCTCACACTCTAAAAAACCAAGAAAACCACCAAAACGGATTCCATTTCACCTTCCTCCGACACGGATTACATAATCTGTTTTGCTAAAAATTAAAAAAATGAAACGGAATGTGTCTTCCGTCTCCCAAATCTCTCTCTCCCATGGCCCATCAATCATGCACACACCCCACTCTTTCCTTAGGCTGTGTTCCTTTACCAATTCAAATTCAATCATTAATACTCTTCTCTCCACCTGTCCAACCACTTTAAAACACGCTCCACCTCTCCAACCAGTTTAAAACACGCTAAAACGGGTTTCAGAAAAACCAAAAAAAACACCAAACGGAATACATATTCTGTTTCAGCACGAAAAACATAAACACGAAACGGATTCCACAATCCGTTTCGTTAAAAAAAAAATAAAAACGGATTTGGAATTCCGTTTCAGCTCTGTGCGAAACGGATTCCACGTTCCGTTTCATTAAAAAAAAAAACAAAAACGGATTTGGAATTTCGTTCTTTTATCTAATTTAAAGTTTAATTATCATTTAGTTTTATTTATTTTTATAATTACTTTGAAAAAGTTATTTACAAATCAAATTATATATATATATATATATATATATATTACTTTATTTTTAGATATATATTAAAATATATGAAAACATAATAAATAAACAAAACAAAAATTAAAAAATATATTTAAAATCTTGAAGCGGATTCTGTCATCCGTTTTGGCATTTTTTGGGGGTGCAGAGGCCTACAACAAAAGCAGATTCGTGTTGACTGGGTGTAAGAGTGCAGTTAATTTTTTTTTACTGTGTTTTTTCTTTCTTCATTTAAGGGTAAAATTGGAAACAAAAAAAGTTTTGAGGGTACAGGAGAAATACTTTGGGATGCTGGGAGAAGCCCCTTAGAAAAATATAGGATGAAATCGTCCTTGAGTTGTTAGTTTTGAACTTCGTGCTCCTAAAAACTTTCATAAAGCCCAAAATTAGACAGTATGATAATTGCTTTCTGGACCCCTATAATTACAAACTATATCCCAAGAATAAGAGAAAAATACTTAAATACTTCTTTGCACAATACTAGTGTTGTCCCCACCTCCACCGTTATTTCCGTCACCGCTATCATCACCACTGTCTTAGAAGAAGAAGAGTGAAAGAAAAGCACATAAGAAAAATAAGAGGAAAAAAAAAACACTTATTATAGAAAAAAAATTTTCTGGAAGGTTTTGAGTGTTCTGGAAAACACACTTGGAAAGACATTATGAGTTCTTCTGAAATTTTTTTCTAAAAATCTTATTTCAATTTTTTTTTTTTGAAAATACATTGTATATCTTTTGGAAATTCTGTTCCAAAAATTGTATTTTGAAAATAATGTTCTGAAAATTTTGTTTTTAAAAATGTTGTTTCGAAATTCTAAAAAACTTTTTCGAAAAGTTTTCATTTGGAAGTCATTTTTTTAAAAACAAAATGGTTATTTTAAAAATTTTAGATAACGCGAAGAAATTTTGGGAGCAAACAAATAAAATAAAAGCGAGATGAGAGGGTATTGGTTTGTTGGGCTAAGGGCCCATTATTCTTTCAATTCTGCTTTGAGATTTTGCTTCCCAACATCCCGTGATAACTACTTGCCTAACCCCTAATTTTAAAAACTTCTACTGTATATCTTAATTTTGACCTCCAAATTACATACTACTAAACTGTTTTGAAATAATTTTTTCATAATAAAAATTTCAGAGCAAACTGTCCTAAACAACGTTTCCAGATACATCAAAAATATTCTTCAAATTAATTTGTTTAAAATAAGTTTTTTAGAAAACTTTCTAAAATATTTAATTTTTGAAAATAAACTTTTTAGAATTTTATTTTATATGAACATGCATCTTTTGTTTATAGGTCGGATAATCCATAAATATTAAGAATTAAGCGATGTAGAGGAAAAAAAACTACATTTTAGTGTAAAAGATTCTCCACCAAATTCAACGTATAACTTTTTGCTGACTCTTTGTTCCTATCATCTCCTACATCTTCCTGAGGTGATGAAGGTAGCCACAGTGACAGCATTGTACAGTGAAAGAGAAAATTTTAATTGTTTTCACTGTTAATATGAAAGTGTAGATATAGTGATAATGAAGTTTGAGAAGTCAAGGACCCATCTTTTTTTAGATTTTTCTTTCAAATTTTTTCTTTTCTAAATTTGAGACTTTCAAAGTGGTCAAGAAAGTTTGTCGGTTTGTGCATATAAATTTGGGCACGAGGTTGTTGTGACGTTGTTATGACATTGCTATGACGTTGTTACGAGTATTATAACTTTTTTAGACCATCAATTCTAAAATATTCAGGTTTAATTTTTTTTTTCATCTAAATTTAAAATAATTTTTCTTTTTCTTAATTATATTTTATAACATAATTTGTTATATATATATATATATATATATATATATCGTATTAAAATGTTGTTTAACCTATCCGTTCGTTATTTATTTTTATTTTACCTTTTAAAATTATTATTTATTATTAGTCATTTGATAGTTGTAGTACCATATATTATTCTCATAATTTTAATTTGGTCTTTCGTTTGTTATTTTGATTCAATTGAGTTTTATTTTCATTTTTAAAATTGAAAAATTTTATCCCTTCAATAAAATTAAATTAATTTTTTCTATAAATATTGTAATTAATATTTTTATTAAAATTGATAATTTTAATAAATATTTTTTATAAAATTAAGTTTATTTAAATTTATATATTATATTGAACTTTATTTGTATTCATATTACTATATTACTACATGATACTTTAATATTTTTTATTTTAATTTATATTTAGAATAATTATATATTTTTAAAATGTATACAATTTTTATATACAAATAAAAATTTTATAAATTTAAATGTAAAATTTTAAAACAATTTTATTATAATTTAAAATCGATAAATTTAAAATTTTAAAACAATTTTAAATAAATGTAAAATAATAAATTAAATAAAAATAATCTTTTAAAAATATTTAATAAAAAATTTAATTTTAATAAAAATATCAGTATAACATTTGTGTGAAATTTAAATTCGATATGAATTTGAAAAGGTGAAATTGTTCAATATAAGAAAAACAAAAATTGGAATGAACTAAATCAAAATAATAAATACATTGATGAAATTAAGATTAAGAAAGTGACACAACACTGACTTAACATGTGACAATTAATTTAAATTTAAAAACAAAAAATTACAAATTGATACATGACACATCTCCAGCGTTCTTAGTAAAATATTAACAAAAATGACCAAATCATATCACATTTTCCAAAATTATAGACCTAATTGAGACAACAATAACAATATAAGGACAAAAAGTATATTTTCTTTAAGTATATCCTTTTTAAATGCATTTGCTTAAGAATGATAGTATTTTGTATAGTTTATTCCGTATACTATTTTTCCTAGTTACTATTTGATTTATTTTGGTTAAGTATTTGTTTGTACTTAAATTAAAGTTTTTATTTTTAAAAAGACTCAATTGAATTTTTATTTTTTAATAAATATTTAATATGACATTTTTAGTTAAATTAATTTTAAGACTGTTTGAAAGATGTAACATGTTAGGATCTAAATATGTCACTTGTCAAAATTTAAGTTATTTTCTATTTTGGAATTTTTTCGATTTTGATACATGACACATTTCTAATTAAAAGATAACATTTACTTTTACATGTAACATTTTTCCAACAACGTTAAAGTAAGTTGAATGGAAGAGACCGTATTAATTTTATTTAACAAATATTGAAATTCAATCAAATAAAAAAAATCTTAATATATATATATATATATATATATATATAAATATATATATATAAAAGAATAAAAGTAAATAATAAAATTTCAAATTAAGTTTTTTTTCTAATAATATTTTTTAGTCAAATTTATTTTTAATTTATATATAAAGATTTATCTGTGTTCTTATATCCAATATTTTTTTTCTTTTTTTTATTGCAGTTTTATGCAAAGGTGATAATGGATTGAATTTTTCAAAATTCGGTCTGAATCTAATTTAGGTTATTTTAACTAAATAAGCTAAATTTAGATTTTTTCTTTGTTTGTAACCTAATTTAAACTGAATTAAACATAGTTTGAGTCCACTTTGTTAAGTAAAATAAATCTAACGTGATTTATCTAATATACTATTAAGTGTAGGACTCGACTTAACCTAAACCAAGGTTGACCAATATTTGATCTAGTCCACTCGTCTTAACATTAATAATAGTCGAGACCACCTCACCTTAACATCATAAATAGTCAATTGGACCCACACATATTTCACTCGACCTGATTACTTGTAAAATTAACTTGATCTTCGTCTTAGGCTAAGGTGATTCAACCTTTGATCAAACCAATCTTATATGACCTTATACCTCAATTAGCTTGATTTAACATCGTCATCGACTATCCTGGTTTGACCAAAATGCTCGATAAATTTCAAAAAAAAAACAATTCAATCTAAATCTGACCAAAATTACACAAAAGAGAAATTGAATGGGAGTATTGATAGAGTCTTTCGCATAAATCACTCTCGTGTTGGATTTCCAAAAAAAATATAGATGAGTTAGAAATCGGGAGAGGAAATGAAGATGGTTGAGAGAAGATAAGTTTTTGAAGGAAAGAATTTTGAGAAAAAAAATCATCCTCAAAAATGATCTCATTGAAAAACAAATAAAGATATGACTTATTCATTTATTTCTCCAACTCCCATGTAAAATCACTTGTTCTTGCATTTCATAAGACCTTCACTAAAATTATATTATTGGCTCTTAATTGTTTGGTTTGGTGATCTTCACTCTTAAGTGGTAAGATAAGTTTTCTTAATTAACATATTTCTAGTCAATGATGTTCAAGTTTTGATTTTTGACAAACTAAAAGAACAATTATAATGTTAACTATAGATTATTTCATTCCATGTCACCAATTGCATATTAACTGTACTTGAATATGCGTTAAACAAAAATGGAATATTCTTTATCTAAGTTTTTAAGTAAATAATTCAAAGCAATATTTTGCAGTAAGAGTACTGAAGAAATGAGGCCAAGTAAAAATTTGGGTCAAAAGCAAAAGCCTAATTTGCCTGTAAGGTTTTATTATTGGGTCAATAGCGAAAGCCTAATTTGCTTGTGAGGGTTTATTATTGGGTCAATAGCAAAAGCCTAATTTGTCCGCTCATAAAATTCAATAAACCTAAAATTTCCAAATAAGTTCGCAGAATGGCCCATAAACTTAAAAATATTTCATTTTCGCACAGTAGATTTTGAAAATTATTAAACGTCCAAGTCAGGGCATTCAAAAACTTAATCTTTCAGAAATATAAAACGTTTCACAAATAACATGATAGTTACACCTCTAATCATTCAATGAATTATTTGCAGGAATCAAAAACTTCATTACCGTATACTTTAAAATAACGAAACAATAAGTAAAAAAAGGATTATATTAATTTAAGTGTTAGTAATATTTAGAAAAATATGATAAAAGTATTTAATTACGATCAATGATGTTATTTTCATTAAAAAAATAATATAAAGGTATTCCTAGTCGCCAAAGGGGAATAAGAATTATGAGGTCATAAAAGGGAGTTTTCTAAACGTCTAATGGTTGAACGTTGATATATTATTTTTATGAAAAGTGGTAGATAAAGTTGCAAATATTTAGTAATGATAACTAATAGAAAAAAAGAGAAAATGCTTGGATGAATTTAAAAATGCGTGTTATGATATTTGTTATTTATTAATTTATAGGTACTAGTTGAGGAAGATGAGTAGCATTTAGCTGCGAGAAATGTCCAAGTTCATTAAAGCTAGTAGACACCAACCACAAATAAATAAATTCCTATACCTATACCCCACGTCCATGGCCCTTTAACTATTATTATTATTATTTTAAAATTTATTTATTTATTTATTTATTTTAAGGTGGATTAAAGAAATACGTTTTTTTAATCATAGATGTTACTCTTTCTTAGAAGTTTTTTGACACGATATTTTTTTATTAAATTTAATAACTTTAAAAGCTAGTTCACATTTAACGGTTACTTGGAAGAAAATACAAAATTAGAGATGGAACAGACTAATTTAAAATTATTGTTTCAAGACTTAGTTCTTTCAATTATTTTAATGTGTTCATTTTCTACGAATAGACTCAGCATTCATTTTAATATAAATAGAATTTATAATCGGCAAATTCCTAATATGTAGATTATATTTCAAATTCATAATAAAAACAAATCTTGATATCAAGTTATTTCAGAACTAAAATGGATAAATTGTTAAAATCAGGTAGATATAATAAAAATATATATTTTTTACTCATCAAGAGCGGAAAATACACTTCTTTTTAACAAGCAGGAATTTTCAAACTAATATTTATAATTGTTATTATAGCAGCTAGTTAATTTCAATAAAATTTGTATACATTTTTTAGTTGCGCTGTATAAGTACTAACAAAGGTATATATTACAAGAAGTGATTACATTTTCAGTTTAATGTTAAAAAATTAACGTTACGTTCATAATTGTTTTTAAAATAAAACAATCTTACGTAACTTTTATAAATATTATGTTATATTTCGCGGTAACTTATTTTTAGAACAAAAAACATTTAAAGCATAAATCAATTTCACAAATTTAATTTAATTTAAAATTAATATTCTCATTGGACGTGATTAACATCAAATAAAAAAGTCGAGGGGAATAAAAATACAATGAAAAAGTGGTGTATCAGTGTTTCATTGGACTCGACTAAAAATATTGAAAAAGATGAGTAATAATTAGTGAGGGTTAGAATAACATAATATTGGTTGCTTTCACTTTTTGATAACAGAAGCATTGGAGTTTGAGCCCTCAATAATTCTAACCAGTATGATTAGTTTTATTTTTTCCTATTACTTAATTTTATTAACTTTCCCACTTAAAAGACATGAAAAGCATAAAATACTTCTAGAAATCCTAAGATGTTATGAATATTTCTTTCTATTTAATTTTTTCAGAAAATATTTGAAAATTTTACAAGAACATTCATATAAAAATATAACATTATTTCAAATTATCTTACAAACCTTTCAAAATTGTAGGTTTAGTTTTAAAAGTCAACATATTTATATTCTTAATTCATAAATATCTTATCTTGTTTGGTTTAGAAAAGAAAAGCGAAAAAATGAGAAGAGAAAAAAAAATTGATAAATGTTTAGATTATATGAAAATGAAAGAAGAAGAAGAAATGTATCTATAAAATTATAGTATGTCTCTAATTAATTTGGTTAACTGAATACTTGGAAAAGTGGGGACATGTCTCTGTTGATTGAGCCGTGTCTGGGATTGAGGCTGCTGAGCAACATATTATTCTTTTTTTTCAATTTTGTTTATTTTTCATATTATTTTCTATATTTTAAAAATTTGTAATTTTATTTTAAAAATCAAAGATTTAGCGTATTTATTGCAAATTCCATTTAATTAATTAAAATATGAAAAGAAGAAAATAAGTATATGATAAATTAAAAATTAAAGCTAAATTAAAAATTACTTTTCAAACGTAAAAATCAAGACCGTGAAAAAAAAGTAGAAACCAAAACGATGGATTAAAAATTAAAAAAGAAATCAAAATTATAATTTAACTAAAAACAAACAAATAAAATACAGTAAAAGAGGTTAAATGAAAAATTTTGATTTCACATATTTATTTTATTTTTTAAAATATATTTTTTATAATATTTTGCAAACATTTATTTAGCTTTATATTTTTTAATTTTATTTGAATTTTAATAACATTTTAAAATAAATTAAAAAAATGAATACAAATGTATTAAAAATATATTTCTATTCAGAGATCGTAGAAAGTGATATCACTTCATCATCAGAAAAAATTAAACAACAAATGTCTATTCTAAGATCAGAAATTATAAGATTTTCGAATTCTCAAAAGAAGAGATGGAAGTTAATACACGAAGAAACTTTCTTTTACTTGTATACTGTAAGAAAAAAAAAGAGATGGAAACTGCAGAATTAGATGGTGACACGTGGCAGCGATCTAGCGGATAATGTAAAAGATCTAGAGGGAGCGCATGAGAAGGTCAAATAGGGTGGATGCTCCTGATATCTTCTTATAAGTGATAGGAGTTTGTTTGAATTCCACAGAGTGAGAGAGAGAGCGAGTTTGTTAGAACCTCCGTCGAAGAGAAGGCACATAGAAGAGAAAAGAAGAGAAGATGGGATTAGGTGTACCTGCTTTTCCCTTGACGATCGTGACTCACGTTCTGGGCGTTGTTGCCACCGTCCTAGTATTGGTTTGGGTCATCAATTTCAGGGGAGGCTTGGCTTGGGAAGACGAAAACAAGCAACTCATATTCAATGTATGCTTCAACCCTCTCTTTCTTCAATTTTAGATAATTTTACATGTTAGATTACTTCTCCCTCATTCCCCAACTCTATTTTTTTCCTTTACTGTTTACTCTTATCCATTTCTTTTCTTAAGTAATTTTCAGAGGATAATATTTGTATGTTTTTAAACCTTAATTATGTATTCAGTTTTTTTTTTTTTTTCAATTTAGATGAAAATGTTTTTATCTTTTAAATTAAATTTTACTGTGATAAGTATGGAGATAGTTGCATGTTAGGAAAACTTCTTTAAAAGGATGTAACTGAACATGCTTATTTGTGTCAAAAAGATAATATTAATTTTAACAGTTTTGTACCCTTTTCTTTCCTTGGTTATTCCTATATTAACTAAGTCAAATGTTATATTAAGATGTATTTATTATTGTATTGAAGTGAATATTTACTCTAAATTAAAAAAAAAAACTCAAATTTAAAAATAAAGCTTTTGGTGGCAAGAGGTGACATTAGAGGTATCTCCAATTTAATACTTGATACATTAAATTAATTTGTATCTGAAGCTTTGCTTTTGATATGATTCATTTATAGCAAATTGCACTAACTGGGATTTTTCTTAAGGGCGTGAACCTCGTGTGATATGTATACCTATAATATCTATATCTGTATGAGGCTCCTGCTAGTTGTGATAAAATTAAATGTGAGATATTATTTTTATATTTAAAAGGCATTCATATCAACTAGTGCCAGATCACTGTACTCAAGAAAGGAAATAAAATATTCAGTAGGAAATAAAATAAGCTAAGATATGTTTTAATGGCTAGCTAAATGATGGCTAAAGAAGCTGGACTTACTTTAACTTTATTTTGGTATGTTTATCTAATAATTTAAGAGAGAATGTGTAGGTAGTTATTACCAAGTTTCTCTGTTTTACTGTTCTAGTCACTTTTAGTGTTGCTATTGCAAATTGGATCTCTAGTATTAAGAAAGTTGAATTCACAAGTTGAACAGAGCCTGAATTGATGTAATCTTTCAGTATCAGAATATACTATTCTATGCAAATGAAAAAGAAATGGGACCTAATTTTGTTTTCCTATTTTGTCGGTCAAGTCCTGCCTTCTAAGCTTAACTGGAAAATGTAAACTGTTTCGGAAGCTTTTCGTGTACATTCTTTATTCTCAAAATGAAATTGTTTGGTCTTAAGATTTATTATTTTAATATTTGTCGATTAATTATTGACCATGTTTCTACTTAATACTCATTTTGAATCCAATAATTCATGTGTCGGAATTTGACTTGTGGAACGCACATGGATAGACATGCTTATCTGTTTTGGAGTTGAGTGAGAAATAAACTAGCCGTCACGTGCCACCTATGGCTGCTTTTCTATTTTCTTGGTCAAGAGTTTTGAATTTTGGGTGTCTTTCTTCTATGATTAATTATTTGAACATGCCATTTGTACATGTCGTTTCCTTCAGGCAGAAAATCAGTATGCTTATCAGTACACTCCTTTACATTTGCATGCGTCTGTAATTAGAAAAGACCTTTGAATTTTATTTTTTGAAGAGACAAAAGTATAATTTTTTTAATTCTCTGAATCTGAATTAACATTATGGCCTCTCTTATGCATCAAGAGATTAAAGAAATGTCTGTAGAAGATTTTGTTACACAATATGGTTGATGTATAGAGTGTTTGTTGCTGAATTCTGCTATTACTTTTAGGAAGTCCCTACATCTTACGTATATTTTCCTTTATACAGATTCATCCATTTCTTATTGTTTTTGGCCTCATAGTTCATGGAGGTGAAGGTAATCAAAATACTTTCACAAGGAACTGCTTCATTAATCAATTCCATTTGATTTGTTAACCTACTAATTGTTTCTCTGATTTTGTCATACGGAAAATAAATTCAGCTATTATAAGTTACAAAGCTCTTCCCCTGAAGAAGGAAGTGAAGAAAGTGGTACACCTTGGTCTTCACGGAGCCGCTTTAGCACTTGGAATAATTGGAATTTATACTGCCTTCAAGTATCACAATGAAAGTGGGATTGCCAACCTGTACAGTTTGCATTCATGGCTTGGAATTGGGGTTATTGTCCTCTATGGCATTCAGGTAAACCACTGGGGTTATGAATGTAGTATACCTTGAAGACAGGATATGATTATGTTAAGTTTATGATTTTAGTTTAAGCACCAGACATATACTCTATGGTGCAAGCTATGGATTAAAAATGTGGACTTTTTTTGCTTGTGTCCAAATGAAACTCAATTATTTACTAACTTTGTCCGACATTGTGTTGGTTACCTGCAGTGGATATATGGGTTTGTGATCTTTTTCTACCCTGGTGGGACTCCAGACGTTAGACGTTTCTCTCTTCCTTGGCATGCACTGTTTGGGCTCTTTGTGTTTGTCTTGGCTGTGGGAACAGCTACTCTTGGATTTCTGGAAAAGCTCACTTTCGAGGAGAGCTCAGGATTGGATAAATATGGTTCTGAGGCTTTGCTTGTGAACTTCACTGCTATCATCACAATCTTATTTGGTGTCTTTGTTGTGCTATCTGCTTTAGCTGATGCTCCTGCAGCAGCAGATGACTATGAAGCAATATAAACTTTTTTCTGTATCATACTTTTATTCTTATGAATAATCTCATGTCTGCTATTAGTTTGTTTGTATTGGGTGTAGGAAGAAGGAACCAATTTGTTGTTTGTATTTTTGGGCATAATAAAGTCCGTGATTTGATCATCAGTATCAACACATCAACCCCAAAGTGTGTGATCAGTCACTGATTTACGTAAGGTTTTTTGGTTGTCAACTTAAACTTGGTCAAATTTGCGGCCAAATGTCGAAAATTCAGTCTGTAATATTAGTGCATGTTTTGTTTTTCTGTTAAGTTTCATCTGAAAGTGAATTCAGCTCTTTACTTTCATACAATTTTTGTGGATTGAAAAATAAAAGAAATCTATGTTCAATGGAGTTTCTACTAGTTTCGAAACACTCTTTTATTCACTGACTTTCGCTTTCTTGTTGATTGATTTGTACATAATTTGCTTTCAATTTTATACTTCCTACGAACTAGGTTGAGTAGTCACTCTTACAAATTATGAGACAAGACTGAATTGATCAATACTTCTGTACCAAAAAGATACATTTTCTTGCAACCCATTACAAAAACTTTAAATGTCAAGCTGCTTGACTTAGGAAATTCTGAAATGAGTGATTTCAAGTTTCCTAGGGAGTATGTTACTAAAAAACAAACATGATAAAAAGAGAAAGACCTTTATGTTTTATATGTCACACACACAAATGGATTCAGAAAGATCAATGCGAAATTTGTCTCTAATTGTGACCAAAGGAAATTGTTTAAAAACTCTAAAATTAATTTTGATCATTCCTTGTCACCTAAAAACCATGGTTGATTTCTCTTTACAACTTCCACAGTTTGAAATAAAAGTACTACCTTTTCAAGGTTATGACATTAAAATTAACAAACATTTAATATATATTTAAACAAAAATATCTTCAGTTTTTCAACTACTCATGTATTTCTTTTTTAATGTGAGTAGTTTTGCATTCATTATTTTAAATTATATGCAGGGTTATTATCTGAAAAACTATAGTTTAAAAAAACTAAGAATTAATTTTAAGAAATTTATGTAATTAATTAGTATTTCTAAGTAAAAGTAATTATTTAATTTTTTTTATAGTTATGTTAATGTGATATATGTGTGTGTGTGCTTCTTGCTACAATTTTCTACACAAAAAAATTATTTAAAATCAGATTACCTTTGAACTGATAATGCACTCACTTTCATTTTCATGATACCAAATGATATGGGATAACCACAAAGACGTTTTTGTTGTGACAAAGAGAAAGAGACAACAGAAAAAACTATTTATAAACCAAACTTTGTCTTAATCTCTTGTCTCTTTTCTTATCAATCTTTGCTGTACTAGTTGTGGTGGGTTACCACTTAGCACCCTTATAATCCACTTTATCCTTATTTACCAACACTTCTAGCCCACTTCACATTTATCACCACGGTTTTCTAAATGAAGGGAAAAGAATTTCTTGGTTTTAACTCTTACTCCATTTCGAAAGTGAAATTAATTTACATTATGCATACAAACTCCTTTTTTTTTTTTGGAAAAAAATAGTACCAAGCGTTTATAAGAAAAATCTAGATTATAAGAAAATATATGTAAAAAAAACATAATAAAATGAACCAAATTAAGATTGGCCTTACATTAATGGGTTTGAAAAGGCGGCACTTGCATATGGCATATATAGGAGTCATGACTCTCCCAAAATTTGTAAATTTTATTTTTTTATATATTTATATATATTAAATTATATATATATAATATATTTTTACTATTTAAAAAATAAAATAAAAATAAAAATCAATTTCATGGATGTTGGTTAATAAAAAGAGTAGGATTCTAACTTTGGTCATCACAACAAGTCATCAAGAAAGTGTAAGAGTAAAAAGAAAAAACAAATATATAGATTGAGGATTAAATATGTTTTTTGTCCCTTAACTTTCGGTAGAAATTGGAAATAGTCCCTCCTCGAAACTTTGGACTAATTTAGTCCCTCAACTTTGGAAATGTTGTGTATTTAGTCATTTTAACCAAATTATTTTAAGTTTATTTCACGTTTTAAACCCAAGGATTTGAGTTGTTTACATCGTTTAACTCATTCTCACTACAATGTTTACTCAGAAACACGTTTAAAACATCTAATAAACTTAACAAAATTTAGTTAAAATGACTTAAATTCACCCATTTATTAAAGATGAGGGACTAAATTAGTCCAAAATTTCGAATAGAGACTAATTTAATTTTCACTAAATTTTAAGGGACCAAAATCATATTTAACCTTAGATTGGGAGATAGATAAGGGTACAGAGAGATTGAATAATTCATTTTCACTTTTGATAGAATCTCTCCTGAGACAAGGTTAGTATCTATATATGTTAGATCTATGATTCTCTCATTACGATGTTTCTTCCGAATTAAGTTTTCTCTCAAATTAGTATGAACCCTATTTATGATTTTAGAAATTCTTTTTATGAAATTGACATGAACCCTAATTATATTTTTTCAAATTAATATAACTCTAAATTATAAAATTTAGGAAAATTAAGGAATTTTGTATTTTATGCTGCATATGATAAAATTTTATAGATGTATCTTAAACTGCATTACAAATTTCGTTGCACGTAATAAATTAGTTGAATAGTTTTGAATTCAAATAGAAATTAAAAAAATCCCTCTTGCATGAATTCAATGAATTAAAAAAAGATAAAAATTGGAAAATATGAATCAATGAAAATGATTTAAATAAAGAAAACAACTTTTTTAATAAAAAAATAATTTATATATAAAAAATTGTAAAATTTTCGTTGTGATTTGAAATAAATTAAATTTCAATCGATCAATCTTGAAATAAAAATAGCCTCTGAACTCAACTCGCTTAAAATAAAGGAAAAAAGAGTAATAACACAACAAATGTTTCGAAATTCAAATTTTAGATCATTGAAAGCTGATGGTTTTACAAGTGGAGTGGAAAATTAAGCAATGTGGTGAGTGAAATGATTGATTGCAAAAAATGGTGAGCTTCTTCCCGAGTTGGTACCACATAAGGATTCCGTTGCCATAAAAAAAATGTCCTCCAATCACTAAAAAATATTAATCAAAATAAAAATCGACGAATAAATGAAATTTTCACACTTGATGAAGCAATAAGAACTGAGAGGCACTTTTTCGCGACTTTATTATAAATACATAGTGAATATAAACATTAATTACCAATTCAATCCTTAATGTGTATATACTACTTTTACTTCAAACTAGAGTTTTAAAGTTACTAATGTTGATGTTTATTTGTGTGTTTATTTAAAATAGATATATATTAAAAAAATAGAAATATTTTTAAGTTTATAATTAAATTTTAAATAGAATCAATGTAAAAAAATTATTTATAAATTTAGAAAGGTGAAATATTCTAAACTCTAATTGAATTTAAAATTTGTGTTGAGTTGGAATGAAGTTTTAGTTCTTCCGACAAAAAACAAGTATGCTTAATTTGGTAAAGAAAACTTGAACTCTTCTTACAAAATATTTTGTTAAAGAAAATTTAAATACGTCTCATTGTTCATTAAAGAGACCAGAATGGAAAAAGAAACCAGTTAGGATTGTTTAACATGATAGAGATAAGAATGAAAAAAAAAAAGAGTTTGACCTTTTTTTTTTTACTTTTTTTTATTCAAAACTATATTTCTTTTCAATTTTCAACATATTTGAGACTTTATTTCGTACTTATTTTTGCTCACTTTTAAAAATATATTATTGTATTTATATTCTTTCCGTTAAAAGGACCCTATAAAAGTGTTTAAATACCTTATTTATATATAAAAGAAATGGATCATCTAACTTATTTCTAGCATTAATGTATATTTAAAAAAATTTACTTTACTATAAATTGATTTTACAAAATTATTTTTAATATGGATATATTTTAAAATCTTTATTTTCAATTTTTATGACAAATTTTATATTTTTTCATCGAATAACCCAAGCTAGAGCAACTGCTAATATTTTAAAAGTCAATGCAGTCGCTTAATAATTATATTATAATAATATAAATAGATAATTGATGAATTAAACAATAAAATCCAACCATTATGACTATACATATATAAATAAAATTATATTCTTAAAATACCATAAAAAATTATATCTAATACTACGCGAACCAACTCCAAGATACTATATAAAATTAAAATTAGTGTTTATTATTACTTAAGGTGCTTTCTAAATAAAGTTTTTTAACTAATAATGTATTGTTTAAGGAGTCATTTAAAAGCATTTATAATAATAATTATTGTATTATATTTCAACATCAAACAATTTAATGATGATGAATGTCAAACATTAAAAGGTTTTAAAATTATTTATGTGTTTATAAAAGAAATATGCCACTTTGACTATTTTCATATTTAAAATATTTTACACATTCATCTTAAATATATCGTATAGTATAATATTTCTTAACTTATTTACGGTCTAACTGTTGTTTTTATAACATATTCAATCAATCTTGTTCTTTTTTTATTCTTAAAGTTTTACATTCAATAAATATTAACACTATTTTGCATATATGTTATACATTCTGTTCGTCCTTTTTAATTATTGTTATTAATATAAATTGTTTTTTGCATGGTTTGTATTGAGCATTCTTCTAAAAATTCATTTATTTCATGTACATTATTCTCAATATAATGTTGACTACTGTTTTTTAATATATTGTTGACTATTTTGTCTACTAACTAATAATAGAATTTTCCTCTTTATAACTTTTATTTCTTAAAATTCAGTCCAATATTGATAAAACCTTTTTGTTTAGACTAATAAAGGATGAAAGTGAAAGTATGAAGATTTGTTTTCCATCAAGTGCATACATATTTGTGAAAAGCTCATTCACATAATGAATGAGACAAATAAATTAAAATGATTTGTGTTATTAATAACAACATTAAGATGTTTAACTCTTGAGATATTGTTACAAATTTAGAAGCTTTAATCAACTAGAAAATTAGTGATTGATTTGAATCTTAATCACTCTTAATGGTTGGTTTTGTAGAAATAGTGGGAGGTGGTGTCTCTATTGGTGTGCTGTGCCAACTCATAGGAGGCCACTTGTACCTACCACTGTTAGCCACACAGCTAAGGTTTTAGAAACTGAGTTAAGTTACCTTCCTTCAACCATAATATCCCAACCAACTCTTTCCTCTTCCTCAATCTCTCTACATATCTTTGCATCATACTATTTCTAACACTCCCAAACAACTCACACCTTTTTTCTCATCACTTTCTGCACACATTTCTGAATCACCAAAAATGACTCAGGACCAATCTCATCATGCTACTACTCACACTCCACCAGAACCTGTGGCTGAGGAAAAATCTGTCATTCCACAACCCTCTCCTTCTGCTGAAGACTCCAAAGCTCTTGTAGTTCTTGAGAGTATGATACTGTTATATAAACTCTCCCTTTGCTTTTCTCTTATCAGATATTATTGTGTTTCTCTTATCAGAAGCTTTTGTTTTATGCTGTTTATTTACCAGCTTTTAATCTCATTTTGGAGTTATATGATGATTTTAATATAAGTGAAATTGTTTCTACCTACCTACCTAACTACTCCTGTGTAATTCAGACAGTTCAGATAATTAAAGTTTCTTCATCTTTGTTCATGTTTGTTTTAATACGTGACTTGTATTATGGAGTTTCCCAAAGGTGTTTTACAAAAATAAGTGGAAAATGTCAATACTCGACTACTTTTTAGTTTTTCTTGTATTTTTTTTTATCATCAGTTTTCTTCTGCTGGAATTTCCCTGTCGTAGGTCTATTGGAAAGAGTTATATGCCCAAACCAAATTGATGGGTTACCAACTGAATGATAATATGATTCTTTCCGTCGAGTAAAGATCTAATTTTTCTTACTTGAGCTCATAACATGTGGAAACTCAAAGGAAGAAACATCTTCACCTGGTCTTATAATTCATATAGTATTACTCTATTCACTATTTTAATATCTCCCATGTTCATAATTTTTTTCTTCGCCATATGATGTATCATCTCTTTACAACTTCTGGTATAAACTTTTCATGCTGCATACTCAACTTTTTGTTCAATCATATCATAAAAACTCACCTTCTTGTCTCTTTAGTTCACCACAATATATATATATATATATATATATATACTTCTATTTAATCATCATTAGAATTGCTGAAAAGGCTCAAACAATATTATGTTGTGTTGTTAATTTGGTTTTTGTCAGAGACTAGTGAAGTTGCTGTAGAGAAACCAATTGAGGGATCTGTGAACCGAGGTGAGTTTGTTTGCATAGTGATAATTTATTTCTCTTTATGCATTTCATATGCTGACTTTACATTCTAATTCCTACGCCTTCTCCTTCTTCTTCAGATGCTGTCCTTGCGAGAGTTGCAACAGAGAAGAGGTTGTCACTGATCAAAGCATGGGAAGAAAGTGAAAAGTCAAAAGCAGAGAACAAGTAAGAACTTGCATAAAATATTGTTAATTTCCTTTTCAGCTCAAATAGAAACTGTAACTGGTATGATCTTTGGCTGTTTTCGGTACTGCACTTGCCATTGGAAAACATTACGATAATTGTGAAGTTTGAAAAAGATTTGTAAATATGGAGTTCTAATTATTTGTTTAGGTTTTTACTTAACACCAAATGTTGGTATCATTTTATCGTTATATACAGTTCTTTGAAGTCATTTAACGAGTTGTTTTAACTAATTTGTATGAATTTGATGAGCAGGGCTTACAAAAACATTTCATCAATTTCTGCATGGGAGAACAGTAAGAAAGCTGCAACAGAGGCTGAATTGAGAAAGATTGAAGTAAGAGCTTGTTTTATCATTAATATTAAGAAATTATTCGTAGTAATTGTAACTTGTTCTGCAGGTACTTTCTGATATTGTGTCCATACCATTTTTCCTTTAGGAACTAGTATTAAACGTTTTTTTTTATCTTCTGAAAGCAAGCTTCCACCACCCACACTGAAAGAATAAGGGTTTGGGGTGGGGTGGATGTGGGACATTTCTTACAATAGAAATAGAACAACCACAATTAAAAGTATTGCTATGCTTGTTCTGGAAAGTGATCTTATATTAATGTTTCAGCTCCCCCAATTTAAGCACTCTCTGATCAGTGTGTACACAACATTGGGAGATAGAGATATATATATATATATAGAGAGAGAGAGAGAGAGAGAGAGATTAGAAGAAAAAAAAGTGAGAAGTGAATAGAAATGAAGAGAATCAACAAAGATAAGAATCTGGGCGTGAAATAATTTAGAGTTGAAAGAAAAGTACACCAAACACTAACATGCCTTATGAAAAGTAAAACAATTTTTCCAATTTACATGACATTGAAGTTGGCAGAGATGGGAAGGAAAAATTGACATTTGATTTTCACTGTGTTTGTGTGCAGGAACAACTGGAGAAGAAAAAGGCAGAATATGCAGAGAAGTTGAAAAACAAAATAGCTACAATCCACCGAGAAGCTGAAGAAAAGAGAGCATTTACTGAGGCCAAAAAAGGTGAAGATTTCTTGAAGGCAGAAGAGACAGCTGCAAAGTACAGGGCAACTGGATCAGCCCCAAAGAAACTCTTCGGTTGTTTCTATTAAGCCTGTTCATTTATAAAAATGTAGTATTACTATTATTATTACATGTGTGGTTTGGTTGTCTTTTGTTGAGTTTTAGTTCATCTTCATTTATTATTGTGTGCACAGAGATATGTTGTTGGTGTGTATACAACAATTACTATGTGCATACAAAAAATTGAATTATTCAATTTGGGTAATACCAATTTCTTGTACCATCATGCCACTAACCTATCTCATTCCCTCACGAGTCCTCCTACCTTATTGGACAATATGATGGTTGTTGATAAAGGTTCAATTTCATGACCCAAAAGTACAATTTTGTTCTGAAGTTCACTTTGTCGCCACGCTAATAAATAAGTTGACGATAACAACTCATTTAAAAGTTAACTTGGTGTGAAAATATATCAAATTAGGACATTGCTTAAGAGTTGCATCATTTATCTTAAGCTTGTATTCAAGTAAATAAATGACTAATATTAAAACACAATCTGGTCTTGTTAAAATTCAAAATTAAAACCTGTTTACTCACTTCAAAACAAAATTAGTTGAGACAAAACTTATTTTTTTAATTAAAATATTTGTCTAGTCATGCCAACGCCCATTCTTACTCATTCACGTGACAATTGAAGACCAGCTCTTATGGGAATCAAGAACACATCACCAATTGAAGGGCATGGATAATGTCATTAACTCTGAATCCATTACTGTTTAATTTTAGCTTCAGTTATCATAGAAGGTAAACTTGAACTCTAGCAACTATTCCTCTATCTACCTTTTCCCCCTCTTGAGCAACTATTGAAAATCCAGCTACATGGTGAGTGCATTTACAAAAATGAAGAAATCATCACAAAAGGCAAAGAAAATTCTCTTGTCAGTTCAAAGATTGCCTTTCTCTGCAGAGATATGAAAGAAACTATCTTGGTCACATGTAGCATCAAGGAGATTCAAGAAATTATCATTCTGTCCCAAGAATCCAACATCACCATCAGACATGTGTAGTAGGTGCTTTAATGCAGAATCTGAAGTATCAAGAAATTCATAATTGCCTGAGTCAGACCCAGCTGTGTCATCAAGCTTTGGTTTGTAGCTACTTATCTGTTCATGAACCATGTTCACATCCTCAATGCATGGATTTAGGCTACTAGTTCCATTGTTTTTCACCTGCAATGACACATCTGAACAAGACTCCAATTTAGATGAAGATGAAGGATGTGATACAGGACTTTGACTCACAACAACTCCTTCCTTTCCCTTGACCATGCGAAATGAATTTCCAACCTCAGAATGCCAAAGATGAAGAAAGTGATCAGGGCATGTCGAACTCTTTGGCCACGAATTGAGCAATGAGGATTCCATTGACAACCTTGCCTCTGCCTCAACTCTTACACTTTCCCATTGTACCATGTGACGCGTAGAAGGAGATTCTGACTTGACAACAGTTTGATCCAGAACCAGACATGAATGTTTTTCTCTTAGGGAATGACATGATCGAAGGAGACGCTTCTTTAGATGGGTGTTCCAATAGTTCTTAATCTCGTTGTCTGTTCTTCCAGGTAATTGGGATGCTATAGCAGCCCACCTAAGAGAATGCATGGTTATTTCCAGTTTATATGCAAAGTGAATGTAATATCACAGACTAATGCAACCAAACATCTAAATATAAGAAGCATGAGAATATGTAGGTCTTAGATTACATTATCATTATCTTGTCGGGAAACTTGAAACTCCTCATTTTCCTTGAGTTTTTAATTAGTACATTAAGGATCCATTATGGCAAAAGAATAACAAGATGAGAACATTAAGCATTGAAACAGAAACAATATCCATTGGGGTTAAAGTGACACATTTTTTGAAGATGCAACATGTTTACTAATTATTGAGCAGCTTATGAGTAAAATAAGACTTTAGGACCAAGAGGGTTTGGGTATACGCATGTAGAATTTAACAAACAAATGGAACAATGTAGTACCTATTGCCAAGCATTCCATGGAGTTGAACAATTGTGCTTTCTTCTTCACTGGTAAATGGGCCACGTTTGATACCAGGGCGAAGATAGTTTATCCACCGAAGCCGACAACTTTTTCCACATCGTAAGAGACCTAGTTGTAAGCAAAGGTCAATTAAATGATTTTTCACAGACAAATTAATCCATCTTTAACCATGTCTGCACCTTTCTCCTTTCAGTGTATCAATATTTTACACCCTCTGCATAGCAAGCTTCAAATCCCTCGGTAAACACAAATTTCCAAAACAATTTTCAAGGGGAAAGTACAATTGGATCAAGATAAAGTTCTATGCATATGCCAACAAATTAGGTTATGACAAGTACTTGATGATAACACGATTATTCAACTGTTTTCAATGGTCCATTACTATGAAGGACTGTACTTACCGACCCCCACCCCCGCACGCGCAGAACATAAAGGTACCATAACATGCAGAAATTGGTGTCACGAGAATACAGCAATAGAAAAACAACAATCTGATTTTCTTCATTCTGAAAACAAGTCACACTGAGATTGGAGTTTATCCAAGAGGAAAACGAAAACTTCAATCATAAGAAAACAATCTCTATTCTTCCCTATCTTCAAAACTTTCAAAAAGAAAAATAAAAGTTCTCCTACTTTACAAGAAAATGCAAAAGTAAGGAAGAAGAAAGGGATAAAAGAAATAAAGAAGGGAAAAAAAAAAGAATGATAAGAAAGTGCACCTGCATGTTTGGGAAGTGTACGCCAACTTCCATGACCATGCTCCTTGATGTAGTCAACCAAGGTTTGGTCTTCTTCAGGAGTCCAAGCTCCCCTTTTGACTCCATGTTTCTCACAACAAGGTGCTTTACCCATCCTCACCACTCATTACCACACCCCCAACAATAATTAACACCAGCCTTTCGTAATTTTTTTAATAATAATAAGCTTGCACTTGCACACTGATGACAATAACAATTGGGTCGGTCAGGGTCTACCCATCATGGCCATAAAAAGGAAGAGAGAGAGGGGGATGTAAAAAATGAGAAGAAAAGTGTTGCAGAAGGAAGGGAAAGAAAAGGCTAAATATTAAATGCATGTGTGTATATAGGACAATGGAGGTGCTTAGAGAGGTCCAGGGTCACATTTATAAGTAAAAAGAACATACATACCCTTGTGAAGCAAAGTGGTGTGGTTCTTAATGGCATGAAATAGAGATAAGAAAGTGAGAATGTGAAGAAGAGAGAAGGGGTTGTGCGGAGAGTAAGGGTTGCAGAAAGCCCCACTGAGGAGTCAGATTTTACTGGTTTTTTGAAGGTGGAAAAGTGATGCAGAAAACGAGGGAAGTGATGACGGAAAAGAAAAGGGTGTACTTAAATATGAAAATATAAATCATCATCATCACCTTGAGTGCAATGCAGCTGTGGGGGTTGAGGTGAAGGTCATTTCTTTCTGCACAGCTAAAGAAAAGCAGAAAGAAAAGAGAGGTTTTTGTGATTGTGTTGAAAGACTAGAAAAGATGGAGGCGGTGGGAGAAAAGACAAGATAAGAAATTCAGGAGTGATGGATGGAACTGAAAGGGCATAATAAAAACCATATCCAATGAATGTTTATTGGTTAAGGTGAAGATGATGGTGGGAACGAGGTGCATTTATGTTCCGAACTGCCCATTAGTCAAACCTTGGTCAACATCTTTTTCCTTCTTTTCTTCTTCTCGTATCATCTTCTTTCTTTTATTTTTTTTTTATTGTTTATTATAAATTAAAAATTATATTCCTACATTTTTAATCTTTATTTATATATATATATATATATATATTTTAAAGTAGAGAGAGAAAACAGAAAAATAAAAAATTACGTCATTATTTTACTAAAATTTAAAACTTATTATATTTATTAGTTTTTACAAATAATCTTAAATTAAAATACATATAAAAAGAATAGAGATAAATGAAAATACAATATATATATCTCGTAACAAAATCACATAATCTTAGTTTATTATATTTGAGTTTCATTATATCATCTAATTTTTTTTTCTTATAAAATTTACAAATTTCATGTCTGAGTATTTTTTAATAACTTTTTTGAATTATTTGATATTCGTTTTAACTGATAACATTGTTTGTAATTATTTAAAAGGATGGATCTGTGGACAAATGTACGTTCTTTTAAATGGATATACAAATAAATGGAAGTGTCAATTTATGGGATGACATTGTTATCTCATTTTTGCAAAAAAAAGAAGATTTGAGAGTGATATATGACCTTTTACCAATATAATCCTGCACTATGAAGAGTGGAAGATGTTTGCATGTGAATGAACTTGTACGAGGTGTGGGAAGAGTGGTGGTGTGTGAGTGATAACACTTGTTACATAATCGGTATTATGTTTTTATATGAGTAGAGTGATATGTGTGTGATACGATTATCGGTATTGTGTGTGGTAATTATTTTTTCAATCATATAAAATAATATTTATTTATTTTAATATTTTATTTAATATTTATTTTTTTTAATTTCGTATTATTTAATTTTAATTGTTTTATAACATCAAATTATAAAATCATTCTATTTTTTCATCAAAAGTATTTTGATAACTTTGAAATTCTATCTATTTTTACAATTTTTTTATCTATTACATAAATCAGATATCTCACTAACTTTCACAAAATCTATCTTCAAATTCAATCACTTTATTCTCTAAATTTACTAAAAAACACACACATTTCTATCTTCTCAAATTCGCACACATTTATTTTTATACTTTCCTCCAAATCCATCTTGACAAAGGAAAATGACCTTAATGTTTTGAAACTATAATTATTGAAATAGTTTTTTCTTTAAAAAAAAAAACGCATTCTTAATCTTGAGATGCATTTACATCGCATGAGAATGATTCAATAAAAAATGAATCTTAAATTTAAAATATTTATTAAAACTTTGATACAACATACTCTTGTTTACTTGTTTACCTTTAGTATGTTTATTTTGTCTTGTTTAAACTAGTATGATTTATGTTGTGTGGGGTTATGTAAATTTTAGAGTTATCAAAACGGGTAATCCGACTCGACCCGGCTCGACCCATCACCGATTGATGATTTAGTGAGCCAATCTAACCCGGTTCACTTTTTAGCGAGCCAAAAAAATTCGAACCCGACTCGGTCCACCACGGGTTGGTGGGTTAAACGGGTTGGCTCACGGGTTCACTTAATTAAAAAAATAATTTTTTTATTTTTTTTTCAGTCAAAACTAAATTGTAATTCTAATTAAAATCTAAATAAACTTTAATACAATCCAAATACAAACCAAAATAAATAAAAAATACAAATTATTTATGTGTTGGATAAAAAAAATAACCTAACATGACCCAAATATAAAGCCCAACTTAATAAAAAAATAAAAAACACTTGTGTGACCCTTCTATATACGGGCAACCCGACTCACCACGAGTTCAACCCGGATGAGCTGGATTCTAAATAAGTCGGGTCAAAAATCAATCTGTATTGAAATTTGTAAAAAAATTTCAACCCAACCCAACCCGAACTCGTGGTGAAACCAGATTGGCTCGCGGGTTCCAATCCATTTTGACAGTTCTAGTAAATTTAAAGCGAACAAAACAAAATAAATAGTGTTACTTTACCAAACGGTTAAATCATTTCAGATATTCTTATTTTTGTACTACCAATGAAAAATAATTGAGTCAAATAAAAAAGAGACCTAATTACAACAAATATTTTAAAATAAAAACCTAAGTAAGTCTAATAAAAAGCGGAGATCTACTTAAAATTTTGTTAAAAAAAAATTACTTCTGTTATGAAATGATTTAACCTTATCAAACTCTAACCTAAACATTCTACTTGCAACATTTCTCCCAATGAACAAAAATACCAAAGATTATATCTCTTCAACCCTAAAACAACTATATAGGTATTTGAGCAAACAATTATTTTAAATTTCTTTCTAGTTACCGAATAGACTTGCATTGTCTTTTCAAATTTATTTAGAGAGAAGGTTGAGACCTGAACATTTTTAAGCACATTACCTATCAATCTAAGTTGGTAAGTTTATTCTAAACTGAGTTTATGTTAAGGGGTATTATTTTCTTAATTTGATACAAAATGTTTATGGTATTATTATCTCTTGTGATCGCGGATGGTGTAGATTACACAGATCAAAATATTCACCTTGGACTAAAAAATGAAAAATTAAAGAAAGAATTTGCCACGAGGAGCATGACATTTGAAAAGACGGAAAAAGTGCTTATGGGGGAAATGCATATTCTTCTGAAGGGGGCCTTTGACCACCCTTGATGATGGTTCCTTTTTTTGCACACACTAGGAATAACTTCTTTTCCAAGTTCTATTACTCGTACCTTCACCTCACACATTCTATAAAAAGCCCTTCATAAATGAATCCATCCATCTAAGTCATTAAGAACGAAGAACCAATCCATTATTTGAGGTAAAAGAGAAATTTTCAGAGACCATTTACCTCAGAGAGGGAATGGTTAAGATAACCATAGTTGGAAGGATGAGCGATGGATTGCCTCTAGCACAAGGACTGAGATATATGAATGAAGAATATGCTTATCTTTCATGTTACAAGCAACAAGCACAGTTCATTCTCCAAGAAATTTCAAGGGGAGCACTAACAGCATCCAAGATGACTATCCATGTCAACAATTTCTGCTTCAAGTATCCTTCCCTCTCAATTTTTGTTCAGTTCTTTCAATTTGTTTCGAAGTTCGTTTTGGTTCTTATATCGATGAAGTTGCAATTTTCTGTCATGCATCATATTCTTCATTCACGTGTACCCTTTATCACAGGCTAATCTTTCAGGAAACAGAGTTTATGTTGAGTCTATAAACATTAATTCCATTTGAACCATAGAGTTTAAGTTAATGGAGCTTGCCTTTAGGCTTTGTTTTCCTCTTTTGTTTCTGAAGTTGCAATTCTAATGCAATAAATTTGATTGTGATTATATTCTTATAAAGCTACTTGGTCGAGAATGGAGTTGTTTTTATTGTATTATGTGAGTCTACATACCCAAGAAAACTGGCTTTTCATTGCCTACAAGATATTCAAAAGGAGTTTGAGAAGTTTGATAAAACCCTCATTGGCAAAATCACAAGGCCATACAGCTTTGTCAAATTTGGTAATTCCCTTGAACCATTACCCTGCTACAATGTTATCTTTGTCTAGCATTTGGGGATAATGTTTGCTCAATAAGGAAGTGGAGGTCCACATTTTTTGAACCCCCACCCCCCTAACAATGTTTCCTCTCTGTGAAATTTTTGTTTTTGCCAAACAAATCACAATTTCTCTGTCAGATGGTATAATTGCAAACATTAGCAGACAGTACATTGACACAAGAACTCAGGCCAACCTATCAAAACTCAATGCTAACCGGAAACAATATTTAGATGTTGCTAGTGAAGATTTTTACAACATTGTAGAAAGGAAGAGAAATTCAGGTAAGAGTATTCCCCCTCCTCAGACAAGAACATTTTCATATCTTACTTTGATTGTCTGCAGTAAGAACAACATCTTATAATGACAGAAACAATGAGAAGGTTACCAGTTACTCCTCAACCTGAATCCACAATATGGTGTTCTCCACGCCTTGAGGTAGGTATGCTGAAGTTGAAAGCTCCAAATTTTCATTCCCTGTTTTCTTGACAAGAAATGAAGAAAAAAAATGTTAATTTTTCATTTTATTGTTTGGACCACTCACCACAGGTGATTGCTTTGAAATGGACACCTATTATGGTCCTTGTAATTACTTCTATGGCTCTTCTATGGGCTAGCTTAGTCCTCACAGATGACTTTATTATTTCAAGCTGGTGACAATTCCTCATATCAAGACCAAAAGATAACGGTTTAATACCATCAAATTTCAACACTGCATGCAGGAACTTAAACAAATGGTCCACTAGTATTAAATATGATGCAACATTGATGTTGCAGAAAATATAAAGACATGGAGTGGCCCCTTCGGCACCACGTAATCCAGGAAACACAGAGAAAGAGAGAGAGAGAGGGAGAGAGATCCAAATTGAAGAAGAAAATTTCTGATTTGTCAGAGTTTCTACTTTCTACCTTGAAAGTGAAATATTTCCTTTTAAATGAACCAGTACTCTGACTTGTGTACTCACACGAGTTGCCAATAGATATTTATATGTATGTATTAAATGGCGTGTAAATATAGAAAATAATTGATATCTATCAAAGGAGTAAATTGTCTTGACAGAGTTCATTGCTTCGTCAAATTTCTCTCATTATATTTTCATGGTCTATTTGAGCCTTTCTTAATTATTAAAAAATATCACATTCATACTTCATATTATTGAGCAAATAATAATTATTGTTACAGCACTAGTAGATTATTTTACAGATTTTTTTTTTTTTTTACAAACTTTCTACTGTGGTTCCAAATATTCAACTTACTTGTGAACTGTTTTTTCTTATTCTGGTAAACTACTTAAATGTTTGAAAAAGTAAGTTTGTATTCACGTGTATTGGCGTATCTGATAGAAGTAGTAAAATTGACTTGTAAGAATGTAATTACTTCGTAGACATTAGCCAAATAGCACTTAATAAAATGTGATTTTCTGTAAAAACATTGAAGACCACCAGAAGTTTGACTTCTTAAACTAAAACAAAATTACATAGTTGTATGCAACGAAAATTCTAGAAGAATAACAATTAATCATGCGTGAGGCATCGTATTGAAATAATTGGAGGTGGGTAGAAGAATAGAACATACAACTTGGAAAGCAACTTTTATTTTATATTGCTGAAGTTTGATTGTTTTGTGTATGTATAAAATTAGAAAATGATATTATTCCTTGTTGACCAACCCCGAAACATACTTCTCATATGTACATTATCGCATCATTGCTCATACTCATCAAGTCAACTCCAGGCACACAATGGATGAAACCATTTTCCACCATCTGATTTGCATACTTCAGCTCTGAATTGAAAATCTCAGGGTCTGAAATGTTAGCCAAGCATCTATGGTACCCTCCACCAAAGGGTACCTCTGTCATATCATGGATTGCAGCCTCCTGAAGAGTTGAATTTTGATCAAATCCATTCCTCAAACCAAAAGAATCAACTGAATTTGCAGAGTTTACTTGATCCAATGAAAGCCACTCAGCAAATAGCAGTTTTGGTAAGGAGCTTTGACAAGCCTCTTTGGTGAAGTTACAATTCTGTGTACCTTGAGTTGCAAGATTTTGCAGAGAATTTGAAGAGTCCATGGTATCTGAGCTTGAACTAGCATACTTCATTTGGTTGTGAGAATCCATTTCCTTAGCTTTGGCCATTTTCTTTTTCAAATATGAATGCCAGTAGTTTTTAATCTCATTATCTGTTCTTCCTGGCAAATGCTGTGATATCTGTGACCACCTGCCCAATAATATAATTCAAGTTTTTCTCAGCAATCTTCACCACATGTGAGATAAATTAAAACAAAGAGTTTAAACAGTAGTTCTGAATTTCTGTTCTAAATTTCACAGACATACATTCTTTATGTGAATAGTTTGTCTTACTGGTTGGAATATAAGAAGGGACACTCAGAAACACTAGCCAAATGGTATTGGACTAGATTTAAATTTAATATACAACAGAACTGAGGAATAGTTGAAAAGACTTTTTTTATTGTTTTCAATGTTCATCCCTCTTTAAAAAATGAAGCATGGCATCTAAGCCAATCCATGACTTGACTTACTTATCAATTCTTCCTTTTATTTTTCATTTTAAACGCCCCAGTTTCTTTTCTAAAACAGAATTAAATATTAAACTCCTTTCCAATCCAATTGCATTTCCTAGCTTAGCCTCAAATATTGAACTAAGGGAATTTGTCTTTTCCTTTACTTTGCATAACTTCTTATACTAATTAAAGCATAATTTAGATTTAACACCTACTCCTGACATGTATTTATCAATATTTTTGACTGAAAATTACAGATTTTACTTATTCTGTGTTAACTTGGTCATAAAACTGAAACTTTTGAACTGATAAAGTGAAAGAAGATTTACTCTTGTGCCTTACTTGTTGCCTAGCATGTGGTGAAGGGTGAGGATTGTCTCTTCTTCTTGTTTGCTGAACTTCCCTCTCTTTAATCCTGGCCTCAGATAGTTTATCCATCTTAGTCTGCAACTCTTTCCATTCCTTTGCAAGCCTTCACACAAAATGTATTTGCCCCATCAATGTCAGGTAAACATTGAAAATATTATATAAATGCATGTTGGTTTGACTATAACACTTTTGATCTTTGTCAGCAAATATACTTTTACACAAAATGCCAGTTTAGTCTTACCATAAGATGTTAAAATTACGCAAGCCAGAATTATCCAATTAGTTTAGCAAGCTGGATTATGAAATTTTACTATTTTATATCTTTACAAACAATGGTCTCTTTTGTCAAGAAGTCTTAGTGATATTTTCAAAATAGAAAATTTGTGTAAAGTTTTAAAAGAATGGAGTTTTAGTGTAATTTGAGAAAATATGAAGAAGTGTTAGCTTAATTTAGTCTAAAAAGTACACTTCATTGCACTAGTATTACTTTTCCTTACCAATGTATCCTTTTCATACGCAGAATTGATTGGATAAATTTATTAGAATGAATCCAAACAAAGGGCAAAGAAAAGCTTATCAAGACATCTGAAATTTACTGAAGTGAAAGATACCAACATTTCGATTTGATAACATAATCTTTTCTCAAATAAGTGGTAGACATACTTTCAAATAAAGGAAGAAAAACCTTTCTTGAAGAAGACCAAGGATGTCTTCATTTAATAATGCCCTTTGTGTTGTACATACAATACAAGGAATATGCTAAACTGTGGTATGATTCACAAAAGGTCACAACCAGGAAAGAAGAAAGAAACCAACCTGCGTTAATGGGAACAGAACTCCAACAGCCATGACCATGTTTAAGGATGTAGTTTCTGAGCTTATTGTCTTCTTCTGGTGACCATAACCCCTTCTTATGTTTTGGTTTTCCCTTTTCCAATGGCTGGCACCCCATTTTGCCTTGCCTCACACAATTTCACTTCAATGATAGGCTTGGAATTGGATTTTCTATGACAGAACTCACAGAGGTGACATTGCAGACTAAGAGAAGGAAGGGGAAATATTTGATAGGGAAACAGTGCACAAACAGACTTATATATATAAAAGTCCATGAAATAGTGGTGCTTGTGCATTTCTCTTTCCATTACTTATTCACAACGAGCGTTGAAATAACAAAATAAAATGATAAACCAAGAAATTTCTATTCAATAAAATATTTCTGTCCTGCCCCAGAGGGTTGAAAACTTGTTCCACCTTGCTGAAATTCACCCTTGCAGACTCAAAGGGTGCCAGTTTGGAAAATGTTGGAATTTGTGGTATCATTGTTTGCCATCAACTTTAATAGACCACATGTCCAAAATCCCCAAAAGTTACATGATTTGTTTTTAGGTGCAGTATTTTTGGAGTTCTTTATTGCATACTTTGAATACTTCTAACAAATATGAAAGTCTTCACGTGAAGGCCTTCGATTTGTAGAAGATATGAAAAGAGTGTTCAGTCTTTACCTTTTACATAAATTAATCTTAACAGATGAAACTTCATTTTGTTCTTTAGCCAGGTAGAGTGAAGGTAATAATAGAAGAACAGCTATGAATTGGAGGACACTATATATTCATTGAACTAGTATAGTAGACCTAATAGTTTAGGCTTATTCAAGTCAACATTCCTCTCGTGCCGACAAATTCTCTACCGTCCAAGAACAATTAACAAACTATGTAACTAGTTGTAACGCCAAAACACAACAAACGTGCAAAACTCTACAAGACTGATCATTTTTTTTTACCATGCATATCCAAATAATGTATGCATTTCATGTGTAAATTTAAACCCTTTCTGTAAATATGCTTTAGGTTACGAATTTTTATAGTTTTCGTAACTGGGTTTTGCATTTACCTTTTCAGGTAATGCATAACTCTATTTCAAATGAGGCAGCACGTGGTTCTTTTAACTGGTGTCCACTGTTGAATTGAAGGAATGTACGATATGGTTAGCAAGAAGTAATATAATGAAAACTCAGCTAACTTTTCTTCATAGGAAAGTTTTTATTTAAAAGTTATGCAGTTAAGAAACGAGTCTTTGTCCTCATTCTGTGGCTGATGTATGCAGTTGATGAAATATAAATGGCAGAAACAGTGAATCGGGTAAGCGTGTGCGTGCTGAAGAGGTTGCAATAGGAGAAAACTGTCCTTACCATTAACACTTGTAATGTTATTGCAGAAGGAACGTTCGTACAAATTTGGATGAGAATGGAATATGTTTTTGGATTGATGGTGGACAAATCGGGATAAAAAAAATAAAAATAAGTAAAATTGGTGAAATAGATGGATAAAATTTCACCAGAAATCTGCATCCTTGTCACAAGAGGATGAACCCACAGGTATATATATTTTTTTATCTAAGAAAGTTGTTAAGATAAGTTCTAACCTGACTTTAATATATCATGTTAGAAGTAGATTTTAAAATTTATACCTCATTTATATATTATGAATTCATTTTATTTTTACTCGATGTGAAACTTTCAAAGTAAAGTCAAACATTATTTTCTTTTAATACTTTGGAGGATAAAAATTACAAACCGGTGAAAGAAATCAGTTGGTAGATGCACATGTGAACCTAACTTATTCGATGATCATGTTTGATACTAGAATTTGAAAAGGAATCAGAAGATACCCCATGTATATCTTGGAGTTGGTAGTGTCCCTTCAATCACCCATATACCCAACCAGAACAAGTCATTGACTAAGAAAATTATCCCCAATTAGTTTGTGAAGGAACACAGGAATCCCACTCGGACACGACAAAGGTACAGCGTTCGCGAATTTCAGATTATTCAATCAATTCATTACTTTATGAGATCATTAAGGAATCACAATTATTGTTCAGAACCATATTATATTTCTGTCTTTAATTAATATATATACCCACTGAAGTCCCTTTGCCAGATTACACTTTCATTAATATTAAAAATTAAATTGAAAAACTGCACTCACAAAGTTCAATGGGGATAAAAAAATTGTCACGCATGGTTGAAGGTTGGCCTCCTCTAAGTACCTAGAATTATTCAGTTTGTCAAATAATATTAAACAGCAATATTGATGAGAACGAAGAAACATAAAGACTTTTCTATGTGCCCTTTCTAAACCTTCAATAAAATACATATAAAAAACCCTCAATAAACTTAGTTTCAATTATCAAAGACTTATAGGAATAAAATTACCTACATAAAATTGTAGGCGTGGCTCTAAAGGGTGTATTTTCATATACAGTTGAAGCATGCTTTGCTCTACAGCTGTTTGTTTCTTCCTAAACTTAAGGAACAATTAATTATCTTATTCTGTCTGAAACTTGTGGAAAGGAAGAACAATGGTTATTTGCCGACCATTATCTTCCATGGAACAAAGGAATCTTACAATTGTTGTTTGTATGCACTTTTATTAACTAAGGTTATATTCATGACATATTTTGGTCCTGAGAGAAAAGATATTTTCATGTTATCAACAAAAAAGTTAAGATATAGCAGCACCAGATACCTCAATACAACTATAGTATATTGAATTTTAGATCAAATACGTAGATAAATAAACGATATAAACGGAAAAGAGACTTAAATATCTAACATTTTGATGTTTGGGTTAGAAGTGTTATTTGTAACTAATGCAAATGTTTTTTTTTTTTTTTCTGGTTGATTGAGGTTTTTATATGGTTTTTAAATCTTAATTTTTGGCCAACATTTGATCTAAGGAGATGATAATGAGTGCAATTACTATATTAATCAGAAGAAAGCAAAATAGAAAAATATGTAATAAATTAACATTGTATACACTGATAAATATTTTATTCTTCAAAATACAATATTTCTTTACTCGACCTTGTGTATAAAAAATCAGTTTTATTCTTTCAAAATTATAAATCATTTGTAAGGACTGATTGTAAATACTCATTCATTTGAACATTATTTATTGAGTTTTTGTTAAAAAAAATCATTTTATTTGGTATCCAAAATTTTGCAATTCTTTTGTTTAAGATTTAATTAGCCGGATAATACTCACCTTCGTTCGAATGTGTCAGTATGGTACCCACTTTCAAAAAGGTGTTACTTGGATCTCAACTTTCAAAAAGATCCCTCAATTATGTCCCTTCCAGAATAAAATTATTAAACTCGTTAACCAATTAGGTCTCTCCCAAAACAAAATTATCAAGGTCGTTAACTTTATTGATGATTTTAACGCGTTAATGGCTTTTCTAAAGGGATTTAATCGAGACATATTTTCAAAAGTTGAGATTCGATTGACATCTTCATACACTAACTACCAAACTGACACGTCTTAACAAAAATGCGTATCATCCTACTAATTAAATCTTCGTTTAAATATTCAAACAAATATTGTTTTATTTGCATGTTTTCATACAGCTCGTTAATCAATTCATTCATTTAGAAACAGATTAATGGATATATTAAAGAATATTAAAAATATTAAAAAACAAGTGAATCAACTACTTCAAAACTAAAAGTAAGATTAACCGTTATTAGGTCATTTTGTTTTTCAAATTCTAAAAACTTTAGATAAAAAAAATCAATATAATAGAAATTTATAAAGAAAATAAATTAAAAGTATCTAAATTTATTAATTATTCAAAACTTAATTAAATTTTATATTTATTATTTTTTAAGTTGTCTTTGAATATGAGAACAGCATGTGTATAATAATATTTTGTTTTAACTTTATTCGTTAGTAATGTTTTTATATAAGTTGAATTGAGTGGTTATTCAATATAGCAAAATTGTTAAACCACATTAACCGAACAACCAAATAGTAAAAGTTTGGTTGTGGTGATTGCATAATTAGTTTCAGTCGAACCAGACCGCACTACATGTTTATTAAATTATTTTGGCACCCACGGTGAGAAATAGATTTTTTATTTATTTATTTTTCATAAGTATTTAACATTTACTACATATTTTTATGGTCCTTTCTCATGTGTTCCGTGACATTATTTGATTTTGTTATGTGCTGTGTAAACCCATGATTGAATAAGATTAAGAGATTGATGACGATAATTATATAGAACAATAATAATATATGTTATAATAAAGTTGTGAAGCAAATTCAAACATGGCCGTTAGTTACATGAGAGATAATGTTTTATATGAACAAACCCCTCTAATCCTAATCCACTGTTTTAAAAAGAAAAAAGAAGATACTAATCTCAAATCGTTGCTTGCTGGCAATAAAATCTCTCAACAAATGTCGACCACAATATAATGCATCACATTTTTTTCTTTTTTAATGTAAATAGTATTATTACATGGCATCCTTTAGGTTATGAGTCTACCAAATTTCCTTTCGAGTTCTTTTTCTTTTATCACTATATTAACATGTTTTATTGCGTTAAAAAAACCTGCGTTAACGTATATGAAGTTGATTTTGTACGTTATTGTAATATATATATATATATATATATATATATATATATATATATATATATATATATATATATATATATATTTCTAAAATTTTCACAAAGGGACAAACTCTATTTTAGATTCATTCATTAGGATTACCTAGAGTGTCAAAGGGTGTACATACATACATACATACATACATATATATATATATATATATATATATATATATAAAGGTATTTTTGTGAATTGAAGTTTAGCGGACACAGATATTCATGAATATAGATACTATGATACCCGTACCCGTCCCATTAATATACGGCTATCAAAATTATTCATATCTGTGGATAACGAGTATTCATATTTAGGTTAAAATACTCATTTGGTCCATGTTTTTGTTGAAAAATCTCAAATAGGTCCTAAGATTTTTTTTAGTCTCAATAAAGTCCATATTTTTGAAAATGTGTAACAATTAGGCCCATAGTATAGAGTTAACGGTGTTAAAAATGTGCCACGTGTCAGCTCTACATTTTTTTGAATTTTTTTGAATTTTTTAAAAAAATTTTAAATTTTTTTTTAATTTTTTTTTTTGAATTTTTTGAATTTTTTATTTGAAAATTATTCATGCCACGTGTCACGTCAGTATTGTGCCACATGTCAAGTCAGTAAGGTGACACGTGTCAAATCATTGTCTGAATCTCAATTTGGTCTATATATTTGTTATTTTTATTACATTTCAGTCCATTTTTTAAAATTTTTTTAAATATATTTATTTTAACTTTTTACAAAATTATTTTAAAATTTTATATTTAAATTTATAAAATTGTTAATTTTAAACCAACTATAACATTTGTATATAAATTATTTAAAACAATTTTGTAACAAGTTAAAATAAATATTTTATAATTTTAAAACAAAATATAAAATAAACTTAATATTATTAAAATGTTTAATAAAAATATCATTATAAAATTTATATAAAAGTTAAATTTGATCTTAATTTGGAAATGATGAAATTGAAAATTAAAAAAAAAAATGGACTGAAATATAATTAAAATAACAAATATATGGACCAAATTGAGATTCAAACAATGACTTGACACGTATCACCTTACTGACTTGACACGTGGCACAATATTAATGTGACACGTGGCATGAATAATTTTCAAAAAAAAAATTAAAAAAAATTTAAATAAATATTAAAAAAAAAATTTAAAAAAATTAAAAAAAAATTAAAAATTCAAAAAAATGAGAAGCCAAGTATAAGCTTCATTACAAGTTATAGAGCTTCTTGATAAATTTAGATTGTATTTTATCATTTTTTTTTTACTTAAACTTCGGAAGTTAGCCTTTGCCTTCTTTAATTGAGAAAAAAGAATACATAAATCGAATAAGAAATCGAAAGAATTCACAGTCAATCCCAATCCAATGAAGAAAAAAATATTGTTTCGAAAGGATATTTATTGCTAAGATTCGAAGAAAAAAGGATTCTTTTTAGAAATACACCAAGGAGCACTTCGAGTTATGACTATAATATTCAAATTTCGAAATCAAAAAATGTCCCATCTATAAAAATAAAAATTGAAATATTTTGAAAAAAACAGTTTTTTTTCAAAATATATCCTTAACACCGTTAACTCTATACTAACAGAATGAGCCTAATTGTTACACATTTTAAAAAATATGGACCTAATTGAGACTAAAAAAAATCTTAGGACCTATTTGAGATTTTTCAACAAAAACATGAACGAAGAGAGTATTTTAACCTCATATTTAATATCCATTTTTTACTCCTTGCGAATTTTAGTTGCAAATACCTACGAATATTATTTTTTTTTGACATCGATAATTTTGATTATTTGCGGATACCTGCGAGTATTCATTAATTAAATATTTTATTAAAAAGAAAAAGAAATTAAAAGCCAATAGCGTGTGAATTTAGAAAATCCAAATGATTGGTCCAATTATTTTTTGTTACGAAAGAAATTAATGCTGTTGAGATTTTAAGTGATTAAAAATCATTTAAAAAAATTACGAAACTATTAAACTAAACAAGTAATTAAGTCTAAGAAAAAACACCCATACATATAATTTTTATAGGATGAATTTATTCTTATCTTTTGAATTTTAATTATGTTTTAGTCTTTATAATTAAAAATACTTACTTAAGTACCTATCTTTTAAATATAATACACCTGATAGTCACAGTACCATTCTTTAAATAGATAGTCATGCAATATAAAAAAAATGTACATGTTAAATATCAAGGATTAATGTTTTTAAAATATAAAAAATGTATATATAAATAATATGAGAAAATATATTGTGTTACCTTAAAATAATAAAAAATTATCGTTTTCATTTTTGCAAGTGGAAAATGAGGGGTAAAAAAGTGAGTTAGGAGAAGTGAGAGTGAAGTGAGTGACGCAAGACAGAAGAAGAAGAAGAAGTAGAAAAAAGTCGTTCATAGAATCCTGAAGCGCGCCAAATCCAGTATCGCCATGGGAAAGCAAAAGCAACAAGTGATTTCGCGCTTCTTCGCTCGCAAAGCCAAATCTCCGTCTCCTCCTTCTTCTCCCCGTTCCAACCCTCCCACTCCCAAAATCTCCGCCACCGCCACATTCTCCCCTTCCAAACGCCGCCTTAAGTCCCTACTCACACCCCCTCGCAAGCTCCAGAAGCTTCAAGAACCTTCTTCCCCTTCACTCCACCAACGCTTCCTCCACAAGTTTCTCGAACCTTCCTCCCCTCAACACCCTCCTCCCCCTTCCTCTTCCACACGCCCAACCTACACTCCCCTCGAACAGCAGGTCCTCCACCTCAGAGCCAAACACCCCGACGTTCTCCTCATGGTCGAGGTCGGTTATAGGTACCGTTTCTTCGGCCAAGACGCCGAAAACGCTGCCAGAGTCTTA
Organism: Vigna unguiculata; assembly: GCF_037176805.1. NCBI lineage: Eukaryota > Viridiplantae > Streptophyta > Magnoliopsida > Fabales > Fabaceae > Vigna > Vigna unguiculata. Next base: position 42,434,919 of record NC_140798.1, read on the forward strand.
GGCATTTACGCGCACATGGATCACAATTTCTTAACCGCTAGCATACCAACTTTTCGATTGAATGTCCACGTCAGGAGGCTCGTCAGTGCTGGGTATAAGGTCGGCGTGGTCCGGCAGACCGAGACTGCTGCCATCAAGGCCCACGGTTCCAACCGCTCTGCGCCGTTCGGGCGCGGGCTGTCGGCGCTTTACACTAAGGCCACGCTTGAGGCGGCGCCGGAGATTGGGGGAGGGGAGGACGGGTGTAGTGGAGAGAGTAATTACTTACTTTGTGTGGTGGAGAAAAGTGTTGTGGGGGAGAAGGGGAATTGTGGGGTGGAGGGTGGTGCTGATGTGAGGATTGGGATTGTTGCTGTGGAGATTTCGACCGGGGATGTTGTTTACGGGGAGTTTTGTGATGGTTTTCTGAGGAGTGCGCTTGAGGCCGTTGTTGTGAACTTGTCTCCGGCTGAGTTGCTTCTTGGGGACCCTCTTTCAAAGCAAACAGAAAAGGTAGTTTTAAACGATTTAATGCGACAGCTCGGCTCTTATTTTGGTTGTGTTTTAAGAATTTTGTCGTTGTTTTATTTGTCTCATTGTTTTGTGCAATGGAACTTATGTGTAGTTGCTTGCTGCTCTTTACTTGTCATGGTTTTGCTTGATGGAATGTTGATGCTTGATACTGCGTTGGATGATACATGGATGATGTAGGATTGAGGTTGAAGTTCAGGTTTCAAGGTAGCTTCTTTCTTGGCCTGACTCTAGGTCTTGCTTGTGGGAAGAGGTGCCAATTTTGTGTAAAATGTACTGTTTATTACAATTGTTTGATGAGGCGTTTAAAATGGGGACCATTTGGATGACCTTTTCTAGCACGATATTTCATGAATAGAGGTTGGTGGAATAAACAAAATGTTCGTAGGTATGGGTCTTTACTATACTTTTGTTAAGTATCGAAAACGTTTGATTTGTCAATCACTGTAATTTGTATTTCAACTTCTGACAAGGAAGATAATTATACAATGCAAATCCCTTGTCTTAATTCCGATTTCGGTGTGAAAATTAAAGTTTAGTTTCCCATTTAAATACACTACATTAACTTATCAATACAATTTAATGCAATGGTGTTTCCATTGTGGCAGGTATGAATTAGTCCTGGCTGATTAACTCTCAAATTGGTCTTCCTAAGAATTAAGACTAATTGCATGTTAAAATTGGCCCCCAGGTTTTTGAACATCAACGTTGTTCCTTCATAGTGTAAAACAAATCTTCAATTTAGGGATGAATTTGAGGCTGCAACACTTCTTGAGTAACCAAGTTGATGTGTATTTAATTCTTAAGCGTTAAAGGACTGACTTGATGCCCAGAATCGTTGTAGGATAACCATTACATCCTGTGTGTCTTCAGACTTTAGAGAACCAATTACCATTTATGTACTGTACAATTTGGTATATCTTCTTGCATGACATGTTTTTTCCTTTTCCACAATTTTCGTGTATTTCACTTCTTTTTTAGTCAGATTTCTAATTTTCTTCTCTTGTATTCTTACTTCTTTGAATTCTTCTAACAAACAGAATGGTATTTTGACAATTTGTTGTTAAAATGATCTAAAGCTTGTTTCTGAAACTATAATGTAGTTACTATTCTCAATAATTTTAGAACAAAAATATTAAACTGATGTTATCCTACAGGGAGGCATATACTTATAATTAAGCTATAATCATCACTAAATGAATTACTGTAATAATCCACAAGGAAAAACACTACCGCCCTCGGCCTGAATTATGTGATTGGATGATTTGTTATTAGTTATTGCTGGATTTTGCTGGACCTGCCTCGAATGTTCGTGTGGAGCGTGTTTCACGAGATTGCTTCACTGATGGGGGTGCTCTTTCTGAAATTATGACCTTGTATGATAACGTGCATGTAGACGGTCAACCAGATTCACTACAAAACAAGAATTCGAGGGAGCACAAAAGTCAGCAGTTAGTAATCAAGGTATCAACTTCTGATATTTTATAAAATAATTATTCATGCAGCAGGTTTGGAAATTCCTAAAATCAAAATTTCTTGTTGGTTTTATTATACATTTTTCTCTTAGGCAACATCTATCTTGTGATTATTGAGTATGTCATTGTAGTTTGTTATCATTGTTTGTGATGGATCTAACAAAGTACTAAAATTTCATATACTCGTTTTTGTGTTAAATTCCGTGTTTAATTTTCTATTCCCCTGGTCATTGTACTTTTGAATTTACTTTAGAAATTGTAGTTTTAAGTTGATTGTAGTTGCAACTTCAACTCATAACTACCTGTTATTTTTGTCTCTACTCTTTTTGTTATAAAGGAGGTGTTGAACATGCCAGATTTGTCTGTCCAAGCTTTGGCCTTAACTATTCGGCATTTAAAGGAATTTGGTTTTGAAAGAATTTTGTGTTCAGGAGCTTCTCTAAGGCCCTTGTCAAACAATACGGAAATGACCCTTTCAGCCAATACACTTCAACAACTGGAGGTAATTAATAATTGTAGATTTTTTAGAATGTTTAATAAGGAATGGAGCATTTTTGAGAATTTTTAATTCTTTTTGTACTTGTTTTGAAGTATGGCAATTACAAACTGTTCTTATGTGTAGGTTGAACTTAAATATTGTAAATATACTCATCATTTCCTTTTCGCTGCTGTTGTGCTGTGGTAGTTGGATAAACTGACATTTTTATAAAGTTCGATCAAACTAAAACATGAATTGCTCTTTCTTTATTTGGTTTATGTACTACTCATGGTTGATTCATGTAAAGGTATAGCAATCAAAAGTCCTGGTCCACAACATGAATACGCTGTATTATCATACAATGGGTCAACAGACAATGGATGATTTCATATCTTACAATGTGTTTACTTTGAAATTTATGTTGTTTGCCGTTGTGCTTTTTTACAAACTAGAAGTTTTGTTTTTAACCTCTCATACCAGCTTAATATTCTCTTCTGTTATTGCTGCCAATGAATGCTTGCTGTATTTTCAGGTTTTGAAAAATAACAACGATGGATCTGAGATTGGTTCCTTGCTGCAAATTATGAATCATACTCTTACTATATTTGGTTCTAGACTTCTTAGGCAATGGGTATGAGATGCTTCCATTCCTCCTCACACAGACATTGAGTGTTGAATTCTATTTTTTTTTTTAAATCAGCCAGAAGAGACACTTATTTAATTGTCTTTGTCCATGATACAGGTATCTCACCCATTATGTGACCGAACCTTGATCTCTGCACGTCTTCATGCTGTATCTGAAATTGCAGAGTGCATGGGATCTTGTAATGGCACGAACAATCTTGGAGTTGAAGACGATCTCAATGTAGCAATCATGCAACCTGAGTTAGCAAACATTCTTTCATTGGTTTTGACAACTCTTGGCCGAGCACCTGATATACAACGTGGAATTACGAGAATTTTCCATTGTACTGCTTCCCCATCTGAGGTGATAAATGGCTTCTTGTTAGCCTTTTCTTGTATTTACTATATTCTGTACTTCAATCAATTGTCTTCATATTCCTTGTAATTTATTTTCACACGTAGGCTTTATATGAGATAGGGAGACAAAAAAAGAATTGAATTCTTTTAATTACTTGTTGACATGATTTAAATGTTTGAATGTTTCTTTGTTCAATTTTAATTTTAAGAACAATAAGACTTGCTAAGAATCCTTGTAATTTCTTTTTACACGTAGGCTTTATATAAGATAGGGAGACAAAAAGAGAGTTGAATTCTTTTAAGTACTTAATGACAAGATTTGTATGTTCGGATGTTTCTTTGTTCCAAAAATTTAAGAAAAATAGACATTCTGAGAATCTGTTAGGGATTCTACAACCATGCTTTGAGTCAGACTAGACTACAATTGTGTTTCCAACTGTAACAGGACTGTGGTTTAGATGAGAACTGGACCTAATATGAGTATTTCTTAATCTTTACCAAAGATAAGGAATACAAGAGTATACCCATTTGTTTTGCAAACACTAGCTTCACCTTTAGAACTTGAATATTTAAATTTTGTATTAAGGTATAGTAATAAAGTGATCTTTACATGTTCCTTAAGAAAACGAGGCTGCTTTTAAGATGACTAGATTTTTCAGCCTTACAACGTGATAAACTGTAATGTAAATTATTATGATTTTTTTTTTGTGTGTGAAGATGTTCTTGTTAATAATTATTGTGTTTTTATTGCAGTGCAAAGGAAATGGTTGTAAATGTTTGTATTAATTTTACTGAACAATTATAATCATTTGGATACTTCTTCTATTATAATTATGGGTACAAATTTATTCCAAGGCATTTTAGTTGAAGAGAAAGATGATAGGCATTGATTACTTGAAAAATTGTCTTTATACAGTTTGTTGCAGTAATTCAAGCTATTCTCTCTGCTGGAAAGCAGCTGCAACAACTTAACATAGGAGAGGGGAATAACACATTGCGCTCCAATCTGTTAAAAAGGTTAATTTTGACTGCTTCTTCTGACAGTATTATTGCTAATGCTGCAAAAATGTTGTCATCTTTAAACACAGACTCTGCTGATCAAGGAGATCTAACAAAATTGATCACTGCTTCGGAGGGACAGTTCCCAGAGGTTTGTCAGTGCCTTTTTGTGTGGAAAAAAAATTATATTTTCCTTAATCATTTTAATCATTTTTATCTTTAACGATATTGATTTTATAATAATGCATGTAGGTCACTAAAGCTCGTAAGGATGTCAAGCTGGCAGTGCAACAATTAGATTCGTTGATTGACTTGTATCGCAAATTGCTTAAAATGCAAAAATTGGAATTTATTACTGTTTCTGGAACAACTCATTTGATTGAGGTAGTCTAATTAGAAGGAATATCCTTAATATTTAAATACTTCAGAGGCTGGAAATTTGGTATTCTAGTTCTTGTTAATTTCTCATTTCTGATTGTTGGCTTATTCGTATCTGAATGGTACTCATTTCAGTACATAATACTATGCAGTGACCTGTGCTCCAAATGTGTCTTAATTCATAAATTGATAAATTGAAGAAGTCAATTTAACTTCGAAAAAGGGGATAAGATAATGACACGCTTTTTTTGGCTTGTCTTCTCCTCAAAAGATGACAAATTAAACATATTTTCTATAGCTCTTAAATTAAAAGTAGTTTTTTTTTTTGGTGATACACGAAAGACTGAAAATTAGAGCTTTTGTAGAAGCTACTTGAGAAAATTCTACTTTGAAGGAGAAAAGAAGCCCCAAATCTCAGTCAAATACTGCTAAGGATGGATGAAAATGTTATGCTTATTTCATGTTCTCAATACCCATTTGACACTGGTTCTTCTTTCAAGCTGACATTACCGAGTGTCTCTATTTAATTTTCCTTTCTTTTCTTAAATTTAATATAGACAATTACAATTTTCGCATTTCTTGTTTATTAGTTAAGAAGAACTCGAATTTTACAACTGTTTTCACACTATGGTATGTTTCCATTGAGTTAATGCTTGGCTGTGAACACGTTTTAACTGCCATTTAATATTTTTTTGGGCTGTAGTTATCAACAGATGTAAAGGTTCCTTCAAACTGGGCGAAGGTAAATAGCACGAAGAAAACAATTCGGTATCACCCTCCTGAAGTAGTTACAGAATTGGACAGGTTGTCATTAGCAAAAGAGGAGCTCGGTGTTGCTTGCCGAGCTGCCTGGAATAGCTTTCTTAGGGACTTCAGTAAACACTATGCTGAGTTCCAAGCTGCTGTTCAAGCACTAGCAGCTTTAGATTGTCTGTACTCACTTGCCATTCTTTCAAGAAATAAGGTTTGTTCTTAAAGAAATTTTCAAGTGCCTTCAAATGTTTCTGGAATTTTGTAATATAGTGTCTGTTTTCTGTGATAGGGTTATGTTCGCCCTGTGTTTGTACATGACCAAGAGCCTGTTCAGATACAAATTTGTTCTGGTAGACATCCGGTATGAATTTAATGCATTGACTTTTTGTATGAAATTCCTCATCCAGTGGGACTTTTGTGCCAAATTAAATGAATGTTTTGTTGAATCCATTTAAGTTTCAAATACTTGCCTGTCGTATTCGTAGTTTCGATGTTTGTCTATTTAGTACAAATCATCATGTACATTTATTTCCTTTAAATGGGTTCTTGGATGGCCAAGGCACTGCCTTGTGCATCAGAAGAATTGTTTGACTGTTGCAACTTTCTTGTGTAACAGAATCTGAATACTCCACTCTCAAAATTACTGGGGTTGTGCAATACTTTTGACTCAGTGAATTCAAGTTCCTATTGTTGATTGGCAATTAGATGCTCATTATTGCCAGTCATTTCTCTCCAGGTTTTGGAGACCACCTTACAAGAGAATTTTGTCCCAAATGATACAAACTTGCATGCAGATGGAGAGTATTGTCAGATTGTTACTGGACCCAATATGGGTGGAAAAAGTTGCTATGTTCGCCAGGTGGCTCTGATTGCTATAATGGCTCAGGTAGATCTAATGCAGTGTCTGCTGCATTTCTGCTTTCATTTTCTGCCGTTAATGCAACAACATGCTGAGGTTGTGCAGTTGTGCTTACGCTTTGTTTTGTAAATACTGAAAGCTAAGTGAAAGGTTCTGATATATCATGTTTTTAAATCAGCATAGTTTTTTTTTTTTCAAATTCTTTATATTTTTTAAGCAAAAAGTTGTTGAAGTCTTTCTCCCTCTAAAATTTACTTCCGGCTGTTGCTTTATTGAAACATCTCCGATCTCTGTAGGTTGGTTCCTTCGTACCAGCATCATCAGCAAAACTGCACGTCCTGGATAGTATCTACACCCGAATGGGTGCTTCTGACAGTATTCAAGAAGGGAGAAGCACCTTCCTAGAAGAACTAAGTGAGACTTCACATATTCTTCACTGTTGCACAGAACATTCACTGGTTATCATTGATGAACTTGGGAGAGGAACAAGTACACATGATGGTATGGCCATTGCTCACGCGACATTGCATTATCTTCTGAAGCAAAAACGAAGCATGGTCCTCTTTGTTACTCACTATCCAAAGATCGCCAGCTTGTCAACTGAATTTCCTGGCTCTGTAGCAGCATATCACGTGTCACATCTGACCTCACATGATGCAAGTAAAAATTCTAACTTGGATCATGATGTAACTTATCTGTACAAGCTCGCACCTGGTGTTTCAGAGAGGAGTTTTGGATTTAAGGTTGCCCAGCTTGCACAGGTAATAAATTCACGAAATTAATCACACAAGTCAATATATATATATATATATATATATATATATATATATATATATATATATATATATATTATGTGTGTGTGTATTACCAGAGCATTGCTGCCAGAGTCATTGGTTGATTTTTTTAAAGTTGATAAGAAAAATGTGATGGCAGTGATGGATATATCTCCTCACTGTGTTAGTTAATTCAACATTAGGGCTAGGAAATTTGGGGATTGGCTTGGCATTTGAGTTTAACAGCTGAGGTCTCAAATGATAAAATTGTTGAAATTTCCTATATATTGAGTTTCATTTAAGACAGTTGGAAACATCTTTTTCTTTTCAGTTGCCATCGCATTGCATCAGTCGAGCCCTTGTGATGGCTTCCAAATTAGAAGCACTGGTAGATAGTAGGATGCATAGTAGATCGGGAAAGGAGCTATTATTGGATACGCCGGTGATCAGCCAAGAGCAAGAGCAAGAACAGCTTATGGCTCAACCGCATCATCGTCTTCAAGAGTTTGGTATAGCATACAAAGATTTCTATCTAAACTTAAAAGCTGCAATACAAGATGATGACTGTGCAAAAAGCTTTCAATTGTTGAAACATGCTAGAAGCATTGCAAAGAAATTAATTGGCAGTTGAGGTACTTGTATTTTTTTTCTACTTTTTCTTAAAGAAGGGATATTGCTAACTAATTTTTATTTTCTTACTACTAATTAGCTCCTTTTGGCGTCACTAATATGTCCCTCTAATAAGAAAAGGTGGATTTGCATGCTGACAATATTAATTTTGACTGAATTTTCTCTTCCCAGATATTATCTGTATAATATATTTACCATCAGAATAGTTGTTTGTAACTAGCTACTACATACGAGGGTGCAGCGGAGAAGCTTGATAATTATTTTTGGAGGGATTTCTTACTATCTGAGTTGGTAACTAGCTACAACTATAACTATGCAGAGCGTTGTAGAGTGTAGACAGTCTTTTGCACAGTTTCTTGTATACTCGTCCAAGTTAAACCTTCCAATTTTTGGTCCTGCCTCGTTTATATTTGTAATTTCTGTTTATTTACCGCCATGTATTTGGATGTCCTAATTTGAGCTTTTACGGAAGTAAAAGCAACAACGTTATGATAATGTAAATTTCATCTTATATTTTGGCATTAACTTTTTAGTTTGTCTGATTACGCTATTCCCCTACAAAGATCGCCCTCAGAGTGTCCCTCGCAGTGTTTCTTTGTAGAATATTTCCTACAACTTAACTTTGCATGTGATTTTACACTTGTACTTTATGTCAATTTGTAAATTTTATTATGTTTATAAGAGTAAATAATGCATGTATTCATTCACTTTTATCCAATTACAATTTACAAACAGGGTATATGCAATAAGTTTCCTCATTTTATAATAATTATTTTAAAAATCATATTAACGAGGGTTTTTATTGGCTGATAATGCAATATTTTTAAGCTATAGAATTTAATACTCGTTATCTAAATATAGTTAGCTTTAGCTGCAATTCACTTTCCCACTTATGTCATGTGTGAGATAAGTTGTCTGTTGCATGCCTGAAACATATGTTTTATACTTTTATAAGAGAAATTATATATAATAAATTATACAACAATTCACACATATACGAGGGAGAAGAAAACGAAGTCGGATATATAATGGAAAATGTTATATAAATAATTACACAATTTTATATAAGTATAGTATTTTCTTTTATCCAGTTAACTTTGAAAATTTGTAAATTTTGTATAGAAGTTAAACCAACGTAGAGGAGACTTCAAAATATAACTTACGAACTAAAAATATGAATGAAAAGTAATGTTTGGAAAATAAAGATGCTTTTCGTTTTATTATGAACATGTTGTACATTCAAATTGGACAAAAAAAGAGAATGGTCCTACAAATTTACAAGGCCCAATTTTTTTTACTATATTTATTTACATAATCATTAAAAAATATTAATTTTTAATAAGGTTCGGTACATTATAAAAATATGATGTGCTCGTGAAATTATAAAAATGAGTTAACATCCTAAAATAAGACGTAAACCATATGTTTAACGAGCAATAAGATAAAGAATTTTGAATTGCTTACAGGAATAAATATTTGGTACGATATATTAGGAAAATGTTCGTTAGTCAAAACTTAATCCACTGTTTAGTTCTTGTATTTTTTAAATTAATTTTTTAGTCTTTATTTTTGGACGGTATTAAAAATAACAAACGTACCACACACTATTTAATTTTTTATATAATTTTTTATATAAAAAACAACTAGCATCCAGAAAAAAAAAATGCTTTTGGTTTGCAATTTGAATTTAATTTGGAAGTTATTATTATTAATAGTAGTAGTATTATTATATTTTAACAATGATTTTGTATGTGTAGAAACCAAACATTGACCAAATTTCAACCGGGAACCATTTTTAAATTAAGTTCAAACTTCAAGATCAAAAACATATTTTTTCAGTTTTTGTGAAAAATTAGTTTTTCTTTTTATAAAAAAGATTAAATAACACGTGGCATGCTGTTTATTATTTTTAACATAGTCCAAAACTAAAGACTAAAAATAATGATTTTGAAAGTACGGATACCAAATAATGATCAAATTTCGACCAAAGACCATTTCCAAATTAAAGTCAAACTTAACGAACCAAAAACATATTTCTTACATAAACAAAAATACTTAAAAATACATATTATTGTACTAATATAACCAATTATTTGTCCCTTCTATACAAATTTTCAATTACACGCATACTGTTATGAAATAAAGCGAATAACATAGAGAATGACGTTATGAAATAAAGCGAATAACATAGAGAATGACGACAGATAATAGAGAAGAGAAGAAACAAGAGAGAATAGAGAATGAGGAGTAACTCATCTATGTATTATTATTGATAGGAAGAGTCCTATTTATAGATACAATATGTAATCCATAAAGCAAACAAATCAACTTAGTTAATACAAATATTTACCATAAAGAGTAATGAATCATATCAGTAAATGTATCAAATCAATAGACAATCATTAATTCATAACATTCCCCCTTGAGTGTCCATTGATAAAGAATGTGCCTCGTTAAAACCTTACTAGGAAAAACCCTTTGGGATAAAAAACCTAGTGAAGGAAAAAGAGTACAACATTCTGTATTCTTTAATACAATATTGTTCATCACATATTCTATTTCTCCCCCTCATGTAAACTTACATCATTAAGGTGAGTCCGAATTTGTGAGTCATTTGCTCAAAAGTTTTTCTTGGCAAAAACTTTACAAATAGACTTGTCATATTTTTAGATGAACGAATTTTTTGATATCTATATCATCCTTTCAATTGAACAATACACTATTGTCTTCATATATGGTTGTTGATTCCATCTTTCTCGGAGATAGTCACAAGTTTCTTGCACATGTTGAATTATAAACCTTAACCAAACATATTCACAACTTTCCTCGTAATTTGTATGATTAAACGATGTTGCTACTATGGTTTGTTTCATATACCTTCATAAAACTATTGTGCTACCACATGTGAACAAACATCTTGTTTGTGATCAACCACTGTGACATTGTAAGAATATGTAAAATAACATGCATATCCATAACCCATTGGTCTGAATCTGAATCATTTGGATGGAATAAGCTCATATTCGTAGTACCCTTAAAGTAACGAAGTATATGTTTTACTCCAAACCATTTTCTTCTTGTAGTTGAAGAACTATATCTTGCTTAACAAATTTATAGCAAATGCAATATTAGATCGAGTATAATTCGCAAGATACATTAGTGTTTCTATGACACTAAGATATGGTGCTTCTAGACCAAGAAGATCTTCATCATTTTCTTGAGGTCTAAGAAGAGTCTTTATCAACATCTAACGACCTCACAACTATTGAAGTGCATAATGGACATGACTTGTCCATTTAGAACATTTTAAGCACCTTAATCATATAAGCCTCTTGATGTATAAAAATACTTTTATTTAAATACTCAATTTTTAATTTCAAACAAGACTTTGCCCTTCAAAGATCATTCATCTCAAATTCTTTCAATTGCCTTGTGAGCTCATTAGTAGTTTCAACGATGTTTATGTCATCTACATAAACAATAATTATGAAAATTTGATTTTCTAATATTTTCATATAAATACAAGGACAAAAAGGATCATTTCTATATCCTTATTTTAATAAGAACTCAATAAGATGGTTATACCACACACATCCTTGCTTTAATCAATAAAAGAGCATGTTCAATTTTATTGAATAACCCTCTTTAGAATTTGTCTTGTTGGGCAAATAAAATCCTTCAGGGATTTTCATATAAATATGATTTTCAAAAGGATCGTACGAATAGGTTGTAACATCATCCATTAGATGTAAATGCAAATCTTGTTGTGTAACTAGGATAATCGAATATTGCAATGTTGTTGCATCCAATACCAGTGAACATGTTTTTTCACTAATCAATACAAGGTTTTGTGAATAACCTTGAGCAACCAATTATGCTTTGTATCTAACAATTTTATCATTTTTAATTTGATTTTTGCGCAAAAATTCATTTGTACCCAACAGATTTCACAACTTTAAGTGTGCGAACTATACGTCCAACAACCTTTCGTTTAGCAAGCAAATATAATTATGCTTCTTTGCATATTTTCATTTTGGCCAATCATGTCTTTGTCGACAATCTTCAACGTTCATTGGCTATTGATCCTCATTGTTATTCATAGCATTCATCGCTATATTATATGTAAAAGTTTCATCAATGTTGACTTCATTTTGGTTCCATATTATATGATTCATGACATAATTTATTGAGATCTCATCATTTTCAACAATTTCAGGTACCTGAGGTTCTTCTGGAACCGAACCATTAATTATGTCAAATGAATCTTTTTGGGATTTCAACCTTTTCGATTAGGTCATTTTGCATATTAGCTCCCTTTCTCATTCAAGAGTTTTTATCTTTGGAACCAACATATCTACCACGCTTCAAACGTGTTCACATGAGTTTTTCAACCCTTTTTTTTTCGCATCATAATTGATCATGTCAAACAAGGCATCATTTTGATTTGTAAATTTTTGGTTTACCATGACATGCATTTCAATTGTACTAATAAACTTGTAGTACAAACTATAAGAGAATGTTGATAAACTTGTAGTACAAACAATTTCGCATCATAATTGATCAACTCAATCATAGAGATATAAAGATATTTCATATCTTTTTCATTGTTTGTCTCAATATAATATCCATTTAGACAAATATCATTGAAACTTAATAAGTTTCTATTCAACTTCTTAGTAGAAGTATAATAGCTCTTCTAGAGTCTTCAAATATATTTGTAGTACTATAAATAATACTAACATCGATGTCTCACATTATCAAACAAAAGAAAAATTTAACACTCTCATAATCAATGAGGTGATCAATGCTTCCATTTGCTTTAGCAAAGAAAATAACAATATCAAAATGAGTAGCATCCATATAGCCATAATCAGAATCACCATCTTCAAAAGCAAAGTGTGTTTCTATGTTCTTCTCATTATTTGTAGGATGCTTTGGTGTACAATAAGTACAACTCAAATGGCCTTTAACACCATAATGATAATATATACTTTCATCTTTTTGTCAATATTTTCACATTTTTCTTTTCCTTTTTTTTTCACATTATTATGCCACTTCTGGTGACAAAATGTGTCTTTGAAATTTTCTTTATAACCATGTCCATAATCAAGATCACGATCATGAAAATATAAATAAAATGTTGCTGCATTCACTTCTGGGAATGGAGCAGAACCAATTTGGACAGGTTTCATGATTTTCTATCAAAAGCTTATTGCTTTTTTTCAGCCATACAAAGGCATAAAATAAATTCATAATATTGATTGCTGCATTCACTTCTGGGAATGGAGCAGATTAGGCGGATCTCATGATTTTTCATCAAAAGCTTTATTGTTTTGTCCAGCCAGCCATACATAAGCATAAGCATGAAATAAATTCATAATATTTGTGAATCCTTTTTCACAATATTTTTGTCGCATGAGCAAATTAGTTGCTTAGATGCTTTATTTCTTTATTTAATGGTATCCCAATATCCATTGTATCTTAAATGTATTTCAACATTTAAAATCCAATATAAGGAATTCTTCTTTGCAATATCAAGGGTCACAAATCCAAATTTCGCAACGTTTCGCGTGTTTAGAACTAACACATAAAATAATAATATTAATAATAATAATCATCATCAAAATAATAATAATAATAATAATAATAATCACCATCATAATAAAAATAATAAGACAGAGATGAAAATTGATAAATTCAAACAATTCTTATCATAAGAGAGGAAGAATATAAGGTAAAACTATAAATTGAGAAAGGATTAGAAAGAGCCTGGATTGAGACACGCATAGCACTATCATTAAAGAGAAAAAGCTTCCACTAGTCCTCAATTCGTTGGAGCATCGTGCTGATAACGTGTTATGAAATAAAGCGAATAACATAGAGAATGACGACAGATAATAGAGAAGAGAAGAAACAGAGAATAGATAATGGGGAGTAACTCATTTATGTATTATTATTGATAGGAAGAATCCTATTTATAGATACAATATGTAATCCATAAAGGAAACAAATCAACTTAGTTAATACAAATATTTACCATAAAGAGTAATGAATCATATCAGTAAATGTATCAAATCAATGGACAATCATTAATTCATAACACATACTCTTCTTTCTTCTTCTTTTTAGCGTCTCTTCTTTTATGCTTACTTATTCAAACAACTACTCTTCTCTTTTTACATACTGTGTTTCTTCCTTTCACGTATTTTTATATTTTTTTTAATGTATTTTCAAAACGCATTAATTTTAATATATTAAAAAATTCATTATATTTTAAAATATTAAATAAATATTATATTTGAAAACATAACATGATGATAGTATAAAATAATCAATAAAAAATTTAAATTTGATGTCCCAGTCCAAAATGAGAATGTAAAAAAGAAAAATTGAGAGATAAGAAGATATAACATAAAAGAAGTTAGATTTCATAAAAATAGTAAAGATAATAACAAGAGGTTAAATATGTATTTGGTCTCTAAGATTGTAATGAAAATTAAAATTAATCATCACATAGATTAAATTTTTAATTTTGTTAAATTTATTCCGTTTTAAGACAGTTTCTTAATTAACATTATACCAGAGATAAGTCAAATAATATAAAAAATTTAAATGCAAACATTTAAATTTTTTTTCAAAAAGACTAATTATAATTTTAATTAATAAATCAAAATCATATTTAATCTTACTAAATAATAATAAACTATCAGTTATACGTTGAATCCAACTAAAATACGTAGATCGGTATTAATTGACAATTAAAATTATGCATTAATTATTTACCAGTTATGAAATTATTAATTATAATTCATACGTTTGTCTGTGCTATTAATATTATAACTTTTAGTTTTGAATCGTGTAATAGTTCATTTTTAAATCTTTTATTTAGGTACAGTCATGGTGATTTTTAAATTTCTTTAGATAAAATATTTTATTTTTTATTAGATAATATTATTATTTAAATATTTAATAATTATTAATAATTAAAAAATATTAATATCGATATTTCTTTGGTAAATCTTAGTTGATTTTATTTGTTAAGTTAAAATCAAGATTGCTTCAGTTAAAATTCGCACGAGAAAATTTCTTCATGACACAAGAAAATAAACATCCTACATCCCACCTTCTTTTCTTTTCTCTCCTTTTTTTTCAAAGTTTGACCAAATTCAGTGCACCTAAAAGTTGGTCTTAATCCTTAGTATTAGATCATGTAAATAAATATTTCTAATTATATTACCTATTTTAGTTTTTGAGGGTCATATTTTTGAAAAAACTTGTGTCTGTATTATTGTCTTTTTCAATTTAATTAGTTTACGTAATGTGGAAATTAAAAGGATAAAATAAAAAATTATAAATGTTTATTAAAGTTAAGGAAATTTACTATATTTCGTAGTATATTTAAGGCAAGTTCTTATATTCCTCAAGTCGAAAGAAACAAGAGAAACTACTTTTGACTCATTTTAAATATTTAATTAAGAGTCATTATATGCATCTTTCTTTAAAAAAAAATAAAATCTGGAGTAGTGAATTTTTCCGATAAATCTTATAAATAAGAAATTTATGAAATGAATATGTGAGGAATGAAATAGGTTAGTTAAGGCAGATAGTAGACATAGCCAAACAAATCATGCGACAACATTTGTTCTTACTAAACTCATCCATTTTGTCGTCTCAAATTTTATATAAATAAATATATATTTTACTAAAGTTTTTTTTATTTTATTTATGTATTCATGTCACACACATAGAAAGTGAAACATTTATTCATAATTTATGTTTTCAAGGCATTAAATTTGCATGAGAACTTAAAGCATATATATTATTACTCATAATAAAAAGTGACATTCTATTAATTTTAGAAAAATATTATATTTTGCATATAGTTCTTATTTAAAAATCTCGAGCGCGAGACATATTTTTCAACAAAACTTTAAATACCACTTTCCATGTTATTTTTGAACTAAAACAATAGGATTATTTAATATTTTATCTTATTTTTAAGAAATTAATTAAAATACATTGATAACACAAAAAACTTCACAGACATCAATTACATGTTATTGTCTATGAACATATTTATCAATGTATATAGAATTGTTTCATCTTAACTAGTACTTTTAATTTTGAAATTCTAAAACCTTGGGTGAGCAATTTTACAAAATGTTTAAGAAAATATCATCATCTCTAAAAGGTGTATGTTGCGATGGTAATATAACCTTTTAAAAACAAAAAAAAAAAACATTTAAAAATTATATTTGAAATTATTTTATTGATTAGTAATGCAATTTTTTTACATTAACAATTTAAATTTATTTTCCATACAAAGTGACACCTGTTCTTATATATTAACTAAGCAATTCAAATATTAAATCTTGATACCACTTTCAATACTAACAAAATAACATATTGACTTAAATTTGTTTCATAATACATATAGTTTAGATATGAAAGTTTAATAATCTCTAATATGACTTTATTTAAAAAATCATCGTATTGAGATAAATACGCTTTTGTATATGCCTACGTTATGTGTATATGATGATACATTAGTAATTCCTTACTTTCACAGTAAAATAGTATATTTGTGATTATCAAAATTAAATCTGTAACATATTTTATACAGTAAATTAAGAAGAATTTATGTTAAGATCGTTTTTAATGAAAATATTATAAAAATCAATAAATGTGTCATTAGATTATATAAAATTAATTGCAATATATTTCCATATGCTATTTAATATGTTTTTAATCCAAAATTTACTATGTTAATTCTGAATGTGAAAATCTGATTTTAATCGCAGAACAGTGCTGGACAAATCAAATTATCTGCATTTGACTTTTTTTTTTCCAAGAGAAAAGTTCTGTTTTGTTTTTTCGGAAACCACATTTCATGACCTAAGACAAGGCTTTTCTCGTAATTTCAAACGGTCCCTTGGAATCCGCATCTACATCCACCTTTCTGTTCACAATTTACATGTTTCATGACATTTTTTTTTTATATAAAAAAGGGAAAAGAAGCAGAGCAAGAACAAACACCTCAAAATCTCTGCACTTGTTCATCCTCAACTCAGCTACTCAACAACGACACCAACATCCTCATCCACTCCGCACACTACTTCTGTTGCCTCAAGGTCTGTCTTCTTTCTCTTCCTCTCTTTCTTCTTCGTACTCTAAACACACACACAAATCTCAAAGTATATACCCATGTTTATGTCTGTAAACAAGTTCAAAAATTGGGGTAGCGGAGGATTAGATCTTCACCTTAAACAATTGACCCAGAATATTTTTAGATTCCAACAGTTTTTTTCTGCGCCCTTTCATTTATGGGTTTCTGGAATTTGTTTGATCAAGAATTCATGATTGCGGTGCTGATTGTTCCTGCACTTGCTTCTGTTTCGGATTTGGTGCTTTCGAGATCTGGTCTGAGAGAGTTACAAATTAATTCTTTTTATGTTGCTTCGTGAAACATGAGTAATTGTTTTGTCATGGAAATTTGTCAGTTGGCGTAAGTGTCTGAGTGAAACCCGAGTAATTGGACTGGAGAGTTTAATTGAGCAAGTTCCAATTGTTTAGTCTGATTAATTTTGCATTTTCCCACTCATTTCACATCCAATTTTCATTTGTAATGATAAAGTTTTAATTTTCGAGTGAATGTGGTTTGGTCGCATAATCAACTCCACTTGTTTCTTTGTTATCTTTGGTTTGTTCGTCTTTTCTGTTCTGACATCTCTATTTCTTTATTTTCTTTTTTTCGGCTGATGTTACCGGCCGACCGAACCATGTCATCCTGACATGTAGACGAATTCTAACAATGATTCCAATGATATTGTCTATTCAAAGCTCTGTATGAATTAGAGGATTTTTTTTCTAATGTTTATGAGAATTCTGGACTAGAGTTAATGATCTTTTAGTAAAGAGGTTGTGGGAATTGTGAATTGCTTTCTGTAGATGCTGTGTTGGTGATTTAGTATTCTATTTATGCCTAATTTTTGAGTTCAGGCCGAAATGATTGAGTTCAATAACCTTTGGCCGGGGTTGTATCCATGGTGGTTCTTGATGATGAGTGTGAACTTCTCTCTCTGAAATATTTTGCATGGGGTGAAAGATTATTAGCCCTTCACATTAATCAGAACTTATGATAACAGTTAGTACTGCTAATCTAATGACTAACACTAGCGCTGGGGTGTTTGGTAGGGGGATTCTTCTAGGTTTCATAGAAATCTTGAGTAGGGAATGTTAAATGTGTTTGCTTTGTCTGATTTATTTTTAAATGTTTTCAGGAAAAAAATTTCTGGAAATATTTTAACTGTTTCTCAATTTTGGATAAAATATTCCTTTAGAGGGTTCTTAGAAATCCAAGAATCCGATGAAGATGAGAAAATTTTAGCCATACTCAAGATAACATATCAAGAAAATAAGATTACTTGGAAACTTGGTTTTTGAGAAACATAATTCATCAGTTGTTAGAAAGAAAATTTTGCATACTAGGTTCCCTGTATAGGAATGGTATCACTCTCATAGTTTTGTTGAATGGCAAAGTTGTCTTCCTCAATTTGTGACGTGTGATTAAGTTGTACTTGTATATTCCCAAAAAATGGCTCCTAAGAATATGAGTATACGAACTTACTCGTGAGCTAAAATCTTCATTTTTGCCAATGAAGAGCCTAATACCTCAGTCTTTTTTCAATTCTTGAAGAATTGAAATTTGTACCATTCTTAATTCTCGTGGCTTATAATATTGATAATCTTTATTTAAAATAAATCGTTGTATGTTTCTGCATCTATTAATTTTCAATATCATGGTATGGTAGAAAGGAGACTTGACATATTGGCTAGAAGAGGAAGGTTGGGAATGAAAAGATGAAAACCCAAAAATATATAAGCGTGATCAACAAAAAATAAGACACTAAAGAGCGAAGACCAAAATGCAAAGAATAAAAGTTGTTAATTTACAATCTAAACCGAGTTGTTTGTGAGTTTTAGTCGAGTTGGGTTTGAACTGAAAAAAAAAATTCATATGAAATTTGAGTTGAACTTCGATCAAAGTCTGTGTTTTTATCGGAACGAGCTGAGTCATTTCCAAATGTAATTGTGGCTTAGCAGGCCTAGTGGCCCAAATATATAGTGCAACTATTTTGTTTGTCTGAAAATGCCCTCTGAACATTTTTCTTGCCACCCACTTATAGTCCACATAATGTAAATTATATAGAAAAATTTGGAACAGCAATCATGCTATGTTTTCGGTGTCGTTGGTTACACTACTAACAGGGATTGTAAAGCTTGCTTGGATTTTCAGTTATCGTCTCTGTTTTTGAGTTTTTACTCTTCTTTTTCATATGCTGCTATTATTTGTTCACTCTAATGGTTTAATCTTACAACTGGTTTTTGGTTTGATTTTTCTAGGTGTTTCTTTACACCGAAATTCAGTGAGGATTTTGAAAAACCTGGTTTAATGGAGGACAACGACTCTAACATAAGGAGATGGGAGGATCTGGACATAGATATTTTGGTGAAGATTTTTCAGTTGCTTGACATTTTTGAGTTGACATCTGGCATCTCTCGTGTTTGTAGTGCATGGCGCATGGCATGCTGTGATCCACTTCTTTGGAAAACACTAGATTTGTCAATGCTAAGATCTAATTTCATCAAGATCCCATTAGAGCCATATGTTTATGTTGATGAACGATCTGATAGGACATTAACGCGATTATTGAAGATCTCCCTGGGTCTCAGCCGGCAGAGTATAATGACTTTGATCTTCCATTTCAATTTGTACGTAAGTGATGAACAGTTGACATACACCGCTGAAAGGTAACTTCAACTTCCAAAATCATTATATCTGTTTGTTAAACGTATAAAGTTAGCTAAACCATTTGAAATGAATACACACAGAAGGGTATTACATTGTCTTGTTGATTGATCAACTTTCCTTTGGTGCCTAAAACTTTATTAAGAATGGCTCTTGTGAGGCTTTTAACCCTGGATTTCTGGAAAACACTTGAAAGTTAGTAGGATGGTGTAGTTGTATTGTATTACATTTTTAGAATAGAAGGGGACAAGACAACCAATGTTGGTAATTAACACACCTTAAAATTGGAGACTGCATATGTATTTTTGTCGAAAGAGCTAATAATGTCCGTTTGCCAGGTGCCCTCGACTCAAACGGCTTGTTCTGCCAGCTTGGAACAGAATCAAGAAAACAGGAATGTGCAAGGCCATCCGTTGCTGGAAAGAGTTGGAGTCCCTGACAATGCCTAGTATAGCAAATCCACCATATATTTTGGAGGAAATCTCAACCCACTGCAAGAACTTTAGTGAACTCAAGATTATGGGGCCATGTGATGTTTTCTTTGCTTCATCTCTGGCTGCGTTTCTTCCAAACTTGAGAGTCTTGAGCCTTCGATGCTCAATGCTTTTCACGGATGTTCTTGTTCTCATTCTTGACAGCTTACAAAACTTAGAAGTGCTCAATATATCACATTGTGTTCTGATGGAAGCCCTTCCAGCTCCTCAACATAAAAGAATTGTTAAGGAAATTGATGTCACTATTCGTCAGAAGGCTTCTCGGTTACGTGAATTTCTCACATGCATGGATGACAGTTGCGTCATGTGCCAACGAACAAGAACTGATGAAGGGTTGGTTAGGTGGTACAAGTACGAGGAAGGGCTTTGGAAAACAGACGAGGTGAGGTCTCTCACACTTTGAGCAAAAGAAAGGAATCTGATAGTGATCCAGTCGTCATCATTTGTCACATTTTATGTTGTTTCATGCTGCTACCTTAAGTGTAGATCCAAATAAACAAAGTTTGATTCTTACAAATGAATGCTGTTGCACCCTTTAGGAGTTAGCCAAATCTTGTAACTGTATATAGGAATAATAAGTTTTGTTTCTGTAGTTGGTTTCATTTTGAGAAGTGTTTTCCATCATGAAAAAAATGATGAGACAGTAATTTTGGTTCTTTACAGAGTAGAGGAGATTAGTATTGGGCTATTCTTCTTTAGTTTCAACATTTACAAGTAGTCGAAATGAGAACACTTACATGTGCGGGGTGAAATGCTGAACGTTTGCATCCAAGTGTTCTCTGTCTCGGATGCTTGTATTTGGAACTTGGTCAGTGGTTTTAAATGCTGTTTTTTTCTTTTTTCCAATTGTCGTATATTCAAATTTTGGATTGAAATGACAAAATAAGCCATATACGTAACTTTGACTTTTATAATAACTATTTTAAAAACCACATATATAAAATATTACATTCTCTGAAAGTAAAAAATGAGAATGGTAAAAGTGTTTATATTCATGTTTATCGATTTCTATATGTTTACATGGAAATCACTATTATTGTTTGGTTGTATTTTTACATTTTTTTTTGTTTATTTAAATTTTTGTTACACTTATGGTTTATGTTTTATGTTTACGTCTGTTTCTTTTGTCTTGTTAATTTTTCTTCAAATACTTTACATTTTATCTTTCAGTCTTTCTTGTTGATCTTGTTGGTCTTAATCTTTACTCAGCATGTTTACGAACTTTCAATTATAGATTTCACTTTGTTCAATCATTACTCTTCATACTGAATTTCTTTTTACATTTAGAATTACTATATTCGATGCATGAGTTTTACACCGTGCTTATTTTAATGATCAAACATCTTTCATTAAAAATGTCATAAAAATAATATTAAAATTAAATTGATATTTATATTTTCTCTGTATATTTACTCCATTAAAATTGAAAAAAAAAATAAAAAATAGTCAAAATAACAAAAAATTATTTTTTTTATTAAAGTTTTCCATTTGTACAAAATTTTATCGAAAATAAATTATTAGTCCAAGATCAAGTCAGTGTTAGGAAGGCAGGACAAGGAAAAAATTAATAAAACACTAATATTGATAGATGAAATTTATTTTTAAACCCTTTTATTTGACGTGAAAACTGATTATTTATTTACTAAGTTTCATTCTTGGTTTAGAGAGACCCACGTGGATTTTCTTAATCAAAATTTTCCCACCTAATTCACAATGGGTAATAATTGATAATATATAATACCTAATATAATTTAGAAAGAGAACAAAAATGCTATGACAGGTTTATAGGTTATAAGATAGAATAAGAAAATAAATATAGTGTATAATAGACAATACAATAGATATACATAAAATTAAATTGTACGTGTATCGTGGCAATTTTATACGATACTCAAATTCAAGATTAAAAAGAAAAGTATAAATAAACTTCATAATATTTGTTAACTTATTTATACAAGTAAGCTTCAAAAGTCACTTATACAAAACATATCAAACATGTTAACAAACAATTATTTTGTGAGTGAGTCTCTCTTGACCAATTTTCCAGGGATCAAAATGGATCGTCTGCATTGTCACACTTGTTTACAATCTCAATCTCATCACATCTTAAATTAACATGTAAATAAATTTTAGATACTCACTCCATTTTCTCAGTTGAAAGTGAATATTAATAAAATTTAGTTGAATAGCCTTTTATAAATTAGATTAAATATATTTTTGTCTCAACTATTGTGAATGTTGTTCTAGGTGTTGGAAATGTATTCAATTCATTGATCTATATTGGAATCATGGTAAATGTAATTAAGAGTTATTTTACGTGAAAAAGTTGAAGATGGTGATATGCGAATGAAGGTTGTCGTGTGGAGTAGATGGGAAGATGAAGAGAAAGAAAAAGGAACCTATTACAGTAAAAAATACACATGTTTTTAAAATAAATTAATTAAATTCACAAAAATAGTTTTTGTCATATAAACAACACGTGGCAATTGCATATCAATAGGTTATACATTCCAGTGAAATGTTATTTGTCATGTTAGAAAAAATTTAACAAATGAAAAATTAAATCCATTGTTTTCTATAGTTAGTTGATGAGACAAAATCAAAATTTTGAATAAAAATCAATTTCAATTTTGCGTGTTGAAAAGAAAAATAATGTGTTTATCCTATAAATTTGTATTGCATGAGAGTTTAACACTTAACGAAATGAAAACCAAAAATAATTTTTGTAATATTTATTCTTTAATAGTATTAATAAAGTTAAATGTGTAATTGATTTCCTAAATAAATGTGTTGGTATTTTAAACCTTCTCATAAAACTTGTTAATACTAATGATGTGAATAATAATACATACATTTAGTTATAGCATGAAATTAATAAAATTATTATTTTTTACTTAATATGTAAAACTCATTTCTCTTTAAAAATAAATACCACAATCTCAGTTCTCTTTTTCTTATAATGCTTATCTTTTCTTTTCTATCACCTTAGTACATTTCTCACTCAACTTAATTTTGTTCTTTCTCTTTCTCTTATGATATTCATCTCTTCTTAAATTAGAAGTTACTTTTGGGTTCGTGGCAAAGTCCTCTTCAAATTCACCCGAATAGTTTTTTCATCCGTGTAAGTTGATAATTTAATATCAGTCGCTCAAGCAAGGAAAATTTAGCTTAAGTGAAAATAGTCAAAAAGTCACTTTGCTCTGTGTTCAAACTTTAGCGACAATCTTTAACTTAAGTGAGTGTCCTTGTAGCTTAAGTGAGAATCTCTAACTTAGGTGAAAGAGTCATTCAAACTCTTTTTGTTTCTGTTTAATTTTAGCTCAAGTAAAATTCTTTAGCTCAAGCAAGAACTTCAGTCGCTTAAATGATAATCTTTAGCTAAAGTGACAGTCGTTGTCGCTTAAGTGATAATCTCTAGCTAAGACAATAATAGTGTAGAGTTTTAATTCTTTATTTTTAACTTGTGATTAACTAAGTTAATTTTAAAAGCATGATGTATGAAACTATGCATGAATGATGTGATATTTTATGGATTCAAGTAAGATTACATATTGACACTCTAATGATCATTTAGACTCACACAGAGTATAATAATATGTGGTGAGAGTAGTATGAGGTCTTAGTTTAAGGCATAATAATGACCTCAGATTATCATGAATTAATCTTGTGTGTGGTAGGCCCATTTGCTCTACAATGTAGAGTAGTAGATCCACAAATGCAAGTTTCCCATAAATCCAATTTCATTACATGTGTCCAAATAATTGAGTTAGTGTGTCTTCTATGTCCGGTAATACATGTTGATAGTGTTTAAAGTAGCTTGATTATTATTTGCTCATTTTATTTTCACTAGATTACCCTTCTCCATGTGCTTCTGTTTTATTATTTGTCTTTTATGTCTTTTTTTTTTTTTGTAACGACAATCATCAATTATAAACATCTGTATAATTAAATCGTTGGATAACTGTAATGGTTAATCTTGTAACCTCTTTCTCGTTGTTTTTAATTATGATGTTTTCTTCGACAATATTTTTTTACATGGGACACTTAGAGCTGTCAAAACGGGTAACCCGATTCGACACGGCTCAACCCACCACGGGTTGATGATTTAGTGAGTCAACCCAACCCGGCTCACCTTTTAGCGAGTCAACAAAATTCGAACCCGGCCCGACCCATTACGGGTTGGCGGGTTAAACGAGTTGGCTCATGGGTTCACTTAATTAAAAAAAACACAATTTTTTTTATTTATTTTTCAGTCAAAACTAAATTATAATTCTAATTAAAATCTAAATAAACTTTAATACAATCCAAATACAAACCAAAATAAAAAAAATACAAATTATTTATGTGTTGGCTAAAAAAACAACCTAACATACCAAAATGTAAAGTTCAACTTAATCAAAAAACACTTATATGACCCTTTTATCTGCGGGTTGGTGAGCCAACCCGGCTCACCACGGGTTCAACCCGGATGAGCCGAGTTCTAAATGAGCCGGGTCAAAAATCAACCCGTATTAAAATTTGTAAAAAAATTTCAACCCAACCTGACTCGAGCCCGTGGTGAGCTGGGTTCCAACCCATTTTGACAACTCCGGACCACTACATAATAACATTAACTATTCTTTACTTTAACATTTTGTTAAAATGTTACATTATATAAATTTATTTTTAAAAATATTTAAAAGAATAAACTAAGCACTGATTAGATTACTTTCCTTTTTGTATTTTCAATTTATGATGCAAACTTTAAATAATTATATTTAAAATTAATTAATATATTTTGCAAGACAAAATAGTGGTTAAAACACATAGAACACGTGAGGACTGAAAACAAATATGCACATACTCTATAATAGTGTGATGTGATGGGTTAGACCTATTGTTGTCCAATAATAATGTCACATGCAAAAAAAATTAACATACAACCACTTCCAACTTGCAACTCTTTGGGTTCGATCCTTCCCTTCCTTGTAGGCTTCGTCCCCATTCTAAATTCACCTAAAGGATCAACATTGTTATTATATTAATTATAAACTCACAATATATTTTTTTCTTAAGAAATTAATAAAATGGAAAAGTTTTTTTAAGAAAAACTTTATTTCATATTTTACTATGAAGAATTTGTAACTCAATTACTATATTACTTTTCTAATACTGCCATTTTATTTTATATTAAAATTTGTTAAAGAAAATAAAAATGTTACTTGTACGATAATTTAATTAAAAAATATTAAAAATTACTACTTATTTATGATTTTATAATAAAATATAAAATTAAATATATTTTAATTTGTATACTTTAATGTAAAATTATAATTTGTTTTTATTTAAATTTTGATATAATTTTATTTTTATAATAAAAATAACTAATACAATATCATATTAAATAATATAAAAGTTACTAAATAATTTTATTTTAACAAATTAATTTTATATTTAATAATATCAAATTTTTTGTCTATCACATATTATCATTATTTACTATGTTCCTTTTAATTTATTTTACTGTTAGAGATGATTAAGATTATATCACTTATAATGGTACGTGAAAATATTTCTATTGTATTTTTTCTTCCTATTAAATCCAAAATATTATGATTTTATTGTATAATTAAAAATAAAATAAATGTTAAACTGAGACATGAATAAGAAAATTAATCATTAAATTTTATTGAACAAATTAATAGTGAAGAAATATTAAACTTGATGATATTCAATTTCTTTTTCAAATATTTTAAAGATAAAATTATATTAAAATCATTTTATTATTTAATTATTTTTAACATTATTTTGTGCATCAATTATATTATAAATAATAATTGTATAACACTCATCAATATTTTTATATTAATAATTATTAACATTAAAATTTATTTAATATCAAAATTAATTATAAACTTTTATATAATTTAATGTAAATTAATTATTTTAATCAACCACTCGCTTATCCTACCCTTATTCTATTTACATATTTAATAAAATGACATATAATTCTTTTATTATCTTACGTGTCTTGATATTTGAAAATCAAATAATTTGTTAAGACACCTGTCAAATCATATTAAATAAAATTTAATTCGTTTAAATTTATGATGACCTCACATTTCATTCATATATATATATATATATATATATATATATATATATATATATATATATATATATATATATATATATATATATATATATATATATATATATATATATATATATATATATATGAAACAAGTTATAATCCATTTTTTTATAATACCCTTTAGCAAGACCTGTTCAGTATTTTTCTTTACACAACTATTTGTCGTAAATCTAAGATGTTTCGATTAAAAATCTAGCAGAAAGTGTGAGAGACAATTCCAGCCAAAAAAACTATAACATTGTTTGTAAACAAAATTCTAATATGCTGAAGAAAAGTGAGCAATGAATCAAAGTGATTGCATATTAAAAACCAAAATTTAAAGTCTAAAAGCTAAAACTCATTCATCATAAAAAGAATAAAATTATTGAAAATATTATTATAACAGTGGTTAAAAACAACTACTTTATTTTAGATATGTGACTAGAAAAAAATTGTTCGCACTTAGTATTTTGCAACAATTTTGAAGTGATGTTACAGTGAAGTTATTATTAAGAATAATTATAAATTGATGAAAGAAGTGATTAATTAAATTTTTTTAAAGGTAAAAAAAGTATGGATTGATTTTCTTAAAATGAGAAATAAGCAAGTTAAAGAAATTTAATGGAAAAGCTACAAAAGGAAAACTGTAATTTAGCAATTGGGCAAAAGGAAGGTGGTTAGGTGAGAAGATAGGACAAGAAATCATGACCAAACCCTCAAACCTCAATATATTCGGTTTATTCTTCATTGCTATATATTACTATTATCAAACCAAACCAAACAAAATCATATCTTCCTTCTCTTGGTAGCCTCTTCAGAGTCTCTTTTTTTCTCTCTCTGACAATGTCTGTGCAACTCTGGGAGACCTTGAAGGAGGCCATAGTGGTCTACACTGGCCTAACTCCTTCCACCTTTTTCACTGTGCTTGCTTTAATTCTGGCCGTTTACTACGTCGTTTTGGGTGTCTTTGGGGCTCCACCGGAGCGCCCCCGGCCCCGCCACGTCGAGGAGGAGGAGATGCCGCCTCTGCGGCCGCCGGTCCAGCTCGGTGAGATCACGGCTGAGGAGCTCAAAGCCTACGACGGCACTGATCAGAGTAAACCCTTGCTTATGGCCATCAAGGGACAGATCTACGATGTCTCCCAGAGCAGGTTATTGGCTACACAAAACCCACCCATTTCTTCTTAATTTGTTCGGTGCTGTTTTGTTTCATTTTGATGTTCTGTGCTTATTTTGGGTATTTTATTTATTTTGTGTTCATAGTGAATGCCTTCCAAGTTAGGTTTTTTTTGGATTAACCTTGTTCACTTCATGTTTTTGGTATCATGCATTACTTCTCTCTCTTTAACATTTTTTGAGTTATGCATTTTCTGCTGCCCTTTTGTGTATTTCAATTTTGTGAGTTTGGGGGTTCTTTTTGCTTTTGTAAAGGTCAGGATTTTGCTTTCTGTACGTGGCTATTTCTGTTGTTAATGTGACATGTGATGAGAAGATAACCTGTTCCTCGTATATTATTGAGGACCAGTTTGTTTTAAAGTTGAGTAGAGCTAGTTTTGAGCTGTACCTGATTACAATGCCTGTCTAAAGTGTGTTTTTTGAGTATGTTGTTCGTTGAAAAGTTTGGGAATTGATTTTCTAACCACAGAACAAACATGCAAAGTACATGGTTTAAGTAGAAAATCGGAAGGGGGGATTTATAGAAACTTTTGTTTTGTGGAAGGTCTTGTTGGGTTTTTAAAGCTAAATTTCTGTCATCTCCGTCGACATTAACTTTTACTGGTAGTTGCTTTGTTGAGTGGGTCGAAGGTGAAACTTTCAGTGTTTACTTATTAAGCTCACTACATGTTTGTGTATACCTTGACCCATCTCAATTTGGGAATAATGTAATGCTCATTTTGATCTTTATTTTTATTGGGCTTAACTTTGTTTGAGATGGACTTGGATGCGTCATTGAGGAGCCAGAGTTCTGTATCATCAGCCATTTTCGTTTGAGACGCATGGAGATTCAATCAAAATCATCGTCTTTGCTACCTAACTTATCTCTCCTGGAACTTGGCCCCCTTTTTTTATACTGATGTGAAATATGTTTTCTTCATTGCATTTTCAATTAACTTTTATCACTGCAAGCCTTGTTTGTTTCTGCTGTAATGTTTTCTGTTTGGTCTGCTCCTTGCTACTTTAGCTCAGCCAAACGTTCCCTCCTTTAAGATAGCATATGCTTTTTATGGAAAAATTCAACAAACTGAAGTGGTACATGATTTCGCTTGACAACATAGTTCATTTTCTATCTGTCAAGAGTATAATTGTATAATACCGGTGATGTTTTTTTTGTTCCTTAATATATTTTAGTTGGGTCTTAACAGCACTGTTTTTATCACATGGAATTGTGTCCTTCCAGAATGTTTTATGGACCTGGTGGACCTTATGCTCTATTTGCTGGAAAGGATGCTAGCAGGGCTCTAGCAAAGATGTCTTTTGAAGAGAAAGATCTGACTGGGGATATTTCTGGCCCTGGCCCATTTGAGCTTGATGCTTTACAAGACTGGGAATATAAGTTCATGAGCAAGTATGTAAAGGTTGGAACTGTTAAAAGTGATGTTCCTGCAACTGAATCAGAGTCCACCGCAGAACCATCAGAAACAACTTCCCGTGATATTGATACTGCTCCTGCCGTCAAGCCCAATGAAGATGGCAAATCAGAAACTGGTGCTGTTAAAAGTGAAGAAACCCCTTCAAACATTGATGCAGGAAAAGAAGAGTGATGCTTGAGTTGTCCCACAATGCCCGTGTCGAAATGGAGAGAGACAAAAATATGCAGCGTAAAGACCGAGTAAATGTAAGGCCAGCTTTTTAGAAGATAAATATCCTCTGATTGTCCCTTTATTTCTTTATTTGAATATTCGGTTTTATAATAATCAACTGTGGGTAGATTTTTTAAATTTAATAGTGTGTACGTGTTATATTAGACTGGTAAGTTTTATTGAATAATATTTTTGTGACAAAAATAAATAAAGCATAATTAGTCTTTCACATTGTATGGTATAACTAGTTTATGTATGATGCAGAAACATTTTTTTTCTTGGAAATTTCTGAGTACTGAAATTCATCCGATAAAAGTTGGTGCTTTCTGTTTTTGAATGCCCGATATCTCTCAATTGAATGTATTTATTGCTTTGGTACCTAAATCTTGGGAGAAGGGATTTTTATTGGAAATACCAACAAAGAAATTAGATTGAGTAGAAGTACTAAGCAGAAGTCTAATGAAATTAAAGTAAAATAAAATAAAGCAGCAAAGAAATTGGACAGGGTTTTGTGGGGTTATACATGTCAGCGAAGAAAATGGTGCTGGGGTGCTAATGAGATGGGCCAGAGGGAAAGGTATGCAAAGTCAGGTTAAGAGAAAATAAAGTTTCATTTTGAACTTCTAGATGAGTCATTTCTCATCAATTAAATTTTGTTTATTTTTTTTTCCTCTTTTATATTTGTGTGGGTGGAAGAGGAAGGAATCTCAAACTTCAAAATACATAATGTCAGGTTAACCAAAAAAACTAATAACGATTAACATTCTTTCGATAAAAAGAAACTGCTGATATGAACAAACATCAAACTGATTTTTCACTTCAAATCTTTTCGTGTTCTCTCTCTTTTTAAAATTAAATGTTTTTTAAATTTTTGTGGTTGGTGTGATTTTTTTCACAACATTTAAACATAAAGCGTGGTCCAAAATAAGCGTATTTAGTACGGGTTGCTCTGTACCACGAAGAAATGAAGGATCAGCTTTGATCGAAAGTTTTGATCCCACATCTGTTTTAAGGGATTTAAGGCAAGTAATTGAAAGTGGAATGTTGTTGTTTTTAGAGGTGACGGAATGGATCGGACTAATCCAATTTGGTCCATTTTGCATTGGTATCTTAAAAGGAAAATGATATTTTAACCCACTTTTTTTGACCCACTTTTAACCCATTAGTTCAATCACAATTAGATTATCTTTTTTTATTTTTTTAGTGATGTGATGTGATGATCTAATGATGATTGAAGTAGTAGGTTAAAAGTGGGTTAAAGTATTATTGTCCATCTTAAAAATGATACGGACCTGATTGACCATCCGTAATAAAATTAGGGGTGACAAAACGAGTCAGTCCGGTCCATTTTGGTCTGGTTCGCCTATGGCCTCCCAAAAATGGGTTGGGTTGGGCTGACGCGCCACCAATAAACAAGCTGGATAATGTAACTGTCCCGTCTTAAGGCGGGTTGGCGGGCTGGTTCGTCTCTTTTTTATTATACTTTTTCTAACTTTTTTTTAATTTTTTTATAAATCTATTATATATATATATATATATATATATTTATATAATACAAAAGGATTATTACTTTTTAATTATTTTTAATTTTAAACATAAAAAAAAATGGGTTGACGGGCCAGGGCGGGCTGGCCCGTTTTGACCCGCTAAACCGGCAGGTTAGGCAGCCGAGTTATAGCGGATTGGCAGGCTGAAAATTCCAACCTGGCCCATCCTTTTCTCGGCGGACTGGCGGGCCGGCCCGACAGGCCTGACCTATTTTGACATCTCTAAATAAAACAAGCTAAAATTTGTGAGTTGTCCTCCTTTCATTTTTTTTTCAAATTTTGTAATTATTTTTATTTTTTATAAATATATAAAATTAAAATTATATTTAATTGTATAAATATTTTTAAAATTTTTAATATCTCTAATAAATAAATTAAAATAAAAGAAAAATGAAAATTAAGGACATTAAGTGTGTTTACGTAAATTGTTTTACATTTTAAATTATTTATGCTAAATAAATATTTTTGAACAAATAAGTTATATTTTAACTAAGGGTACAAGTTATATTTAGTTTTATATTAAATAATTTACATCATGATGCAAGTTTATAACTATTTGGTTAGTTTAAAAAAAATATTGAAATAAAGTTAGAAACAAAACAGATAAGAGATAAACTAGTGACCATTGTTTGAACTTGTACTCATTTTGAGGGGAAATTTTTCGTATTGATAGTATATGATATGAATATGGATAATATTCAATTTTTTTATGGAATATGGAAATGGGAATAAATCTATACAATTATAATTATTTTATAAATATTTAATATTAAAAAATCAAGATTACATTTATTGTGATATTGAATATTTCATTTGTTATAATTGTTTTATAAAAATAATTAATTAATATTAAAATCGTAGAAAGTGAATACAAGTAATAGCGATATCTATTCCGTTTCGACTACTTGTCATCCCAATAAAATAAAAAAGATAATTGACTTATAAAAGTATAAAAATAAAGATAAAATGAGTTTTATTTGATGAGGTAAAAAATAAATATTGAGTTATATTTTGATACGGAGCATATTTCAATAAAATTAAAGTTAAATATTCAATATTCAACATATCAGGTAATATTTATAAATGCTAAATTTTATGGACTTCATCACTGTTTTAATTATTTGATATAATTAATAATCATGTGTATTAATTTTAAATGATTTAGATAGTTATTTGTTTCTGCTATTTCTATTTAAAAAGTTATATAAATATATTTTTATTAAATGACCACCTATATTATTTTATATTATAAGTACTTATCCATCGAATATATTTATATTATAGGAATTATTTTCAATGTTGATTGCGTGAATTTGGAAACTCCTCTCTTATTTGTTTAGGTTATGGACATAAATTTCTTGAATAATATAGAATTAGATCTTCAACAGCTCTACACCTACTCTATCCAGTCCACGGATGTTGTCAGTTTCTTTAGTCTATATAAGATCACCTTTTTTCTTTTTTTTAAGGACAAATAAAATTTTATTAACATCATACACGATTAGGCCTCAAAATGTAAAATATTGCAGTTGTTACTAATTCAGACTAGCATGGGCAAAACAATATTGGAAAATAGATGAGTAGTTAAACCTTGTTTTGGCCTCATTAGAATAATAAATAGAGTAAATTTTTTAAATAAATTCAGGTTAAGCATCTTTGTCCTTACATGAATTTTATTAAAAAAACGGAATTCAGTGTAGTTTTAGTGAAACAGAGTAAGTTTTCATTCATTGTATAATTTTTTTCGCTTACTTTAGTAAAGTTATTATCAACAATCTCAGGGAATCAATTGAAAGCAATGATCTTCTCAACTTGTTTTATCATATATTGAGTTTCTATCTTATTTCAAGTAAAATAAGTTAGTAAAAAATACAAATACTACTAAATGGAATTTGTGATGATGATGATGATAATATTGTGATAAAGGGATGAAATACGGAACTCTCTTTGTGGATCAATATTTTTTTTTGGTTTGACTCTATGATATAAATGAGTATGATGTGTCAAATTGGTCATTTTTGTAATGTTCGAGAATATTTTGAACTAAATTAGACATATTTTAATAAAAAAAAGTAAAATGACTTAGACAGACCTAATGGATTAGTCTGATACACATCAAACTTGTCGAGCACGAGTGAGAATTTTCATTCTAAAGAGTTATTGACTTTCTTCTCGTTGGACGGGTCATTCTCTTGATGGGCGACCCAAGTGAATTTGGCTTTTAGAGGTTGGGCCGCTGAGTGTGAAGAAAGAACCATTAAGCAAAAGTATTTTATTTAAAATCCAAACAGAAAAGTGATCTTGGCTGTTGGGTGAAAGTGAGTGTGTTGGGCAAATTTTTGAGAAATTTGCTCCTAGTATTTGCTCGTAGTGACTCATACGGAGTGAGTATTAAATTGAGATGATGTTAGATGTTTTGAGAAGTGATTATATTTTGATAATATCCTGACTCTTCTCATATCAGACTCACGAAGAAAAGATAGATTTTAGTATATATTGTGTGATGTGAAAAATAATCCTATCTCACAAATATTAGAAATTAAACTTGGTCATTCTCGAGGTGGACTTTAGTTTTAATATAAATCTATAATTATAGATCTTGAGAGGCAAGAGTGGGTCATGATATGTGTAAGGTCTCTGAGTTTATTCAATACACGAGTCTTCCGAAAGTTCAGTTAAATGTCTATGATGTGAGTGAGCCGTGTGGGTTGAGTTAAAAGGGTTGACTATGTTGTGTGCTAAAAATTTGATTCTCGGTGAGAATTATTGATTTGAGATTTATGATAATGATATTATGCTTAGTATATTAAATTTTTCACTAGCCCTTTATTTTCAATTATAATGTGGTATTTACCTACTATCATCATATGTTTTGCCAGTTATAATCATGCAAATATTAGAGGTGAACAATAATGAGACAGCAAAGTTTTTTACTTTTTATATATATATATATATATATATATTTTATAAAAACCTTCTAGAAAGGTAACATTTATATCTTTTATTTGAAGAACTATAATTTATAAAATTCTAAAATAATAAAACTACATGTGTGACGACAATTATATAATGTGACATGACAATATAGTAATCATGTCAATCACGCTATATCACTAATTTAATAAAAAAGTTAATAACGGAAATTTAATTTAAAAATTTAAATTTATTAATACTCAACTGTTCATAAAAAATTATTATAATAACTTAATTAAAAAGTTTAAATTTTTAAATTTAACATGAACTTAAAATATAAATAAGTCAAGAATAAATAAATTAAATTCATTGTTCAAAATGGTTTTATTAGTATTCATGGGCAGTATAAGGGAATATAACAACAGGTAAGGTTATGATAAGGCATTCATGGGGTTTTATTGGTATTTACAAATAGAATAAAAACGGTTACAAAGATAATGAAGTCATGATTATACTCAGATAATATAAAGAAGGGGTTCAATTAGGGATATTAAAATGGGCAAGGCCCGCCGGATCGGCCCGCCAGCCCGTAAAAAAAAGCGCGGGCCGGGTTGAAATTTTCAACCTGGCTTGCCTAGCCCGTCAGTTCAGCGGGTCAAAACGGGCCAACCCACCTTGGTCCGTCAACTTGCTTTTTTATTTATTTTTTATTTTGTTATGTTTAAAATTAAAAATAATTAAAAAATAATACTTTTTTATATTGTATAAATAAATTTATATATATAAAATAGATTTATAAACAAAAATTTATAAAAAGTTAAAAAAATTAAAAAAAAAAAAGACAGGCCAGCCTGCGGGCCCGCCAGCCTGCCCTAAGACGAGACGGGTTACAATATCCAGTCCGTTTATTGGTGGCGTGCCAGCCCGACCCAGCCCATTTTTGGCAGGCCATAGACGAGCTGGGCCAAAACAGGTCGGGCTGACCCGTTTTGCCACCCCTAGGTTCAATGTCCAAGATAAGTGATTTATCTTTGGATTCATCTCTTACTCACACCTAAACTAGAAGTAGTACTTACTTGAGCGTTGAATGCCTACAAGTACCGACTCTCAAGAAACGTTGCTAAGTAGGCTAAGTAGCAATTCAAAGGAAGTCATGCAAATAAGAGACAAAGGATTGAAGACTCTTGAGGTAACTCAGTTCCATACAAGAATATTAATCAATTTTAAAACAAAACGATTTTTTTTCGTATTATGATAAATTTTATTGGACAAAATTGATTCTTATATGTTATTCGAACTCATTATTCTCTGGCTTTAGCAGCCCTATTGGAATCTCTTCGTATTTAAAGTCAAGGGGACAAGGTTCTTCTCCATTCCTTATCTCACACGAAACATATAACCTAGGGCAATACAAACAAATTAAGTTTTTATAAATGGAAAATAATAGTCAGGAAAAAGGTAATTTACTAACTTTTATCTAATAGATATTTATTCCAATAACACGGAAACAAAACAAAATAAAATAAAATAAAAATTATCCCTACTTCAATCAAGCGATTCTTGCCTCAAAATACTCTCAGTTTTCACCCAAAAAGAGAACCATTTTCAGCAACACATTTTATATGCTTCTCCTTTACTTCAAAGTACATACCCTTCTCAAGTAAATTACCTTTTAAAGTGTTGTACTGGATCAAGACATCGAACCTAGATTATAGTTTTGGTCAATGTAAAATTGGCAAATAGAATATTATGCAATAATTCGCAAAATTTGTCAAGAATTGTGCTTGTTTTTTCTTAAATTAACAACAATAATGTCAATATCGTGTTTATTTAACAAAGCAGCCTGCATGCCAGGTGATCCTCTTTAGTCGTGTTAGGTTTATTAAAATACAAAAAAATATCATTAAAACGATACTTATATGACGCATCATTGTTCCTTCCTTTCTTATCGTATTGGAATTTGTATACCATCCGCTACAAAATAAAACATCTACATACGACAATCAAATTTTAAACCTCTGCTTACATGAATCTAGTAGCACGACAAGCTAAGGTTTGAAAACATGTTAATGAAATCAGTGACGTCCATTTTCAAAACAATTTTCACACTCAAGAATTCACAACTTGGCAGCCACTCATCGCTTTCTGAAAAGTCAAGTTTTGACATTTGGCATTAGGGAGTCTCAGATTTTAGCTCCTCAAATATTGTCTAAGAATATTTATTATATATTAATTTTGCTTTGTTTTTCTCAATAAACCTTCTAATTTTCATATTGTCTACACGGTTAAGTCATATTCCACTCTTCCAACGTATTCATACAAACTATATTTCTTCTTTCAATTTCCAGCTCCAAATCTTTATCACAGTCATGAGAGTTTCAAAAATCTCAACCCCTTTTCTGATTCTCATTATCTTGCTCCTATCGGTGCAAGATTCATGTTCAATCTCTCGTTTAGACAACCATGTAAATTTGGAAAACAGATCATCAGAAAAGAAGATTTCATCCATGTTTATTCAGAGTTATTCTGCCATTCTTTCTTCTTTGAATTCAAGGAAGAGTAAGTTCAAGCAAATTCATGCAGTTTCTCATAGGCTAGTTCCTAGTGGACCAAACCCTCTTCATAATTGATCATGTATACATGGTTCTAGATGGCATGCATATATAAATAAAACAAGAGTTAGTGTTCATCAAGAGTTTCGTTGCTGCTAGGGCTTTTTTCAGAGTATGTGCAAGTTCTTGAGTGATTATAGTCTTGTAGATAGGTAACTATATAAAATTTGTGTTTTTTATCTGTCTGGTTGAATATGCATGTATTTACTATATCTTGTAATCATATTAAAGTTATGAATTCTTTCTTGGTCTTGTTATACTTAGAGCACAGTGCTTTATGTGATTTTATTTATATATGCTATGTTGGATGCTTCATTTCACATCTTAATTTTAATTCCAAATAGATTTTCTCTTGTGTTTCTCCACTACTTGAGAAGTCCAGAAATTAGTAATTGCTAAACACCTTTTCCTGTTGAAAATGTATTTAGAAATCTAAATGTGAATTAAAAATTTCATATTAAATAAAAATAATAAAATTAAGTAACATATAAGAAAAAATAAGTTTTACTATAAGATTTGAAGTTAAAAATATTTTCATAATCTTTTATATATTTAAATCATGTCCCATTTTTCGTAATTAATTCTCTAATAACTGGTTGTACTTTTTTAATTGTAATGCACATGGTTCTTAGAAAGTATCACCAATACTAACCTTTTATAAGCCATTGGCAGCCACTCCAATAATGACATTCGAAAGTAGTTTCATGTTTATTCATACTCACTGTAGAGCTTTTATATTCTTCAATAAAAAAAATTGCTACAAATAACCTTTTAAGTGATTATAAAATTCAATAAATTTATTATATAAATGCAATAAAATTCTTCGTAACGAATTATACTTTGTATATGTAGATAAAAAATAACTGTAAATAAATTTACTTTTCGTTTCTTTGAGAATGATACAACAGGTAAATTGTATTAGAATGATTCTAAAAACGATTAGTTTTTAAAGTTTCATAAAATTATCAAAAATTTATTGACTAAAGTTAACATGACATTATGAAAATATGTATAAAAAGTGGCAGAGGTATTTTGTTTTCTCGGTGAAAGACAAACTTCAGTTGTGAGTGATTCCGCAAATGAAAAAGCTCAATTGAAAGTGCAACGAGAATTGCTTCCTACACCCTATATTTTCTTCCTTCACTCTATATTATTTAAAAATCCAATTATACCCTGCTGTAATTATAGTTCCGAAATGATATAGGATGCACCAAGAAAACATGGGTGCAGAACGAAATTCCCAAGTGCAACGTCTCAAAGTGATTGTTGGGCAATAGCTAATGGGCTGAAAAAGGCCGGAATAAAGTATCGACGGCCTATTAATTTGATATTACTCTTTGCATCTCCCGTTAATTTTTTGTAGTTGTTTTTTAACAAGGATATACACAGAAACTGATTTTCGTAACTTTAAATTATATGGAAGTTAGTTTTCATAATGTATTAAAGTTAACTACTTTACAGGTTTTCGATAACATAATGTTGCAATATAATATGGAAGCTAGATTTCTAAGTATTTTGACAAAATTTCATTGTGGAAACTAGTTTTTACTTAATTTATTATCGTGTTTAAAATTTATTATGAATTGAATAACTTGTTAATAAAAAATTAAATTAATGTATTTAATTCAATTGAATTTGGCGTTTATTTTTTTATTTATTTTAAACAGCCTTAATAGTTTAATAACATGACAAATAAACTATTGATGCATTTATCCCACTCATTGCTATAATTAATTGTGTATGTAAGTCCAAATAGACTCAAATAGTTAAGGATCAAAATATGAGATATGTTAACATTTTAACCACCCTTAAATAAATAAAAAATAATATTTATGTGATAGATATACGATTATGATAAAAACATAAATAGTTGATAATATTTATATGTTAATATATATATATATATATATATATATATATATATATATATATATATAAAGTTATAAATATATTATTTTTATTCACAAATGTTTACTCAAAAGTTGTTTACTAACTTAAGTAACAAGAATGGTGGACTTTCCGCTCTTTGATTCAAGACTTAATCACAGGTGGACAATCAGATCAGTTCATTTTGAAGACTATTCGGTTAAACACGATTGTAACATAAAATTTTAGTAGTTTAAAATTAATAAAATAGAACACTTTATTATAGTATCCAAAATAGGCAATCTAATGTATAAAGTATATTAATGCATTTTTACAAAAAGGTAAAATTATAAAATATAACATTTATACACTTAAACTAAATCAATAAGCTCTATACAAAAACTAACCCAAATTAAAGCTTTTCGGACCTTTTACTACTCTCCTCATCTTCTAGAGTTGTCTTTAAACCTGTAATTTCATGTGCTCCCATCGAATATGTGATCATCGCAAAACAAAGAGACAAACAAACGATAGACAATACAAAACACACAAAAGGGTAAAGCTATTGTTAAAAGGGAAAACTCTAGAAATAATTAAATAACGTCAAATGCACACAACCACAAGTATAGTATATATAGGGATATATGCACACAAATCAGTTGACACGAAACTTAATTATCCGGATACATGCACTTGACATCAGAGGTGGTGTGCACCCCCAACTCTGCAAAACTTGGCCTTAAGGGATTATCGACCAATCACACATAAGATAAATCTCCTTCGTGCCTAGGACAAAACAAGTCTATTAACTAGGACCCTGCTACGACTTTAATCACACAACCTATTATATTCTACTTGAGTATGAATAATTATTTGAGTAGGATACCTCTAAATTGAATCCATATACCATATAGAAGTTTTCATTGTAATTCTTTCAATACCATTATACCCACGTTATATTCAATTCAATTTATAATAATGAAGCTGTAAAATATGCTTCACATCAATCA
Organism: Vigna unguiculata; assembly: GCF_037176805.1. NCBI lineage: Eukaryota > Viridiplantae > Streptophyta > Magnoliopsida > Fabales > Fabaceae > Vigna > Vigna unguiculata. Next base: position 42,473,919 of record NC_140798.1, read on the forward strand.
CAAAAATAGTCAAACAAAAAAAAACATGCAAATCAGGGTAGCGCTCAGTGTCATTTATCTCACAAAAACTAACGTTCAACGTCATTTATCTCACAAAAACTAACGCTCAGCGTCATTTATCTCACAAAAACTAACGTTCAGCCATATCATGTGACCACTCAACACCAGAATATTATCGATTTTATTCAACCGTTTCTTTAAATTTAAACTTTTTCTCATTTGACCTTTTTTAACTTAACTATTTTTTAATTATAAACTACCTAATAAATAAAAAATATTTTATAATAAAACTTCGAAATTTATTTAATATAATTTATAATAATAAATTTTTTTATTATCGTAAAAAAGTGAAAAATGAAGAGACATACTAATATAAAAACTATGATAACTCTCATATATATATATATATATATATATATATATATATATATATATATATATATATCTCAAATGTCAAATTATATTTCTTTTCACTTATAAAAATAACCCACAGTGAATGTTTTTCACATTTTTTTATTATTTTTTCTAAACTGGTTTTTTATTGGGCGGATAAACACAAGAAAAAGGAGTCTATTTTTATTATTTTATTTTGTAAAACAGTCTTATTCTTTAATTAGCGTTTGTAACTTATCCCTGAGGCCAAACACCGCAATCCATTTCAAGGTACACAGGTCTCTCTCTCTCTCTCATGCTTTTTTCACTTCCATCTTAGATTTTCAATTCCGGTAGCGAGAAACACGGAACATTGTTTTTTCTTTGGCTCTCTCAATTTCACTGTCAAATTTATCAAAGGTTTTCTTATCGCCATGGATCTTCATTTTTTCATTTGATCTATGTATACCTCCCTTTCTCCTCAATGAGGACTCAGTCAACTATCAAATGCGCTCATTGCTGGTGAATAAAATACTCTCTACAATGAAATCTTATCTTTTCTGTTTGTTTATGAAGTTCTCTACAATCATGCCTTTGGATTTAGTAAATGGAAATTGCATTGTTTCATGCCTCAACGGCTATAGTTGTTCATTCTTCTCCCAGATTGGACCCTAATTCTAATGTTCGATTTAGTTTTTTTTTTATTTTTTTTTTCATTTCTAATCGTGTAAAGAAGTTGCCCTTTCTTTCTGATAGCCGTCCCTTTGTCTCTTTTCTTTTTCATAACCATGGAATATGATGCCTAATGTCTTCCATTTGTGCTGGTTGAATCTGTTACTTTTGAAAGATTATCGACTTTGTACCACAGATATGAAAAACTTTGTCCGAGATCAAAGTTTTGGATATTCTTTTTGTAGTTGCAATATACCACAAATTGATGGTAATTTAATTTGGAGTTTCAGAATCGTGTGGTGAGTTTTATGTTCATGCAAATGTGTATACCTAATGATGGATGAATGGAGTGAAAACCGATGATGAGATGGAAGGAAATAACATTACCCTCAACTGGTTAACATTGTGTACACATTACGGTTTCAAAGTCTAAAAGGCATCAGTTTGCACTTCCTTCTTAGGAACCAGATTGAGGGAAACAAGAGTGTTAGATTGAGTTTCCATTCAACTTTTTTAACAAGTGAACTCTAAATGTCTCCTTTTCATTAGGAGGGTATTAGGGAATAATAAGTTGGTTTCATCCTATTCCATCCTTTGTCCCAAAGTTTAGGGGCGGAGGGAGGTGATTGAATGGAATTGAAAACTTAAGTTGCTTTCATCCTTTTCAATCAATTCAAACTGATTACATTTTTTAATTAATATGGCTGCAAAGATAACCTTATTTGTTGAAGACATGGTTGCATTATTTACTAATTCTTCCTGTGAAATAATTTGTTAGTTTAATTTCCTTTGTTCTTTTTTCTTATTTATAATGTATTTGATGAACTTTGTCTGGTGTCTCTTCACAGGCATTTTTGCTGGCTTATATTGAAGTGATTGTCCATGTTTGTATATGTGCACCCAACAGAAATTCTATAATTATTAGTTGATATGGTTCTGTTATTTTTTATTGGAATGCTTGGTTTTTGTGTGTTGCATTTGCTTCTTTATCAAATACTCAATTGATGTGTATACTTATAACTGTAATGGCATTATTTTACTTGTTTTGAATGTTGTTTCGTCAAAGATGTGGCTCTCTTTCCTTAATCGTTCCTGATTGTTTCTTTCTTTTTTTTTTTTTGGAAAGCTCAAGGACTTACCACATAAACTTGTTTCTTTGACCAGTTAACCAAGCCACGCCTGAGGATAGTTTTTTCATACCTTTGATGTTCGAAGGGCTCTTCCATCTGCCAAAATGAAGTAATACTAGCAGTCTGGTTTGTTTTTTTGTGCTTATTTGATTTTGGAATAGAAAATTAATATTACGTGTCTTCCCTTTGTTGTCACATTTTGCAGGGGACATGTAAGATGGAATGAGGCTAATATTGGAGAAATTGAAGCAAATAAACCCGTGAGGCAAAAAATTACTGAACCTAAGACTCCGTATCATCCTACGCTTGATGATGAAAGTATGTAAAGAATATTTCATCTTGTAACTTTACTGCACATATCAAAATAAGTATGTATGGAGGGGCTTTCTATAGAAATAGAGTGCTAGCAACACACTCCTACTTACAGTTAAAATTTCTTACAAAGTTCGAAATCATAAATGAAGACCATTAAACAAGAAGTGTGACTCAAAATGTTGTGATTTACAACATTTTTCTACCAGTAACAAAGAATTGTTTCAGAAAATGTGTTGCTAGCATTTCTCATAGAAATAATATTAGCAGGAAATAAGAGATACTTTATTATTTTTAACTGAACTCTATTGCTTTTTGTCTTTCTGGTAAGTGAGTATTAAATTCTTATCTTTAGTTTGTCTTCCACTTGATTTGGTTTTTTAAATGTTAACACTAAGGGTTTAATGCAATTCTGCTATGGAGTTTGCTGAAGATCCTTGTTTGTACTCTATATTTTAAGTCACTTTATGTGGGGCTACCTTTCATATGAATAATCTTTTAGGTTCTCCATCCCCTGTTCGAGGAGTCTTTGACGAATGTATTGAAGATCAAAATCACTCTGCCAATTCTGAAGGAAATGCTTTCAATAATGCGCTCTCTTCTAGCAGAACAGGAACTACACAATCTGATGGCTGGACATCATCCGAGGATGAGGTACAAGAAACTGAAACTGAAGACGAGGAAGGTAATGATAGATAGTCATATGGTGTTTATAACATTGATCATTACTGCAGATCTCGCGCTTTTTCATGAGAAATTTGTGTCAGTGATCAAGTTTAAATACCCATAATTTATATTTTTTGAGAGAAATAAACAACATCCCTCGAACTTTGGTTCTTAACCAAGCTGGTGGTGTTGTATAATTCATGTAGCTGACCGACCTTACCTTGTGAAATAAGCTTTGTGATGACATGGAAAGAAAAGCTGGAGAGAAGTTAACCTTTTTAATTTTGACATGATATTTAATCTGAGATTCCAGTGTTAAAAGGGGTAATTCATTTAAATTTTTGTAACACAGCTACAGGAAAGGCCTGTGCAGTACAATGAGTTTAGTAAATACTAAACAAGTTGATTCTGTATGTGTAAGTCAGGACTTCGAACAGATCATGATATATCTTTGGTCCTCACCGAGAACTCTGGGCAGTTTTTTCATGCTGCACCCTGGGACCAAAAGGCGGGAGAATGTTTTTTTGTATTGGTAGATTAGCTAATCTAATCTGACCTAGTCTATTTTATTGTTAAACAGATAAAGGTTTGAGTTTTAAGGAACACAGAAAGGCCCACTATGATGAATTCCTCAAAGTCAAAGAGCTGCAACAGAATGCTTCTATCCTAGATGATGCAAGTGACGAGGATAACGGCGCTGAGCTTACCAAGGGGGAGGGGAAAAATAACTCAACTTCTTCAACGAATTGTACCTGAAGGAGGCCGACATCGAGGGAGACAATGTATCTTTCACCAATGCCTCCAGCAAATAAAAACCTTTCATTAGCCTTTGTGTATGATGGGGATTAGCTGTATTATTGTGTCTTTTGTGTGTAAAATATCTTTTCTTTTTTCACCCGGTATGTTCATCCGATCTTGCATGCTCCATTTAGGTTTTAGACTCTCTTGTAATATGCCAAATTAGATTCCCTTTTGGCTAGCACTAAACTTCCTGATTATAACACTCCAAATAACATGCGAGGGGTGATTGCATTGATGTAAGCAGCTAAGGTTGCATGCTTAGACGGATCAAATTGTATTGTTTTTATTAACGAATTTTAACTCTGCAATACCTCAGATGACTTTTTTTTTTAACTCAAAAAGGATAATGGTAGAATAAAGCATTTTCAATTTATTTCTGGCCCTCGGATTTGGATAGAGTGTGTGGATGATTATTCACACACTCAAACAAAATCACACCCATATAAAAAGGGCATAAGTCCAATGAGAGTGAAGAAGAGTGATGGCTTCTAATTCTGGTTCTATCTCCCAAGAGGCTTCAATGGCCACAGAAATCTGCACCCAAATAGCCTCCGTATTCTCAAAGCCCACGCATCCACACCCGCCCCCACTGGACCTTTTGGTCACGGAGCTCGCCTCCGTTGCCTCTCAAAATGGTCGCGTTTTCCTTTACGGGGTGGGCCGCGAGGGCCTCATGCTCAAGGCTCTCTGCATGCGCCTCTTCCACCTGGGCCTCTCGGCCCACTTCATCTTCGACATGACCACTCCCCCCATCGCCGCTGCCGACCTCCTCATCGCCTCCGCCGGGCCCGGAGGTTTCTCCACCGTCGACGCCCTCTGCGCGGTGGCGCGCTCCCACGGCGGAAGGGTGCTGCTCCTTACGGCCCAACCGGAGACCGGGTCGTGCGTGAAACACGCTGACGTTGTGGCTTACGTGGCAGCGCAGACCATGGCCGATGATGCGGACGTTGCAGTGGATACGAAATCTCGACCGTTGCTTCCAATGGGAAGTGTGTACGAAGGGGCGCTGTTTGTTCTGTTTGAAATGGTTGTTTACAAGTTGGGTGAGGCCTTGGGTGAGAGCCCTGAAGCCGTTCGATCACGCCACACTAATCTTGAATGACAGTTATATCAGCCGCTCGATCATGCCATGTGTGTTGCAATACGAAAAACTGTACGGAGATATTACTGTTTAAACACTGGACGATTCATCAAGGATAAATTGTGTTTATTTTAATTAATTATCTCATAGTGTGATTGTGTTTTGTTTGATTACAAGTCAGATACACGTCATATTGATGAATTCTTCAAGAAATAAACTATGAAAAATAAAGTGTTACTTTCTTAATGATTAAATCACCTATGCCTAAAAAGTCAGCCTTGTTTATTTTAGACATTTATTTCAATTATTTAACCTTGTACTGGGTTGAAAAACTTTTAAAAAACAATGATCTATTATTCCAAATTTATTTAAAATGAATAATTGATAATTAATTCTCATGAATTGTTTTACCAAATCACTAACTGTCGCGTGGTAAACAATATAAATTTTGTTGGGGGTGTTTAAAGTAGTGAAATATTGTTTTTGTGGCCTAATCATTGTCCTTTTATTAATCTTTTATCAATGAAAACTGGTTTGATTAACGAGGTTAGTCTGTCACAAAATAATAAATAATGATTACCCAGTCAAAAGATAAGAGCAGAGGACAATTTCATAAAAGTATAAGAAATTAAAATCTAACTCATCAAGAAATTTACACATGACTATTATGATCGATTCGTATTAACACGATGAATAGTGTGACTACCACGCTATTAATCTTAATTCATAGTGATAATAATTAAACATATTAAGAAAATATTATAATGTTAAATATTTAATTTAATAATAAAAATTTATTAGGGATAAAAAATATATTTTATTATTATATAATTAACGTAATTCATTTTTAAATAACTAATTATAAAAAGAAATTAGTAAGCATCTCAATCTAATAATTAATTTAAATAATAACTGCTATTTTGGAAATATTTTATATGATATTAACTAAACTGTTTAAAGAAATTGAAAATGTTTTATTTGGATAACAAATTTAAAAAAAATGCATAAGAAAACAAAAAAAGAAGTTGATTTCATATAAAAACACATGAAACCATGTTTTGTCTTATATTTTCTTTGCGTACAGAAGATTAATACAGGAAACCTGTAATTCAGTCACTTGTTTAGAGAAACTCTATTTGTGGTAGTTATGTATACGTACGGTCAAGGAAAAAGTAAAAAAGAAATAAAAGAGAAAAGAGAGGGAAAGCTAAGACTCTTTGAATTGAGAAAACGTGGATAAAAAAAATGAAATTTTATATTAAAATTGAAATTAATTTAATTTTTAAATAAGTTCATGTATCAAAAATTAATTTAATGATATATGAATATTTTTAGAAAATAATTCATTAAATAATATTTCGAAGATAATATAATGTAAAATAATTTTGTAATTAAAATAACAAATGTCATAAAACTTTATTTAAAGAAATTTCATATTTATAAGTATTTTAATTATTATATATCTATAACTATATATAAAGGGGATTCCCTCTTTTGTGTCCACATTTCATAATTCCAACTTTACCCTTTATAATTTAATTATTTATTAAATTTTTAAAAATTAACGGTTACTTTTACAAGTTTTTATAAAATTATTTACTTATCTCCTTTTTCTTTTTTTCTCTTACTATTCATCAACAGTTATTTTTCTCTTATTTTCTCCGTACATTTTATTTTATTTTTTATAAATATACTTTTATTTTGTTATTTTGTTTATTAAATTAATAACATTACAATATCATCAATTATTAATATAATTCAAAAAATGCGTACACACAGGCGCGATAGCGCCTGTGTTTACACTAGTATTTACATAATCATATTGATTATATGGAATCGTGTAATTGATTGTAACCTACCTTTTAAATATTTGTATGACAGTAAAGAAATTATCAACATAATTTTCTCATTATTTTATGTTCAAGGTATGAAATTCTTCATTTTTCTTTACCTTTAGATCCGCAAATAAAAAAATTCTATAAATTCAAATACACTATTAAAGATAGTTTTAGGCATTGCTAACCAGTTTAGCGACAACAAAAAATTGCTAAGAGGTATACCAGTTTATTAATATTAGTGTAAAACTAAGATGCTTATTATACATAAATACGTAGGGTGTTTAAATTTATAAATTTTTTGCTTTATCGATGAAAATGAGTTTAATTGGGAGTGGACTGGATAGAATTTTATTTAAAAATAGATCTGAATAAAATATAAAATTGATATATAATTGAATTTCTTCCATATTTTAGTGTTTAACTTTTGTAGAAGGGCATTGATGGGTAGAGTATTAGTTAGTAGTTTAAGAAAGTATGATAATGAAGATATTTTTTGGTAGTTAAATAAAGAAAAGAGGTGGCCAGCTATCAATATTCCCCATCCCATTCCTCTCTTCCTCTTTCTTTCTTTCTTTCTCTTCTCTTCACCCAACCCAACCCTCTCTTATTTTTCTCTTATTTTCTCTTCTGTTCAGTCTTCATCCACCACCCAGGGAAACGCAAGAGAATGGAATCGACGCAGACCCAAACGACGTCGGTTTGGACGGACGAGAAGCACCTTCACTTCCTGAACAGCATGGAAGCCTCCTTCGTCCGCACAATGCTCCACCACTACGCCGTCCTTTCCTCCCACCCTCCTCTCCGCCTCGACCGCTACCTCCCCGACACCTCCGAATCCACCTTGGATTCCAAGCCCAATCGCAGGCCCAAGAAACATGCTTCTGCACCCCCAGGTTTCCCCCATGCACTTCATTTCCTTTTGCTCTTTAACCCAACAAACAACACGTAACTCAATAAATTCAAATAAAGAGAAGGAAGATGGTGATATGGAATATACCCTAGATATTTGTACACAAAGTAGAATTTCATTTTTCTTTATTCCTCTCCCCTTTCTTGCGTGCCTTTCTTTCTTTCCCTTTTTATATTCCTCATCAACCCTATCTGGGTTTAATTAATAAATAAATAAATTATTGTCGATGATCTTTCTTGTGACAGATTCAATGGGTCCTACTCCCAGGGGCAGAAGATCCAAGAGGAGATCGTCCCATTCCCACTCTCACCTACACACTTCATTGGTGAAGCAGGTGAGTTTGTGAATAACCAACCCCTTGCATGTCTTTCTTCCCCTTTTCCTCCATTCTTATGATGTGGGGGCCTTAACTCACCTTTTCATTCTTCTCACCCTTCGTTCGTCGCTTCTTGTTGTTTTCATTTATACTATATTTGACCCCCACTAAACAAATTCAAGGAAAATTTTTATATTAAAAATTTGGATAAAATTATTTTAATCTTAAATATAATTTCAAAATATAACATTTAACCGATTCTTTTCTTTTCCATGTGTTTTCCATGTGAAGGGGGTCGTTTTGTCTTTTCAATTCCTTGCGTGTTTGGGAAAGAATATTTATTCCATGAATAAAAAACGTTTCTTTTTGCCCTATTTGACATGCTTTTCTGTATTTTGGTACGCCCAAAATTAATACAAACCCTGCAGTACTGAAATCGTGTCCTTCCATAATAACCAGACAGCTCATTTCTTCATTTTAACCAGACAGCTTTAAATTTAAAGTAGGAGCTCAAAGTGTACTGCTACATCATTTCATATCATTTTTTTTTACATTATAGATTAATGTCAACAAATTGCGTTGACATGTATTTTTTTGTGATATTCTTATTCAATGACTCCAAATTATAAAGGTGCATAAATTTGGTAATAAACCTACAGTGTTGTTTACGAGAAGGAGTGATTTTGTTTATGTCCCCCACAGGCCGTAGAAGAACTAGAAACTGGAAGAGAAAGTGGTGGTCCCGTCGTTGCAGGAGGGGACGATGAAAAACCAAGAAATAATGTTTAGGCTTGGTAATCTTCCAGAATACAAAGATTCTTGGATGTTTTTTTTTTCTTTATATTATAATTTTTTTCACTCACTCTGCTTTCTAATTTTTGTCTTGTTTTAACTTGTATTTTTGTTTCTACGGTTATCTTAAAAAGATATTATTGTGATAAGAAGATATTAAAAACATAAAAGTCCCTTATGCATCAACCTAGCTAGCTAAGTTATTTGGTTCATTATTTTATTTGACGTGAAAGAGTAACAGTGGCGCGTAGGTTTTGTGATGAGAGATTAAATAGAAGATAATTTGTGGAAGTTGATATCATAGAATGGTGACATAGATATTATAGAAGAATAGAATAAGATTATATAAAGTAAGATCTGCGATATTTTGATGGTTGCGGATGATGATATGACGTTGGTACCCAAAACAGAGGTAGGTTATAGGAGGAATAGGATTAAATAGAAAGAGAGGGTTTGAAAAATTGGCGTACGATAGGGGTGGTTGGTGGGGTAATCCTTTCAAATCCAAGTTTGGCAGAACACAGTGTGTACTGTTTTTCTTTATTTGGATATTCAATCACTCCACCCACACCAACCTCTTTCATCATTGCTTCTTCTAACTCACTTTTTTTCTACTTTAGGTGGATTTTTATTTTAGGATAAACCTAGTGTATTTGGATTTCAAAATTTATGTATATGCATGTATATTAAAAAAATAAATTATTGTTACTTATAAATGTTTAAATTTAACTAATATTTCCAAAAGTTTAGTGCTAGAAGTTCATCTTAAAAAAATAATTATTTGATGAAATCTAAAATATTTTATTTAAATCAAAACATTTAAAAAATAATTATAAATTTAAATATCAAACATATCAATTGTTTTAGAATTGGTAAATTTTCTGCTCCAAACATAAAATAAACTTATATCCTACGAAGAAGAGATTAGTTCCATCCATTTAGCCTCTCTCTGGTTGTTGCAAAATTCACAGATATTAAGTCGGTATAACACGGTAAAAAAAATTTCTTTTAATTGCATTACAATTATTAAGCACTTTTCACCCTTCAAAAATTTGTCTAATTTGAATTGATTAGAAAAGGCTTAAAATCACGTAGCAAAATCAACAACATAAATATTCGTCATTAATACTGTTTGAAAACATAAAACAACATCGATATAACGTTAATAGTGTTTGATTTCAGTTTATTTTTCCAAAAATTTACTGTTCAACCATGAATCTGGCTTATTTATAATATACAGCGTATATAAAGAATAATAAACAAAAAAATTAAATATTTTAATTTAAATTTTAAGACAAACTTTTTATGTAATTATCTTTGATATAGTCAAATCTACTTTAAATCAGTCTGTATGCGAATTACGTGGAATTTCTGAATTACAAAGTCGAAATTGAAAGTCAATGCGGGCTGAAAAAAAAGTCAAAGACGCAACAAGATTCAAAGGTGGACTCCTCTGAATTTTTATAATTTCAAAAAGTTAATTTATATCCGTATATAAAATATGTTAATATTTAGAAAATTTATGAATTGAGTTATGAAATTTGTAAAAAGATTATTTATAATATATATATATATATATATATATATATATATATATATATATATATATCCATTTAATTTTTCTAATAAAATATTTTACTCTTTTTTTTTCTTCTAAATAGCACCTCTTTCAATTTAAGAAGTATAAATAATTATATTTAAAACTTCATTAATTTGTTTTAGTATTATGTAATTTTATTATGAATGATTTGGAAATTAATACTGTTTATTAACCTATTCCATCTTGGTAAGTTTAATGTCATTGCATATTTTTGTTTTTAAATATTGAATTTCATCATGTATTTGTCAAAATTTCATATGTTTAATAACCACAGGTATTATTTTATATCCACTGTGAAACAGTTATTAGCGTTAGATCCAAAATTAACAAAATACTATCAGAAAATCTGTGCAAAATATACAAATTTTATTCCCTATGTTATAATAATAACAATAATTTAGAAATAAAAAATTAGGAAGAAAATAAAAAATTTAGTGATGAATAATAAATGTAAACACTTTTAGTGAAACATTTATTGATAACTCTTTTCCCTGTAAACAGAGTTTTGGTGGTAAAGAGCCGTGCCCATTGATGCTATACTTTTTTGTATCATGATTCTGAATTTGTCAATATGGACTTCAGAACTCATCAGGAGGCCTCTTTATCTTTGTGGCCCAAATGTAACCACTAGATGATAGTAAAATTTGCTTTCGGTCTAAGATAGAGAACAACAATAAATAAATAAATAATTATATTAAAAGTTTGAAAAACCTACCATTTCGTCTCCAAATTATCCATAGATTATGGTTTCATATAGAAAAGGAAAAAGAATCTCCACGGTTATGTATAAGACTTCTGTCAAAACAAATATGGCACAAGTTTAGACTTAACACCAAGAGTCAAACAAAGAATAACTATGGTAATGACTAAGGACTTGTGTGTGCATAGCATTATTTATCATTCTATTTTTCACCAACTATATTTTATTTTTCTATGCAATTCTAATCAATAATTTATTTATGATATATTACCACTATTATTAATAATAAAAATATTAAACTATTCAATTGGTTAGTTATTCCTATAATAATAATAATAATAACATATATAATAATAAAAAGTTTGTAATTGGACTGGATCATTATTTTTTTACACTTTCATATTGGCTGTTGACACCTTTATAAATAGAATTTTTTAATTTTTTTTTATTTTATATTTCATGATTAATTCATGTGGATTAAACTGATATAATAATTTTATTTTATAAACAAATTAAATAATATATGGCATTGTCACGTTAATATTCTAAAAAATAAAAGAAGTAAATGATATAAAAGTTTCGACTAACAATTTTACTTTACGTAAGAAAAACTTATCTTCTTTTTATAATAGAAATGCGGATCGATGCAAAAGTGGATGTGTTTTTGTTATAATTATTACTTTTTATTTATAATTTAGTTTATTTTCTTTTTTTAAAGAACATAGAAATGTTCAAAGTGCCCTTTTATTTCATTAATTTAACTTGTCTTAAACTATAAAAGAAAAACACTTGACACTTGCATATAAGTTTCAAATGTAGGTAAATTTTAACCAATGTTATTCTATTTAACGAAACATTTCTTAAACGACAGTAGCTGAATTGATATTTTATTTTCAATAACTCTTTTCTATCTTGACATTACGTTTAAGAAAATATAAAGGTTTCATAATTATTGTATAATAAGAAAAAAATAAATATTAAAATAAGTGTTATTTTAATTTTTCAATATATTTTTAACTTTGTTAATTAATTATTTATTTATTAATAACATAAAAGTGGTTAATAAGAAAATTATAAAATACTTCATTTATTTAGTTTAGTTTTTAATTATAAAAAAACACAAAAAGATAGAAACATTAAGGAAAGTATCTTAACTATGGCAGTGAAGTCCTTAATGTTTGATTCAATGAGTTTGTAGGAAGACACAGCATTTGAGAGTTGGAGAAGAAGAAAGAGGAAGCAAAGAACAAGGATGGTGGAGTTGGTGTTGTTCAAGAACCCATTGCTCCACGCATCACTCTCCCTGATCCTCGTCTTCACCTTCGCCTTCTTCAAAATCCCCCTCCTTTTCCTTCACGCTCTCCAGACCTACATCCACCCCGATTCCCAACCCCAATCCAATGGCCTCAGAGCCGCCATCCGTCGCCCCGGCGTCGACGGCTACCAGCCCCTCTCCTCCAAAACCGCCGCCGAACTCAAGAAGAGGAACAAGTCCAACAAGGACAAGCCCGATTTTGACGAAAACAATGCCCAGATCTTCAGACTCACGCTCGACCATGCCCACCTACAGTCCCGACTCTTCGTCGATCAGTACTGCGTCGCTTTCACTCTCTCCTTCGCTGCCCTTTTCTCCCTCTTGCTCCACAACTTTCTCCAATCGCCCCCGCATAATGGGTTCTTCGCCAACGGCGTTTTCGTTCCAATTCTGTTATCAATTTTGAGTCTTTACATGTGGGGGACGCTGCTCGTTAAGGTCACGTTCGAGAGATCCGCGTCCAGGAGGTCCGAGAAGCAATTGAGCTTTTTTTTTGGGGTTTTGGGGCTTTTCTTGGGGCTTTTGTTTGTTCCTGATGGCGTGTCTTCGGTTTTGGAGTTCCATTTTGAGTCTCCTATCGATGGGTTTTGGAGGGTTTTCGTTGCTGCATTGATGGGTTTCCTTGCGGGGTGTTTGTTCATTCCTGCTTCTAGAAGTGCTCGTTGTTTTTGGCTTGGGACTGATCAGATACGTTGCAATTTGTCGATGATAACTTGTGGGTGGTTTACTCGTGCGATCCTTTATGCAAATCAGGTGTTAGTTATATTTGTAGCTCTGTTGTGGATAACCCCCTTGGCTGAGATTTTTGTGAATAGTGGAGATGCTGCGGCAAAGAGTGGATTTGGTAATGCGGAGAAATTGGTGGGGAGTATGGGGTTCTTGGCTTCTGATTTTGGTAGGTTTAGGAAGTGGTGCTTGTTGGGGTCTAGTTTGTTGCAGATTGTGGCTTTGAGGCCTAACCTGCAGATGTATCTGAATGAAGCTTTGTTGTCTTGGTACCAAAGGCTTCATGCTAGCAAGGTTCCTGACTTGGATTATAGTAGGGCAAAGATGTTTCTGCATAATCACTATTTGTGCCTTGTGGTTTTGCAGTTCCTTGCCCCTCCTGTGCTGGTGCTTATCTTTCTTGGCTTGTCACAGATTGATGGTGGTTCCTTTGCAAATCTTACGATGATGAGTGATTTACTGCCCAGGTTTGTTTTCATCAGGGAAGTGACTTTGTTTTTGGCTTGGTGGGTAAGCTTCCTCTGGGCACTGTTCTCCTCGGCGATCCTTATGCTACATCGCCACTGTGTTTTATATGTTTCTTGATTGAGCTTTAGTTTTCCTGAGTGCGATTTATTGGGCCTTTCGGTGAGCCTTTTATCAATACTTTCATTTTGAGAAGAGTGCTGGACTTGTAACTGAAGTTTTGCAGGTTAGTTGACACGGTATCATTCTTTAGCAGATATGAGGTTTCAAGTTGTTTGTTGTATGTTGTTACTGTTGAAGTTATTGGACATTAGAATCATACACAATAAACTGACTATAGAAAGGCCAAAGTTTATATCAAAGTATACATTCCCTTCAAATATCATGCACACTTACATGTGTCGTAGTTTGTGATTTAGAGGTGTATGTGTATACAGGCTGAAACACTTGACATGATTTTATTTCGATAAGTACGAAAGTTTAGCACTGGATTAGCCATCCGTGTATTTTTCCTAGAAGTAAATGTTATCGTGCTTGTTCATCATCCGTGTATAAACACTTATTTCAGTTGTTTATTATGCTAATCATATCATTTTTATATATGCACCCTTTCTTTCTTTCTTTCCCTCTATAATAATAGTGTATGAACGTGAAACAAACTACAAACATTGTTTGCTATAACAATTTCATACACTCAGTCTTTCAAGATCTGTACCTACTGCAGTTCTGTGCTCTTACTGTGTGGTGTAATTGTGGTGCATTTATGCATAATTACATGTAAAGTGTATATGACACTGTATTTAGTTTTGGTCCTTATGTGATGTGTTAAATAAATGAAGAAATAAATCACCTTTATGCCTTGATTAAAACTTATCACCCACCATTCTCTGCTATTAGAATGTCCATTTGTAAACAGAGACTATAAATTTAAACATTTTGAGGTCTTTTCAATATGCTATCTGTTCATAAATGATTTTTTCTTTGAGTAGAAACACAACTTGGCTTGACATTGCTATTTTGACATACTTTTTGGGGAGTGTATATGTGCACACCATAAATTATTCTGTGTCTCGTGTATTGGATACAACGAAATTGCCTAATTATTTAAAATATGGTTGAGGTTGTCTCCACCTGTTATAGTATTGGTGTATCTACAAAATGGGGTGAGAAATGCAGCAATTTTCGGTGGGAACTTGAGAAATAAGAATCACTAATCTTTACTATCCATGAAGTGTTTGGCCAAAAAATTAGCTGACCATGTTTCAGATGTTTTAACTAGGTATAAAGAACTGTTAGATATATTTCTGTTTTCAAGAACAGGAAACACCTTTATGTTGAGAATGAAACTTTTGTAATGTGATTGTTTTCTTAAAAGAGTGGTGTCAAAATACTCTTTTTTTATCTGTTATTGTCCACTGATGTATATTTATTTTCCTTTATTAGATTTGTCTGTTTTAACTTTTAATTATATTAGCCTGTGCATCTGTACCATTTTTCGTAATGACGGATTTGGTACCTGCACATGCCTATAGAAGTATGAAATCTTATATTAGTTTAATATCAAACTCAGACTTTTACTGATTAGAAGGTAAATATTCCAATAAACTTAGAATTTCTTGATCGATGATTAACCATTGCATTATGCGCGTGAGAGCTTGCTTACAGTGCACAGAAAGAAGTTTTAAAGTTGTTTGGATTAACATTTGGAGATTTGATATTGCTCTTGTAAATTTGATCCTGGTTAAAAGTTCCTTTGAGGTTTGAGGTGTAGTTTTGTGGTCAATTTGTGTTGCAATTTGTATGAAATTCTAGGAATGTGAAAAATGTTGTTCAGTTGTTACTTGTTACTTTTAATAAAATATGAAGTCAGTAGAAAATTTGATTTTAATGAAAAAAAAAAAATACAACTCTTGTACATGGTCACGCAATGGTTTCTGAACTTATCTTTTGAGATAGAAAAATGTTTTATTTTTTAAACTTTTTTATGGTTTTCGTACAGGGTTAATTTATATTTACATGCGAAATTGGAATTCCTTTTTCTGTTTCAAAATTCATATAAAATTCGTCCATATATCTTAGTAATGCATAAAATATGTCTTCATAACTAAGAAAAAAAATATATAAAACTAAATAACAAAAGAATAATATATTTCTTTCAATCATACTTGATTGTCATGTATTTGACGTGTCAGTCCAGTTAACAACCAGTTAACAAGACGTTAATCATATTAACTAAAAGATAATGTTGTTTTGTTTTGAAAGACAGTTTTCATGTATTACTAAAATATAAGTTAAATAGTTGTTTAAACTAATTAATCGATTATTATATTATGTAAGTGTTAAATGATATTAAAATATTAATATATTTTAAAATTAATATAAGTTGGTTGAATCAAGTACTCTGTGAAATATTATGAATTTTTTAAATGTAAAAGAAAAAATATTATAAATTAATATCTTATTATATATAATTAATGTATTGCAACAAATCATGTGATAAATTTACTAATTTTTTATTAATGTAAATTAAATTAAAATAATATATATCAAAGTAAAGTCATGTCATTAAATTATTTAGATAATTTATGATAAAATTAAAGAACATATGAATTTACCACAAAGTCATGTCATTAAATTAATTAGATAATTTATGATAAAATTAAAGAACATAAGAATTTACCACGTTAATTTTATCCAATAATCCTACAATTTTTACGGTGAAGAAATAAGTCTACAGTTTTTTATTTTCTGATATAATGAGTTTTAAAAATGGATAAAACATAAGTTTTCGACTAGGTAACCTTCTCACATGGTATATCTCAATCTATTATGTTAGATTAAATGTTTTCTAAAGCAAGAATTATCCCCCAAAAAATAATCAGTTATGCTTTTATGTGGAAAGTTTGAGAATATTTTATACAATGGGCACTCACTATAGAATAGCCTTGACAAATTATTCTTTTGATGATTTCAATTAAAAACACCTGTTTAGTCAACTTAAATATAAGTAAATTATAACTACTATTACTTTATTTAATTTTATCATTTGAAAAATAATTTAAACTTAGACCTAAATGCAATCCCAAAAAATATAAAACGAAAATGATTTGAAAAGTTTTTTTTTATATATAGAATTAAACGTATATAATTGATTTAACTAATATTCTTAAACCGTAAAAATTAGTGTTGTTTATATTTAAGTAAAGGTAACAATAACCATAAAAAAAAAATAATAAGAGACAATTCAATTTTGATAAGAAAAAGTTGTAAAATACTTCTAAGACGATAATATTCCTTTATCTAATAAGTCACTATTGTTGAATTACATTGATAATACAATACCACTTCTAATAATTTAACATAACATGCCATCACATATCTTATATGTTTATCCTCCTATTGTTTTAAAGAACATGTTATTTATAATGATTTAATTTATGAATAAATATGTTTTTGCTCTTAATTTCTTTTTTAAAATTATGATTTATTTTTCAAACTAAAAGTATATTTCTTTCATTCCTGTATTTTATAAAAGTGATGTGAAACATCATTTTCAGCACGAGTAGAGAGTTTAATGGATAACAAAGAGAAATCTAACAGCTTTTTTTGAATAATTTGAAAACAAAAACACATATTTAACACTTTAAAAAAATGTATTTTATGAACAATTTTTTAAAACAAGAAAAAATAAAACGACTTTTTAGAATTCAAATTTCCTTTCCTATATTATTGTTAAACAAAATAATATCAGACATTTCATTTGAATTAATTTACATATAAGTTAATTTTAATTTATGAAAAAATCATTTAACTTTTTCTTTTATCATTAAATTTAAAAAAAAAAATTCAAAACATATTGAAAATACACATACCCGCATTCTTGTAAACAAACTAGTAAGTGATGAGACCTTATTGGTTTTGTAATATTTATCAACAAAAGTTTAAAAATGTGATTGGCTGAGGAAATAATTATTCTGTACTAAATGAGTTTGCCTATTAAGCTTATTTTAATATTGATATTTTCTTTCATTTTAAGTAAATTTTTTTTTATAGGGATTTTTGCAAGTTGGGTTGATTAGAATTAGGGGCAAACTTACTATTCAACCCATTAAGAAAATATTGGGTTGGATTGAGTTTTATATTTTTTAATCTTAAATCAAATGTAACCAATCCATTATTAAGCAGGTTGAGTTTAGTGGGTCAATTGAGTTAAAATTTTGAAAAAAAATTATGTTTTTTGTTAAAAGTTTTAATTTTTAAGTATGAGCTTGATTAAAAAAAATAGTACAAGCTTTAAAAAATTAATTCAAGAACTTAAGTAAGTGAATAAGTCGAGCTACAATAATTTGTCTACACTAACTAAAGATATGAAAAGAAAAGAAAAGAAAATATGATTTATTTAATAACATTATTATTAATAATAAAATCATATGTGAAACTTCAAAGTTTCATATTAGTTCAGTAAAGATTGAAGTAGATTTCAAAAAGTTATATATGGTTATTCTATGAAACTCTTTTATAATGTGACGACTACTAGCGCCGTTACACAATGCAGATGAGATAAGCGTGGTTCATATATACATAATTAACAATGCTATTAATAGAAACAAAATTATACACTTTCATACACTAAACTTAGTATTAGAGACTATAAAAAGAATCTAAATAAGTTTAGGGAAAAAGATAGTAAAGTTATTTTGCTTCCCAATTTGCATGAGACAAGAGTTGGCAGTGTGAGTTGGTTGTCATCTTATACTTACGTAGCATGTCAAACTCTCTTCATCTCATCCAAAAAAGCACATACTTACGTTCAATCATAAATCTCTTACGTCATAAACGCAACAACTATCCAAGAGATATTCAAATTACATAAATATTTTTCTCCTCCATATACCGATACTTGTGCTCTCATTCTAACGTAATGAAACCATGAATTTGGTATAGCATTTTACTGTCTATGTTTATCTTTCTTGATTTATTGTTTTGGGTAGAAACTGAAGGTTTATGTTTAATTTAAGAAGACTAAACAATCTGTAAATAAGTTTGAGACTATTAGGTGGTTTAAATTGCATAAACATTATGCCTAACATGATACCTACTTTAAAACTACACTCTAACGATAACTTTTATTCATTGATAGTGTTGCGTACAAAAGTGAAACATTTGTAAGAGTTTCAAGTTAAGTGGGATTGGAAACCGATGACAATTTAAGTTTAAAATTTGTTTCGATTTTTTACTCATTATGTGAGCATCAATTAACCGATAATATTAACCATTATATATTATTAATATGATATAAATTTATAGCTTTATTTATCGAGTTTCACATTTGCCATCTTATATATAGGAAATGTTATTTGAAACTTTGATATTAAAAATAGAATACATAAATACATCATTGAACCAAACTTTTGCATCTCTTTCGGATTGAGTTGTTGGCTTTAACAATGAACTCATGCCTATTTGGTCGCGTGGTGATAAGATGAAACTTCCTCCTTATGAAGCTTCTAGCACATTTGTTGGGATGGTTAGGATCACATTTCAATAACCCCTCGCCCCAAATAAAAAAGGAACTCTATTCAATGCTATGTATTTTGTGATTAAAACAAATAAATAAATATTAAAATGAACTATATATGTAAACTTTGTCGGGGAATCTTTTCATACCATACGCATTAGAGATGAGATATTTTTCATTTTCATGCTTTCCAAATATAGATGAAGACAAATTTTAATCATTTCTAACATTATGTTTTGCTTTAAATATTAAAAAAGAAAAAGAAATGAATGTAGAAGTTTCTTGATCCACTAACGTAAGTTACCAACCCTCCCCCACATGGGAAGGAAGTTTCGCGAGAAAAAAAGAGGTAACGTAGAAGAGCTTCTTCTTTCTTTCAATTCCTTTTCTACCTCTCTCTTTCTCCGCTCATTCTCATTCCCATTCCCTTCTCTTATATTTCCACATTCTACGTGAACCTTCTAGAACCATCACCACAAAAACCCGTCCTTCGCCATTTTCATTCCATGGCTCCGCCGCTGGAACACAACAGCGACTCCACCAGCGCCGAGTCTCAGAGATCCATTCCCACGCCGTTTCTCACCAAAACCTACCAGCTCGTCGACGATCACACCATCGATGATGTCATTTCCTGGAACGATTCTGGATCATCCTTCATCGTTTGGAACACCACCGTTTTTGCCAGGGATTTGCTTCCTAAATATTTCAAGCACAACAACTTCTCCAGCTTCGTTCGCCAGCTCAACACCTATGTAATTATTTTTCTCTATCAATTTCTTTTTCTTTCTTTTCCCTTTCCTACTTTTGTATTTTTGTTAATCTTGCTTGATTTTTAGGGATTCAGAAAAGTTGTACCTGATCGGTGGGAATTCTCCAACGAGTGTTTCCGAAGAGGCCAGAAGCAACTTCTCTGCGAAATTCAGCGGCGGAAGATCCTCTCCTCGTCGCCGCCAGCTGGAGCAACTGCTAGCGTGGCGTTTCCGTCGCCACTGCCGCTTTCCGCAATTCCGATATCGAAGCCGATCGTGTCGCCGTCAAACTCAACGGAGGAGCAGGTGATCTCGTCGAACTCTTCGCCGTCGAGAGTTCCGGCAGAGCTGTTGGACGAGAACGAGCGGCTGAGAAAGGAGAACATTCTTTTGATGAAGGAATTGGAAGAGATGAGATCGCTCTGCAACAACATACTCAATCTCATGTCGAATTACGCAACCTCTAGAGCGGACGGTGGTGCCGAGGCGGTAAAGACGCTTGGTTTGATGCCGTTGAAGCGGTGCTCTGCTGAGGACGCGGCGGAGGAGATGAATCCGAAGCTGTTTGGGGTGGCGATTGGTACGAAGCGAGCAAGAGAGGAAGGACGTGGAGCGGAGTATGATACGGTTTTGAGTCTTCATCCGTTCCACGCTGACGTGAAATCTGAACCGTTAGATTTCGAAAGACATAGAGAAAACAGAAGTACTTCGTGGCTAAATCACTGTCGTACAGCAAACGAGAGAATGTGTAATTGACACACGATGTTGTAAGCTAGGTAACATTTTAGGTTAAGTTAGGAGCGTCGTAGAGAATCAGAGTCACTTAAGAACGGAGACGCACGTGTCAAATGTACGTGGTTAACCGATGGACTTTTCTCGCAGAAGTTTCTCAGAAGAAATCGATACTTTGTTGTCAATTTCCATCTCTTTCTTTTTATTATATTCTTCGGACTTGGAGTGTGGATTTGACTGCAAGGGAAATATACTAATTAATGATAATAGATTATCTTTAATATTTTGTTTTTAGCTATATAAAAGATATATAATGGTTTATGCAATATGAGGGACCAGGTATTTATATTTCTTTGTAATATCATGTAAGTTATTAACTTTAAAATGTATTGGAATAATCAATTTCCAATGTGACGGTCGAGTACAGTTTGGGACTTCATTTTCTCATTAATCAATTCCATAACATTTTTTAACTATATCCGTAGTTTGTTTTTGGATAATACTTTTAATTTTAATTAAAAATAAGTTATTTTTTGTTAGAGTTCCTTATTTCGATTTTTATTGCCGAATTTATTTTCCAGTCATTTAAACCGAAAATTATCGTTAACAAAATCAAATTATCATTAACCGGCAAACAACCTGTTTTTGTTGAAATAAGAAAAATAAACAAAGAATAAATGAAATATTTGGTTTTACAGTTTTAACATTAACCGGGAAATAACAATCTTTTAGAAATAATTTATTTAATAAATTTAAAATTTATATAAATAATTATTTTTTCCATAAAAAAAATGCTTAGTAAATGAAATGGTTAAAAAGTATGCATGAAGATATTTTAATATGGTTTTTTCTTTACTCTAAATTTGTAAGCCAAATTAATAAAGAGAAAAGAAAGAAAAAAGTAACTTAACTGGAAGGACATCGATGACTAGCAGCAGCTGAAACGTCTAAAATCATGATTTGAAGAGAGACCAAACAAGAAGATTCTACTCAAACAAAGTGTGGAGTTTTCCCAACAGAAAAAAAAAAAAAAAAAATTGTACAATTGATTTTTCTGATTTCCAATTCATAAAAGCATGGTAGAAGTAGGTGAACTTTCTTGTTTGAATGAAGCTTTAATTGAAGACTACTATCATACTATAAACCCCACATGTTGGATTGAAATTTCTATCGGGTGGAAGACTTTTTTTTTTTTTTTTTTTTTTAAATATAAAGCGTACCTTTTACGTCGAGTAGAAGACCTTTTTCATTCAAGTTCAGAGATTTCTCTCTACCACCAACGTAATCTTGTTTCAAATTATTTTACAATTTAAATATTTTATGTAAATATCATTATATAAATTTATTAAATTTTAAATTTTTGTATTTGATAAAGTATTTCAATTATTATAATCAAAAAAATTATTAATATTAATAAATTGTTTTATTTAATCTTAATTAATATTATTTTTTTCTTGTTAAAACCTCTTAAGATTTTTTCACCACGCATCAACAAGGTTTTTTGAATGACGCTTTTTTTGTTGACAATGTTAAACACGCTTATTACTTGTTGGTTGTTAAACACATACTATTACTTATGTTGACATTGATCAAATTATTTCTACAACGAAATTGGGTGAGAGTTATTTTGTTGTCTCTTTAATTAATATCGGCTGAAAAATTCCTCCTGTTGACAACGGTAAATAAATTTTAATTAATATGAATAAAATAACTATTAATTTTATATAAAAAAAGTTTAATGAACATTTGCTAAAAATAGTTATTGTGTAAAGATTAAAATTAAAGATGAATAACCTTGAGATGTCCTACCAAAAGATAAGACAACCGGTTAGCCGATTGAGGTTAATTTTCAAAAATAGTATATATATATATATATATATATATATATATATATATATATATATATATATATATATATATATATATATATATATATATATATTAAAATAAATATTTTTAAGTTTTTAATTAATTATTTAATGTCTCATAAATTAATTAATTAATTAATTATCATTTTTGTATATTAAATTATTCCATTACCATTATTAATTATAATTTAATGGGCAAATGTTTATAATTTAAGTTCTAACTTACATCATTAGAATGATGCAATACATAAACTATTTTATGCCTCAATTTTGACTAAAAAAATGGACCGGTGGATTAGATGTGGATCAAACCGGCCCATATGTCAACACTCACCTTGCCGCTCCTACATTAAGAAAAAGAATATAAATATTTTTCAAATTTTTATTTAAATAAAATATGAAAATCTTTAAGTTTAAGTATTTATATTACTTAGAAAAATAATAGAATTTTATTTTCATTTAAATTTATTTTATCTAAATAATATATTTTTGTCATAAAACATTTCAAATCTTTTATAAAAAGGAATTATTCTATAAAAAAAATCATTTAAACGTACCTTAACAACAATCAATTTCAAAGTTTTTCTCTCGTTAGGATTATTTTAATATAATAATTTAATTACGGTCATCTTCATCGCAAGAGTCATTATAGGATATTAATTTTTTTTAGCAGTTCTCACTATGTCACGTTATTTTTAAGATTTCATGTTTAAATATAAGATTTTTTTGTAACATCCCACTTCAATATTATTTTCCTATAAACTTATCGAGAAGAGTTGCCTCTAAGATAAAAAAATAATTTTTGATTTTTGTAACCTAATTTCTTAAATGTTTTGTTATAGCAACAGTATAATAGATGAGTTTTATAAGATTCAGCTCTTAAATTTATGATCATAGATATAACTCCCATATCAGAGACATCCTAATAATTTATTCAAAACATATCTATATTTTCTCCATTCATTTATTTTCTATCCCTTTTTATATTATTATAATATGTGATAAAAAAAAAAAAAAGACTTTCACAGGTAATGAAAAATATCATTTGTAATTCCAATTTAATTCTTAAGTTTATAAAAGTGGTATTCATACGCTCTTCACTAATTATAATCAAACTGTGTGACATATTTAATAATTAGTTAGAGTGCATCTGTATTAGAAATTGCTTAGCTTCTAATAGTTTATTTTCAATAAAAATATTATTTCATATACGGTTTACTATAAATAACATTTTATATTGTGCTGTGGTTTAAAATGCCTTGTTGTCACATTGCAAGAGAATGAGAAATCAGGAACATCACACTCCGATGTTGATTAAGGGGGCATTTCTTCCTCACTTCGAAGATTTTTTCAACAATTCTAAATTTTTCAAAATTTTTAAAATAAACTTTTGATTTTTTTTCCTACTCACCGATTTGTACATTTAAAAAATATTTAAAAAAGATAATATTTAAAAAATTACTGAATTTCAAAATTCATCTAAAAAATATATATATACACCGGATTTCCAAATCCGTAATAGCTAAACCAAATTACTTAATTCGATACTTGTGTGTAGAATGCTGGTAAAAAATTTAAAGGTCAATTCAATTGTTTTAAGTTAAAGGTTAATTCAGGTATTTTCAAAAAGTTTGGAGTTTTTGTAGAAAAGTTGGAGGTGCGGGAAAGAAACACCCTAATGGGGATTGGACCGTGCTTGATACATAATGTTTGTCAATACATTTTTGGATTGGTTTAATTACCTTTCAGGCCCAATTCATTTCCCTTTTTAACTAAATTCAAACTTATTCTGCCACGTTATGAGATTAGTTTTTTTTCATTACAACTAGAGATGGCAAATAAACCCGTGCCCGTGGGTATCACCCGAACCCGTCCGCGTTTTGACGGGGAATCCCCGCTTTGACTAGGTATGGGTAATACCCGAAATTTTCAACTGGGGATGGAGATGGGGATGGGGATATATATATATCCGCCCAAATACCCGTCCCCGCTTAAATTACTAAACTATTTATAATTTATTAAATAATCTAAAAAATATATATAAATAAATAATATATTTACACATAAAATATAATATAATATAATATAATATAATATAATATAATATAGTATATATACATATAAATAAAATATACTTTTATATATATATATATATATATATATATATATATATATATTTACACATATACATATAATATAATATAATATAATATAATATAATATAATATAATATACATATAATATATATACATAATAATATAATATAATATATATAATATATACGTATAAAACAAATTAATCATTTAACTAGTGAGATCTTTTATAAAGAAATTTATAACATTACAAATTTATAAAAATTTAAAAGAAATATATATATATATATATATATATATATATATATATATATATATATATATATATATATATAAATTCGAGAAAGTGTAGCATATTGGACAGCAACTCCTAAAAGAATGGAAAAATTTGAGGAAAGAGCTAGACAATTGCGAATTTCTTTCACTAAAAAGTTAAGTTTGGATTGCCCAACTAGATGGAATTCTACTTACAAGATGCTTGATATTGCCATATGTTATAAGGATGTGTTTTTTAGGTTAAAGCAACGTGAAGCTCGATACACTTCTTTGCCAACTGATATGCAGTGGGAATTTGCAAAGGATGTTTGTCGAAGGCTAAAATTATTTAATGACATCACAGAAATCATTTCTGGCTCCAAATACCCAACTGCCAACATCTTTTTCCCAAAGATTTGTGAGATCAAGATTGCAATAAATGATTGGGTTAAATCTCCTGAGATAACCATTCAAAATATGGCAATACAAATGTTAAAGAAATTTGAAAGTTACTGGAGTGTTATTCATGATATATTGGCAATTGCTTCAGTTTTAGATCCAAGGTACAAGATGGACATGTTAGAATATTATTTTTATAAATTGTATGGTAATGATTTTGATCTGAAACTTAGTAGGATTCGTCAAATGTGCTATGATTTGGTTTTGGAATATCAATCAAAAAAGAATGAAACTTCTTCTTATAGAGCTACATCATTGGAGTTGGGAAAGGATGTTGATAATGATGCGAATGAATTTTTAGAGTTTATGGCAAAAAAGAAAAAATCTAGAACTACAGTTATGAAAACAGAGTTGGATTATTACTTGGAAGAAGATAATTTGCCGGTTACACAAGAATTTGATATCCTATCATGGTGGAAAACAAATGGGTTAAAGTTTCCAACCCTTCAAGCAATTGCAAGGGATGTTTTAGCTATTCCAATAACAACTGTAGCTTCTGAATCTGCTTTTAGTACTGGTGGTCAGATATTAACTTCTCACCGTAGTCGACTTCATCATATTACTATAGAGGCTTTGATGTGTACAAGAAGTTGGATATGGAACTCAAACCATCTAGGTAAGTTACTCAAATTTATTAATATTTTTTGTTAGTATTTTTTGTGAATTCTCATCTAATATTCTACATTTGGTGTTTGTAGGTGTTAAAAAATTAAAAGGAAAAGATGTTCTCATGAGTGAAAATGAATCTGATGAAGAAGGTACATTATATTCTAGTAATTAAAATTTTCAATTTCAATTATTATATCATATCTAATTTTTCATTTTTTTTTATGTGTAGGTGGATCGAATGCAAACGAAACCACTGATCATTTGTAAAATTAATAAATATTTTGGTTATTATAAAATTTTAGTAATGTGTAATTTTTTAGCTTTTATATAATTATTTGAATTTTATTTAGTTGTTATTTGATACTTTAATTTGAGATTTATACTATTATAATATTTTTCTTAATATTTGACATCATGAAAATCAAAAAGAGTATGTTATTTTAATATTGAATATTTTGATAGTATCATGATTCCGTTGGTGTGATTTTTAAATTTTTTTTATAAAAAATATTTAATTGATATATAGAACAATAAAAAAATGGGTATGGGTATAGGTATAAGAAAATACCCGTTACCCGGTGGGGATGAGGATGGGTCAAAAGTTGTATACCCGTTGGATTTGGGGATGGGGATGGGGATGAATTTTTATTATGGGGATGGGAATGGGATCATGATACCCGTACCCGCCCCGCCCCGTTGCCATCCCTATTTACAACTAATCCCTGTTGCCATATCAATACATTTTGTGATACTCGGAAAAAAAGTATCGGTATAAATATAAGTAAAATTGAAAAAAGAATATTAAAATCATAGTTATTTAATAAAAAATAGAAGTATAAACACAAGTATTAGATTTTTAATTTTTGAAAATTCTAAAAAAATTAAACTATCATTTAAAGAGTACTTTTGTAAATATATTTTAATACATAATGTTGATTAAAAAAATCAAATGATTACATTCAATTGGATAATTAAATAAAGAATAAAAGTGGATTTTAGGTGATAAAAAAAAAAATCGAAATACACATCCTTCTTCAAATAGTGATTTACATCGAATATCTATGATGTTCTCAAGAGTTCTCAAGAGTTCTCCATTGACACACTCAAGAATTTCACCTACATTTTGTTGTGTATTTAAATATTTATGGCTGATCCTTAAAGTGTGTTACATTTTATAAAGAGGAATGGTCACAAGGAAAAGTGAACAAATTGTTCTTTTCCACATGTTAAAGCTCACATGGAATTCGAGTTTCAAGTTATATCCATTTTTGCACTTTTTTTTTGGTGTGAATTATACTTTATTACATTAATTTTAACCTTTCTAACAATTTTTATTTAATTAATTATTGTAAATATATATATATATATATATATATATATATATATATATATTCCAATTTAGTGATTTAGTTGTATGTATTTATATTAATTATATAAAATTCAAATCTTAAACGTATGATAGAATAATTACTCCAATTAATAGTTTGAGGTGTAATTGCTGCTTTTAACTTTGTTTTATTTATGGATATGAATATGATAAAAAAAATACAAAAATGCATGATCAGGCAATGTCAGAGTCACATTACAAGCATATTTGAACTATGGAAGAGTTCAATCAATCAACATCTGTGTGAACCTGTGAAGCCATGAAATCATATGGATAAGAAAGAGCTTTTATACATATATAGATTGATAAACCATGATCTACATACACAACATTAGATTACTGATCTAAAAGCTTCTGTTAGACAAGTTCAGTTAATTGTTGCTGTAAATACTAGTGAACTACTCTCCCTTCATCCCCTTCAAGAATTTGTGCACCTGAAGCATGGTAGGCCTGTTTGCAGGATTGTCAGATATGCAAACACAAGCGATTTGCAGCATTTGAAGCATCATCTGCTTTGAGTCAGCATCAAGAACTGATGGATCAAGAACATCAGCAGCATGTCCCTTCTTGATCTTCTGACTAACCCATCCAACCAAGTTACCACCTTCAATCTCTTTAAAATCTGGTCCCGTTGGCTCTTTACCAGTCACAAGTTCAAGCAAAATCACCCCAAAACTGTAAACATCTCCTCTTGTTGTGGATCTCCCACTCTGTCCATACTCTGGTGGAATGTAACCAAATGTTCCAGCAATATCCGTGGTGATATGAGTCTCACAAGCACTGATCAGTCTTGCCAGTCCAAAGTCTGCAACCTTTGGCTCAAAATCTTCATTCAGCAAGATGTTGCTAGCCTTAACATCCCTGTGAATGATGTGAGGTATAAAACCATGATGAAGGAAAGCCAATCCTCGAGCTGCATCAGTTGCAATTTTGTAACGTTTGTTCCAGTCCAGGATTTCAAGCGCCCCGGTCTTATTTCTCAACCAAAGATCTAAGCTCCCATTTACCATATATTCATAAACAAGCAGTTTCTCCTCGCCGATTGAACAATATCCAAGCAATTCAACGAGATTTTGATGCTTCACCTTGCCCAAGGTTTCCATTTCAGCCATGAACTCTCGATGACCTTGCGTTTTAGCCTCACTAAGCTTCTTCACAGCAACTGTTTTTCCATTAGGTAAAGTGGCCTTGTACACAGTTCCAAAACCTCCATCTCCGATTATATTTGCCTTGCTGAAGTTGTCAGTTGCTTCAAGGATGTCCACCAAAGTTAACTTCAGAAGAGGCTGCTCAAACATTGCAACATTGATACTCAATGGCTCCTTTGATCTGCTACTGCTCAAGAAATAAAGATTGTGATCAACATAACTGTTTAGTTTGCGCTCCTGAAGCTCCTCAGGATTAGTTTGCCTCCTGGTAATCCATTTATGCAGAACAAAAGCAATTGTGAGAGTTAGCAGTAAAATTGTAACCGCAATTGCAGCAAGCCGCCATGCATTATACAATACTGATCTTCCAATGGTTTTATCCTGACAATTTATACCCAACATCTGGCCACAAAGGTTTCTGTTCCCTGCAAGTCTAACTCTGGGTAGGTTCTGGCAAATACCATTACTTGGTATTGGACCTTCCAACCTGTTTCGTGACACATCTAGGTAAACCAGATTATCTAGGCCGCATAACTTGTCTGGAATCCTTCCAGATAGTTTATTACCTGAAACATCAAAATATTCCAGTTGCATAAGATCCCCAAGGTCTAAAGGAATGTCTCCAGTCAACATGTTTCCATGAAGATCCAAATTTGTCAGGTAAGAAAGATTTCCCAAAGACCGCGGAAAGTTCCCATTGAAGCAATTGTCACTTAAATTCACTGTCTCAATCCTCCATGTCATGGAGTTTGAGAAGAGTTCCCCTAGTTGGCCTGAAAGCCTGTTATTTTGCACGTAAATCCCAACAAGGCTCTGCACTCCTGAAAGAGAAGAAGGAAACTCGCCGCTAAGCTCATTATAGCTCAAGTCCAAGTGAGTCAACCCTTTCATGTTCTCAAAACTCACCGGAATTGGACCAGACAACTTATTTCCTGTCAAGTTCAGCTTCACCAAATTAGTCAACTTTCCAAAGCTTTGAGGGATGGTACCTGACAGCTGATTATGTCCCAAATACAAACCCTGGAGCTTGAGCACACCTCCTAGCTCCAGTGGAATGGAACCCGACAATAAGTTGTCAGACAGATCCAAAGTTGTAAGATTCGTCAAGAGTGAGAGTGATTTAGGAATGCTACCAGAGAGCATGTTGTTGCTAACTAGGAGATTCACAACCACTGCGCAACTCCCAATTTCATCGGGTATGGGGCCAGACAATCTATTGTGAGAGAGATCAAACACGCCAAGGTGCTGAACAAAGCTCAGATCAGGGATGCTGCGCTGTCTAAAATATGAAGATTTTTTGGCAGGAATGGATCCAGATAGATTATTGTGAGAAAGAACCAGACACTGCAATTGGCTCAGTTCAACCAGTTTCTCAGGAATAGATCCGTTCAGCTGATTATTTCCAAGGTCCAGTGTAGTGAGGGAAGTGCAACCACCAAGCTCAGTTGGGATACTCCCTCCAAGCATATTCCCGTTCAAGTTAAGAACTGAAAGAGTTGAGAGTCTCCCAATTTCCTTAGGAATAGTACCTGTCAGACGATTATTGCTAAGAACAAGCCTCTCCAGCATAACTGCATTCCCAATCTCCACAGGAAGAGAACCCTCCAAATGGTTATTAGCAGCGGAGAACTCCATCAGAGCCAATGAGTTCCACAGCCCAGAAGGTATTTTCCCACTAAAATTGTTGGAATCAAGGTCCAGCACCATCAAGGGTAACTCAGAAAGATACTCGGGTATAGAACCAACAATCCTATTATTCATCAAAACCAACTGCGTAAGGTTCTTACACTTGACGAAAACTTTCTCCAGTGTACCAGAGAGAAAATTGTCATCAAGATCAACTTCCAAAAGTGAGGCAGCATTACAAAGCTCCTCTGGAATAGGACCTGTCAACAAATTGCTGCTTAAACTGAGGTGCTCCATCACAGAACAATTCCCAAGTTCAGGAGGAATAACCCCAGAAAAACGGTTAGCAGAGAGCAAAAGAGAATCGATATTGCTCCACTTCCCCAGCCAAGAAGGCAGAGGCCCATGAAGCTGATTTTTCTCAGCAGAAAAGGTTAACATGGGAAGCTCAGAAAGCTCCTCAGGCAGAGACCCAGAGAGTGAATTGAAAGAAAGCATCACGGACCTCAAATTCTTACACTTCCCAAGCTCGGCTGGCACCGACCCATTAAGCTGGGCGAACACAAGGTCCAAAATTTTCAAGCTCTCCAGCTCCCCAATGAACCGGGGAATCGAACACCTCAAGGGGTTGTAAGAAAGGTCAAGCTTGGTCAACGCTTTCAGCTTCGCCATTTCCTCAGGCAAAGGACCTTCGATGGAACAGGAAGGAGAGTAGAAAATTTCAAGTTTTGAAAGCAACCCAATCTCCCTCGGCAAAGTCCCAGACAACTTGTTAATCCCCACGTAAAGAGCACTGATGTTCCGCCAGTTCCCGATTTCCGGCGGGATTACGCCGGAAAACGAGTTGTTCGAGATATCAACGGAAATCAAAGACCTCGCTCCGGTAAAGAGACTCACCGGAAGAGAACCCGATAAAAAGTTGTTGCTGAGGTCGAGAAACTCAAGCCGGGTCAAATTCCCGACGCTCTCCGGCACTTCTCCAACGAGCGAGTTCCCGGAGAGGTCGAGAGTGCATAGCTTGGTCAAGAGCCCCACCTCCGGCGGGATATTCCCGGCGAGCGAGTTGGAGCCGAGTCGGAGAGTTTCCAGCTGAAGCAACCCGCCGAGCTCGCTGGGGATCTCCCCGGTGAGCTGGTTGTCACGTAGGTTGAGGAGAGAGAGTGAAGAGAGAGAAAAGAGCGACGAAGAGAGTTTTCCTCTGAGGTTGCGGTTGGGAAGAGAGAGCGAGGTGACTCGACCAAGTTGGCACTTGACGCCGACCCAGTCGCAGTGCGGGGTGGCGGGGTTCCATGAGGGGAGAACGTGAGGGTTTTGGAGACCCTCTTTGAAGGAAAGGAGGTAAAGCTTGTCGTTGTTTTGGTCTGCGGTGACATGCAAAAAACACAGCAAGAAGAGCAGGACGAGGTAGGAGTGTACGAGGTTGAAGGGAAGAGCCATGAAGAGAGTGGCAGAGGGAAGAATGAGAGAAGGGTTTGGTTTGTTTAGAGGAATATGAAGCATGCAAACAGCGTTGGAGAAGGTGGAAGATAATGGGTAGTAGTAGAAGCAGCACGAAAACCTGGCATTGCCATGAAATGAAGGAGTTGGTTTGAGTGAGAGAAGAGCTACAGTGGCAATGCCAAAAGAGGTTATTTGTCAGAGTGCACCACGCATAGCACGTGACTTCTACCTTCCCTAACCCCAAATATTACTTTGCCTTCAAACCTAAACTCCCAACCCAACCCCTTCATCTTCTACTCCCACACATATTGGAGAAAATTTAATTTTTATTTATAATCTTATACATATTTAGTCTTAATTATTTACTATTGAAGTAAACTGTAAGATTAAATATATTTTAAAGTATACTCTTACACATTGTTTTAATTGAGAAAGAGCAAATGATATGGAAAGAAAACCACAAAAATAATGAAAGTGGGTTCAGAGATAGGAAGAGATAAGTTTTATAAGTATTTTTAATAATAAAATATTGTAAACATGGTATATAGTAATTGATTAAGAAACACTAGACATGCATTATTCAAATATAAGACAGTTATTACCAAAGAAAAACTAATGACTTTTAATGCATTAAATAAACTTCTATAGAAAGATTATTCTTTTATGATTTTATTAATTCTTGAAATAAATGAAAATTTATCAACGACGGTTTAATGCATGTTTATCTATAAATTTTAAAATGTATGACAATTGTCACCTATTGGCAAAGCTAAAATATGCATATGATTTATTAATGTGTTTAAAGTGTAAATTATATATTCTATCAATAAATATTTAATTCATGCTTATTTTAAATATTTTTTGGCAGTTTATTATTTATTTTATATTTATAAAATTAATATTTACAGTTTTCCATAAAAAAAGAAACAGACATTTTAATACAAATTTTGTACCCCAACTTAATTTTTTTAACCATGAAATTGGTGATCCAACTGAATTTAAATATTTGTTTTAAACAAGTCCAACAACAGTAAGAAATTTAAATTTAAAAAAATGAAAACTATTTGGATCAACCACTTGACTGTTACTTTAGTACTGCTTTCCATTTATTAATGGAAGTTCAAAATGAATCTTTCACGGAAGAACCATTCACAATCTTTGTTTTTTAATCTTAAACAGTGAAAATATCAAAGTGAATCGGCATATTTGTTTTTAATCTGGTTTAGTATTATTCTTAAGACTTAATCATTGTTCCTCAAAACTCCTCAAACAGTTAACAACTGCACCTTACTTTCTAAGATTATAGTAATTTTGGACATACCTAAGCTATTGGCTAAGGTCTTCAGAAAACAAGGATTGTGTCCATATTTTTTTCATTGAATTAGGGATGTTTGTCTCCTCTTTATCTCTTGGGTTTCTTATGCTATTCACTTTTGTTTCCACAATAACTAAATTTATAAGAGATTTAAAATAGTTATAGGATTGGGCAAGTTTGTGGGATTTGCACATTACACGGTTATAGTTACATTCCTAATATAAAGTCCAAAAAGATTCCAACTTTTCTTTAGATTAAACTATAACACACTTTCTTTTATCTTCGTTGCTTTGGAATCAAAGGTTTATGCAATGTGCACTCTTTTTGTTTGTTTCCTTTCCACAGGTACATGTCATGTCAGCAAGTTTCCTTTAATATTTATTTTTTTCTCTTTGCTCTCTTTTTCTTATTATTCTTTTTTCTATAAAGTAGTATAACTACATATTAATGCTTCAAAGTTATTCTTTTATATGTATCTAGTATTATGTTTCTTTAAAGAAATTATAAAATAATTTTTGAAGAATAATTAAAATGCGTGCACATTGGGATTTGGGCATGAGTGTGAAAGTGAGGTTATTTTGGTCATTACGAAGCGACGGAAAAATGTGTTGTGGGGTAAGTGATTTGAAGGGACATTGGTGAGTGAGTGATGAAATCAGAGCAATGGTGGCTTCAAACCAAACACTGTCTCTCTCACTCTCACATGTCTCTTCCGCGGAAGCATATCCACTTTTCCAATATTTTCAAACCCTGCAACTTCTATTTCCACCTTTCTGCCATTCCATTTTTGCCCTTTTTTTAAAAAGACAAAACTTTCTGTTTCTCCTATTTTTTTTTTTTTTTATTTCAAATCAATTTAAGATTTTTATTTTCAATACACTGGATATGAAGTCGCATTGTATTTTGTTGAATCAATTGCCGTGGATCAATTGTTGATGGTAGAAATTAGGTAAATTAATTTCTCTCCATAATATTATTAAATACAAATAATTATATTTTAATTAGAAATATTATATTCAACCATTACTTTAAGATTAACAAATAGTTTGAATTTAAAGTAACCTTTTTATGATTACATCAATATTCCTTGAAGTTAACATATTTATATTATTTTACTCGTTAAAATAGTTATGTTTTAAAGTTTCAAATAAAAAATACGATATTATGTAAATTAAATATGTAGACCAATCGACATAAAGTTATTTTAACTTAATTTAATTAATCTATAATATTTATGTGTTGTTCATGAGATCCTGTTTAAATTGAAAATGGGTTTTAAGGAATGTTTGATTATCATATGTAAATATAAAAACTATTTTACTGTGTCATTTAGAATTCTCTATGTAGGGGTTGGTTTAGATTATTTATTATAATCATTATTTGTGAGGATTAATTTGAGGTGATACATGACAATTGTGCCTGTTTAGTTTACATGATTTGTGATGATTTCTAACAGAAGTTTGAAAAAAAAAATGAGGAAAAAATGATAAATGTGTGGTAATTGTTTACATTCAACATTTAATTATTTTTAAAAATAACCTTATTTATTTATTTTTATAACTATTATTGACAATAAATAAAAAATATTTTTAAAGGTAACTTATTTTCATTCTCTCAAATAATGTTTTTGAACAAAAATATTTAAATTTTTAAAAGTGCAATTTTGACATTATATTATAAAACAATTTATCAGCTTTCATCAGTTCAGAAAAATCAATCATATCTACTAGTAAATTTTCTACAAAAATATGCTATCTTTTTATTAAACTGAATCACATTCCATTCCATTCCATTCATTTTCTCTCCAAATCAATATTTGACTTTACACACTCTAATCCAAATAAAGTAAAAACAAAGTTTCTAAATTGTCTATATCCTAGTAGCCTTTTACCTAGAGTAGTTCGTCTTTGGTCACGTGAAAAAGAAGTGTATATATGAAATTTAGTACAAATATTTCGTTTAAACTTCAGATCTCGTCTAATTTTGAAGCGTAGAAGAAAATAATAAATTTATTGGTTATATAATATCATAGGAGAGAGACAAATATGTATGATAAGTGTTTATAAAGGCAATAGCTATAGTATTGTCCCATTAATCAAGGGACTATGAACGAAAATTCATGGCACCAAAATTCAATTATTTTCAACGTTCTTGACATGGAGAAAATCTTATTTAACAGAAAAATTTTATATTTTAAAAACAATCTACGTTTAATAAAACTAAACAAGAATTGTGAGCGTTCTGGTTCTTTCAAATTTTTAAATGTTAAAACCGGTTAGGATCCATTGTTTGTCATCAGGTAAAAAACTATAAGTATTTTTGTGATAATTGATGCCACATGCTATATTTGCTATATTTGACTCTGATACTAATTATTAAAATTAATTATTTATTATTAGACAAAAAATTATAATCATCAGTGAAAGACACAAAACACAACTCCTTTTACATAAAAATATAACTGTCTGAACATCAAAGATTTGATCTATTTGGTCTTTATCATAAAATAATTAATGCCCCCCATGGAACAAAACAAACACAGGTAAGGAAACTTTTGATTGAGGCAGAGGAGATATAAGCACAAAAGAGAAAACAAAAGAAGGTGAAGTAGAATGAAACGAGGATGTATGAATTGAGGCAAAGGCTGCCACAAAGGTGAGTTGAATTTATTTAAAATGTTTGAGCTTTTGCAGTAATTGAGTGTATTAGTAATGGTACATCAGTAGTAACGTCGAGTGTTGAGAATATCTGAGATGCAGGGGATACAGAAAAAAGGTGGTTATGGTTCAACACCAAATCTACACTTTACTCATTGTTTCACCGTACCATATCAAGAATATCATGTGCATGCCTCAGTGGTCCCTCTAACCAAAAAGTTTTCTCTGCTGCATAAAGCAATCTTGCTCCAACACTTTTCCCCGCTTCACTCTTTGCTTGTGACCCATTTCAATCCTCAATACTTTCTATATTCACCATTCATTTCAACATTTTAGATAATTAACAAACCTTATTTTCAATTAAGGTTTCATTAGGAGATATTTAAAAAAATTCACAGTTCCTATGTTGGGAGCAGAGGAACTTCAGTTAGAGGTGGTCCTCATGGTGGCAACTGAGAGCAGGCAGAAACATTTACAATAGCTATCACTTTCAATCCAAAACAGTTTCTTGTACTAATCAACTTCCAACATTCCTATCACCCATGCAAAAATCTTCCCTACCTGCCTTCATTCATCCATCGCCATCTCCGATTCATTTTTTTTTTTTCACTTAAACTTATACAACAAATACTAATGTACAGTAACATCATTTCATGGTTGTGAATGTCAGTGCATTGAATTGGTTCTGCGATTTACTCGCATCACACATTCATCACACTTGTTTGATTGTAATTTCATAGGTTTGCATTCTAAAGAATTTTGCGCTTTCTTTTTGTTAAATTTTGCGGTAATAAGCCAACTATCAATTTTACTGTTTTCAACACATCATTTTCTGGAGTTATATTTTTGTCACCTTCAATTCACTGCTGCATGTCACTCATATTTTCAATTCTTGACTTGCCCATTCCAATCACGCCATTTTTGTTAAATATAAAAAAAAACTAAAATGTGCTTATTATATTAATAATAAATATAACTACTGCCGCCAAGTTAAGAATTCAAACATGGGAACATTTCCTCCTAACACCCATATAAAATGTGCTAAACTTTCATACTTCCGTGGATAGGAAATTACAAATACATTTCCTAATATTTTCTCAAATCATATTTTGATTTAAAACAAGTACCTTATTTGATTTTCATGACTTATACAATTTATTTCCACTTTTGAAATCATTGTGTTGGAGCTGTTGATATTTGGTACAAATCTGTTAAAGGAAGTTGCAGCGGATAATATGAGAATCTGAAATCTGAACAATTTTTGTCCAGCTCAGCTGATGGTACGAAATTAAGATGTTTTTTATGGTTACGTTATAATAATGATGTCAGGCAGTGTAACGATGAGAGTAGGTCAAATTACCATCGAGACCCTGTACTCAAAATTAAGTCTTTTGTTAATGTAATGTTCCGTAATCCACATAAAGTCAAGCAATACAAAAGTAAATTAAATAATAAATCAAAAATAAATTAAATTTGGAAGTATCCTTAAAACTTAAAAGTTGAGCACTGTTTATCACTGCCTCTCCTTTTATAAATTTAACTCATTACAAAACTTAAATA
This sequence comes from Vigna unguiculata, assembly GCF_037176805.1. Lineage (NCBI taxonomy): Eukaryota > Viridiplantae > Streptophyta > Magnoliopsida > Fabales > Fabaceae > Vigna > Vigna unguiculata. The sequence goes on from NC_140798.1 coordinate 42,511,031, forward strand.
AAAAAAATAAAAAAGTATAATATTTTTATCAATTAAAAAACCCTCATCTAAAAATTTTTGCTTTTAACCCCGAACCGAATCATACAATTAAACAATTAAGAAAGAAAGAAGAAGCCGCGAATAGAAATCGTAATAAGTTCATTAATATTTTACCATTTTCCAGCAATTGGGATTTGATTTCAGATTTAAACAACTATACATCGAAATTATTAAGGCACTTTACCCAAAAAAAAAATATACTTTTACACATAATTGGTACTATCTTTCGTTATTTTTTACTTTAATTTTTTCTTGTTTATATTTTTTAAAATTATTGATGTCAAGTAATTTTTTCCATTATAAAGTAATAAATTTGTGTGTTTTCTTCGGTTAAACTTAACTGGATTTTTCCTTTTCTTTTTCTAACTTATCCTCCTGTTTTGTCATGCGAAGCATTGTTTTCACTATGATCTAGCTATAGGTTAAACCTTAGACACTTTTTCATAATTTGGCTGCATATTTTATAAGTTGAAGAGACAGAGCATAGGTATATACACATGTGTTTGAAAGCAACTGGTCCATGAAATACCCCACACCAACTCATAATGTATATAAGATGATGATAGAAGAACAGCACTCAACATGAGCGAACAATGGTTGGAAGTTTCAGGAGCACTTTCCGTGACTGTTGTTTAGATTAGAATTTGGAATAGCCATGCTGAAAAGTGAATTCAAATTAATGGGTAATTTTGTAGGGAAAGGAAAGAATGAGTGATGAAAAGTGGGAGCATGCAGGGGGCCCCAAAAGCCAAAAGACACAAGCTCCAACCACTTACAACTCACATTTTCACTGCTATGTGACTATGTCCTGCACACACACACACACACAGTGAATTGTATTTGCGTTCGTCAGCTAAAGCACCAAAGAAACCAAAATAAAGGCAGTGTCGAAAATGGGGTAGAGTGAGTTTGGTGTTGCGTTATAATTACGATCCCATGGTATTCATGGAAGCGTGTACGCTAAAAGTGTCTGAAAACTTGGAAAAAATTTCCTCAGTTTGGTCACTGCTGATTTTTGAACTGCATAAAAAAAATGTCCCAAAACTGGAAAATTGAGAAAGATTGTGATATGACATTGCGTGAGCAAAGGCAATTAAGCGAGGCCAAATTAAGTGTGTGATTTTGACTGCTTCTCTATCAGCTTTAATGCGAACAGAGTAGTGAGAAAGAAAGCGAGATTCTTGATGGGTTTTGAATATCACAATCACTTTTGTTTTTTGTTTTTGTTTGAAGTGAAAGGGTTTTGGGGGTCTTCCATTGATAATAATGTGTGGCATAGTTAGGTAGTGAGCAGTGAAGTTGGAAGGATGAGAAATTGGTTGAAGCAGTGTACTGAAAAAGGTTGGATGAAAGTACGCGGTTGTAAATATCATCATGCACTAGTGCCATTGCGCAGTAATGTGTTGGGGCCCTTCGCACTTCAACTCGAATCTTTATCATTTTTCTACTCAAAACTATCTCTTCTAATCCCAAATCAATTCCAACCATTTTCTGGAATCCCAAATCAATTCACACTGCCATTTTTCTGACACTTTATGCCTACATTCGGATATCATCAATCGCGACCTAACATTGCCCTTCACCGTTCAAATATGTTACAACAATTAAAATATCACGTCTTCACAATGATGTTAAAAATTCAAGTATAAAGATGTATAAATTTATCATCTTAAAGTGTGTTGAGTTAAGAAGATATTAATGTTTTATATAGTTGAGCTCGTATCTCATTAATATTATATATTATATTTTTCTGGTAAATCTTTTTTGTGTAAACCTAACAAATAAATGTTTGTAATTATATAATAAACTTTGAGTTTATTATTTTATTTTATGTTAGTTGAGAAATTATTTTCTTGGGTAAAAGGTTTGTCAAATATAATAGAATCTGAAATTATATTTCTAGCATTACCATTAATATCTTTTTCACAATCCTGGTTAAAAAGCCTTCATTCTCGCACCTGATATTTGCCTGCTTTCTACATCACTGTTTCAATGAAGTACGGTTGTCTTTATCTTTCAAAATAAATTCTCATTTTTTTATAAATAATTTATCGATTTTGTTTGCTTTTGGTTGGAATCTTGATCTGAGTACACAATGTCTTGAAAATGTAGAGTATGTATCTAATTTATATAAATCTACTTATCACAAAATTATGAAAGGTTAGAAACAATGCAGAAAATGGTATTAACCGATGGGTTTTTTTTGTGTTCATAATGGAAAACTGTATAAATTTGACATGAGTTTAGCCATATTTACACCATTTTTAACCAAAAACATCGAAATATTAGATTTTAAATTTTATGTTTATATCATGTTCAATTTTATTATTTTTATCTGATGTAGAATTAAGAATCAAACTTAAATTATTGTCACAATATTAAGTAATTCACAAGTTATTTTACAATATATTGAATTAACACTATAAGAAACCTTATACAGTATATTGAATTATGTTACTAATATGTTTTTGTGTGTAAAATAAAAAATAAATAAATGCAATAAAATAAATTAAGAAAGGGAGGTGTTTAATAAGAAAAACGAGTAAAAGTACAAAATAATCTATTATTTTTAAAATTATTTATTTCGTCTTCTATTATTGGTTTTATAAATAAAAAATAATAGGAAATTGGAGAACAACACTTTTAGAGCCACCCTAAGTAGAAGCTACGCCGCACTGCTGTCGGAAATTCGATGGCACCGCACTTATTAATTCGTTTTTGTCATCAAGTTGTTGTAAATTGTAACTGCAGCACCGCTATTACTATATGCACCGCTCCTACCATTTCATTATTTTCCCTATCTTTTTCATTAATCATCAACAACCTACACCATACACCATACAATGCAATCATCATTTCATCATTTTTACTCACCACTCATTATTATTCTTCCTTTTACTCACCACTAAATCAACCTTCTTACATCATTTTTTTGTTGCTTTCAAACTGGTATCATTTACTACCAAATAATACTATATTGCACTTTTTAAATTAAGGGAGATAGCTAGATTAATTAATATTATAGAATTAAATTTTATTTTTAAAAATTTGTATAATCGATTAATAAATCAATGAATATATATTTCATTAATACACTTCACAATGAATCATGGTAATAAAAATATTAAAACATTAGAGTTTAATACTGATTTGTTTTTTTTTTTTTTGGATTGCTGCCGAATTTGAATGATATCCATAAAACATATAAAACAGTTACTTCTTTCTACATCGTCTATACTTAAGAAAAAAACAAATTGGTGTGATCAAGTATTTTTCCTTGATGAGAGTTTGCTTATTATGGTAGCTAAAAGTATTGTTAATTATTTAAATTTTCTGATCAAATATAAATAAGAATGTTTCTAAAATAATTAGTCTTTTCTTAGTTTTCTAAATAAAGAATGTAATAAGCGACAAATAACATGACAAAAACAAGACAAACTGAAACAAAATAAAACACAACCATCATGGTAATTTTAGCAGACATATGACATGTAAAACAACAAAAATAAAAATGAATAGTACGATGGTACATTTTCCATCAATGAAAAAAAATACAATTTTTTTAGTTTAAGAAAATATTTTTAGCTTTTCATTTTCTTGAATATCAACTACGAGAGTGCTATTTTCTATTCTTAACTCTCTCTTTTTTTTATAAAAAAAGTAAAATGAAATCAACTGTTTACTCATTTTCCATGTAGACTGTTGAAAATGAGAAATAAAAAAAAAAGAAAAAAAGGAAATATGTTGTGGTCAAAAAGAAAGAAAGGAAAACATCGAAACCACCTTAACTTTGTTTTGTTGTTAATTGTAGAAATGAATTTTAAATAAGAAGTGTTTGACTTTTGTGTTGGGCCTATGATATAGAGAAGAGGAAGAGTGATGTGAAAAAGCAAAAAGGAGTGAAGGAGGGAACATTTTGACCAACAACAAATTCTTCAAACATTGAAACATGTGATGTGAGTGAAGTGTTAATAATTGCCTAACAATTACTAGACTCAATTATTTAATAGAGAAGCATGGTTACTTAACAATCATCTTCAAACCTTATAATATCTACTGCAACTCTAGGCTTTAGGAACAACAAAATGAGGTCCCATTATTATCATCATATGGATAAAGACATTTTAATTTTTTTTTTCTCTTCTTTTCAAATTTTACTGGTTTTATTTTTACTTTTTTTTTATTGTATTCTAAGTTACGTTAATTATGATATTTTAAAGTATATTAAAAACAGTGTAACTTGAAAGTATGACTGAGAAACAGTCAAAATTAAAAAGAGAATTAAACTTCAATATTTATACAGAAATTCAAAATAATTATGAGAAGGTGAGTGGACTGGTAGGGAGGCTTTTGGAAAGAGTAATATTATTAGCACATTCTCTTATACATTTCAATTTTTTACTAACGATTATTAAAAATTATAACTTCTTTAAAATGTTATTTTTCTTCAATGATTAGCTCTCATAACTTTGCATGTTTTTAATAGTTTTTTTTAATTAATAATAAAATAATTATTAGTTTCAATAAAAACCAGATGAAGGAATGAAAAAGGGAAAGCAAATTTCATACCAAAAAAGAATGCAAAAGGCCCAGATTTTGATTTTTTATTTGGGCCTGACAATTTTCAAAAGTTTCAAAATGGTCGTTCCACATGGGTCATAATATCTTGCAGTTACAGAATACGAATAATCCATTACCATGTTTTTTTTTTTATTTTACACAGCAGTGGAGATAATATTTATTTTGTTTTCCCACGACATTGTTTACTAGGCTTTTATTACTTGTTTCAAGTTTTTTTTAATGGGAAGAGGAAAATAAACATTTCTATGTTCCTTATGTATTATGAATTAATCTCTTTATATTTTACATTGTTTATATTGTCGTGAGAAAGAAGTAAATATCTGATATTCTCATGGAAAAGAAAGTCGTTGCCTATTAAATAGTATCTATTTCCATCATATCTTTCTCATTTTGTTTTTATTGAAATAATATTATTTTAAGGGTTTATATTTATTATTATTGACAATTAGAAAATAATAAAAGCAAAATGTGCAAAGTAAAATAAGGAAAATGCATTTGGAGGAACCTGCAACACAATTAGTCTACCATTGCATCACTATCAATAATCACTATTTCAGCAGCGCCATATTAATGCTTAGACAAACCCTCAAACTCCACAGAAACAGGTTTTCATAACTGCATCAGCAGGTTTCAGTCCCCAACTTCGGTCTCTGTAAAACTATAAAATTCATCACAAACATAATATACAGATGCTCCAAACGTGATACATGCTATAAAAAGCATACGGTATTCCTTTCCCCCTGAATAGAAACTTTTTCTTTTTCGGTAAAGTGAAATCCAATTACAATAAATCACAATAACAATCTTAAGAAACCCAAACTAATTACACACACACTCTGAATATCAGAAAAGAACATATCCAGAGGGTGGCTGTGTTGCTGAAACACCAGAATTGTATCTATCACCTATAGCATAGAGCCTATGCCGCCAAGCAGATCTGCAGGGCAGTTTTTTCTCCTATAGATATCCCGAGTTCCACCTCTGGAGGCTGATTAATGAGGCAATTGTGGATTGAAGTGTTGATCTAAGTTTACCATACCATGCATCCACAACAGAAGAGTGGGTCATGTAAGCACCACACGCGTCAAGCATTTATCTCTGAATTGCATTGGTGCTCCCTGCTGCAACTTCTTCTACCCCAAAACATGCTAGAGCAAGTTGTTTTATCCAATCTTGGCCCTTCAATTTTATCCTGATCCATTGTTGATGCTTGAGAGTGATTAGGTGATTCATCTCGTGTTTCTACTTCTCGGGGTTCAAATGATGGACATGGACCATCGTTGCAGGTACATAAGGGAATTGCCATAGATGGGAATGGACTACAAGTGACGGGGCAGAGTATTTCTGATGGAACAGAAGCTACACGATTTCTTCCAATGTCAGGTGTACGAGAGATGGATGGCTGATCTAGGTCACGTGGATGTAGCATGCAAGGGGTACACAGGCCCAAGGACATGTGTAACTTATTTTCTTTTGCTTGGGAACCTGGTAACTTGACAAAAGAGACAACTCCATGTCTACAGAGAGGGCAAGGGATAGAGCCCGGAGGGCCAACCATTTCAGAAGAAACATTGTTTGTTGAGCAAAGATAAAGCGCACATCTTACACAAAGCTCATGCCCACATCCTGCAAGTATGATCTAATGGTATCACTTAAGCTGTTGTTCAAAAGTGAATACATTTTTCAAACTCTAATACCAGAATCTTGAAAATTTGTCAAGGAAAAAGGAAGAAAATATGGTGTCAGAGGATGAGAAGCTGCTACACACACAGGTGTGGTAGCTTATTATACTCTGAATGATATTTCTGACTGTAATTTTTGGATTCTGGAAAGTAGTCCTTACTTCCTAGCATAATCAATGTCTGAGGAAGTAGGATGCAGTTCATTATATATTTACAAACAGAAGGCAAGCAACATATATTCAAAAGATAAAGAATGCAGTACCTTCAGCAGCCACTGAACAAGGTCTCTCCAGACATACAGCACAAATGTCAATCTCATCAGAGGAGGTTGTAGATGATTGTAACCCATACTCTCTGCAGTTATTTCAAATCAATCTTAGCCATTTTTCATCATAGGAACGAGTCTTCCCCTATTGTTAGTATTTATGAACAAAAATATCCTTGAGCTAACATATAAATTAACAAATTTGTCATGCTAGGTTAGACAACGCAACTAGATTTAGTTGCAGTAGATTTCATAAATAAATTTTTGCAGTAAAGACAAAATGCAAGATACAATTTACTTTCAAAATATTGGGTCGTGTCCATAGACATTTCAAAGTTTCATTCAACCTACATATTTTTTATATTATCAATCAATAGAAGGTGCATCACATGGCAACTATAGCAGTCTACGCAGTTCTGATGTAATACTCAACTTCTCAAGATTACGCTCATTTGCATTGCTTACTGTTCAAAATTCACAGGAATGAACTATATTATTTTTCCTAGACTATTTAACCCAATTCCACTATATAGCCATTCCAACATTCTTTTATTTCCAAATACTTCCCATCGAAACCTTCAATTTCCATTTCAATAGAATTCCCCCTATGCTAACCACAGATAAATCTATAAAGTTATTTTCTCCGTGCAATTTTTAGAATCTAAATCCTTTCCCATCAGCATTAATTACACCTGACTTCCTTCGTTTATCACTTTTAATGATAATTCAAGAATCTAAAGTTTCTGGGGTATTTACAGAATTGAACATTGACTGTCATAACTTTTGTATTCTTTGTCTAATCACCGACTCACATCTCCCTAATCACTAATCACCGCCTCATCCTCACACTACCTGCACTGCTCTATTACTTTTCCACCGCCTGCACCGAATGCCACTCACGGATTAACTCCGGAACTCATCAGGTACAAGCCTTTTTCACTCCACACACAATCACTATTGAACTATTAAACTGAATAATTTCTACCCCTTTATTATTATCAAAAGTTGGGGTTTTTATAACCCAGTTTACAACATATTAGTTACAACTCACTAACTGAATGAAAAAGAGTTAGAAAACCCTAATCTAACAAAAGGTTATAACATTGACATTGGAGAGAGAAACCAATCAAAGAGCAAATATAGATGTCCACTCATAATTCCAAATAGTCGTGGAAATTGAAAAGGCATGGTTTCTCTTTTTTTTAATCTTACAAAGTGAACCAAAGTTTAATGAAGGTTGTCTGGTAATATATAATTCATTTTTTAATTATGTGTAAATTAAGGTTCCATACTGATGGGTCCACAAGTTCTCCTTTCCTTATCTGAATGAGGGTTGATCAAAGTTACACAAGCCTACTTGCATGCCTTACCTAAATTACTTTACTTTTATTTTCAATGGGATTATTGTTCCAAATAATCTGCAAAAAATATACACAGAAATCTTTCACTAGTTGTATGTTATTTTCATTACCTATATAGATTTCCACATGAAAAGTACTTGGTTGGAGAAACAGAAACAGAGGATTGCAAAATACCTAGCTATGTTGAGCACACTCATGAGAGGCAAGGACAAGTAATTTGAATGAGAGAATGTAGGTACTGTGGTATCAGAACTGGGTGCCAGTAATTGTTCAAGCCAGTGACGCCCCCACATCCTAGCAATATCAAGAGGAAGCCACCTAGGGGTAAAAGGTTAAAATTTGTATCAATATGATATATCAAGCAAGTCAAAGTTTCCACTAAATAAACATTCATAATATCTTACCCATTGCAATTTAAAGCCATCCGACTTGCACCTCGTGCAACAAGGATCTGAAAAGAATAACATGAGTTCCAGTTTCAAAGGAAAAGGCACTAGGCATACTAAAATCAAAGCTAAATCAAATCTTGCCTGACAGCATTTTAAATTGCCTCCACAAGCAGCATAATGCAAAGGAGTACTTCCAGCCCCTAGATCAAATCACATTAGTAATGTTGAAAGGGGGGAAACAACCTTAAGAGATATTTAGCACACTAAATAAAAGACACACCGATTAAATCCATAGATGTTCCGTAATGAAATGTCACAGCAGACACAGTGGCGTTAAGATCAAGCAGAAGCTGTACACAATCAAAGTACCCATTTAACGCAGCCATGTGAAGGGCAGTGATACCACCATCAGCAGTCTTATTTACAAACTTGGACAGGGCACTGCACTGGAATAAAGTAAATAAATTGCAAAAATATAGCAAACCTAAAAGAAAACTCTCGTAAAGTGAGGCCTTCAATCACTCATAACAGCAAGCACTAAAAAATATCTCATTGTCATCATCCCCCCAATAAAATCATGTATAGTTTTTGCAACTAAGTTTTTTGTCTAAGATATGTTTATTCATGTGGAACTAATCATGTACTTGCATATGAAAGACACTTGAGAAAAATCAAACTAAAAAATTGCATATACAAAGAAAATTTAAATAAAATCATATTACATACTGTCAAAGCATACCAATCATTAAACCCTATTAGTCAAATGGAAATTATAACATACAAAATTCACTACAATGACATCCTGTTTTGGGAAATAAATAATAATGAAAAGGAAACGGTACCTATGTTCATGTTTTCCTTTAACATTTGATCCACCATCCTTGTCAATATTTGTGCAAGCATGTATAGCTTGATAAGGTGCACTTGGTACGAAGTCAGCCACAACAAGTCTAATACATCTTACATGCCCATGCACAGCTGCAAAGTGAAGAGCTGTTCTCCCACTAAGGTAATCAGCCCTCATAACCTGTTATTTAAAAGAGAACAACCCAGTGATTTTGAAATCAACATTTACCATGTAAAAAGAGGTAAATACTCTCAAACAAAGCAATGAAGTCCCACTTAGCAGGTAGTTTCTTAAAAACAAAAACTATGCCTAGTAAATACAAACATATGGTGAAAGCTAGAAAAGTTCAGAGGGGAAAAATAAAATAAAATCGGACTCACATTGCATCTGAAGAGTAGAAGTGTCTGTACAACTTCCCAGTGCCCATATCTACAAGCTTGCATCAAGGCCGTCTTCAAATCAAGAACCAAGGTAAACCATAGTATCAAATTAGTAAAGATACACGTATACACACATATAGGGGGAGGGTGAACACATCCAAAGAAATTTTGGTAAAGAGCTTAATGTTATCATTCTTCTATTGCATTGACACCAGATCCATCGATCTAATTGCTAATTACAATGAACAGTCTACCTATGCTTCCTTACAGACAGCAACTCGCCTCACTGAACAGAATCCTACCCGAAATGAAAAAATGGAATACTCCAATATCGAAAAATTCAACACTAAACTAAGTATAACCATCTCACCAATCTGTCCCCACATGATGCATTTTTATTTATTGTTTGTTTGCAAATAAAACCCAGCAGTATTCATAAAATTAAGAAAATCTCACCTGGCCACAATAATTTCTGGAATTCACATCAGCTCCATTCTCCAGCAGCAATGCCACAATCTAACGGAACCCCAACAGAGAGTAATAAACAGATAAATAAAGAGAAAACAAAATTCAATAAATAAATAAATAAATAAAATTAAAAGGGTTACGTTAGATTGGATATGTTTGTGGATAGTGAAACTAAGATACCTCGTTATGGCCTTTGGCTGCTGCAAAATGGAGAGGGGAATTGAGGCCACCGAATGTTGAATACTTGGCGAGACAGGGGTTGCAGTTCAAAAGCATCTTCGCCTCCACCAAGTCGCCGTCCCTCGCCGCCGACACCAGCCTCTCGCCGGAGGCCGAACACCCGAACGAATTTCCCATCTCTCAATCAACACGCAACGTTTCACTATGCTGACGTGTAAGGTTCAACCAACATGTGTTGTGTTGTGGTCGCTGTTGTCTTTGTGCTTCTTGTTCTTGCTTCTGTTTTGTCTAAAAACACAAATCAGCAAAAAATAAATAAATTAACCTATATACTTCGCAATCAATACGCTTCCACTAAACTTTACCTTCTCTTCATCTCTGCTTTTCTTTTACATTGTTGGATCCACAACCACCTTTTTGTTTTCCATTTTTTTCTATAACCAAATTAATATAAATGGACAGTTCCTGATTAAGAAATTTTAAATTTATCACCAAATGGTTAATCAGTTTTATTCAGAGTAAACAAATTTACTAATATTGGTTCTCCGCACACAACAAAAAACAATAAAATCAGTTTTTTAAAATTATAATTGTTAGAGAGTTCTAGTTTCTGGGGTCTTAAAGTGGGTAGCACATCACACTCATAAATCATAATGTATGACCCTTTTTCTGTGCTCAATCAAATTTTTTTTCTTTATTCTTATTGCTCTCATTTTCCAAAGAATTATCTTCCCAGCTTAAATGTGTGGGTCATTTAAAGGTATAAGGATTTATGTCATTTGAATGTTGTGAAATTAGTATCTGTCACCTTCCTTCACAAGCTTAATTATTAGTATGTTGTTGTGCTAAGAACTACTTATGTCAAGCAATTTTAAAGTTGTGTAATTCAGAATTTTTTCTTTTGTTAGAAAGGTTTTCAAATGCTTAATCACATTTGAATGTTCTGTCCGATTTCTAAATATTTGAACCTAACCCAGATATTTATTATTCAACTATGCCACTTTCTTTTTCTTTTTGTTTTTTAAGAATTGAGCTAGCATTAGGCAAAAAGTGAGCAGAGAATACACGCAGGCTTTGCCAAAAAGATTTCTTGTCTTGTATGTATTCTATTTATATTTGATTCATTCCCTGTTAAAACTTTACACGCTTTAATAATTTTAAATAACAATAGACGGTATATGACACTTGGAGCAAGTCCCCATCTTCTAATAATATCCATACATTTCCTTTTGAAAACAGATTTCTAAAATATATAATTCAACTGTTAAATTTAAATTTATCGCAGTATATCAAATTTACAGGATCTCACCTAATTTAGAAACAATTTTTATTTCATAGTATCATTTTTTTATGGTATGGAAATCTTTTTCTTTTCTAAAATTAAATAAGTGATATATTATTGGATTTTGTATGTATATTTTGTAACGTGACATTAAGAGGTACATTATCACTGATAATCATAATATATATATATATATATATATATATATATATATATATATATATATATATATATATTACATTTTTAAGTTTTTTTCAATAAATTTATCTCTTTATAATTATAATACATTCACATATAAAAAAATATTAAATAAAGTATAAGATATTTTCTTACATCATCAAAGAATAATATATATATATATATATATATATATATATATATATATATATTTATGAAAAATTGCTGAGTTTTATTGCTATCTTATTACATAAGTATTTATTTATTTTATATAACCAAACATAATAAAATTGCAACTAACTCCTGGTTTAGTAGTCATTGTACTTTTATATAGAATAACTACAAAATTATATCATGTCAAAGTTTAAGTTTGTAATCAAACATCATATTCTAACACATTCATATTCTAACACATTCATAATGTATTGTTCAGTTTTTCATATCCATTTGTTGTTACACTTTTATTTTGCATCTGATGTTACTGGTATCTCCAAATTATCTCTAAATATTAAGAGTTGCATAAGATAAAATTATTCTCTGATTTCCTACACAGATAAAACAAGCATCAGACTAAAATCTTGACATAATTAAGTTATCTTAAGAAGGGATAAAACACCTAACTCATATTTTTTACTTTCTTATCAATATTTTTATCCTTATCGAATTTTTATGTGATTCTAGTTATACAAGACATGTTTCTTTTTTTTTAGCTTATCTTTGCAAATTATTTTTTCTGCATTATCATTACATTTTAAAAACAACAAAACACAAACACATAAAGCAAATGAGTTATTATTTTCAATAAATATATATATATATATATATATATATATATATATATATATATATAATTTATTTATATTTATTGAAGCCATGTTAACGCACCTACTTTAATGCAGGTTTATCTAAAAGAATTATACTATGGTCGCATATTATTTTGCACTCGACCAAATTGTACTTGAAGAGAGTGAAAAACAAAACTACAATTGTATTGAACAGAGAGTAGTTTTTTCATACTTCTCATTTTTTTTTTCTTTTCATCATTCTTTTTATTATAAAAATTATTAACATTACTTTAGATTAAAATGAAATTGTTAATTAATGTATTTAAGATACTAGTTAAAGAACTATTAATGAATGACTGTTATTTGAAAAGTGTAAAAAAACCCTGTTGATATAAAACTTATTATTTAACCAATCTTCTGAAGATAGTTGTCTAGATGTTTTTATTAGAATTTATACAAAATAATGTATATTTTGACAATCTCTTTTTAAAATACAACCACTTGATGGTTCCTTTCATGAAACATATATATATATATATATATATATATATATATATATATATATTTGTTCATATTTATTAGCATTATCACTATTATCATTTTTTATACTATTAATAGAAAGAATTTGATTTATAATTATCTTTTTTTATACAAATTCCTACACCTTTATTATTTATTATTGACTATTCCTTTAAACTCAACCAATCACTCACAAAAAGAAAATATTTATAATAAAATTATAGGAATTAATAAAAATATTTTTTCTAATTACTTTTTGTGAACATATTTGAAAATTTTCAATAATACTTTTTATTATCATAAAAAAGTAAAACACATTTGCATTTATAACTATTTTTTATATACAAGCTCTTAAGCGCGTGGAGATATCTTGCAAGTGTATATGATAAAAGAAGATGAGATCTGGTACTCCAAGGACCACACAAGAAAACATGGTCTTTGGATCCCACCGAACACGCCGGTGACATGTGGGACTAAGTTGACCGAGAAAAGAGAAAGTTGAGGTGTTCAGAATTCCTTATCTGCTTTGCTTTTTAACGCACATATTAATTTAAGTGGAGCCTGTTAAAAATAATCCACCACAAAATAACAATAAGTAATTTTCACCATTTTAAATGCTAACATGGTGATAAAATAGTTTGAAATATGTCTAATAAAATGTAAACACAAGACTTTCAATACTATGTCAAAACAAATGTGAACATTTTTAATTCAATTTGATTTTAAGTTCAAACTTAAACATTTTTAATTCAGCTCTATTATTTTTGTTCCACAATAGGTATTGCTCAATTTGATAGCACTGTCACGTTCTATAATATTTTTCCCACAGAAGAACTTCTCTTCAAAGGCGTGAGTCATACCTAAAAAACCTAATCACGATATGGCCTAAATATTTAGTCATGCCTAATCATGTTAATTAATATATAATTAATTAAGCATTAAAGAAATTGAAGATATTTTAGAAATGACTGATTTTGGTGTTGTTGTTAGGTTTGGTGACCTCACCAATTTTCCAAAAGAAGATTCTTGAAAGAAAATATATGGCGTGTTGTTAAGAAAAAACATTCATTGTTTCCCATCAATGAACAAACATGTCACTCCAAACTCGTACCAATCAGATATGTGATCTCTTTTTATTTAACTATAATAGAAAAAAGAAACAGTAATAATCAAACAAACAAAACGCGTGTCCACATGTTCCAATGGTATTAGAGGATTTAATCGGTTAAATAACGACACTTGTTGGATTAGTAAAAAAGACTAATCCTCCTTAATGGCACTTCCTTACGTCTTACAAATTAATTGTGATCTGTGATGATGTTAAACAATGATTTAGAGTTATTATTAAGAGTGGCTTTTACGTTTTATAACAATTATATTAATATTTTAAAAAAGTTATTTTGTTTGATGAACTATTTAAAATAGTTTTCTTTTATTTATATTTTTTTTAATCCACAAGTAAACACAAAGGGAATCGAAATTCAATTTTAGTTTAACTGAGTGATCTTTGAAATGAATGCTGAGTTGAAACTATTTAAAAAAAATGATTTGATATGAATTATTTTAGAAAAATAATTTGAATGTGGTGAAGCTTTAGTTGGGGCAAGACTTTCGAAAAACATACCTACAGGACCCAGTAAAAAGACAAGTGTGAACTATATTCAAGTCAATCATTCACACACATCTTCACTTGGTATGAACACACTTGTGTTGTGATGTCCCTGTAAATTCCTCAACGAGTCTTTTCGTATGAACACAGTAGTTGGTATGAGGGAGTAACAATCACGGAAACGTTAATATTTCCATCCAAAGATCCTATGAACAACGTTTCATCAACGAAATCATGTTGAAACAGTAAATAGTGTCATAAAACGGACTCTAGAAAAAAGACGTAGATTATGATGTCTTAGCAGCAGTAATGTCATTACCTGATATTAAGAGTAGGCAATGAAAGATGATGATGATGATGAAGCGTAAAAGTCTTGCAATGAATTGAAAACACAAAGCACACGAGGTAGCTGGGTTTTAGATGACAGGTAAGTGCATTTAAGGATCATAATATCTCAGCGCCCCAACAAATAAAGCTATGGTTCCATCCTTTGAATGCTAACCTTCAACTTGTTGCTGATTATATGGTCCACATAAAACACATCACACCAGACTTTTCAAACCCCCCCAATAAACCACTCGAACACATTATTTGTTGCAGATGGAAACTTGAAGCCCCTTCCATGCCTTACTATTCACTTCCAACAACATGTCAGTCAGAGTGTGGGAAAACCATTAATACTCTTATCTCAAATGCCAAAAATTATTCACCATCATTGCAAACACTTCACTCTCTCATTCATCTCTCTCTAATTCCACACATTTTTATTTTCTGTACCTGTGAACCCATCTACCATAATCAAATCTTCCACACTTCAATCTCTCACGTCGTCATTGCTTGTACTTTGTTCGCCTGTGTAGTTCAATGGGACATCATCAATGTCAAATCTGCATGTCTGCATCTTTTTGTGATTCTATATCTCTTAATATATCAAGTTGTACATCACAAACACTGTTGGTGTGTTCGGTAGGAATTAAAATAGGCAGATGGTAAAAGGCAATTTATTTTAATTTTGAAGGGAATATACGATCATATTATTCATATCATTGCCATTTTCCACCTCTCGTATTTTTGGCATATACCCAACTCAACCAATATCATTCAAGAGTGTATCAGTCTGCTACTAGTGAGTTCATCAGATGACAGCTAGCTTTTTATGCTTGTTGAATCAATTTTTTGGTACCTCGGCTGGCAAAAGCAGCATGAGTTTGTGTCAACTGAAATAAATATGTCAACCTATCTGGAAGATCGATCAATTTAAACAAGAAAACTATATCTTTTGACATGACCATGTGTGGAATAAACCCTGGTTTTTCTTCACCAAAAAAGTCAATATTTTAAATTGGTTCAGTTATCACTGGGAGGGTTGGTTGTGGTACAGATTTTCCACCCAACATATTTCAGACTTACTTACCAGAGTTCAAATATTACAGATGTGTTGTGTTAAGAATATACAATAACGAGAGAGCATTGAAAAGTCAATTATAACATCTGCACTGAAGAAAAAAACCAGACAGCTACTTCTTTCTATGCCACACTGTTTGCACATTGCATATGATTGCATGAAACTAACAAAATCAAGTTTTTGAGCATTGAAATTAATTACCATTTCTTTTTGCCCAGTAATTGCATATGAATGCATCTATAAAATTTCATCTGAAGAAATATTTATGACATGACATTGGAACCATGTGGAAACAAGATTCGTACTTTGGGTTTGCTGCTAAACTTGGTCGTTGTTTACGCTCTGCAGGAATGAACGAATAATCACATAGAAGGGGGTTTTCGATAAATAAGCACAACTTATGTGCAATTATTAAATTATGTGAATTTTTGTGGTGCATTTGTAAATATATATCATGGGCTTGAGTTTTATTGTATATATTTGGAGGCCTTTGTCAACGAGTAAGAGCAAATACTTGGCCCAAATAAAATGTTGCAAAAGACTCCTATTTAATCGTTTCAAAATATACCATTTTTTGTTTTGAAAATTAATACAACGGTATTCCAATTTTAATCGACGCATCTTATGATTTTTGTTTGTCGAAACCTGAAACCTATAGATATTTATTATTTGGCAAAGAACAAAGTAAAAAGTAGATTGAATGTATAATTTTTAGAAAATTAAAAGTATTAAACACTGTTATAGGACAAGACTTTTAGAATGCATAATTTTGTAAAAAATGGATTATAGAATAATTACCGTGCTTGATTGAGGCGATATCTTGATGCAATTATTTGATTCTTCACAAATCTCCTCGTGAATACTGTTATTCCAAGTCATCGCAAGCATCGTCGTAATAAATTGTTCTAACAAATTGAATGTGAAACAAAGTGCACAAACCTATGATACAATTATATTTTGCATCTTTTCCAAATAGAATGAAGAGCTTGGTTCGAAGCATGTACGAATCTCATGAATTGTAATTTATTGAATCAAGAACAACTTAATATTAGAATTTTCTTCGAGATAAAAACAGTGTGTGCATTAAATGCTTGATCTTAAATATGGAATTCATTCATTATGAAACTAATAGAAAAAGTAAAACAAGATTAGGAAAAAACATAAAAATGAAAGAAAAAGATAGATTTAATAGTGCAACATCTAATAAAACAAAAATAACTAAAAACGTGAAGATATACGAAGTAAAACAAAATTTATTTATCCTCTATATAATGGTATTACAAAGCTTATGTAAAAAAAATAATTGCTAACTGAACAAGTAGTTAATAATATTTAGTTAAAAAAAAAAAAACCGAATATGCTAAGATATATATGTGTGTAGATTCTAATTGTTTGAGAAAGTGTCACATGGACGTCCTATTTATTATTTATTATGCCTTCCATTATTTTCAAAACCATTATGCTAAGATATATATGTGTGTAGATGCTAAGATAAAAAACCGAATAATTCTCAAAACCAAATACTTGCATTTACCTACATCATATTATTTATTATGCCTTCCATTATTTTCCTTGTTTCTCCTTTTATTCCAAGTCGGCAACACGCGTTTTGTGATGAGATCTATTATCTATTACGTAAAATCTTTTTGTAATGTTGATATTTATGATCATGGACTTTTCATACTTATTTGAGAGCATACGACGACACCTTAATATCTAAGTAACATAAAAGTCTGTTCCTGTCCAGTTGATTTTCTACTTATAATAATTCAATCAGAAATAATCTTATATATTAAGTTTATCTATTTTTACTATAATTACGGTGTAATAATTAGATGACAATGAAAAGGCAACGAGAAGCCAAAATATGGAAATGTGAAAATGCATTCCAAAGTAAAATAGATTAGTTCAGCAATTTGCAAGTGTATATGGGAGGACACTGGTAATAATGAAATAGAAACACACGCACATTTTTTTTTTTATCGAAACAAGATACTGAGACTAACTCGCAGGTCAACGAGTCAATACCCGAACCACTATGAGCAGAAAACGCAGAGCGGTTATTCCAGTGCATGCAAAAGCAGCAGAATGAAGTTCCTCCATCGCGGTTCGTTCTTGACTCGAAACCTTCCTTGCGCGACCCTTTGTGCCTCAGCCTCTTCCACTACTCTATATAATTTAAATCCTATACACCCAACCAAATATAAATAATATAACCCCTCCCTCTCCTTAGAACAAAAAAATTACCACAAAATAATAAGGTAAGGTAACGTAACTTAACTTCCTTTATGCAACTTTATGCAACTCTCAGAGCACCTTTGATCTTCTGAATGGTGCATGAAATCAGGTTATTCACAGTGTCCACCGACTCCACTGTGAGCTTTGCGGTTGGGAGACTGTTCACCAGAATTTGGAACCCCACCGTCAGAAGGCTTCCGCCGCGGTCTTCGCCTCCGCCACCCTTCTGCATTGTCCCATTGCAACTGCTGCTGTTGTTGTTGCAGTGACCATCGGGGAGAATGGCGAAGCCTGAAGGCAAGAGTGCAACGTATGCAGAATCTCCACCACTCATCACCACGTTCAGTGATTGCACGTCAACCGGCGCATATACCACCACCGAGCACGACGCGTCCATCCATGTCTCTTGCAGGATCAGCATGCTGCTATCGTTCGCATTAACAGCCTGCAAATGAGACACCATACAGTTATATCAACAACAAAAAACCAAGTGTTTAATGTTTTTGTTAAATGAAACGTGTGTGTGCATAAGAAAACAACTTACGTTGGCACGGAGAAGAGAAACACAGTTTCCGTGTCCTTGTCCTTTGGCAATATGTACCATCTCCTGCATCGGTCCACCGTTGGACAAGATGTCCCACTCACTTCTCAGCCGTTCATCACGCAGAAAATCAAACACCCTTTGCCGTGACACCGGCATCCAAACAGAAGTTGCAGCACTGAGCACGATTCCCGGAGGCTCACCAGGGTCATCCACGTTTTTTCTAGTCATCACCTTCATGTCGTCACCAAGAGTTCCAATGTGAAGCATGTCCCACTTGCGTGCAGACGACGCACAAACCCCCGAACAGAAGTTACTAGTCATGCGTTGTGCCAATTTCAACATGCTCCTCCGACCGGCCTGGCTTAATGCTGCAAAACCATAGTGCCAAAGTTTACACAATGATACTGTGACAACGTTACATGAGATGAAAGGGTGAATAAAATATGGCATGCATGTGCACCTGTGTGATCATCGCTTGAAATGGAAGAGGACATGAGGATGGCCAAGCATTCACACTGCCTCTGGAGAGTGGCGATCCATCTATGAGCACCAAATCCAACACCGGAACTAAGCAATGGGCGATAAAGTTGGTGAACACCACTCTCATCATAATCCCAATGCTCAAGCCAAGTAACCTACAAACAGTGCAACTTATCTTCTATCAAACCAAAACAAAAAAAAAATATTTCAAAACTAGCAGAGGTTCTGTCATGTAGAGATTCCCAAAGCAATGGAGTAAATGCTTGCATGCTAGTTGAGGAGCACAAAATAAAAAAATAACAATTTTTCCTTCCTTTATTTTGTGTTTTAGAATTCAGATGTGCATTGCAACTTTTATCGGAACATAACTATAAGAATCAAACAGTTTTTTGACGTGGTCATGGATAAAATTAGAAGGGTGGGTAGTTGTTGAATTTACGTAAAACTCCACATACATAAAAAATGTTTGACATAAAACCCTAGGCTAATTATAAATTAATACCTCAGGTAAGAAGTGTGTAGAGGATTATGTAAAATATAAAAGTCGGAGCAGATGTCAACGCCATTGGCGAATCCCAACAAAGTTAGCAGATCATGGAATTTTTTTAATATTATAAAACCTATATTAATATATTAAAGGGCACGGATTAACACATCACCTGCAAACATTATAATATATGACTGGATCCAGATCATCAATGTCTCGTATGCAGTAAAAAAATAGTTTGTTCTATATCAAAGGAGATAGGAATAGAAGTATCAAGTGTATTTTTTTATACGACAAGGACTGAACAATCCAAGATTTAAAATTTTCATGCACTTATAAATGGTAAAAGATGCGAAACAGAAACGAAGTTTCAAAATATTGGTAAACAATATAAACCTTGATTCACTATTCTCTAGGAGTATCACTGGACAAATTAAATACAGACAACAAGAACCCCTTCTCTGAAGTTTGGAGATTATAATACAATTTAACAAAGGAAGCATCTCCCAAATTAAAAAACTACTCAACGTGACTGATTTCGCAGGCAAAGTTCAACCTTATTCCATTTTGTATCAGTCAAAACAAAGTTCACTTGACAAAGAAGTCAAGTGAAACTTCTTGCAAAACTAGTATACATCAGATATATCCAAAACACCCCGTTCATTAAAAAAATGGACGAAGATATTATAAACTTTTTTTAAAAATACAAAAGCTAAAAAAAAAAAACAAACAGATTGAAGCACAGATTAAAGAGAAAAGAAAATAGTGTTAAAAAGAACTTAGATCAGCACTTACCTTGGAGTAACCATTGGGCATATCCTGCACAATACAGCCAGAAGGAAGCCTCCTACAGCTCATGAATGGTTGTGCATTAGCAGCATCATGACCAATATCAATAGAAACATCAACCACAGCCCATACACCTTCTGCATGCTGCTTACAGAACCGTATGAATCTCACTTGACGAACGGGGACTAGTGGTGAAAGCAATTGTACCTCAGCATGCATCTGAAATGCATAATCCTAGTCATCAGTCCCACCAACTAATAAGACAAAGTGAAGCAAATATACAGCAAAGAAACGAACCACTTGTAGAGCACCATTTCTTGTTCCACCCACGCCATTGGATATGACATCGAGGTTGATAGCTCTAGCAATCATAGAAGGAAACATCTCTGCCCATCGATTCTATTCAAAGAAATAACCAATTAAAACAAGATATTAAACATACCTGCATCAATTCTAGATTAAATAATAGTCATGGTTCATTAATTAAGATCAGAAGCACCAAATCAAAGTGTTATCCTAACAAGTAATACATTGCTCTGATCCCTGCATCATTGGCAATTCACTCACTACAGAAAAGTAAAATTGGTTAAACTTCACTGAAGCCAAGCTAGGAAGTTGATGATCATAGACATACCGCGTCCATCAAAGTTTCCACAAGGGCTAAACTGTTGATGATTACTATCCCAGTTTCTCTTGTAGCTTCAGTTACATAAGCAGTGGGTTTAGGACCAATACAAGGAGAAAACAACCTTGCATACTCCTCATGGTTAAACACTTCCTTTTCACCATCCAAACTCTTAATCCAAAGAGGGCTCTCTGCCTGAGTCATCTTTAGCAATTCCTCCATAGCAGCCAACGCAAGATCTATAAGCATAGATCTCTCAAGCTGAACTTCGTTTCCCATCAACCCCAGTGATGGTCTAATCCCAGGCATTGCAGTTTGAGTGCCCAACACTCCATCTCCCAAGTCAAGTCCCATTGGCAAGGGAGTGCCAAGAGTGCTTGAACCACCAAGCCCATTCCTTCCGATACCAAGTTCCAGACCAGAATTTGAGGTTGGTAGAGCCATGGGACCGGTCATTGATGAGATTGGCTTGCCGAGGAACTTGTTTGCTAAGGCACATATACGGTTCAACTCATCTTTTAGTCGAGCATTCTCAATTCTAATCTGGTGCTCCTCAAATGAAATTTGGCCAGGAATCGCTGGGCCACCACAGCTGTTACACACTGGATTTGACATTGCTTCCTTCATCAGACTGTTCTCAGCTCTGAGCTTATCATTCTCCTGCCTAAGCATTATGTTCTCGTGGCGTTCCAGTTGGGTCTGATTCAAGGAAAATCACTTCAATTAGCACTATATCTAAATTCAATCACCAAACTGCATTCAAGTGCAATAATTCTACATTACTGTCCTTAAATTCACCTTCATTTGGGTTCGTCGGTTCTGAAACCAGAACTTGACTTGCTTATTCTCCAACCCAAGCCTCTTACTGAGATCCAACCTTTGCTTCTCATCAGGGTGAGGACACTCCTTGAAGAAACTAAAAACCAACAAAAGCAAAACCCAAAAACCACAAACCAACAATCTTACTTAATTACAGAAGAAAATTAGCAAAAAGTAAATAAATTACAAAGCCACTAAGTTTTATAAAGTCATACGACTCAAGCTCCTGAATTTGGTGAGGAGTATGTCTGTGGTATCTTTTCTTCCTCTGTGGCTGATCATCACCACCATCCTGATCATCACCAGATACACCATCGAAGTTATCACTTCCAGAGCGGCTTTCATACTCATCGTCCCTCATCCTCCCCATCAAACCAGCATCAAAATTTTCCCCAATGAGACCCATCTCACTGGGGCCCTCCATTTTCCTTTGCTGTAGAACATAATAATAACTTCATCAGCAACGAGAAGGGGATGAACAATAAGATGCACAAATGAAATTCAATGCCAACAGAGAAATAAACAAAAAATAAGATGTCTAGAGATGGAGACCAAAACCATACATTTGAGTAGGAGAAGGAAGATGAATTTTGCATTGAAGAGGAAACGGATTGAGAAATAATTATCAGTCACAACAACTCTTGCACCCCAACAGCAAACCCTGAAGGCTCAATCCCCACAAAAGGTTTTAAAAAATTGGATTGACCCTCTCCCTTTTATCTCCCAATAAATTCTGTGCTTCTATCCCTCCCTCGCTGACTCTCATGTTCGTCTCTCCTGTTATTTCTATTTTATACCCGAAATTGTCACTATCACTTTTGTCAAGAAGCTTTTTCAGTTTTTTGACTCCTTAATACGCTTACTTTTTGACCTTTAAACCAGATTGAGCTAAGCACTGACAAGATTGAAATTTTTTTTTGTGAAAAAGTAGACAAGGCCAAAAAGTTGTTTCCTTGTCGACACCCCTTTCTCTCTCCAGCAGAAAGCTAAAAGGCTATCCTAAAAGAGATGGAAAGAGCAAGAAGACAAAGAAAAATCCCCCTTCCTTTCTGATCCAAGGTTCACACCTGCATAACATGTCTGCAACCCCAACAGCAGAAAAAACACAAAACAGTGACATGAGAAGGAGAACCCTTGTTTTCCTATATTTCACACTTGACCGATTCTTTGTCAGTATCGAGAATTTTGAAAAAGACCCCAGCAAGAAGAAAATCCAAAGAAGTCTAAGGCCAAAACGTCCCTCAGGAAAAAAAAAAAAGAATAAAAAACAAAGATTGAGAATCTTTTCACACAAATATAAAAAGGACAACAAGAAATAGAAAAACTTCTCTCATAAGTATCTTATCTCAGTCATATTCACACACCACCCTGACTTTTCAAATGCATCACACCAAATCTAAGCTAAAAAAACCGGTTGACACCACCCCCGTCATTCTCTCTCTTCTCTCTCCACCCCGTTACTGATGATATAAGTGAGAAACTGAGAAATGGAGAAAGTTAGATGGTATACAAACCAACCATGGTACGGAGAAAACGATACCTTTTAATTTGACAGTGTGCAAAGTAAAAGAGCCAAAAAAACAAACAGAGCCGCTGGGTTCCACAGCCTAGAAAGTTATGATTTCTCTTTTAAATTAAATAATCCAATTCGTGGTTGATAAATTTGACAGCAAAAACATTAAATCTTAAAAGGTAAAAATCTCTTTCTCTTACTATTTTTATTTCTTTTTTTTTTTCTTAAAGATTGAAACATGCTGCGTCTATTGAGATTGGTGGAAGAGAAAGGGACAGATAAAATAAAATAAAATGGTTTATAATTATATGAAATGCTGATTGATTAACAATAAAAAAAGATGGAGCTGACTTACAGTGACTATGGGGGTAATGAGAAAGTCAATGGTTTTCTGCACTAAGATAATTGTGTTTTTCCTAAATGAAACAAACCCTTTCGGCTTTTGCTTTGAAATCGAATCCAAGTTAGATTCCAAACCCCTTTGTGCCTGTTCCTGTTAATAACATAGCTGCTTCTTCAACCAGATCTTTCTCTCTGGTTACTCTCTGCACACACTTATTATTTTTCTATCTTCAATGTATAGCATACGAGTGCGGGGTCCACGCTAGAAAGAGGGGTTCGTGATGTCCGCCACCAATCACAACTCAACATGGAGCGCGTGCACACGCGCATGCTTCCGCTATTACTGTTGTCAACTACAATCTACTCGCATTGTCCTTTTGAATGGTGTTTTTTTCCGATGTGTTCCGCTCCACCGTAAGATCCGACAACAGCCAATAAGAGTGTCTAGGTTTAAGGACTGTAATGTCAATTCAGGATATTAAGGCACTTTCTGGATCCAAGACTTAAAGGTCAGTCTATGAATGTGTTAGGATTCCTTCATTTCTCATGAAAAAAAAAAAGTAATGAATATTTGAGAGGAGTTATATATTTTTATTCTATAAATAAGAAAGGTTATCTCTCTTCCTTTGTAAAAATTTTCCATCTTCTATAAATAAGGAAATTATATTATTTCATATATAGGTTAAGAATCTTCTTTAAAATAAAGAAAAAGTATATTTTCATTACAATTAATTTATGGAAACCGGTAGATAATTGGTAATTTGAGAGATCAAAATAGAGACTATTTGTCTTCTCATTTTCATTGTTTTTACTAAATTAAATATCATAATCAATTTTTCTTATGTGTTAAAATTGTTGATGTTACTGCTGTAATTAATTTATTTCCCATGGTGACTATTTTAGATTCATAAAAAAAAAAGGAATTTGTTATATTAATTTTGAAAGGTGTTATAATAAGTTATCTTGTTAGGAAGACTTTTAATATGTGTAACTCAATTAAAGGAAAAATATTTATAATCCAATTTTTTTTTAGCTAAAAGCATATTCTCATTGGTAGTCAATGATAGAAGATCATCAATTACAAAATGTTAATTATAAATCAAAGCAACTCAACGAAAAATATTGATAAAGATTGGGAATTTTTATATTACAGAATGATTACAAAAATTAACTAATTTATTGATTGAAGGTTGTTCAGATATGTATCAATTTGTGTCATTGTATAAGATTAATTGCAAAATTTGAATATATAATTTAGAAGAATATACTTAGGAATAGAGTTCATATTGTCATAAAGTTATCAACATTAGAGGAATAAAAAGTTGGAATATGATAAAAAATGTATATAGGTTAAGAATCTTCTTTCAAATAAAGAAAAAGTATATTTTCATTACAATTTATGAAAACCGGTAGATAATTGGTAATTTGAGAGTCCAGAATAGAGACTATTTGTATTCTCATTTTCATTGTTTTTACTAAATTAAATATCATAATTAACTTTTTCTTATATGTTAAAATTGTTGATGTTACTGCTGTTATTAATTTAAACAATCTTAACATTTAAAAGATCGACAAACCGGTTGATAGAGATACAAATAAAAATTGAAGATGTTTTCCAAACATGTTTACTCCTTGGTTCTCTTCCTAAAAGGTTAAAAAAAAAATTAGTTATCACCGGTAACAATTTTTCCCATATCGACAACTTAACATCAATGTTGACATGTTATTGCATACTATTTGCTAAATGAAGGAAAAAAAAATATTCAAATAAGTAACAAGACGTTGACAAAATAAGGAATTGTAATTAAGAAACCCAAAAAGATACGTTGGAACCTTTTTCTCAGTTGATGAAATATTTTTCATGAAAAGTGATATTCCTTCGTAAAAAAAGTATCATACGTCTATAAATAGACAAGTATATTAATGAAGAATATCTCTTCATACAAAATTATGTTCCGTTCTACATAAATGATTTTTTTTATCACTTATAAATAAGCAAAACATTTAATTCCATCATGTCTAGTTAAAATCTTCTTTAAAAGAAAGAGGAAAATAAGTAAAAAAATTATACTAATCTTCTCCTAGGAAAAAAAAAGTTATATTTTTCCAACCCTTGATAACAATTGAAAAATAATTCTCTATAATGATTAGGTTATGCAATAAATTCTCTTGAAAAAAAAAATACTTATATTTATCTTTCCAAATTGTTTTACATTGAGCTTTTGCATATTAATACTACTGTTACTATTATTCTGTTCTACTCTTATTATTTTTCTTTTGTGGTATCTATTTTGCGTTAACGAATGAGGTATTATGTTCTCTTAATTCCCAACAGAATGAGATTCGTGACCGAAGGATTTAAGGATTGGATCTTGTGTATGTCACAACAAATCTAACCTTCAATCCATACTTGAAATGGATTTACCTCTTTTCGCTTTTTTCCATAGATCATAATTTAAAAAAAAAAGGACAATTGAATTAAATTGATAATATTCAGTTTGAAGATTTAGTTTGTGTAATATATACTTAGAGAATTTTTTATTTATAAAATCTTCAATATGATTTGTATATAAATAAATAAATAAAATGAATGTGAAAAAGAGAATGGGGCTATGCTTACGTGGCTATTGTTAACTTATTTATGTGGTTGCGTCAAATACAATTTTAGACAATCAGTGCATTAACAAAAATTCAATACTCGGGAATCCAGACTGTATTTATTTTTATTTTTATTTTCATTGCATTTATCCCAACTGCGTTTCTTCACGGGACCATGTCTTCAATGTAAACATAAAAATATATACATTTCTTTGCTATTTCATTTCACTAATTGCAAAATCATAAAAATATGTGAAAAAAGTAATTGAATGTACAAGAATTATATGGCGGTTTTGTATTTTTATTCTCTAAGAATATAAAATTGTTTTTCTTTATATATCGATTCACTTTTAATAAAGTCTCACGGACTCTATTTACTGTGCCAGGAAACTTTTTATGTAATTAGTATTATAGTTAATATTATAGGTGATATGAATTGTCTTATGCTTTAAATAAATTTAGGCTCTGAAATAAATAGTGACTTTAATATTTGATATCTTTTAATTTTCTATCCGGACGTTACAACGTATCTGGACAGAGTTGAAAAAATAAACATATCAAGACAAAAATAATTAAAGTATAAATATTAGAAAACTATTTCTTCTTAAAAGTATACAATATTTGTAACAACAACACATCTGGAGATGATAACAAGTCAGAATGGTTACTTACAATAACTATTATGGGTGATATCTTTGACACTTTTTTATTGTAAATTTTAAAATAAAATTATGTAACATCACTATTTAAATTATAAACTCAGATAGAAAATCTTAAATTGTTAATTAGTGCATGAAAACATATTATTATAAATAAAAATACTTTTCCAAATAAGTTCACAATTTTTCGCAAAAGCTGATTTTTTCCTTTCTAAAAAAATGTGAAAAAAGAGATATCCTAGAACCCCATGAAAATCATTTCCATGAATTTTATTTTTCTTGCGAATTAAGGTATTTTATGCCCAAGTACAAAAAAAGGCAATCTCCATAAAATATATATAAAACAAAATCACAACCAAAATCTGCATCTTTTTATTAAGTGTGTATTTTAACGAGTTTTCTTTTTTGTCTATTTACACAAAAACTTCCATTTTAACTTAAATTTTTATTTTATTCCAATAATATCTTTGAATTATTTAACTTTAAGAGCAAACAACTCATATGATCAAAACATTACATAAGAAACATGCTCATCACCCTTCTGTTTGTTTTCTTTTACTTTTTCACTTTCCAAACATATTTTCGAAATGATGTGTATGAACCAGTTGATGATTAAAAAGTTAACTAAAGAATGAGAATTTTTAGTTAGTAATTATTATTGCACTATATTTAGTGCATTATTTTAAGAGAGGGTTGCATAAGTAGATTGCAGAACTAGAAAATTATTGTCACTTTCCACATTACACAAGTGAGACAATAAGGAATTAAAGTTTGAAGAAAAGGATGCATGATGGAGTTTTTGATGATTAATTAATGGGGTTAAATGATAGATATGTGATGGTTAAATAGCTTTGATTTCACAGGTGAGATATTATTAAGAAAGTAGTACACTATATAATGTAGTTCATGACTCCACAAGACTTTTTAATTTATTTGCACAATCCAACTACAAACATATACATTAATTATTTTTATTCATACATTAATTGACTTTTTTAAAATATTTTATGGCCAACATTAGACATAAATGATTATTATATACATTATAAAAACGTCCATTTTCAGAGATATTATTATACAAATGCAATAAAATATAATTAATATAAATAATAGTTTGTTAAGAATATTGGTGCTGGAACGAGAGTTTGGCAATACCAGAATAAACACAATCTCTACCTATCTAAGATCATGTTTGGACGAGAATTTTCTTAAACAATCCAAGAAATAAATAAGTTTGACGACTTAAAAATACTTTCCTTTTACAGTAAAAAAAATTATTATGAATAATTTTTATTATATATATATATATATATATATATATATATATATATATATATATATATATATATTAAATTCCCTTAGTTTAAAGATAGACCAATAGTTATTGATATCAAACAAACATTTACTTTTATTAATTAAAATTTGAGTGTATTTGAGATGATAAATCATTTAATATTCGATTATATTATAAAAATATTAATTTTTAAACTGAATATGATGTCAAATTTATTTTTTAATTTGTCAAAATGGTTCATTCAATAAGTTATGACATATATTGAAACTAAATGTTAACATCTAAAATCACCTTATAATTATAATTTTTTCAAGGAACAAATTTATGTTGGTTTTCTGTCTTCCTTCATGACTGTTATGCAATTTTCTTCAATTAGAAAACCGACTTTGGCCTATTAAGAGTTGTCAAGATTTAATGAAATATTTGCTTTCTTATTCATTGTTAATTTCGATGACAATTTATTTCAAATTATTTTTCAAAACACTTTAAAAAAAATACTGATTATTACAGTTTTGAAATAATTATATATGTTTTAAATCATACATTTATTTATGCAGTCATTTTTTTTCTTCTCTTTAAGTGCTTTTATGTTACTTTATTGGATAAGTAATTGTAATAAATGGTTCATATGTTCATGCACATAGCACTTATATTTGGCATCCACTGAGAAGCTTATAAATGAAATCGTGAAATAATTAGGTGATCTAAAGATTATCTGCGTCACATTCAGCTATGAATTTGGGCCTTCTTGATTTTGGGTCTGCTCAATTTGGGCTTTATTGATTTTGGGCCTGCTCAAATTTGGGCTTTCGGTGATATACATACTGCCTCCTGCAATTTGCATTCCCAAGTTTTTTTGTAATTTCACTTCCTTTTGTTTCTATTATTTAAAATGACATTTATACCTTTACTTTCTCCTTCTTTTATTTCATTTTATAGAAAATAAAAGCTTGTTCTAAAAATGACACTACAAGTGTAAAAAGAGAAAAAAAAAACTGTAGAAAGTACTTTTCGAAGCACTCTCTTTATATTTTGAAATGTGTTATCCAGAAAACTTTTCATTTTCACAAGTGTGCTTCCTAGAATACATTTTTATTTTTTCAAACATTTCAAAAAGCCACTATCTGAAATAGATTTTATTTTTTTAACATTTTGGAAAGTAATTTGCACACAGGAGTGGAGAATGTTAAACATAAAAAATGAAAAAAAAAACGGTTCAAATTCCAAAAGTTATTCATTTAGGCTCTCTCATTTTTTTTTTACACTTTGGTTAGAAAAAACTCTCAATAATCATTTATTAATATCGAGAATCATTTATTAATAGATAAATAAAATAAACATAAGAAAATATATAGACAACTCTCCCATACCTTTTGACTCCAAGTACACTCATATTTTTTAAAGCAAAAATTTAACTACATCTCACAACACTCTATTACAAGAGGAACTTAGATTCTTTGCTGGATTTTTTTGTGTTGTTTCTCTATTGTATCTTTATAATACACTGATTATAACTAATTTTGACGTTTTAAAATATATTAAAATATTAACAAGGTGTATTTTTAATGCTCAGCAGAGAACAACACAAAAAAAAAAGAGTAGAAAATGTGGACTCATTACAAGAGATGATAAGAAAAGTCAAACATTAACTCAAAGTGTCTTTTGGGCAAAGAATATCACAAAAAATATCACGGATTTATAACACATTATATAGTCACTAACAATCACCTCCTTGGTTATCTTAGGCGATGTGAAATTTTTTCAAGACATGTTATTTTCATCATTCCAACCTTCTTCACCCTGATTAAAATAAACACACCTTCATTGTCTATACTAGCAATCATACTTCAACATAAGGAGTATCAATTGAAATCAAGTCATCTTGATAATTTTCACTTGAAATCAAACTATCCCAAGAATTTCCACTTTGAATCAAACCATCTTAAGAATTTTTACTTGGAATCAAACTATCCCAAGAATTTCCACTCGGAATCAAACTATCCCAAAAATGTCCACTTGAAATTAAACAATTCAAAGAATTTCCACTTCGAATCAAGTCATCCCAAGAATTTCCATGCACCCTGCATCAATGTTAACCAATGTCCGTGTATAATCACCACACACCTTGCATAAATATTAGTCAATGTTCGCGCATAAACACTATACACCCTTTGTTGGAACCATGCTGCAACCTACGACGCAAAACTACCGAATATTGTGAAAAGAATTGTCCCGTGGTAGAGACCAAGTGGGTCGGGTCACATTGAATTGTGGTGCTTGAATTGTTACACACTTAAGTAAAAAAAAGTTAACTATTAACTAGTAGTAAGCGTTCGATCCTAACAATTTTAAATTATACTTTCCAGAACATTTTTCTTTTTAACTTTCCATATACATATATTGTTTTCTTAACATTTTTAGAAAGTACATTCTTGAATATAAAAATGAAAAAAAAAAGTGCGTATTTTCTCAAATGTTAAGAAAATAAAAAAACGCGTTCAAAAAACTAAGATAATACGTTTCAGGGTGTAAAGAGATAATGTTGTAAAAAATACTTCCCACGATACTCTTTCTGGTATTTACATTCTACAACTCATTTAAGTTTCTTAAAGAGTACTTCCAAAGAAAAAAAATCAATAATATTTCCTAAAAATACTTATTAAGAGAGTGATAATAGTTTACGGCATTAAAACTGTGTGATTATGGAAACGCAAAGGAAATAAAAGTGTTTTGAAAAGAAGGAAAGTATGGGTGGAGTACATAAAAGTAGAAGTGTGTACTTTTTTCTGATTGAAGGATGATGAGAATTGAGAAGGCACCAACCAAAATTGATGATTTGTGATTATGGGTTTACTATGACTTTTTGAGTTTCTACATTTATTGTTTTATAAGTTTTTGTTGAAGAACATCTGTTTTGGGCAAATGAGGTTTTTGTTTGATGACTGTTTTGGTTACATTTAAGGATTCCACTAACATATTCAATTTCTGTGTGTTTCTTTCCTTTCAGGCAAGATCCAGAAAGCCACCAGATGAGGGTTGCTTCTGCTTAGAGAATAACTTCTTAAACATTATTTTGACTTCTCAACCCCCAAAAAACAAAAAACATTATATCTTTCGTGTTATCTTTGCACACCTGAAAAAGAGGACTTCACTTTTTTAAAACAACATTTAAAGTTCTCACTTATTAGTGATAACCCCACAACGGTAAATACAAAATGTACTAAGACTATACTCTCCAATTAACCTTTTGCAACAGTTGAATACAACTAATTGAAAAGCAAAAATAAATGTTTTCTTTGAACGGTGATTTGGAGTGTGTGGTTCCGAAATCACTTATTTAAGGTTCATTATTGGTTTAATCTTAGAAGCCAATTTTAGAGCACATTTTCCCGAAAGCTTATGCGTCTAATACTTATATGAGTATAGTCGCATTCAACTTATAAACTTGGCATTTAGGCAGATGAATAAAATTAAGGCAAGTACTGAATTTATGAATGCAAGGCCAAATCCTCTTACCATTACTTTGTTTGCTTCATCACTCATTAATTTTAGTTATTTAAGTATTGCCTTTTGTTTGGTTATGGAATATTTGTTTATACATTTGTTAGGTTGTGGTATTTACAATTAAAATTTTGCAATTAAGATGTGGACTTGGACTTTGAACATAGGAGTTGGAGAATGTTAGATCCAATAATAAAAGAGTGGAATTATACTTGTGATTGTTTAATGAGGCACCAATTGCCTACACTTTTTCGGACACTCTTTACACTATAGGGGACAGGGTCCAATGACAATCATGTGGATGCTGTAACTATTATTTATCGCATTATAACAAAAAATAATTATGTTTTTTCCTTGAATAGTGAAATTTTGTAGTATTTTTAATTAGTACTTTCTATGAATTTTATTCAAATAGATATAAAAAATTTAAAAATTAAGCTAAACATTTTTTTCTCCCTCTCTAAGTTTTTGGCTTTAGATTTTGCAACTGAGAATGGTACACCATATATTTTTCAATGATTATTTTCATACTGTCTTTCTATTGTATATTTAAAATACTCTCATTTTAATATATTTTAAAACATTAAAATTTATTTTTGATGCATAAACAGTCCATTTAAAATTTATTAGATGGTTTTGGTTAACAAATATAATATTTATTTAATAAATTTTAAAAAATATATTTAATATCAAAATTTCATAAAGATTTAGGATTATCACAAACGATTTTTATTAAAAATTTATAAATACTTAATGTAAATAGTTCCAGATTAGAAATGATAAAAAAAATCTGAATATCTATAAATAAAATTTCTAATAGTTGTTAAATATATATCTTCAATAATTATAGGTAAATAAAGATACATATATTTAATTATCAAGTGGTAAATTTTATTTGAAATTTTTTTAAATTAAATAATTAAAAATAAAATTATTTGTTAAAAAAATATTAAACATAAATAGTTATTTAAAATTTAATTTGATATATTTGTATTTTTCATCTATATTTATGAAATTTAATTATTTTTTATTTTTTAATTTATATTTTAGTGTAATTCATTTAAATTTACTTTATAAATAAATTAAATTTATTTAGTGTATATGGTACGGTATATATAATATATGATATTTTCAATTGAACAAGAGGATGTCAATCAATATATACACATTGATTTCGTTCCCATTTTTATATCGAGCCCATACATATCTCATCTTTATCCTATCCCTCTTTATATTATCAAAGTACCAATAGTTTATTAAATAACAAAACATATATACTTGTATTATTCTCTTCCTCATCTATTGTAATTGTTTAAATTGTTTTATATTTACACAATTTACTTATATCTCTTATGTATTTTTTTTCTTATCATAATTTTGATTACACAAATTTTATTTTTGGTGTGGTTATGTTGAAATGTATTGTCAATTAAATAGATTTTAGGTCTCACATTTGATACATTTACTCCTTCTTAATATTTTTATTTATAGTGTTTAATAATATACGTAGATTCATTTACTATGTAATATAAAAACTAATATTTTTCATTTTCTTTTATCTTTTTCTTTTTCTGTTTGAAATTTTTTTGTTTTGTAGCTCTCAATAGTTTAATTATTTGATATTAGAAAAGCTTTATGTAATCTATGAGATGTTTTTCATCTTATCATACCCCTAACATTACATTTTTTACAATTTTATTCAATAGAATATCAAATTGTTTGATCATTTTTATTTTTATTTAATATTTTTATTTGTTATTTATTTTCTTTATATAGTTATTTTTATTTTCTAAATTATTCTCATTAGTGTAATTTTACAATCGCAATCACATAAAAATATTTCATTTATTATAACTAGTGTAAACATAGGTGTTACTGT
Organism: Vigna unguiculata; assembly: GCF_037176805.1. Classification (NCBI taxonomy): domain Eukaryota; kingdom Viridiplantae; phylum Streptophyta; class Magnoliopsida; order Fabales; family Fabaceae; genus Vigna; species Vigna unguiculata. The sequence continues at coordinate 42,544,768 of NC_140798.1, forward strand.
GCTTATGTATACATATTTTTTAAATATATATGATATTATATTACTAGGTGATTATATTGTAATATCACTAAAATAATATACAAAGAAAATTTATATTTTATAAAAATAAAGTGGAATAAATGAAGAAAAAAGACAAAATAATTGGTAATTAAACATATTTCCTGTGACGGTCCATGACGACCATTTTTTGGATAGTGGCGGGCAGTGATGGAACAACAACGGGATTACCTGTGTGTGGTTTGGTACTAACCCATTGGACACACTTTTTGTGTACCCTATATCAAAGACATGTATTTGGACAATTAAGTTTAATGTTAATTGTTTGCATGATTATAAACATACAAATGTTTTACACCATGTTTGTAGGTTTTTCATATGATTTAAATATATGTATGAATAATTATTTTGTACAATAGCTTGCCTTATTACGTGTTTTTGTGTCTTCTTATGTTATTTGTCTCTTCTTTTGCGAATATCACTTATTTTGTGGGAACAAATAAATTTACAAATTTAAAAATATCTATGAAGAATAAAGAGTTATCGGTTATAGTAGGTAAATTTTTTTGATAAGCTTCGGTAATGATTAATTTATATATAGAAATTGCTCGTTTAGTTTGAGTATTAAGATGATATATTTTTATTGTCCTATTTTTTATAAAATTATAATAATATATTTTATACACCAATTATCAATTTTAAATATTATAACAAAATATCCATTTTATTAATTTTAAGTTGTTAAAATGAAATATTACGGTAAGCTCGCTCGGGGATTGCTATTCCTAATTGTACCTTACACTTACCGTTCATGCCCTATTTCGTCTATATCGACATAATAGGTTATCAGCGTTTTACACAGAACTCATCCACTGCTCCCACCACCACAATATCTAAACCTATTTACCAACCAAAACCTGCCACATCATCCCAAGTCCAATCAGCGCAAAATCGCGTGGTCGTTTGACTATTTTGTTGACAATATTATAAAAATATCTTCATTACTTGTTAATATTATATTTTAAATATATTTTCTAATCTTTTATATATATATATATATATATATTTATTGTGGAATATTTCTTTTAAAGAAATTATAGAGTCATTATCTAACTAAAATAAAAAAAAAATTGGGACTGATTAGAAACTCAAATAAATAGTTTGATGTGAGTAAGGGGAAGTTCTTACAGTGGCGGTTAGCAACGAATGACAGAGTGAAATGGCTCACCCCACTAACATGTACTTTTTTTTTTTTCTCTCATTCCCCAATTTATACCCATTCACCAACTCCACTTCTTTCTTCTCTCCTATAAAGCATCCTTACAGAATAAAGTTTGAGGCTTGGAAATTGGGTTTGATTGAGAGACAGAAATTATGGCCAGGAGAGATCTTGAGAGTAGCGGTGGGAGAACCAAGAACAGCAGAACAGAGGAAAACTACACTGCGCATGAATCTTCTAATCTTTACGAAGCTGATACCCATTGGACATCATGGCTCGTTCCTATGTTTGTGGTTGCTAATATTGCTGTTTTTGTTATTGCCATGTACATCAACAATTGTCCCAAGAATAATAACCTCCAAGGTGGCTGCGTGGCCAAGTTCCTTGGAAGGTTCTCCTTCCAACCTATGCAGGAGAATCCGTTGCTTGGTCCTTCTTCTTCAACGTAAGTTCAATTGACTTGTTTTTTATTTAATACCATGTGCTATTTATTTGATTGTTTTCGTTTCTGGTTTTAATAGCTCTTATTCTTTTATTTTGGGGGAATTTTGATACGCTTTTATTGGGTGTCTCATTTTCGATAGAACCCAATTTGGGATTTTTTTTCCCGGGTGTTATTGGTTTTAGCTTCTTTGGAAAATTTTGCTCAATTTAGTCAATTGGTTGTGTCCTTTATTATGTTGTGTATGCTAAGCGATTTCTTTATGGTAATTTTTTATGTTTACTCTATGAGATGAATTTCAAATTTCAAACGACTCACTCATCGTTGCCTTTTTTCAACTGTCTGCCTTGGTCGAGATTGGTGAACTCGCATATTTTTCTTGTTTTTGCGACGAATATCCATACTTCTCATTTGATTTTTGATCTTATCGCCGATTATAAAACACTTTATGGACAGAGTAACACTTTCATGGGATATTTTATAATTACTCATGCATTTGAAGGAAAGGAAAGAAAGCCAAGTAGGGTGAAACGTAAACGTTCTTTGCGTGCTTAAGTGCCTCAACTGAACTCAGAAAGTTGGGCGCATTTTGTGACTAACAACCATTTGACTTGGATAGGACTATGTCATTTTTTAGGTCTTAAAAAATTAGCCACAATACACAACGCTATGGAATTATATTCTTTTAAATTTCATTATTTATTATTGTATGATATGGCGGCGGTATAAGTTTTTTTATACCGCTTTCTCCATCACCCTTTATAAGGGCCTAACAATGAAAAGTTCAAGGATTTCTTTAAAACTGGTTTATGTACCTGTACTTTGTTTCAGGTTGAATGCTTCATTCAGAAAAGGCTTTATTTTTCTTTCTTTCTTTTTTTCCTTTTGTATCTCAGTTTGGTTTGTTGACTGGTTTCGTGTTGTCATTCTTAAGAAATGTGAAATGGATTGTACATTATCAACATTTCAATTTTATTGGATACTTATTGAAGCTACAAAAGGGCCAAAGCAAAATATTTATCTATCCAGCAACGAGGGTGTGGGTTTTCCAGTCTTGAAATTGTAACTTGCATGCACATGATAGCCTATTTTTTTCTTGGAGAAAATCTATTGATTTGAGATGTTTCATTGACTTATGAAGATTGACCAAGATGGGAGCCCTTCGGTGGGATAATGTTGTGAACCGGCATCAAGGATGGCGACTTGTCACTTGCATTTGGTTACACGCTGGGATTATTCATTTGCTTGCTAACATGTTGAGTCTGGTATTCATTGGGATTCGTCTGGAACAGCAATTCGGGTTTGGTATGTTTTTCTTGCAGATAAGTAAAATGTCACGTACAATCAGGAAAACAGAACTTCTGAGTTTATCATTTGCGTCCTACGAAACTTAATTTAATTTCTCTTTTGGGCAAATGTTTACGTTGTAAATGGATCTAACATTTTCCTTTTCAAATTCATGGCAGTGAGGATTGGAGTTATATACCTGGTGTCTGGGTTTGGTGGAAGTGTTCTGTCATCTCTGTTTATCAGAGACCATACCTCGGTGGGTGCTTCTGGTGCCCTTTTTGGACTTCTTGGCGCAATGCTATCTGAACTTATCACAAACTGGACTATATATTCCAACAAAGTGAGTGTAGTTAATTCTTTATGGTTTTGTGTATCTTTGTTAGTTTTCTTCTTACGTCGTGGCTCATTGTCATCAATTAGTACCATTCCTTTAAATTAGATTGATATGGGAAATGTAAACTTTTGTTTTTTGACTCATTCCTGTGCATCTTTTTGTAGGCAATGGCATTACTCACCCTTCTAGTGATCATTGTGATTAACCTTGGCATTGGCATTTTGCCGCACGTGGATAACTTTGCCCACATTGGAGGATTGCTGGTGGGATTTCTCCTTGGTTTTATTTTGTTGCCTCGTCCTCAGTTTGGATGGTTAGAGCAGCGTCGACTTCCTGGCGGTGTTCGTGTGAAGTCTAAGTACAAAGCTTATCAATATGTTCTATGGGTCGTGTCTCTTGTTCTGTTGACTGCAGGGTTAGTTCCTTCCTTCCTTAAATCCTCACCAGCAATGTTGTTATTTTCATAAGGATTTTGCTAGAGTTGATAGAATAGAACTAATATATTTTTCTAATTTGGTATGTAAGTGTAGTATAGGGTCTTGTAGGCAATTTTTCTTTGTCTTTGTTACATGTTGATATAGTCTCATGAATTCCAAATAAGCTTATGCTAATGATAAACATCATTGTAAACTTTGACATTTCAGCTAAATTGACACTATATAGTCTATTAATCGTTTGTCATCAATCATGATATAATCTCGTGAATCAATGCATAAAATGTATTAAACAAATTCATGCTAAAATCACTGATTTTTTATTGAATGACAGGTTAACAATTGCATTGGTGATGCTATTCCGGGGTGAGAAAGGGTATGATCGCTGCCATTGGTGTCGCTACCTAACATGTGTTCCGACCTCTAAATGGGAATGCAGCAATGGCAGTTAAATGAGACTGGGAAAATGGTGTTCACTTGCAAGTTCTTTTACGTGTATAGCCATAGCTCTTAGAAACTTGGTTGTTTTGTGCATTTCCTTCTTTCTTTTTCATTTTTGCTTCAAATAATCTGTTTGCCTTTATGGATATATGCTAACTTCTTTCTTTTTTACATAGTATATGATATACAAAGAAACTTGTATATGAACTCAGTTTCCATCTTGTATATGAATATAAAGTAATCATGGACTTGGAATTTAAATTCGAGAATTCTGAAGCAGTTATCATTGTTCACATGGAAGGAGGACACAATTTTGGTACAAGCATCGTGGAATTTAAACTATGGCCAACACTCAATTTGTTATAAGAAGCAATGAGCAGAAAAATTATCCGTCAAACAGATAATGTGTTAAGAAAAAGACAAATTAGGTAGTAAAGCAATTGGTGAGAACAAATAGGTTGACATCTCACCAGAATCACCACTCATTCCTTTAACTATACCCTTTTGGGTTCACCTAATTTGTGTTTGTATTCAAAGACTATCAGCTGTTCATTACTTATACTGTACACTTGGTTGGGCTCACCCATTGCTTTGGTACAAACGGGGATTTCTTAACACCTTCAATTGGGTTCTGAAAAGCACTTATAACTTAGCCCATCCACTTTCTCCATACGTCAGAAGTATAATTAAAAAGTTAAAAAAATTAGGTAAAATGGCGTCGCCCGGACTCGAACCGGAGACCTTCAGTGTGTTAGACTGACGTGATAACCAACTACACCACGACACCGTTTCATGTTCATTGGTTGTGCAAATAAGAAATTATTATATGGCGATGACATCTTTTCAAATGGTAACGTCATGCAGGTCTCAAAGCTCATAGAAAATTCATGTAAAACCACATGCTTCACATTGCACACCAACCCATCATTTTCCTCTGATATATCATATAACTTTATAATGTAATGAAGGGACTCCACTTAACTAAATTTAAAAGTTTCTTTAAGGAAGAGAAAGCCTTCCTTAGAAGCACATTGTGATGGAACTTTGTGTGGGAAGCAACAAGGCTTTAAGGATAATTGGGTTGGCGATGTTGTTGTCCTGGGCTCCAATTGTATCTTCATTTATAGAATGCTCCATAATTACTCAGCTTTTCTCAGCATGCTCCTTGTTCATCACCCATGGCACCCCAGACCCCATTCCAGGGTCCCCTTGTTGTGATGCTATGTCTGGAGTCAACAGTATTGCTAACACCGCTGATAATAGGCAATATGTTTGTAGGTGCTTAATGGATCTCATCGACAATTTCAGTTCAAATGCCTCAGCCATAGGTATCTTACCAGGCTTATGTGGTATCTCTTTCGGATTCAATATTGATCCTAATGCAGACTGTAGTTTATAACTTTATACTTTTATACCATATTTGCTGTATAATAATCTACTTAGAGTTCAACTTTCAATAAGATAGAAGAGGGTCTTCATCTACCACCATTAATATTCACTCAACATATATGAAGATGTTCATAGCCATAGCCATGTTAGTGACCCACACCACTATGTCGGGTGGTGTGGTGGTTGTCGTTGGATATATACTTGAAGCTAAGGTCGCTCCAATGTTTTATTGCACCCATTTTTCTAGTATTTTATGTTTGAGAGTGAAATCAGTTCAACTAATTCATAATGACCGATGTCAACCATAAAACTATATATCTCTCTTGCTTTTAATTCAGGAGAATTCCGCTATCTGACCTCTTTATTGTAAAGGTTCGATTCAATTCAAAGTTGTTACTCCTTTACAACTTTTGCATCAGTGGAAAAAAGCTAATGATTTTGGCATAATGAAGGTGGTCACACTTTATAAAAGCAGGAAAAGGAAAGTGCGTAAGTAGGCATTTGATAAAAGCATCTTATAAAAGGAGTAGGGTGTCTTAGTGAGATTAGTTGTAGATTAATCATTCTCACGAATAGCTCCATATAATCGCTTGATTTCAACTGCATGGCCTAAGGTGAGCATCCAAGGACACAGTTCCAATTCGTAGTCTCATCAAAAACAAAAACTAGACCAGAACAAGATAAGGGAAAGATCCAAAGGTGTGAGTAATGCTGTCATACATGAATTATTTTGTCCTCATGTTTCTTGTCACTGTCTGACAAAATGGACCACCGAAAGACTAAACTACTGAGAAAGCATAGATCTAATCTCCGTGAGTTCACAGTGAATAAATCAAAATGGGAATACTAAGTAAAAATGACAGTTATTCTTTAAATAACCCTCAGGCAAGGTTTTGTAAAATTTATTGTTTTATGCACAATGGTATAGATAGAGAAGAAGGATACGGATTCAAAGTTGCATCCATGCAAATTAGATAGAGAAAATAAGATGGTTGTTAGTTCCATTATGATACATCATCTCATTTTGAAGGGAAGACAAAATTACACTGCAAGTTATATATATTATAAAAAGATGAAGACCTTAACAAGTTGATAGCAAAAACGGTATGTGATCTGAGCCCGTTTTCTGGAACAGAGTGATGAAATCATCAACAGGAGCAAAACCAGATTAGTGGATTTTGATAACAGCTTTAGCGTTCAAAGGAAAAAGTGCATACCCCACAGGCCAACATCTACCCCAAAATTTCTGCGGTATGATCACTTAATGCATTGCGTATAGTAGATATGTTTTAGAGTTTGAAAACTCTTTGATTTTGCAAAATTTTGCAAAATAGTAACATAAATTAAAAACAGTAAAGTTAATGAAAAAGTGTTATTATCGGAACATCAAACTGTACATTTTCCCTTTCTGAATTAAAAAAAACCGAAGTCTTTGTCGTACACATAATGATGTGCCAACTGCCAAGCATTTGTCCCTAACGATAAATGATTGCTAGGATCCATCATTAATTGTTCGCATGAAGGGACTAATTCCATGTAAGTTATGATTCAAAACATGCACTCCACTAAGCAAACAGTCAAACCAAGTCATCATTTACACATCCACACACTGAAAACGTCAACAATGAGAGAATAATGGTGTATGGACTAAATGAATACAGGTAAAATATATAATTACATTCTCAACTGCTGCCACACACAAAAAACTCAAACAAGACCAAATATGTCTCTTCATTTTATGGAAGAAAGTGAAGATTTTCTTATAAAACACTCAACGTCACCTTAAATTACTACTCCCAATTCTGTTGACAGTGTTAGAAGCAGGTAAGACTTTGTTTCTTAAATCTGAATCCTGGTCTGAATTAGGCCCCACCACATGAACAGGCCTCCTAGTGGAACTGTGTCTGTCAAACTCCAGCCTTTGTCTTGGTGCACTTTGTGATCTAACCTTAGCTTGAAAAGATTCAGTATTTGCCATGTAATTGGGGTGACCCGAATAGCCACTGAAGAAACCCCATGAGCACTCACTCCTGGTAGGTGTGAAGGGACCCCTCCTTGCACCACTTCCATTTCTAGAATTGGCTGAAAAAGCTTGTGGACTGTTGTCAGCAGTTCTTGAAGTTGCTTCTTCTTTCCCTTTTTGAAACTTGAGAGAGTTCAGCTGCAACACCTCCCTTGATGAGAAACTTTGGTTCAGAGCCTTTGCCGAACGTTTTGATGGAGACTCATTTGCCATAAAGTTATCATTGTTGTTGTCAGAACTCAAATAATAATGCGCTGTCTGAAAGGAGCTGCTACTGTGGTGAGACTTGAAGTGTGGCCTCCAAGTATCTACTTCCAGAATCTTGTCACTTTTATCATCATCTGGGCGTCCAGTTCTCACTGAAGCATCTCCAGTTTGCTTGCTCTTGTTATCTAATTCCATCCAACGGTTTAACCAATTCGAATCAAACCGGGCTCGTTCCGAGTCAACGTTCCTAAGGTTGGCATTGGAACTACATCTCTGCAAGTTTTAAACAAAGAAAATGCCATTAAAGTTGAGAGAATTAAGAGAGGAACACTTTTCTTCAAGTTATGTCAACACCTAACTGATTCCTCTTTAGGCCGGTCCAATGCGTCAATATAAGCTTAAAGCAAACTTGTTGAAAGTTTTTAATAATTTATGATGATTTTATTTTTAATTCATTTAACATTTCTTTTCGATCCTAAGGAGCATATGATGAAACTTAGTGCCTAACAAACAAAATGAAAGAGAAGAAATACATTTGTGTGTTGATTTAATACTATGAAGGAGAGAAAAATACATCTAGGTGCAAACCTTATTTTACAAATCAGTCTTGTGGGACTGACTTAGACTTAAAGTTTATCTCTTAATAAAATTCATAATAAGATAGAGGCCTTAAAATAGTATTTTCATAAAAGGTCAATATTATTTATCTATGGTGCTTAAATGGGAAAGAATCGTGCACCTTAAGGATAGAGGATCCATCAAATTTTGTATTGAGGACACGAGGTGGGTGCTCACGTTCTTCAGGGACCTACAAGTATAAATAATAATAATAATAATAAATTAATCAATCAGAGAAGTTAATGGTTGATGAGCCATACATAGCTGAGCAATAATAGTACCCAATCTTTTAAACAGATAATCCACATTTAAATGGCAATCAGAATTCAACCTAAAACAGCATACTATACTAAGCACCTTCATATTTTACAATTTCGGCGGAAAGTAATTTCGTAAAGTTAGGTTATAAAAGTGACAGAGAGGTATGAAGAAATACATAGTAGCATTGAAGTTGGTAGTTAAACCAAAAAGTTGGCCTGAGAATAAAAAAGAGTTGTGAAATGGAAAAAGAGAAAGTGTTTGCTTACAGGGTAGTGAGAAAGGGAAGACTTGAAAGAAGGCGTATTATATGACAAGTGCGCACGGCTTGCACGTGCCTGGGCCTGAAGTCTCACCAATGTCTGCATGCGCCTCAGCATATCAGCACTTTGCTTTCTCACAATGTGGCCCCTAACCAATGCTTGCAGCTTCACCAATGCTTTTAGTGCTCTCAATGCTCTCCTTGCCTTCCAATTTCATCCAAACACTTTTTTTTTCTCAAATATTTCCCATCATATTCTTATACACACCATCCTATAACTACCACATTCACCCAATCCCTACTTGAGAGGACCACTAACAAAATCAATTTCCATGAAGGAGAAAATCCAAACCCGAGAAAACATGTTTGCTACATGTTTAGTTTCGGACCTTAGCAAGGAAATCTCACATGCACAATCATTATTAAACAAACACACACCGTCAAAACCCATCCTATAATCATGTTCCTTTCTTTTCCAACAAAAATTTACGCTTGAATTCAATCTAAAGGTCTGTTTTTTTATTTTTATACATCATTTTATATTTTTTGAATTTCCTTCGTCTGAAAACCATCATTTTATATTGTTGCAGATTCATCACTACTCTTTATTCCTTGAACCTTCCTATGCTAAATTTCCCCTTGGGTTTGGTTAGCACAGCCAGCAGCAGAAAAGATAAAAATAGTTAAGTTCATTAGCCCAATGAAAATTGTAACATCATTCTCTCTCTAAATCCTTTTCAGACAAAAGAACGCATTATGGTCGGTTAGTGAGCTTAACTAGAGTTACTTGTTTCTGATTAAAGCTAGAATGAGTTTATCTTAAAGCAAGGTGAAACCCCTTTTTCTTTTCTCACAAAGGAGTGGTATTTTGCTCTTGTGATATGGCAAGACAATGACATGATCACAAATACTACCCTCATAGAAAGGCAAAAACAAGATTAGTGGTTACCAACCTGCTCTTCTCTCTCCTATTACAGTACATTAATGGCTACCCCCACCAATGAGTAGTTAGGGTCATGACCTTAGATGTGGTTGAAAATGGGCTGGCACAGGGCCACTAACCTTTGATGTTTTTTGGGAAGAGGGTCATTCTACTTTGCCTCTTGCAAAGGTAACTATCATAACTCACCATTCACCAACTATGTGGGCCACTCTTATGCTATTCACACACGTCCCATTTTCCTCTTTTCAGTCCCCCCACATACTCCTCCAATTCCCACACACTCAAATCCCAAAAATGGAACTTTTTCTTAAAAAACTTGAACCTTGCTTCCCACTTGCAAATCTTTACCCATAACAAAACTCTCTCAAACGGGTACCCAACTTCATTTCCCTTCCTATGCTATTCCTCATTATAATTTCGTTAACTTTATCTAAAGTGTCGTTCGTTTTTGTCAATCAAACTAATAAATAAGGCAAAAATATATTCAACAGAGAGCAACATTACATTCTCGAGATGTAGAACCAAGTTTATGAGATAAGCACTCAAACGCACATGGAAGATATGACTCAAAGTAATAAATCTAATTAAATGTTGCACAGCACGTGATAAGAAGATGTAATAATATTTGTTATTATTTAAGAGAAAAATCATGTCATGCGAACAGACAAGGAAAAAATGAATTTCTTCATCATATGTAAGGATATAAATTATCATTAGTCAAACATAAACTGTGCATAGAAAAGGTTAGAATAGTAAAATAAAAGGAATCTGCAATTTGAATATGATGAGATAATATATACATATAGCAAATTGTCAGCACTCAGTAGCAGTATCAACTCTGAGAGGACAGAGAGAACAAATACTTTCCAGAATCTTACTATAATAATAAAAAAAGTCATTAATTAATTATATAATAACAATGAATTCATATAGGATTTTGGAAGGAAGTAAAGGTGGGGTGTGGAGGTGGAAGGGGACCAATACCTATGTCCCCGGAACAGGTTGCTTTCAGTGCAAAAATTTATTTAAAGATTAGAAAAACATTTTAATTATTGAAAAATAAGCAATTTTGACCATCGTTTGTTCCCGAGGAAATCCATGGAAAAAATTCCATTTCAATAAAAAAAAATAGTCAAATAAATCGAGTCATATATGACCATGGAAGAATATTTTTCAAAAAAAATATAAACTGAGTCAGATAAACTTCGGAAAAAGGTATGCCCATGAAGAAAACAATTGTCTAGTCTTGGTATTTTTTTTTTAACTTACCAAGTAGCCACGGAACGCCGATTGTATATTAACGGCGGCAGTTTGCTCCGGCAACCGCAACTGGCTAACACGCGCCGCGGTGGCAGCGGGTCTTGTGCTGTTACTGGTACTTGTGGCGGCGGTGGCGCCGCTCGTGAGTCTGACAACCTCGGCTGCGGCGTGTGCAGCGGCCAGCGCGGCCTCGGCGACGGCGGCGGTGGCGGCGGCGACGGCGATGGCATGCTTGTTGGCGTCCAAAGAAGTGGAGGAATCAAAGTGGGTGTTGAAGGCAGAGGGGGGCGGTGGCGGCGGGAGTGACTTGTTCCGGGGCGTGGGCTTGAGGAAGGCCCATCTTTTCTTGGGGGGTTTGGAGTCCGAGGGTTTTTTGGCGCCGAAAATTCGACGGAGAAAGCCCATTGGTGAAGTCAAGTCATGGGTGGAGAGAGAAGTTAAGTGAGTTTAGTTAGAGAAAGAGAGGGAATGATAATGGAAGTTGCTGAAGAAGAGTGGAATACTTGGATTTTGTAGTTAGAGTGTCGGAGATTTGGACGTCTCATTTTGTTCTCCATTAACTTCACGCGCCTCTGCAACACCTTCTTCTTCACTCGCAATTCCCGTTTTGTTTTTTTCACCCACGCTCCTGTCACTGATTGTCTTATAAATTTATTAATTTCCTCGCTCAAACCTTATTGCATACTATGTAGTATACCACCAAATAAAGTTAGTAGAGTTGGTAAGAATTGAATTCTAGATATAGGTTTCGGATTAAAATTTTGTTAGTGCAATATGAGTATTCTCTTAAATTTAACTTGTGTGAATTAATTTTTCTGTATCACTAAATTTTATATTATATTGTTTCCTTTTGAGATCTTTTATGCATATAGATTGTTTGTGTAAGGCCTCCATTTTATTTCTGCTCTAAAGTTGGTGGGCTGCCCTTGTAAGTGGGCCTAAGGCCGGTCCAACGTATAAAGTCCTTAGGTCTGTCCTAATTCTACACTCACTCTCATTATTGCAAAAACTCAGCAACCGTCACCTTCTCCTTCCGCACTAGAGTTCTGCTAGGGTTCCTCCCCAAGTCTTTCGAGCTAGCTCCGAATCAGTTTCTACTCCACGTAAGTACCCTCTAGATCATCGGAGTTCCCTTTTTGCTTTCCCTTGTGTTTTTGCAGTTAGGGTTTGGTACTAATCTGCCCTGGTTCCGTGTACCTTCTGTTTTCAGCTCCTTAGTGCGTTCTAGAACTGCTGTGCTCCTCGGTTACGCGTCGAACGTCCTGTACGAACCCATTTTCAGGTACGGGAAGTTAGGGTTCCAGCTTTTGATGTTGTTTTGGTCGTTCTTGAGTTAGTTACTGATTTTATGAATGAATGCTTCGATTTGATGTGTGAGGATGCCTTGTATGCTTGGTTGGTTCACAAAACATGGTTGTTGCAGGCGAAACAGTGACGAGACCTGTTAATCTCGCCCAAGCGAGCCAGTCTCGCCTAAGCGAGACAATCAGGGATTCGCCCAAACTCCTTTTACGCGAGAGGTCGCCCAGGCGACCCGCTCAAAATTTTGAGCGAGCAGGCAACTCGCCCAGGCGAGAGGGGTCTCGCCTAAGCGAGATCCCGCGTTGTTCATGCCCCTGATCTTGTGCCCTCGCCTAGGCGGAGGGGGAACTCGCCCGAGCAAGACTTTCTCGCCTGAGCGAGACCCCTCAGCCTGAGCGAGGTGCTAAGCGAGACAGGGCTGTGTTTGGATGTCTATTGGTTCCTAAATGATTTGTTTTGGTTGAGTATGATTGTATGATGAGTGATATGTATATAATGGAGCATGAAGTATATTTGCATGATTCATGAATTTTAGATGATGGGTTGGTATGAGAATTGGCATGTGAATTAAATGAAACGGATAATATTAAAGTGGCATGATAACATGATGAGTTGGATCTTACTTACATGGATAAACTATGAGGTGTTGGAATGAGTTGGGTCTGGATCACGAAAGGCATTGGCTTCAAAGGTTGGTACGAGTGATGTATATCTATGCGTGGTAATTATTTTGGTTATATGAATGAGGTCGATCTGTGTCAGTGCATAATTCCTTGGGGTCTCTAGGTGAGACTTTCAGGGTTGCGCTTTAGTGGTCGGGACGTAATCCCATGGCCCCTGTTAGTGGGTGTCCATGGTGGTGCCCCATCTGTATAACTAGGTAAGGATTCAAGGTAAGGTTGTATCCTGACACTCTGAGGAGCCAGTTAGTCTCACCTAGAGTGGACTGACTCCTGTGGTGAGAGTAGCAGGAGGCCTGAAATCCATTAAAGGCTAACCTTGTGGTGAGGGAAATTTGATTCATCATAACACTTGTATTACATGGCTCAGGATCGAGCAGCTCGGGGTTGAGCAGAGGTATCCACCACAAGTGCAAGCATCCGCTGAATCCGCCTAAGTTATACGTATCCGGATGAGTCGAGTCGAGTTGTAGTGTATTGAATAAAGAGTCATAACATGTTTGGTTGTTATATGGATGTGAGATGATGAACATATATTTGACTGTATGATGCATATGTTGTTGGCTCTAGCTTACCCGTTTTGTTACATGGTTATGTTGTATGTGGTTGTTCTTTCTTGCGATGATCATCAACTTGGTTGATGGGAGCAGATAGGCGAGGTTCTCGTGGTCAACAAGGGAACGGCGATTCCGCTACTTAGCCATTTGGGCTGGATCTCATACTTCTTTCCTCCATGCTTTCTTTAGGGTTGTGGCCCCTGTATTCGTGGTTATTAGATTGTAAACTTTTAGATGAATCGTTATCCTGCTTTGTTGACATCGTGTTGTGCCTAGTTTTGTAGGGATGATGTTGAGAACCCTAGGACTGCGTTGTTATACTATTTTATGTGTGGTGTCTCTTTTAATTGCATTTATAAATTAAATGGGACGTTACAGTTTGGACGAATTTATTTGTAACGTCTTCTAAGAAACATATAATTTTTTTTCATAAATTGCTACTATGAACTAATTTTAATTTATAAAAGTAAATTTATTTATTTTACATTTCTATCCTATAAATTGTTAAACTCCTCTAACAATCTTCCTACGAATTGGACGTAATTACTACACTATAGGCAACATTTTCGCACCTGTATTTGTAGAAGAAAAAGATACAGATTTAAAAGAATAAGTCGATAAATAAAACGGATATTCTCAGAAATAAAATATAAGGATCAAGCTACCTCAATTTTAACTTTTACTGCATATTATAACTTTATATACAAAGGTAATTTTTTTGATTAAAATAAATTATGATTATATATATATAATGCATCAGTCTCTAGTATTTTGTTTTCCCAACTTATTAGTTTTTAATAGCGGTAAGAAATATCATAACAAAATTTGCCAAAATTATTATAGTTAAAAAATATTATAGTAAACAATAAATTAAAATTATTATAAAATTGAAACTTTAAATCAAGATAAACGATAGAAAATAGAGTTTAACCCATTATTTGATCCGATAGACTGTATATAAGAATGAATGAATGATATGAATTTAATAAACACTGTGAGACATTTATCTATATTTGTCTATTCAGAGTAGACGCGTGGAATTTAATATCTTAATAATCTGGCGAACTAATTTTGGGGTGACCGTGGAAGAAGATCAAGGATTTGACTGACACGTTGAGACTAAACTCTTTTAGCATTACAAATTAAAAATGTTTTTCAATGTATTTATATTCTTTAAGAAAAAGAAGAGAAATGGATAATAACATTTTCTATAAAAAAAATTGCATTTTTTTTTCCTTTTATCAATCTAGAGTTGCTTTCCTTTTGGTAACGAATGGAGAGAAAAGTGTTGCTATATGCTTCAGAATTTTGCAGTGTCGAACAAAACAAATAAAACATGACTCGTGCTTTGAGAAAAACTGTTGGGCCGGTTGTCAAATGAACTACACGCATTAAGTTACATGTTAAAATGATAATATGAGTCAGTACGGTTTGTTTAAGTCTCTCTGATACTTGATCTTCAAAATGCAAGTTCGATCGACTCGTTTTATTTTGAAAATGCGAACTCAAAAGTCTAACTTATCTCATATAGGTTCTGTGAGCTTACAGGTTGACTTGTTTTTATATTTTTTATTTTCTATAATAAAGTTTTCAGTGTCAATAAATGAAAATCTTCAACAATTCACAAAGTTAAACAAAGATTTTAGGAAGTTGAATAATAAATTGGTAATCCAACATTTTCATCGTATTCATATCCAAATTTTGACATACACGATAAATTCTTCAAATTTTAGCACATTCATAAATACATGACACTTGTTTTTTTCACTCATACAAGAATTTATATTGTTCATGCAAAAGTCAAGAAGGAAAGTAACCAACGTACACGACAAGTACAGTTTTTTTATGCGGGTTGCGTGCCAGTCCACCCCGTCCAGCCACTGGCCTGCGCAGACTGCGAGTTATGCAAGTCGGACTTTTGCGAGCAAACATGCTCAATATCTCGATCCAGGGCAAACTCATGGTAAAGCAAGGAAAGCACTCACTTTAAGCCTCCAAAGAAAGAAGGCCTCAAAATTTTTTTACTACTAGTATCTTTATATTAAATTAATTATAATATTATATTTAAGAAAAAAGGTCTAAAAAAGTTTTTTAGTACTAATATACCTCTATTAAATTAATTATAAAATTATGTCTAAGAAAAAAAAGGCCTAAAAAAGAAATATTGTACTACTAATATAGCTATATTAAATTAATTATAAGTCTATATTTGAGAATAAAATTTAATTAAATTATTATTAGTGTCGGTTAATTTTTATTAATAATAAATATGATATTCAATGAGTTAAAACCTTTTTTTAGTAAATTATAATTTTGTTTAAAAAAATTAATAATTAGTTATCTATAATTATCTATAATCAGTATTTATTAGTGTCGGTTAGTGTATGTTTGAGAATATTGTACTACTAATATAGCTATATTAAATTAATTATAAGTTTATGTTTGAGAATAAAATTTAATTAAATTATTATTAGTGTCGGTTAATTTTTATTAATAATAAAAATGATATTCAATGAGTTAAAACCTTTTTTTAGTAAATTATAATTTTGTTTAAAAAAAATAATAATTAGTTATCTATAATTATTTATAATCAGTATTTATTCTATTTTCTTCTATGTGACTTCTCTTGTCCTTCTTTTGCTATCTTCTAATCTAGAGTTCTTTTGTTATGATTTTGGCAAATTACAATCCTTGAATCAAATGTTGCTCGTGTTTACTAATCTTTTTCATCCTTATTTTCGGTTAGTATGATTTTTCTTTGTATTTGTGTTGCTATGTGTTTTTACTTCGTTTGTTGGATTTGTATTAGAATTAGAAATGTGTTTCTTTTGTCCAGTTTTATTTTTTTGTGTTTTTAGATTTACGAATTTCGAGTGATTTTTTGCGTATATCTTGACGAGGAATTGAAATTTTTCTACAAAACTATTAATTAGATAAGATTTAGTTTTTTTTTGTGTGGATAATAGATTAAGTTAGGAATAATTCAAAGTTGAGTTTTATGTAAAAAATAATTCAAATTTAGGAAAAAAAAAAGACTTGTTATGAGTTGAGAAGAACACTATTTTTTTAAAATTATTTTTATTAATTATTAATCTTAAAAAATGCTTCTAAAACAATTGAGACTTGAGAAGGAAAAGAGACGTGAGACTTCAAGACACTACAATTCTACTATCAAGTTCACTTTCGTAACAACCACCAGAACCAGGTTTTATTGTCTTAACTCATTCATTTTATATACTTGTCTTTAAGAGTGTTTAATATATTATAATTTTTTATTTTATATAAAAATATATACATATGTCAATTAGAAAATTTGAATCAGGCTATTCAAAATTTGAGAAGAAAAAAAAAATTGAGGCTTTAATTACATCATGAAATAATCTATGAATAAATTTATGAAAATAGATAAATAAATGAATTAGAAAATAGAGGTGAATGCTCTTTGAATGAACAGATGATAACAATATATATATAAGTGAAATCAACAATAGAAAAAAAGGAAGGAAAAAGAAGTAGTTAGTGATAAGGTTAATTATGATTCTTAAATCCATGGTAATGAGGAGGAGATTGATTATACTCTTTATAAAGATATATATGATCCAAGCAAATTGAAGAATATTTGATACATATTTGAGAGATTGGTAGAAAAGGGTTCTATTAAGATCAATCAATGATATAGATTATCTTAACGGTATATATTCTAGGAACTTTCCTTTATCAAATTATATTCAAAGGCCTCATTTTTTACATCAAAAAATGTTTGAAAAATAAATTTAAATAAAATGGCTCATTTTTTAAATTTTTTTTAGACCTCTGAAACTCTTGAGTCGTCCGTGTCTCGACCCACCCTATGTTTTTTTGACTTGTCTGCGGACTGATCTGTTGGACTAAGCGCACATTACCACCCTAGTGTTTGTTATGCTCACGTTTATATCTCACCCATTTAAGGTTTTATATTCAAAATAAGAAGAAAAAAAACTAATGTTATTTTATATTTTCTTATGTCTTGTATGTTTTAAACAATATACATGGATAAGAATTATCATTATCTTTCCTCACTCTGAATAAATATTGCCTAAAACTTATTTGTATAACGCTATCGATTGAAAAAAAAAATTAAAACAGATAATCTAACCAAAATAGGAAAGGTCCATGTATTACCCTCTACCAGAATAATAAATATAAAGGTGCTTCTGTATTTTATTTTCTATTTTCTACTAGCTAAACATATGTTTTGGGCAATAATTATTCTTTCAGTTCAAGCAAGGAGAGAGGCATGGTACCATCTTGCTTCTCTAAAATTGGCCAATAATTATCATAATTTTTGTTTTATCTTTTTCAGTTCTTTATGGAAGAAAAAACATTCTTTGCAATGCCAATTCAGGCGATCGTGTGGCCCTTTTAGTCGTGATCACTTTATACAAAAAAATAACAAGACATTTTGGTTAATATGGTTGGTATGGAAGTTGAGTTTTGCAAATACCAGTTTACCGTTTAGTTCTGACGTTGGTTAAGCACAATAATGAAAAGTCGGCAAATACAAACGCTATAAAAAGACACAATAAGCAGTCAAGTCAATGAATGTGGCTTGGCTATAGGAAGATTCTGTATCTGGAAAGTCAACAAAATTAAATAAGGTAGTGTACTATATAATAGAACTGTAAAGTAGTCAAATTAGAATAACACATGCGTGGAAGCAGGAAAATACAGCACCCGAAAGGTCATGAATTGATTCGTTAAAATGATATCAAAATTCAAACCACTGTAAAATCATTAAAAAAGAATGACATTTCTATACAATATCAGTATAAAAATATATATATCAACTAATTAACCATAACTTTAAAAATAATTAATATAAAATTAATACACTTTTCATACTACAATTTATAATTAAATATCGGTACAAATTCTTTATATCGCTACACAAATTTATCGAAGAATCATGTTCAAAATACAGTTGGGGCAAACTGACACATGGAGATCCGAGACCCATCAAATTTCTAAAAGATGAAGGGGGAGGGGAGCAAATAATCTGAAAATTGGTGGTTTCCGATAACGAAATATCTCCTTACCAAATTCAGAAAGATATATAATAGACTACAGACACAACACAAGTCAATGATCTAAATGACCAATATTTGGACAGGGTCCCGAGTTTCGGCACAATGTCCCACCTTGAATTTGTATCACTTAATATAACAAAGTCATGTGCTCGTGTCACAAGCGAGAGGATCCAGATCCACTAGTAATGTAACCATATCGTGCTATAGAGTTATCCAATTAAGAACCCTGGATTAGCAAGATAAATAAGAACAAATATAAAGCTATGCAACTTTTTTAAATGATCATTTGATCACAGTTAACTTTTAATATTTTCCATGTGTATATTAATTATATAGTCTAAATTTGTATTTCTCGCATTATGAAAATAATAATTACTCTTACTATACATCAACTTAACAGTGTATGAGAAGTTTCTTAAAAGAAAAATGTATCAAGAATTTTCAGAATCATCAAGCAGAAAATCTCTAGGGCCTCCAAAACTTTTTCTCGTTCAGATTAGCAAGGAAATGTTTTGAATCGTATTCCTTGTAAAAGCAACAGAACAAAAGTAATTCATTTCAAGTAATAAGAGGATAAAAAGGAATGTATTATCTACCAAAAAATATGGATGTATTTGTAGATTTTTGTTAACTTTCATTCAAAAAATTTGTGTAGCCATCGCATTCGATTATGTAATGTTCATATGAGCTACACAATATTGTATGATGAATGTTTGGTTATGTACAAAGAGGGAAGAATGATTCTGTTTCAATGCTAACGACTAGATCAATCCGCACTGTACAGAAAAACACACTGGTACAATCAGAAGAGCATTAGAGGAAAATGATTTAACCATTTTATTCCGTTGTACTTCATGCAGACTCAGAACTTCTGTATCTATGGTCATACAGCAAGAACGACGACGAATGAGGATTTTGGATGTCAAGATCCATTCCCTGCAACCAATATGCCCAGAGCAGATTTAAAAAGTTAGCTGACATGAATCTTCCTACCAAAAATCTTTCTATTTTTTCAGGGTGGGGGTGACGCTGATTGGTTTTGACCAAGAAGTGTTTACCTGCCGCATCTGATTATTGCTCGGCATGGACTCAAGATACGTGCTCTGGATTATAGGCTCCTGAGTAAAAATTTCTTAAAATGTTATATTATATACACATGGATGTTCCACGTATGATAAAAACACTGGATGACTACAAAATTGAACACCTGCAATAGTTGAGATTGACCAGGAGAATCCTGTGGGTTAGAAAAGATGTCTTGCGGTTGCATCATGGTAGAATTAGATTGACTGTCCACCATAAGATTAGTCTGCTCACACATGCAGTGCACCACTTGATTGCCTTCAAAACTGTACAAACCCTGTATCACAAATGAAAGAATCAACAAATGTCAGTCTCTTTGGCGCGTGTATGTAGTATATACACAGATATAAAAAGAGACAACTTATTATCTCATAAAGTTGAGCACCGAATATGTTGATAATTGTAAATAAATAATTGATCACAGTATAAACTGTCATATCTGATAAATGATAAAAGATGACCTGCAGAATCGGATTTGGTGCTGCAGGCTGAGATGAAACATATGTAGAGGGGGGCCTCGAAATACAGATATCGGTATTTTGCGGTGATTCTTCTACATTCAAAATCCTGTCAGAATCAGCTCCACTACATGTCACGGTTGTTAAGTGCCCCCTGCCTGACGTGGCTCTCCTGTCTTTTCCACTATTTGCGCTGGTACTTTCATCCTGATCCTCAATAACATGATCATTCGGAAAGATCTTTGCAGGCTCACTTTCTGAAGCATCTGCATCAATATTAAGTGAGGTGACAACTTCACCTTCAGCTTTCGGTGTTAAGATTTTCTCCACTCCTACCATCACTTCATCAAGTTGCCTCATAACAAATTGATAGGCCTCCTCGGATTCAGACGCTCTTGTTGACAACTTGAGCAGTCTGTGGCACAAGTCTTTGTAACAGCTAGCAACAACCCTTTTAGGACTATCTTGCATTTTACATTGCTTAATCTCTCTACGATTTCCCATCCTCGCATCTTCAGTCCATCTCTGCAAGATGTACTGAGGTGGAACTACTTTTATGTTTCTTTGATCAAGAACTTTAAGCGCGTGATCACACAGAAATCCAACACGGTCAAACTTCATACAACTGCAGACAACTGTGTCATCAGAGGAATTGAAGGTGACACTATATTGTCTATTATGCCCAAATGTATTTGCTTTGTACTGAAACAATGATCCATTTCTACTGTGTTGATTAACAATAACATTCAAAGACTTCTCATATGCTCGCTGAAATACTTCAAACGCTCTTGGTGTATAAATATTACTTGCATGCTTCAACAGAACCACATTACCCATTAGCCTTGGCAAAGACCTGCTCATTACATCACTAGCTTCTATTTCTTTATAACGTTGTTCACCTACTACCATTTCAAAATGCTTAAAAAATTGAAAGACATCAAGGTCAGGATTTAGATAACTTCTAAACTTATGAGACAAAATCTCAGCTAAATGAAAGCCTTTGATGTCTACAAAAAATGTATTCCGACCAAAGACAACAGCCCATTTCTCTCTTTCTCTATACATCCATCTCAGCCATTCATTTTGCTGCAGATTATACTTCTCTAGCATAGTTTCCCAAGAATGAGTAAATTCCTCCTCATCCTTGGGGTCATAAATACTGCTCCGCAGATCATTTGCAAAAGATTCCGCATCCTTTACAACATGGTTGAGGTGTTTCAAAGTGTTCTCATACAACTGCCATACACAAGTACAATGGTCTGTGTCAGGTAAAACTGTATTGACTGCTTCAATGATTACAGCTTCTTGTTCTGTGAGAATGGCCTTTGGCTTTTTCCCAGACATAGCATTAATGAAAGTTCGAAATAACCAAGTAAATGATTCAATGGAATCATCATATAGAAAAGCAGCAGCAAATATTAATACTTGTCTATGATGGTTAACACCTAAAAACTGTATAAATGGCCGAAAATCTTCATTTGTTTTGCAAATTGTATCCAAACAAATGACATCTCCAAAGTGATCATAATCCACGACCATACTGTCATCAGCCCAAAAAATATTGCTAACCTTGTCATCAACATCAAGCTGTATGGCATAAAAAAATGTCGGATTTTCAAAGTGCTGCCTTTGGAAGTAACCAAGCAAATGCCCTGCTTCTCCTTCCCTCATATCTCTTTCCCTTGCACAGTGAAGATAGTTGTCATAATTCACTGAAAGTATATCAAGAGATTCACGTGCACTTATTTTTTTATTCAACATATCTAATGCTGACTTTGATTTAGGTCCCAAACTATTGTTTGGTTCAGCTTCCACAGCATGAGCAACACTAAATTCATTTAGCAAGTTTACCACGTTAGCATTGTTAGGGTTTACATTGTCATGATTATGTTGTACTTCAAAATGGGTGACCTGGTACTTTCCATTTGGCTGCCGAGTGACGATCATATGTGCCAAGCAGCCAGTTCTCGTTTCCTTCCTATGCTTCTTCACATTGACATCCCTTTTGTCTTTCCTGCGGTATCCCTCTTTGGAGCAGGTAAACTTCCTAGACACCACCTGACCATGCACCTTACTCCTATTTATCCAATCTTTTCTAACATTGAAACCCACCAATCTGGCATACTTATTATAGAATCGGTATGCATGATCATCAGACTCGAATTCTGTACCAATTCCCAACACAGTATTTGTGCTGAGTACATTTTTTGATGGAGGACAAGATTGATTGTCACTAGCATGAGCAATGTTTGGACTACAATAGTTCTGCTCCACATTCAAGTCCAAGTTATTGGACATCTGAGGTCCAACATCAACACCAACTTCATGCAAAATACCCAACTCATTTCCATCCCCGTCCATTGAAAACCTTCAACCAATTGGGAGACGAGCAAATTAATGATAAACCTTTATAAAAGTCAACTAACTCACCATACTCACTCATACTGATTGAATGATAGTGTAAAAAATGCATACAGAATTTATTTTTAACTCAATTTGCCTAGCTCTTTAAAAAAATATGGATCACGAAATAAACCCAACAATTGTGAGAAGTTCATGCTAAATCAACAAATAATTGTTTCAAAATCCACTTAATTTCACTTTGCAATTTGCACAATGACGTTCCACTGTGAGAATTACAATCAAATGTAGCTTTATCCCGAGTCAAGATCAAAAGGTGGCACTGTAATTTTTTGACTGGATCAAAATTTATCATCAATCGTGCTCATCAAACATTATGCAGCTATTGTTATTCCAGTGCAAGAAACCTTACCAGTAGAGAGACGAACTAAGTAGCCGAGGAACCTAAGATGTTGTAGCACAATTAGGGTTTGAGACGGAGCAAGTGATCCAGGGAAGAAGCAAGATATCATGTAAGGAAGGCACGAGACGGTCCATGACCTTTTTGGGATATGATCGAATCAAAAATTGTTATGTGTTGAATCGAAAGAAAGACGCATTCGAATACACACAATTGCAGAAATATGTGAATTATTGGTGCTTCCATCCCCGAGAGTTGGTGATCGCGAAGAAAGACATGAAATGGCAACCCTGCAAACCCTAACAAGATGAAAATCGGAGAAGACTACTGTTGAAACCCTTCTGATTCTCTTCATAGAAAATTTACAGTTGTGACGGTGAAAATTTTTTAAGAGTAATTAGAACATCTAATGTCCTTATAGTAAATTGTTTTTTCTCTTTTATAAGATATTTTATTAGATTATTCTCCTTCTACTCTCTTCTTATATTAAATGTATATTCTATATAATATATATAATATAATTTCATTATATTTTTTTGGAATATATTTTTCATTTAAAATATATTTTAGGAATTGATTTCTACATAACTCATCAAATAAATATAATATAATATAATAACAATTATATTTTATATGTAATATATAATATAATTTAATAAGGAATTGGTTTATTTATATAAGTATTAGAATAATATAATATGCATCCAAAGAAAATAATATACTAATTCGTTAAAAATTTTGTTAAAAACTTTTTAAATAAAAAAAATATAAATTCTTTCACAGAATTACTACAAATATAATACTATTAGAAAAAAGAGGAATAGAAATGAGAGGAGGATCGGGATGAGCAGAAGATGGCAATAATGGTGCAATGGCAGTGACGACAAAAAGAATTTGTGGGTAACATATTTTATCGATGAATGATACTAACAAATAGAACTTGTGTGTAATTATTAATGATATTTATTGAAAGAAATTTATGAAGAGATTGTATTCATTTTTTAACTTTCTCTAATGATAATTTATATTTAATTAGTCAGATTGTATTCATTTTTTTTTTGGATGTGTCAATTTGATACTCGTTTTTAAAAAAAATGTAAATTGAGTTTTAATTTTTTAAAAAAATATCTATATTAGGTTCCTTTTAGAAAAAAACTAGTAACTATCATTAATGATATTGATATTTAAAATGACTTACAAAATTAAATATTTATATTTATATTAAAATTTAGTGGTAAAAATCATAAATAAAATTAACTGCCTTAATTTTTTTTTTGTTGAAAGGGATATAATTGAGAAATTTTTTCAAAGGTTGAGACTCTAGTGACACCTCTTAAAAAACATACACCGAATTGACACATCATCCGAATTAAACTTAAAATTTAATAATGATTACTTTACTCACGAATTTCTCTAATAATTGATAAATGATTTACCAACATATTTTTGTTATTATTGACAAATTGTGTTTATCAATAATATATTATTTTCTTGTAATGTTTATTAACTAATGTCGAAACAAATTTAAACTCTAAAAAAAATTTATTATAAATTTTTATTAACAATAAAAATTATTTTAAATACTATTTTTTCTTTTATAAAATTGTATTTAATTTAATTAATATAATGACTAATTATATTTATGGCTAAATTTAGTTGTTATTTAATGATTTTATTATAATAATGTGCTTTGCTATTTAGAATTTGTCACAACCAAAATTAAAATTATTACATACAATTAATAATTATTAATTACATATTAATATTAATTTTTGTTTTAATAAACACATGTGATAATTATTAATAAAACATTTAATATTTTAACTGTTATAATATTACAATGAAGTTTAAACAAAATAATCGAATTTAAAAACTATTCAAACAAAATTGACAAAATTAAAAATTTTCTACTAAGTACAAATATTTTTCTTTATCATACTAAAAATTAAATCTATCAATTCTTGTTGTATAGAATAAATTATTTATCTAATATTTTTTATTTAATAGTTGAGAATGGCATATGTAGATTTTTTTTTAAAAAATATTGTCTTTCTTATTTATTTTAGCTTGAGAGTAGAATGTTTACTAAAAATAATAATAACATTATTTATATGTTAAATTATTGTAGTAAATTTAAATGTTTTCTTTTATATAACTTTTTTATGAACAAATTTGTTATGCACAAAAATTGTAATTAAATAACATTTTAATTTTGTATTGTTGGGTGAATCTTAAGATAATATATTTATAAGATCTTTTTTAAATTTTTTCATTTTTATTCAATGTGAAACTTAAACTCGCATTTCTGACAATGAAATTCTGATATACATAACATTTTTGTTTCAAATTTAATAGATCGAATGTATTATGAGTTATTAAATTTACCTTTTAAAATAAAACATATGCTTGAAATACAAATGTAGAGTTTTAGTGTATTATTATAGTTTTGTGTGTTACATTTTTTTGTTTATTTTTTAATTATTATTATTCATAAATATTAAATCATATAATATAATTATCATAAGAATATTATACCACTGTAATTTGTTCAATTATGCTCTTTGTTCGGATTTAATTATAGTGAAAAGTTTGAATAGAAGGTTTGATGTTTTTTCATGGGATTTCATTCACAACATACGAGTTGAATTAAAGACAGCTGACTCTACTACTACTACTGCTTTTTGGTTCAATAACCAAATTATAAAAATATTATCCTATTTTCATCTCATTTATTAGTTTTAAATATTTATACGGTGAATGGTCATTAAAATGTTTTTTACATTTTTCTAAAATAAAAAATAGTGAAGATAGAATTATATGTAGTCACTCAATAATTGTATAACACAACCATAACTGCAAGTTGCACTTTTCACAGTTACATTTTGCATAGTAAATAAGTAAGTGTGCTTGCATGTACCCTACCTTCCCGGAAAAAAATATAAGTAAAAAAGGAAAAATAAATAAATTTAAAAAAGGAAACTAAAAGCAAAAAATCAATTAAAAAAAATAGTTAATTTTTGTTGTCGGAAGGTGGTGGTGGAGCCGTCCAATACTTCTTGACCGCAAATAGAAGTTTCTCCCTCTTAAGATTCCCATCTTCATGGTCGACAATTATACTGTCCCATTCCAATCCATTCACAATGTTCTTTACTCTGACCAGCATGTCAACATCATCTCGTATGATAACACATCCTTCAGGTCGAACAATCCTATCCATTTCTAACAGAATGTCTTCCAACTCACATCTACAACACACAATTTTTTGTTAGTTGCATATTTTACGTTGTCAAAACCTCTTCTATGTCTTCTTAACCAACATATTAATTACCTGTTACTGTAAAGACTGAACACTGAATCAGCATGAATTAGATCATAAGTTCTAGGATAAGTAGACATTGCTTCACACCTGCACCACAACCAAACAATTCATTCGTGCATATTATATATAGAGAGACATTCATCAAACATGCGAGGAGATATTTTTTTCTGCTATTACCAGTCATGATATATTCCAATCAAGCCACGTTCGTATATTGATCCAAGTGTGTCAACCTTCGCCTGAACAGGAACCACATTCATGACCCAAACAGGGTCCTCAATTAGTGCAGCAGCAAATCCACCCAAATAAGCATTCATATCCAAAATATTACGGTATCTCCCGGTTCCTAGTAGTTTGTTCACTGTCTTGTAATACGATACCCTTTTCTTCCACAGCTCATAATTTTTTGAAAAGGTTTCTTCTGTAACCCCTTCTATGGTACCCCTGAAAATCCTGGGTGGGGTGGATTTCAATCTCTTCGGCCAATCATCCACCACCCCACCCGAAGTCTCTTCTTTGTTTGACACTTCAGGAAGACGACTCAAACATGTCTGCATATCGGTATACCTGAAGATGACCAAAATAATATTATAAAAGAAAATTCAAAAACACATGGCACCACGATCAACAACGGTAAACAGAAGACATGCAAGGAGGTTGGACTAACCAGGCTTTGTCAGGGTCATTTTGTGCAGTGCAAAAAGAGCGGTTTTGTGCGAGCTTACAATGTAAATGGTTCTTGGGTTTCTGCCAGATAGCTATATCATCCTTCTCCACTAGCTTGTTCCAGCAAAGGCTTTTGGCTACCTCCTCAATCTTGGTCTGCTCTTGGTTCAAATCCTTCTCCGTTCTTTGCCACCCTTTCCAGTATTTCTTCCAGTTGATTGGTGGCCCAGACAGAATCCAATACCCGCCAGGGCGTAGAACTCGATCCACTTCGTTCAGAAAAACTCCATCTATTTCAACAAGTCAAAAATACAACTTAACCCAAGGTCTGAACGAAACATATATCATATAGTTTGTGGTTTGATGATGTAGCATGTATAATACCATATTCAGCCCATGGGATGAGGCAGCGAGAGCAATGGGACATGTCGAAAGCTCTTGAAGGGAAAGGTAGCCTCTTAGAGGCAAGAATTGCAATGAGTGCAGGAACTCCACGCTCAAGGGCAAATTGAACTTGTGCTTCGTGGGTGTCCCTTGGTGCAATTGACAACGTTTGTATATTGCGTGAGAGAAGATACGCTCCCCAACTAGCCACCTGCGTGTACACTATTCATTAGTAAGACTGTAACATTCTCGTCTATCATTTCCAAATGTTTTTAAACAACCAAAATAGGTCAACTACAACCATTGGCTCCAACCCATTTTTTATATGCTTTAAGAAAATCACCAAGCCAAAACAAATTTTGTCCAACACATCCAATTAGTTTCGTCTTCTACTTTCTTACTTCATGGATAATGTGAAGTTTTTTACTTCATTCTTCTCCTATACCTTTATTTTATTGAAAATTACCTTTTTTAATAAAAAATTCAACACGATGACTCTTTAAGTCTTTTAATTTTTAAAAAATATAACAATGAAACTGTTTTTATAAGTTCAAAAAAACTCTTTAATTATATAGATTGTATATTGACTGTAAAATGTATTAGGTATAAATGAAAACTGTCAATGTTTATTTATTTACGATTTTATTGTTAACTAAATATTAATAATTGAAATTTTATAATAAAGTTTTTATTAATATTAAAATAAAAAAAAATCATAAAAATAAAACGGTCGATACATAATAAATATTTTGAGCTGTAACATACTAATGCAGCTTAAAAAACCGAAGTGTGGAAAGTTTGGTCGGAAATTTAGTATTAAATATAAACAGTTGAGGTAAAAGAATAGCAGTTAGAATTAGTTTTAGTTGACTCCATTCTCGAAATAACTTAGAACGTGTGAATGGAACATGCCTTAGTTTTACACAATATCCAACGCGTACTCCGCATATAAACATTAGAAGCAAATGCTATCTCACTTCTTATTTCGGAACCAACTCACTTGTGACGTACACGCTTAAACTTTTTCTTAACTTTCCAAATTATCTCTTATTTACTTTTTTTAGTATAATAATCATAACTATTTTAATATTTTAAATAAATACTCACACAAAATAAATCCTTTTATTATTAATTACATGATGCATACTGTAAAGCTATTACGCAAAAAGAGTTATTATGAGTTCATCAAATAATTATAAAAATATTTATTATTAAGCGTGTCTCTAGAAAAAAAAAATTAATATCTATTTAAACAAACAATAATTACGAAGGATACAATAAAGAAGAGTATAAATACATCCTAATCAATTAAATAGGTTGAATTGTATGACGAAGATAAATCAAATTCAAGATAGGTATTTAAGATTTGAATTGCCAAATTTCCATTAACAAATGTAACCAGTATGAATGTGTGCAACTTTTTACAATATTAAATCTATTGTCCAAAAATAAAACAGATGGCTAATAATCATTAATTTGTATAAGAGTTACTTTGAAAAGTATGAGCAAAGTTAATTTTAATTGATTAATTAAAATTAAAAATAATAAGGGAGAAAACAGTGAGAGAAGGTTTATTACCCCACAGCCAGTGTCCAGAGCAGTTCTAATGGAGCCGTCTCTAAGATTAATCAACTTTCCGATGTCCTCAATGTAAGCATCGGCACCGTTGGGGAAGGTGGTTCCGCCACCGGGAAAAACGAAGCGCTCGCCCTCGAAGCGGATCCAGTTCTGCACGGCCTTCTCCACGGTGAGCTCACGGTGGGGGACGTTAGCGAACCACGCCCGGTCTCTACTCGCGGGCCAGGGAAAGGGATTTCGATATCCGTGAGGGGCAGGAACCCTACATTTCAAGGGCTCCTCGGGGCAGTGCCTCTCTCGGTATATCATTCTGTGCCGCTTGTACCCTAGAGACCGTTGAGGATCCTCGCAGGGCGTGTACTCACTGAAGTTGGCGCTGCAGCGTGGGAACGTTCTAGAAGACTGGGCAGTGTGGTGGTTGCACGATGCGGAGAGGGAGAGGGAAGCGGTGGTGGCGGTGGTGAGGAGGGGCGCTCCTTGGTGGTACGCGGCGAGGAAGTAGGAGGCGATGCAGAGAAGAGCAATGATGATGAAGAAGGTTGGCGTTTTTCTTACGTTGAAAATGGTGGGGGAAGAAGAATCAGTGTTGGCCATGGCTATTTGGATTCTTGTAATAGAAAAGATGGTAATGATGTGCATTTATATATGCAAGCAAGCGCAGTAAAAAACAAGATTTAATTCACTCTTCCTATGTATCTTTCTTTGTAACACAAGACAACTCAGGTCATCTCCTCAGTTATTAAAATTACTTTCTTATGTTATGACTTTTTTTCATATATTCTTGACTAAATTATATACTGTTTTAAAATATATAATTTTTTTATTTTTTTATTCACAATATACCTCTCAAAAAGAAAAAAAATATATACTTTTTAGTTTTATAGCGTTTACTTTTCAATTTTCATATTTTAACTAGTTAAATATTTTTTGTTGTATTTTTCTAATCATATTTATAAAAGAAATTACTAATACCTTTAGAGATTTTTGAATGAACACTGTGTCATAAATTTTTACTTGGGACCACTTGTTTATTCATACTTGAACTGTATACAGAAGATTTATGGTTAATTGCACTAAAATAAAACATAATCAATATTATATTTATTAAAATAATGAATTTTCAAAATTTAAAATAGAAGGATCAGAATCACCGTACATATCAGAGTTTGAAGGGAATTAAAATTAAATTTAATATATATTTTGCAATTGATATTTAAAATAATAATAAAGAAAATATTTACTGAAAATTGGGTTTATTTAATAACTCTTGATTGGTAAATTCAATGGTTAATATATGGGGAGATTGGCTAATACTCTTTTAGATGATTACACAATTGGTATCGCGCTTTCAAATATACACTTTTTTTTTAAGATAGTTTTCTTTTCCAAAATATTTTTCAACAAAAAGAAAATAGAAAAGGAAGAAGAAGAAGAAAGTAATCGAATTGAACATTTATACGGCAAGACATTTTTTTATTAATAACAAATTTTGAAGTGACTAAAAGTTATTAAACAATATCATAATTGATTTAAATATTGACTTATAAAATAAAAAAAATATTATTATTTTATTATGGATAAAAAATTATAAATATTCGTTAAATTTATTATTAATTAATTAAAAATTAATTTAGAAATCAATATTTTTTATATCAATTTTATTTGATAGTTAAATCTTTTAGTTAAATTTTATAAATTAATTTAAAGATTAATTATTTTAATAACTAATAATTTTTTATTTTGTGATTTAGTATCTAAATTTGTGATTACAGTAATTAATATTTTTTAGTCACTAAAATTGATTGTTAATAAAATATTTTCTTGTAGTGTGTATAAATTTGAGTTAAAAAATGTTCTTAGGAAAAAAATTATTATTTATAATTATTCTATTAAAAAAAGTATTGTTGTTTATAAAAAATAAGTTTTTTATTACTTTACGCGTAATATTTGTTTTGGAAAGTTTTTATTTATTAAAATCGTATATATTAAATGTAACTAATTATTTTAACATAAATAAAATATTGTGTAACATCTATCTTAAATGCAAACTGGAAATGTAAATACATTTATTGCATAAGAAAATGAAAATTATTAATGCAAACTCTTACGAAAGAAAATGTACTTTTAATAATTTTGTGAAACATAATTCCAAATTAATGTTAAAGAGAAATATTTATTACTTCACAAGTATAAAAATAGTTAATCGCTTCTTTAATTTCTTTTTAAGTATAGTGTTTATTAAAAAAAATTAACTATCATTTTTTAAAAATAAATTAATTGTTTTTTGTTGATTATATATTTATCATCCACTTCATTTTTAATTAGTTTATATCTATATTATTTATTGTAAAAGTGGAGTGAAAAAAAAAAAGAATTTTACAAGATTTTGTTAACGTAAAAAGAAAAAAAGGTTTTATGTTTTTTGGTCATTACAGTAAACCTTAAACGGCTTTTTGAAAAAAGAGTGAAATGGATGCCTTCGTACTGTCACTGGAATCACTCAAACTCATTCAAGTCCAATTAAATTCAATAGTTTCGTATCAAACGCGTCAATGGCATTGTTTTATGAAAAATTAATGAATTTAATTTGTATCTATCCTCTCATTAAAACCGAACATCATAAGACTGGCTCGTTTTTACGTAAGAGTTGTGAAACGGTAATTGAAAGGGAGTAGTAGATGTTGGATCCATTAGAAAAGTTTAAATGTTGTTTAAGGAAGAAAATTGACGAATTATTACCACAAACGCCACTTTAATCATTTTGTGGATGGTTTAGAATCATATATCGTACAATTTATAGAAGGTATTAGTAGATGGGGAAATCATTTTTAAAATAATAAATAAAAAAAAATACTATCTTTAAAATGGAGAATGTCTTTGAATAAAACCTGAAGTGACCAGAGGATAAAAATGAAAACATAAAAATATATGTAGAGAGATTATTTAACTTTAATGATGAAAATATGTCAAATAATTATAACAAAAATATATTAAAATAATTTTTTCATTTGTGATTATATTTATCGCTCACTTGGTTCTTATTTCTAAATATTTATTTTCGATATACAATGAATAGTGTATCGAAGAGAACGATATGTTTAGTAATCTAAAGCATAAGGCATGTATGGTGTTTTTAAAGTTTTAATTGTTCAAAAAAAAAAAATGGCCTACAAAATCTTATATTGTATGATAGCTGTTTGAATATACTTGACAAATAGATCACAGTCAATAATGATTCTCAATTCTTAACCTGAAACTAAATACATAAATATGACTAATAATAAGTATTATCTTCCATGTGGTCATAAATATCAAAATAGTGTCATCATTATACAACTTTAATAACACAAAATTGATTTTATATATCTAAGTTCAAATATAAACTTATCAACCTTGCACCATATACTAAACCCCTAAAGAAACAATCCTTTATCACTATTTCAACCATCAAATGTTTTGACACCAAAACATAATTTTAGTCAAATTAAATAAGATTTTTGTTTTTTATCTTGATATGGTGACGATTTTATTAATTTTCTTTGACTATCTTAAATATTTACTTAATTAACATTTGTTACTTATATCACACGTTTTTTTTTTATTAATTAAAAAGTTAATTTTGACTTATGACATGTCATTTATTATTTATGTCGTGACTAATATATTATAACAGTTACCATCTTTTTACTAAATAAGTTACATTGACTTTTAAAAAAAAATATATATAACACATAACACAAATTCTAAATAATTTGACAATGTTGAAGAAAAAACCCATCATAATACTATAATTAAAAAATTACTTAACCTTTTAACTATAAACACATTGTCAAATTAAAAAAAATCATCATATTATTATTAAAGCCTAAGCAAATTTAAAAAAAAATAATCATCAACATAATATGACTAATATATTAAATTATTATTATTCAATTTCATCAAAAACATCACGTAATTGTAACAAAAACATTAGATAATTTAATGACCCAATTAAACCAATAAACTTCTCATTGTTGCATTTATTCCTAGCCCGCATTTGATATCAAAGCCTATTATAAATACTTTTACAAATCGAATGAAATATATCGACTGAAATAATATCATTGGATATGATTTCTCTGGTATCAAATAGAAAAAGAAAAAAACTATGTGTTCGTATTTCAAAAATATTTCTTTTAAATATTTGTAACATTCAAAATACTACATTATATTACATTTTTTATAAATAATAATTTAGTGTGTTGATTAAATATCTTTCACGTTTTTGTATTGATTATATTTCTTTTTGTTTCTCACATCAAATTATTTTAAAATTTAATTTATGTATAATATTTAAAATATTTCAATATCTTTAATATTAAAATCATTTAAGTACGAAAACTTAATTGTCATACTGATATACAGTAGTAATAAAATGTTGATGAATATTTACTATATAAAATGTATACATTACATTTATAACATTTTTTTTTTCAAAACGAATAAAGATAACACTAATAATAAATACAATTAATTCTAATAGAAAATAGAAAAACATGATAGTAAAATACTATTGCAACCTGAAGAACAAAATGCCACTGGGGTGAAAATTACACATGTAGAATAACAATTATTGAAATATAAAAAAATAAAGATAATATTACAAAAAAAATATACTTAAAGATACACCGTTTTCATATTAGAAATAAAAATAAAAATAAAGTAAATTTATCATGACTTACGGAATAGATCTTAAAATTCAAAACACCCAAAACAGAAAATAATTAGATCTTATAACATAATAACGGTAAGAAAGGAATATACATGTAATTTTTCGAGGTTAAATATGTTTTGGTTGTTTTATTTTTTTTAGTAAAAATTACAATTAACGTGTTGATTTAGTTTTTTTAATAAAATTTTATTAAATTTATTTAATATTTTAATTATATTTTATTATATTGTTTATATTATTCAACCCTCGTTTTAATAATAATAAAAAATATATTTAAAATGTTAAATAAATTTTATAAAAACATTAGTTTAAAAAATTGAATATATACTTTTCTAAAATTAAAAAATTAAATTGATTCAAAAGTTTCGTTGAAGTATAAAAACATATTTATCACTTTTTTTTATTACATCGAGACCGATAGTTGAAAGTTCTGGTACATCAGTTACTTCCTGTGAGGGTTTTAGGCAGAAAACACAGGTTTAAGCTTGGAGAAAAAGGGTAGCTTCTATTCTCTGCCTCCCGCCATGGCCGACGAAGACTATGATGACATGGACATGGGGTTCTCTCTCTTTCTCTCTACTTTAATGTCTCACTCATTTGCACTCACGGACTAACTAGGATTTTACCAAATCAATTTGTGTATTGAAATTAGGGTTTATGGAAAGCTGTAGTAGTTTTTTTTTTTTTTTTTTTGTGTGAATATTCAAGCGTGTGTTGTAACCTGCGTATTTCTATTGAATGATTTCAAATGCTCATATGTGGTGTTTGATGATCACATTTGTCTTTTTCTTCCAAGAGTCCGCCAATAAAATATGTTTCATGCTTCAATTGCAGAGATAGAGTTTGTTTTGTAACCTGTTTATTTCTATTGAATGATTTTCATTGATTAAAGTGTGCTCATACAGGTACGAGGATGAGCCACCAGAGCCTGAGATTGAGGTAAATAATTCTGTCTTGTGTCCTTGTTTTTGTTTATTCAGCTGATATATGTTGTTGGATGAATTTATGGAATTATTCATTTGCAGGAAGGTGCGGAGGAGGATTTGGAAAACAAAAATGACGAATTAACTGGAGATCCTATTGACACCGGGGATAAGGACGAGGAACAAGTGGACCGCCCTCGAAAGACGTCGAAATATATGACTAAGTATGAGCGTGCTAGGATTTTGGGCACCCGAGCTCTTCAAATCAGGTTTGGTTCAGGACTTTGTTAGCTTAAGATTTTGCTTATTAGTTATTTCTAACATGTTACCATTCTTCTGGCTGAACAGTATGAATGCACCTGTCATGGTCGAATTGGAGGGGGAAACTGATCCACTTGAGGTATTTTCTTTTTCTCTTTGCAATTGATAACTTGTTTTGGTTAAGTTATTGTTTTTGAGCTCACTGATTATTTCATTGCTAAATTTGTAGTTTTTAATTTTCAAATATACGTCAGTTTGACCTTATTTTCTTGAAATATTTCATTTAACTACTTTGGTGATCACCTGGTTCCTTGATTGAATGGGGTGTTCTTGAAATTTGGTTTAATACGGAACCCCGCAGTTGCACAGATGTGCTGCATGAATAACAGAATAAATTATGCCATTGTAATATATTCTTTGTAATTTATATTTAATAGAGATTCCTAACCTGGGAAGAACAATTTACATAGGAAATATTATAGTTATAACTTTTTAATCTGCTTGTTGATTACTTTCCCCAATTATAGCTTGCCTTTCTTTGCCTCTAGCTCCCTTTAAGAAAAAGTTATCGGTGCTGGGCATAACTGAGATTGGTTTATTATTTAATTTGACAATGACATACTCTTTTTAATATTTGGTTATTTAGTTTAATTATTTATTAAGTCTCTACCTGCACAATATCTACTTCCGGCGCTAAACTATTAACCTAAACTGACTAGTAATACGAACTGATTCAGTCTTAAAATATTGAATCAGTCATATGTTCATTTAGGATTTTACATAATCTCCTTTAGGCGAGACTGTACTGTGGCAGTGAAGTTTTTTATTCTAAAGCTCTTTGGTTCCTGAAGAGTGCATTGTGCACACCATTCCAGGAATAAGTTGATTATATAGTCTCTGATTTTTATTGACCAATAAGAACCTGTGCAATATTGTCTATTTTACGGCTTACTTATTGAGCAATTTACTTGCCATGAATATACATTGAGCTTTTTCTTTTCATGGCAATTATCCCAAATGTTTGATTCATGCGCTATACATGTTTTGTTTGTAAGCTGTTATATAACATGTAACATCGTGTTCTCCATATGTCAGATTGCTATGAAGGAACTCCGTGAGCGTAAAATACCCTTTACAATCCGGCGTTACTTGCCTGATGGAAGGTAGATACTTTCCATTATACAAGTTAGGTAGTTCCTTTTATGCCATACTTACTATTATTGTTCACAATTCCCGCAGCTACGAGGATTGGGGAGTTGATGAACTGATCGTGGAAGACTCCTGGAAGAGGCAAGTAGGTGGTGATTAATGGTTGAACTGACATGCTTAGAGAGGAGTAACGGAGACTATATTTTGTGCCCTCCTAACTTCTATATTTGATTTGTCACGTTTGATAGTTGATACTGATCTAGGATTCCGCCACCTTGAAAACTTGCTTAGTTCCTGCTACTTGTGCTTATAACGACGTATTAGTTTTGGGTTCCTGCTACTTGTGCTTTTGAGCTTAGTTCTAACTTGTATAAGGGACAGTTGTGCTATCGTGTTTTCTTGCTCTGATAAAACAGAGAAGTGTTTGTCTAATCCACTACTAGAACGATTAAGTTGTGGATTTGGATATTTCCATTAACACCTATATGATCAGAAGTAACAGATAGTTGTGCAGGAAAGAGTTTATTTTTCTTAAAGGCTAAAACAGTAATAATCTATGACAGAATATTAAATTTTAGTATGGAAAGCAAATGAGAAATGTAGGCGCTAACGCACTCTGTATGAAGCTGTATTGAGGTTATTGGGGGTAGAAACCAACAACTGATGTAGTTTATTTTGCAGAGGATTTTGGGCTTTTGGGCCGTTATTATGGACTATGCTCTGAATCAGAAATAACAATGGTATTGGCAAACAACACATTATTGTTAGAGATCTCTTCGCTTGACTGTCCTAAGAACAGTGCATGGCTTAGTTTTTCTAGCAAAACCAATGGTGTACTGTTACTCCCCATGCATGGTGCTGATGGATTAGGATGAATTCATCTTAATCCCTATTTATTTAATACACTTTTTAAGATTTTTTTTATTTATTTAGCTATGAACAGAATCTCATCAAAA
The DNA here is from genome assembly GCF_037176805.1 of Vigna unguiculata. NCBI lineage: Eukaryota > Viridiplantae > Streptophyta > Magnoliopsida > Fabales > Fabaceae > Vigna > Vigna unguiculata. Next base: position 42,581,739 of record NC_140798.1, read on the forward strand.
TTTCGATTATATGCAAGATAAGATCGAATTAATATAATTTGTTGTCGCAATATATAATTTATAACATTGCATATAACTAAATAAAAGAATTTAAGGTATCTAAATTAAAAATAAATTATATTGAAAAGAAATAGTATTAATTATAATATCTTATTATGTAATAGATTAAGAAATATTATTAGTGCGTAATTATTTTAAAGTGGATATACATAAACTAATTCTGAAACTTGAATTCATCATGATTAACTTTACACATGCATATTCCATCTTCTACAAGTGGATAGTTAAAGTATGACTACTGTTATGTGAAAATGGTGAAAGCTATGATCTATGGGCGGTAAAAATGCAAACATATCTAGAGGGGCTAGATCTATGGAAAGTTGTGGAGGAAGATGATGTTCCCTTGTCTGAAAATTCCACCATCGCTCAAATGAAAGCGCATAAAGAAAAGAAAACGAGAAAGGCAAAGGCAAAATCATGTTTGTTCGCAGGTGTTTCACAAATGATTATGACCAGGATCATGACTCTAAAGTCTCCCAAAGAAATTTGGGAATACTTGAAAGCAGAATATGAAGGGAACGAGAAGATTCGAGGCATGAAAGTTTTGAACTTGATAAGGGAGTTTGAGATGCAAAGAATGAAAGAGTCAGAGACGATTAAAGAATACTCAAACAAATTGTTGGGTATTGCCAACAAGATAAAATTGTTGGGAAAGGAGTTTTCAGATTCCAGACTCGTTGAGAAAATTCTGATGACGGTGCCGGAAAGATATGAGGCATCTATTGCTTCCTTAGAAAACACAAAAGATTTGTCTACAATCACCTTTACAGAGGTGATACATGCCTTGCAAGCACAAGAACAACGAAGATTGATGAGAGAAGATCATGAGGCGGTTGAAGGTAATTTAAATTACACGGAAGATAATGCTCTCATAGTCAAGAAAAATAGAAGGAGCAAATACAACAACACACAGGTTTTTCCATCTTGTCCCCATTGCAAGAGAAAAGGTCATCAACCCAATTGGTGTTGGTGGAGGCCAGATGTCAAATGTCACAAATGCGGTCAATTGGGACATGTGGAAAAGGTATGCAAATCTAAAGATTCTGAAGAAGATGTTCAAATTGTGGAGAATAAATCAGAGGAAGATCTACTTTTTACAACATCATGTGTTACAACCAACGAATCTTCAAAAGATTGGATTATAGATAGTGGTTGCACAAACCATATGACTCATGATAGAGAAATTTTCAAGGAGCTGAATAAATCAAATATTTCCAAGGTAAGAATTGGGAATGGAGAACAACTTGCTGTGAAAGGTACAGGAACAGTTTCAATTAAAACTCATTCAGGTATTAAATTAATTTTTGATGTCTTATATGTTCCTGAGATTACCCAGAATTTGTTAAGTGTTGCTCAATTGTTAGAGAAAGGTTATAAGGTCTCCTTTGAAAATAAAGTATGTGTGATCAAAAATACTAACAACATAGAGGTATTCAAAGTCCACATGAAAGACAACAGATTTGCGCTGGATTTTATGAAGGAGGAATTTGATAAAAAGAAAGTGAGCATGAAAGAAGGATCAAAATTAGAAGATAAATATCTTTGGAAGAAAGTAGATGTTCAAGTGAAGAAAGTAGATGGAGGTTCACATTTTAATATTCACAAAAGGTCCAATGCCACTCCAATGAAATCCACACCGAACAAAGAAAAAGAAGATGATGATGATATAAGAAGAAATATGAAGGATGATGCCAAATTGAAGAAAGATGTGATGCCATGGAAGAAGAAAAAAAACAAATATTGCAAGCACAAAAAGAGTAGAAAATCAAGCATCAAAAGATGGAGAATCAAATCTGAAGAAATAAAATAAACAAATATTAAGCAAGGAGGAATGTTGAGAATAATACTTAATATCTTTTTTATTTAAATTAGTTTTTAGAAAATATTTCAGTTTTAGAGATATGTGTCAGTTTTAGAAATTTGTTATTATTTTAGATTAGGAGTGATATATTCTGAATATTTTATACTTGATATTTGTTATATTTTGCTCTATATATAGAGTATATCAATAAAATACAAAAACATGTTCCTCCGTATAACATATTACATATATCTCTCATATATTTTATATCTCTCGTACTTTTAAAAGCCCCAAAAATCCCAACACTACTGTTATGTGAAAATGGCATACAGAGAAGGGAATTATGTAAGGTGGTCGTACACCGTCGGTGGTTCACTGTTGATAACGGCTGGATATCATGTTTGGCAAAAAATTATAAATATTAGATAAATATTAAAATAATTAATCGAGTAATTATAATGAATGAGTTGTTTAAAACTGAAGACAAACCCATGAAGAGACACGTGATAAATGTTGAAACATCTTTAATCAAAGCAAATGCTTACTGCCAGGCAACAGTGCAACAGCTATCATACTCACCACCAAAGTCTGAATTTAAGGGGGTTTTCAATTTTCTTCATATTATATTAACATTTATTGTGTATCCGCCACCTCAATATTTATGCAAACAAGAAAAGTACATTGTAATTATTGGCGTTTTAGTATATGATTTAATTTCTTTTTATATATTTAATTACTGTGTCATGCATGGCCTTGAACCTCTCTACCCACAAAGTCATTATGATAAGTCAACTGCAATAATACCCTTTCCCAGTGACAGAATTGTATACAGGGTAGGACAAGGTATAACGAACGGTCACAATTATCTTAATTTCAGTTTTTAGGAATTCAGTCATCAACCCTTTCTCTTCTGTATATGAACAGAGGTAGATATTATTTAAGATACAAAAATGAAGATCATGGAAGAGTAGGTTTTTGGCCCAGAAGCAGAATAAAACATAAGCATCATGCCGGTGAAAGAATGATACTTCAAAGGTTGGAACAATATTACAGGTTTTAGAGTGTAACATAACATTGCTTCTGAATCCAGATATTTATTGTCAGAAACATGCTGCAATGAACTGTTTCTTTAAGTTGAATCCTTTTTCTTCCACATCCTTTTTGTAAATTTTTTATGGACGCAATTTTCAAAGAAACAAATTGAAGATACAAGTTCAATATAATTAAAATTTTAAGCATATGTGTTTCGTACAAGCTATTCCAATCTTTTGATAAGTACGACTAATTAGGTATTATGACCCGATAGCTAATAATTAATAGCAACGGAAATGATATATGCTGATTTATGTTTGTTTGGCTTTTATCGGTTGAATTCGAATTTAATGTGCATCTGTGTATACATGCACTCTTCTATTAATTAAAGAAAATGCAATCCCATAATGCTCAAATGTTATTGTAGAGGAATGCTGAATTTTGAAAACGGCGCATTTTTAGTATTACCAAACCGTCGAGGTTTTGTTGATGTTTTTGTTTATTATTGCTTGAGATGACAATTAACCAGAAGAAAACGAACGAAGTCTAGTAACAGGCATTATGTTACTGTGTGTACACTTTTTTCTTTGTGGTTTGAAAATGAAAAAGAAGCCAAAGTGTCCGAACAGTTGATATTAATGTTGTATTTTGACTCACTAAAAGTGATTGATTTTGTTCATTTGATTTTTTCTAAGCAACATGTGTTACCCAAGTGGGAGTTAACAAACCTGAGTTATTGGGTTCACACGAATTTAATTAAAAAAACTAAAATAAAAGTATATTTTTATGGATTTTTAACTCATTATGTAATTTAAATATGTAACTATTACATCGAGTTTGTTATAAGAGAAAATAGAGTGAGGGACAAAAGTTGTGAGTGTCTATGATAAAAAAATAAAATAACCCATTAGATAGAGTGAAGAAAAAAAAAAGAACAACCAATTTATCCTCTTCAAGTCTCTGCAGAGAAGCTATCTTGGGAAAATGTTTTATTTCTTATGTCATATAAATGTTTCTTCTGTTGTTTATTTAAGTATTTATTGGAGTTTGTTATCCAACTTTTTGGTGAAGAGAATAATGATATGTTAATTATTGGAATCTTGGTATGCTCATTAATTATTATTAGTGGAATATTTGACTGGACTATGTCCCGTAGATTTTTCTACCATATTGATACTTGTTCATGTTAAAAGTTTTAGTGTCTGCAGGTTCCTCACTTATTTGTTTCATGCATTTTATTATTTTACATATTATTTTATATAGGAAAGATTTGATATGGATTTTATTTCAGGTTGTTTATATATTAATTTTGAGATCTTTCCAACACAAACTTCGGATAAACTTTTTTCATAAACTTTTCTGTTATAAAAATTGAGAACAACAAAGATAAATTAATTTTTTTACAAGACAGTTTTCCTTGTCATCTAAGCAGATAATAAGAATTATATGAGAAAGCTTTTTCCAATTACTTGAACAGTAGTCTATAACCTTAATTTATGAAACAATCTTTCTTTCGTCACTCAAATTTGAGAGAAATACGAATTTAGTTTCCGGAAAACCAGAGTCGTGTTTCTAGCCTGATTCTTATTCTCTCATCTATATTCCCTAAATGCATGGAAAACTTTTCTGAGGATTTTCTATTTGGATTGGATTTGCATTGCAGGGATTCTTTCAGGAAACAATTCCAAAATTATCTCTCTTTTTACTTCAAATATTAAGTACTCGATTTTATACCCTAATTATGAAAAGGATGCAACGATATATGTACGACCTACTTGTTTTACCCAAATAATCAATTCTTGTTGTTGTACACATGTTTCAATATAAAATATTTTGTTGACATTATTTTAAACAAACATTCTAATTTTATATTAATTTTATCAAAACTAATAGTCCAAACTATAAAACAAACAAATAATTTTTGTCAAAATCCATCAAACTTTGAAATATGGGAAAGTTACCGGTTGATGTGAGAGAGTAAGTGGGTTAGTGGCACTATAGCATGACAAGAACGGTTCTTTCACATTTGCTTCCGATGGTTAAACGCAGCAGTTATGATTTGGCAATGTCGATGCCAATTCCATGGCCATAGCTACAGATGGTGCTCTTTGATTTGATTAAGGAAACATAATCATCATTTGAGAATGCAAATTAGATTGTGTTGCGGTTTGTTGAAAAAAAATTATGTTTTGTTGGACACAGCTCTTTTACCTTATAAAAGGATTAATATTAAAGATTCCCACTGCGATAAAGCATGAAAAGGATGTTTTGACTCAAGCGACATTATTGATGTTTGAGTTCAATGCTGGTGTTAATTACATGTGTTAGAAAATCAAAAGGAAAATTTAACATGTTGCTCGGACCCACAGTTTCAAATTTTAGTGTATATATTCATAAATAAGTAGTTATGACCACATGTGGAAGGGTCAACATCGATGACTATTCAGTGTCCACTCTTCACTCAGGATCATACCTTGCTATCCTCTAGTTTAAGAATTAAGTGATAGTTTGCTTCCATGTGCATTTTTTATATTATTGATTTGATAACCCATTCTTCTAAATGAAGAAAATTGATGATATAAAATTTATGAAAGAAAATTATATGAATCACGTGGTGCTGGAGCCTTGTAAAATAGTCCCTAATTAGAAAATAAAATGGGTAACCACGTGATTCTCCATTTGCCAGCTACATCACGATCAACATCATCTCAACTTGTAATTTATGTTATGGACAAGACACGAAACCAAATCTTTTTTAAATTGCATAGACTTTAGAAAACAGGGTAAGTGGATCATGCTTCAATCTTTGATCTAAGATCATTAAATGGGTTTTAATATCTCCAACCACTGCACCAGAAGAAAAATTTATGTGGGTCAAGGAAAAGTATCTTGTAACCTTCGTTGGAAACTAAGGAGAGGGAAGAATGTTGTCAAGGTTTAATATTTTTGCTGTTATTCTCGAGAGGGTTTTGGAATTGGAGGTAATAAAATGAATCAGCAATCTTAACCACCATGTTTGCTTATTGACAATTTTTGAAAAGAACATTCATTACCCGAGCGCAATCAATGAAACATTTTGGGTCGGTGCATGCAAGTCTACTTCATTAGCTTTCGGTCATATCACGAGCAATAACATTAAACTTTTCTTTTCCAATGGAAAAGCTTCTAGAGCTTTAACTATCATGTATTTGAATCTTTCAAATCTTAAACCTGATACATAGCCGTAGTATCTGATTCAAGAAACTTTGTTATTTTAATATATAAGAATGCAAGAATGTAAAGAAATTTGGTTTATTGAAATATTATGGAACGTTGACATTAAATTTCATTCCATACGGTTAAAAATTAGATTTTAAGTCTAACTCTATTATATAAAATCTAACTTTTAAAGTGAAGTTTTTATCCATTTATATATATTAAATTGGTTTTATGTTTAGTTCATGTAAAACTTTCAACACATCTATCACATTAACATAGACTATAAACCAAGACTCTAATATTATATTAAAAAGTAAATTTTAAACCTAATTCAATCCTACTAAACCAACTTAAAATGGAAGTTTCTACCCATTTATATACTTTAAATTTATCTTATTCCTAATCGATGCTAAACTTACAATATATTTTATATAGAAATTTTATTTTAATTTTACTTTTTTCACTGAATTGGCGAATTTTCTAATTTTTTAAAAGTTAAGCATTTATTCTCAATCAACAACATTAATTCATTAGGTGAATTTAAATGCAAATTACACATTAACATTAAATTCCTTAGGACACGGAACATTCAATAGCCCTTCTTTGTTAGGTTTGTACTTTTTTCTTATTTTTGTATGAAATTAATCAAATCACACCTCTTCAATTTTTTTTTCTATTTTATTTTATCAACAATTAAATAATTTATTTTATTTGTTTTTTTTTATCATTTGTATAACTTTTCTCTAAATCAAGCAAATCCTTGGTTTAAGCAGAGTTTGTATGGCATAATTAATAGAGATGACAACAAGCCCTGACGCTAAATGGAAAAATATTCTTAAAGTATAATTTAAATAAAATTATATCATGAAATTAGTTTTCATAAAACCAGATTTAATAACTTGTACAATACAATATAAATCAAAATAAAGTTAATTTGTCTTTAAATAAATTTAATTTCATAAGTTCAAATAAAAATCTAAGTCCATAAAAAAAATGTAAGTTCTTTTCATCCATACGTTTATTTTAATATCTTTATTTAAAAATTAATAACAATCAATAACATAATACCTGCATGTAAGTTAATACTATAATATGTATCCATTTTATTAACAAATAAAGAATTTATATATATATATATATATATATATATATATATATATATATATATTTACTATTAGCATATATTTATTAAAAACAACCCTTTAATATATCCTTACAAGTTTTATCTATAAATATCCGTAGAGACAAAATATTTATCGATCAAACGTTACCTCAAAACAATTTAGTTTTATTTCATCCATTCGTATAATTGCAAATAACATTCGTAGCCCCACTGTAGGTACCCACACACAGAGGAAAAAAAAACGTTTACAATTAGGAGAACTAATAATTAAATAAATAATAATAGTTATGCATTAATATAGAAAACGAAAGAGAGAAAAAGGGTCAAGGTTATTTTCAATGTTCATATTACTTTTAGTTTTTAATATATATATATATATAAAATTCATTTTAGGTATGCATAAGCAATTTATACATGTAATATATAATTTTATTGTGTCACATCGTTATTAAATATTTTACACTAATTTTACTCCGATAAAATAAATTCTAATAAATTTTAAACAATTCGCAATTTTATATTTTAATTTAGACTTAATTATAATAAAATTTATTGTTCCAATGATTGGAATTTTTGTTTTCTTTAAAATTGAGTTGCTTGGAAAAGAAATTGAAAAAATTTTAAAACAACTTTGTAGTGTTACATAGGACCACTGTAATGGAAGAGTGGCTTAAAACAACCCAAAAGCATCTCTCACATTACGATTTCTTTGTTTGGTTATAAAAGATTGTATAACAATCTCTCATTTTGTCCCCTTTATTCTGTTAATGTAACACCCAGGAATTATATTATTTATATATATATATTTTTTTTAAATTGTTCCTATTAGACATATAAAACTGGACATGAGGGTTAATTACAGTTTTTTTTTTCTTGTAATCAACATGGACACTTATTTTGTATCAAATGCATAAAGGACACAATAAAGTGTATTTCTAAGAAACCGTACATTCATTCATGATTGGATGCTGACATCGTTTATATTTGAATATTTTATAAAAATAAATAAAATATTTTTCCCTAAAAATAGCTTATATTTGTGCAGTTACAAAAATAAATCTTACTTTCTTAAAAAGAAGTGTCTATACCTTAAAAAAAGATAGATGCAATAGGTAAGGAAATAAAACAAGTAATAATAAAGATATGGAATGAATGATACGATAGATAAAAATAAAAGTCAAATATAAATAAAAAATATCCGATTAGATAATTATTACATAATATTTATGACTAGTATTACTAGGAATTATTGATGGAAATAATAATTAATAGTTGCGGATTGTAACATAATGAAATACTGTTTTTAAGCCACTTGTATAATTATATATGCATATGAAAGGACGAATATTTGACATTTATGGAAGATCATGCTTCATTTGTATCCATGTGAATTAGTGGAATTGAAGAGCTACGATGATGATACGATATTTTGATAAACAAGATTAGAGATATATGTGTTTGTGAGTATTTGAATATAAAATTTATTTATAGTACATAATTGGTACATGTAAATATATATTTTAATATTTACTTATAAATGAGTTAGGTGCGATATCATATCATTATATTAACAAACAAGTTAATCACATTAAAAATTAAAATTTATTTTTTATTTCATTAAATTAATTTAATTAAAATTAATATTTATTTTATATTTTATTAAATTAAATTTATTTAAAATTAAAATTTAATTTATATTTAATTTTAAAATTTTATAAAATATATTTTTTATTAAATATCGGTGATCTACAAATACTCTGCAAATTTAAGAAACTCACATAAATTTTTTTATTATAAATTAAATAATAAATAAATACAAGATTTTAAAAATACAAAAAGTGTGAAGAAAATGAAGAGTAGACGTGGAAGCAAATTATAGGCGCGTGATCCCACACGTGACAAAAAGAAGCGAGAAAATTGAAAGAAAAAAAAAAAAAAGTTGTCGAAACAATGTCCATGCACACTCTTTCCACGTCCCCTTCGTTAGAAATTCCTTTCTTAGTTGGAACGCTGAAGATTTAAGGGACACGAAGAATTTCACTTTATCCTTTTTCCTTCACACGCACACACGCGCACCATTTTTAAAAGCAGAAACCTAATGGTGCCTTTGCCACTCCCTTCTCCTTAATCCACACCATCAAAATGGAAGAATTTGCACCTTCTCCTTCATCATCATCACTCTTTTCTCCTTCAATCTCCCACCTACTTTATCTCCTCCTTCTCTACCTGTAAACAACACAACAATAAACCCTCTTCCTTTTCACTTTTTTTTTTCTTTTCAAACTTGTCTATTTATTTTCCTTTACTGTGATGGGGGCTGGTGTTTCTTCACCTAATAGAGCTGAAGATGAAGAAGGGTGTGGTTCTCAATCATCAAGACCGAGTCTTGGTGATATCCCAGAGAGTTGCATCTCCTCCTTGCTCATGAATCTTGATCCACCAGATATATGCAAATTGGCTATGGTCAATAGGGCCTTTCACCGAGCTTCCTCTGCTGATTTTGTGTGGGAATCAAAGCTGCCAACAAGTTACAACTTTCTTGCTAATAAAGTTCTTGGTGAACAAAATATTGCTGCCATCACAAAGAAAGAGATTTATGCAAAACTCACCCGACCCAATCGTTTTGATGGCGGCGCCAAAGTAAGTTGATTACTTATTAATCTCATGCTATGGATCCATATTCTTCATTAGTAACTATTACTTTTGAGTTTATCATTCTTGATGGGTTTTTGTTCTTATGATTGTTGTAGGAAGTTTGGTTGGAGAAATGTAGTGGGCTAGTTTGTTTGTTCATGTCATCCAAGTCGTTGAAGATTACAGGAATAGATGACAGAAGATACTGGAATTATATTCCGACCGAAGAATCCAGGTGAGGGATAAATGGATATTTATTTTAATTGCTTCGATGTTTCTTTGACTTTTACATGATTTTGGACCTCTTCTTTTCTCTCTCTTCTGTTTGTTCTTCATTTATGTTGAAACATGGATTGAAAATTGAGGTCTTGAAATGTTTGTGGTCAAATCGTGTGTCCTGACCCGGGCACCGTTTTAGGTTTCTGCTTTCCCCTATAATTGCTTCTGTTTTCAGAAAAATTATTAGCTCGTTGAGAAGTCTTTTGTTTATTTTGCCTGTTTAATTTAGTGGAGAAATTGGGTTTAAATATTTTGTTTCTTATTTTCATGACACGACCAAGTTTTATAGCTTCAGGAGATTTTTTTTTTTTAATAAAAACAAAGCACTTACTACATTAAAATATAAATCCCAGTTAATATTTGTTTTGTTAAACCAGTCATTGATATTTCAATTATGCTAAATTCTCTTCGCAAACTAACTATGGTTAGATTAGTGTAGTTTGAAGGTATTAAGTTTATTAAGTGTGACCACTCATTATAAATAAGACGTCTTTTACTACCGTGGAAAAATAACTCTTCTGTCATAAGAAGTAAAAGTCGTTTTTGAACAAAAGAAATATCGGGGAGGAATATATCACTTTATGAAAAGTTCCTAACTAAAAAAACTTTTCTTAATTCAGAAAATCTGCTTACGACGCCACAAGAAATGTAAAGAGTAAAATATATAAAAAATATGCATAGTTAGTTGAATAATTTATTTCTAAAAATCAAGAACAATGTCAACTTATTTTAAAATAAATCCCTGAAGAAAAGTTCAACTACTTAATATTTTACGAAGGTAAATAATAATTATTTAATGTAAAACGTGTTGAAGACATTTAACCAGAAAGAAAAATCAATGCTTGGCGTGTTGAACAAGTTCTTTGTCACCGTTGTGCTTAGTTAATAATTATGCAGCTTAAAAAATTCCATAATTAGTTACAGAGATGAAATTTTGAGGAATTACGAGGGCAACAATCAGCTCATGGTTAGATTCTCTTAGATTGGAATATTTAAAGAATGGAAAAGGTTATGGGTAATGCCATATTCTTGCAGACAAAACCTTTCGTGTTCAGACATTAATATCTTATTATAGGTAATTGAAGTGAAGAAAAAATGTGGCTAAGAAAAATACTACCCTAATCACTGAAAGTGACTTGTGTTGAAGTGAAAGTGATGTTAAATAATATAGATCTATTATGTCTAAGTCAGAGAAGCAATGTGGTATTCGTCATTAGCTTCATTGCTTCAAACAAAAGCTTTCTTTTCACATTTTTATTTATTTATTTATTGCCTCAGTAGCTTTTCCTCATAAATTAAACAACTTGGGATGGGATATATGCTTGTTTTTTCATTATGCGAATTTTTGGTGGCATAGGAAACTCCACTCAGTTACATTATGCTATTCTTAAAAAACTTATATTCACTTTTACTGGAATCTATGCAAAATCTAACACGTGCTTTTTTAAACATTTTAGAAATTATTTTTTGATAAATGTAAATTAAACATGGTGATTGTGTTTGCACGTGCAGGTTCAAGAGTGTTGCATATCTACAACAAATGTGGTGGGTTGAAGTGGTGGGGGAGCTAGAGTTTGAATTCCCTGTGGGGAGTTACAGCTTAGTTTTCAGACTCCAATTGGGCAAGGCCTCAAAGAGATTGGGCCGGCGAGTCTGCAACGTTGATCAAGTTCATGGTTGGGACATCAAACCCGTTCGATTCCAACTCTCCACATCGGACGGCCAGCACTCACTCTCAGAGTGTTACTTGCATGGACCTGGGGAATGGGTCCACTATCATGTCGGAGATTTCGTGGTCGAAAAGCCCAATGAACCAACAATTATGAAGTTCTCCTTGGCCCAAATTGATTGTACTCACACCAAAGGTGGGCTCTGCGTAGATGCTGCTATCATCTGCCCAACGCGGTTGAGAGAAAGACTAGAAAAAAGTTAGTTAATTATTATAGTTATAATTTACACAGTTTAATTATACACTTGTGTAAAAGAAAAAAAAGGCATTGTTTTATTTATTTTTTAACAGAAATTTGGTATTAGATGAAAGTACTCAAGTATAGCCCTCGTTTTTAGGTGGGTTTGAGTGTTGTTTTGGAAATTACGTGTAGGAATGACTAACTAACGTGAAATAATAATGCTAACTAGTGCAGTCACAGGGACTTCCTTGTGTTAGTTGTAATACAATTTAATTTGAGTGCATTAATAGTATAACTATTTTTTTAATATTTTTATTTAGTTATTATAGGTTGTCACTGTTTATTGATTTTCTTAACAATTATTTTAAAAGTGATGTTTAATATGATTTTTGTGATTACTTGAATTCAAGTCAAATTATCGATTTAAAATTTGGACAGATTATGGATTACGAAGTATTCAATGTGAATATATTTAGTGACTTATCTCTTGAAATATTAAGTTATTCAAGAGATTCACCAAACATTTTTCTATACCCATATTTAAGATTAAAGTTCTAATCATACTCTTTAGGAATGAGATTTTACGTTAACTACGTGGATTTACAGTATTTTAGATAACTTATTTTTTATATCCGTAGGTGGGATGATTATTTATTTATTTATTTAAAAAAGTAATGCAGATTAAAATGGGTAGATCGTTTTGACATAGAAGCCATGAATACATCTGAATTATAATCGGGTGTACAAAAATATTTCCAACAGGAAAATTCATCAAATGATGTGACGGAATAATTGGGTTCCTAGAAAACAATCTGGGAACAAGGTCCTGTATCTATTTTGTTACTTATTTTCAAACCTTCTATGTGATGTTTGTGAACATGCTGGAGTGGAAGGGCCCTTGAGTTGGACCAGGTTAAGGTTTTGGCAAGGAGATTGAGTTCATATAAACTTCTCCAGACCATATACCAAATTCTGCAAGGTTCATAAAGTGACAATAAAAAAGCTTGAGCCAGATGAAGCTGAAATGATGCAAAAAATTCATGTGATTAGGTAGGTTGTACCTTGAGACGCACTACTTTTCTAATGGCTAATAGCAAGCCTGGCATGAGACACTGCACATCTGTGATATCATGCTTCACAGAGTAAACCTGCAACAACAAGGGACTTGATGGTCAAACAAATGAAAAAATAGTGCTTCATGGCCAAGATTGAATGGAATGAGTTCAATTTATATAGAACATACATCTCCTGGACCAGAAAAGTGAACTGCTGTACTAGAAGGAAGTCCTGGAAGGACCAAGCTGTGAACACGAACTCCATCTCCAAGGACTTGACCCCTTGCCTAGCCTCACAAATAAAAGTAACATGTTACCTATGTATTTGATTTTGTATAAGTTGGAGCATGAACTGAAGCTGTTTTTATCCTTACCAGAACATCTGTTGAAGAGTCTTCTCTGTTATAGATTTGACCTATGTTGGAGAGATTGTTGGCAATTTGGTTTGCATCTGCCGATGGAAGATCCTGTTCACCAAGACCAATTCAGTATACAAAAGCTTTTAAACCTTTTACAAAAAAGCACTCTTAATTACTCGTATATGCCTTGTTTTCCCACTCATACAAAAACTCAACATTGTTACAACTGTAAACATAAAAAGAAATCTTACTTTTGCATTAGCCCTGGACTCCACAATTTCCACGTTGCTGTAATGGAAAGAAGCTGAAATCGCAGCTTGTTGCAGTAATATTGATCCTATGGAAAGGGTTGGTGCAACCAAAACACCCTGACATCAAAGTTAATCATACATAACCCACATATGAACAAATGGCTTAGGAAAAAGTTTAGACTAATGCTGCAACATTTGCTATTCATCAAATACGGAGTGTGCAATAACTAAAGACATCATACAACAGAAAAGAGTAAAGAAACAATGTCAAGTAAATATAATGTTGTTCTTATATGTCTCACCCCGTGCTCACCATGGTGGCCTTCTCGCAGAGTGCAGATAATGCAGCTACCGTGTCTAATTCGATTCGAGGCACGTAAACTATGCTTTTCATGCCAAATGCTGTTGCCTAATGAAGAAGGAATCAATGTTAAGTTCAGCACTTGGCACATGTGGAGTGGAATCAGTATCAAAATATAAATTCTCATGTTACAAGTCATGACGAATTTAGCCGAAACATACCAAATAAGCATTTGGTTCACAATTTACAAAATAACACAAGCATATTTGTAAATCGAATTTAGCTTCTATAGCTAGCCACAAATCAAACCTGTTTTACGTTGTCATATACTGATGAAGGGTCAGTGAAATCAACTACAACTCCCGGTGCCTTGGACTGCAAAGTGCTAATCAAAACATAATTCAAGCAGAAGACGTAAAGGAGAAAAAAAAAGAAGGAAATGTGTTATTGCTTCACATTACCTGAGATATAGAGCCCAAAATCAAAGTAAGGTCATTTATTATAGGTATTTCAAGGGGCTCTTCCATGCCACAGACCTAGAAGAATTGAAAACTATCTAAAAAAGGTAAAAGAAAAACTCAAAAAGTTGAGTTGGTTTGGCTAATAACACCAAAGGCAAAAAAAAAAACCTTTCCAATATCTTCCCCAACATGACAAGTATCCACAGCTCCTGCAACCTCCATTCCTCGAGCCTTAGTCACTGCAACTACCGCGGCCCTTCCTATATCCTTGGTTGCTCCATTAATCACAACCTGTTACAACAGAGGGTGTGTTGCATCGAATCAAAAAGTTGAATCTTTATATTGCATTACATTTCAGCTTATACCTTAATATTGCTTTGTGTGGGCTGCGCTGAGCAAAATATGAAACGTTTCTTCTTTCTGCTATTGACATTCTTAGAATTCAACAAGTTAGTTGTATGAAAGTGGCAGTTTAAGGAGGCCATGGCTACTGAAAAGAAGATAAGAGTATATATTTGAGGAGTAGAGTATAATCATGGCAATGTTTTGATAGATAAGGTGTTTGGGTGTTTTATGACCCTTAATTGGAAGGGATATAGTGACAAATGTTTGTCAGATAGCGGGCCCATCTATGAATGAAATGAAAAATCCAAATTTCATACTATACTAGACTTTACCTTCAAAAAGAAAAACCAGATAAATATGCTCTCCCATTTTATTCATAACAGTTCATCTTTCTAATTAAATAATTTTTACCGTACTTCTAAAGTTTGATTTAAATTTTAGTAACTTAAATTTCGTTAAATTTAATGTTGCAATGTTGGGTGGCTTGATACTGGTCAATTCAATCATGGCCCACAACGACAAGGAAATACAAAATATAACATTTTTTTAAGCAAAGTTCAATAGCCTTTTTTTTTTTTAAATAAATACTACTACATGTATGTTATCTTTTAATATATGTTTCTTCATAATTAATCTTTAATGTACATTTTTCTTATATTAAATTGTACAAATCACACACGAGTTTTTACTTCATCGAGATTCGGTGACATCGAAGCGCAAAAGTCCATTGAGCCCATGTTGAAAGGAAAGGGTTTTACATTTGTAAGAAAGGCCAAGACAAAAAACTCATAAATGTTTTTTTTTTCTCTTGGGCCTATTATGTTTATAAGGCAATTTATTTTTACACCTCCGTGACCTTTTCTTGCATCTGCCGGATAAATTACGTTAGAAATATTCTTAATTGTATAATTTAAAAATTTATTTTAGATTGTATAATCTAAAATTTAAAATAAATTTTTAACTACAAAATTTGAAAATATATATTAAACTGTACAATTTAAAATATATTTTCAGATTTAAAAATATTTTTTAAATTACACAATTTAGAAAGGTACTTATATTTGGATTACATAATGTAAAACTATATTTTAAAGTATAATCAAGAAATGCATTCTGCATTATATAATACAAAATATATTTCAAGATCAAGACTCAGATATGAAAAGTCATTATAAATTGTAGAATCCAAAAATTTAAATACATTTAGATTTAAAAAACTATTTTAAATTGCTTAATTCAGAATGTATATGTGGATCAAAAATATATTTCAGATTTTGCAACATGGAATATCTTTTCTACATTATTTTACTTTTCCAACACCCAGGAGAGGTGCGGAAGGAACTATCGGGTGTAAGAAGCAATCGCCTTGTTCTAAGACAAGAGCCCAAGAACATCGGTTCATGAACAAGATTTTACACATTACGAAAGCAAACTGTAGAGCTAGTGTCATAATATTTTTTTCAAAAAGGAGAACCATATAAGAATCTAACCTACAACTTTAATTTTATTTTAAACATAATTCATCTTTATCTGGAGAAGCAATATAAAAAAGAAAAAAAAAGTGACCGACTTATTTGATTTTAAGAAAAAACTTGCAGGCACTTTTCATATCTGAGTCTTCTTGATCCGATCCAAATCCATCGTGTTAACACACAAGAAAGTAGAATTGGAATTTGAAGTTCTTGAGTAGATATTTTGATTTTTAAAAAATGGTGTTGCCTTTATTCTAACATATATTGTGATCGTTGTGAACAAGTTGGTGCACGTTGATTCGATTACCATCACATCTCTTCCTTTCGGCCTCAGCACACACATATACACACTTTTTGCCGCCGGTATCGCAGACATGCATGTATCAATGGATAACTCTATGCTTCAAAGTCTTAGGACGTTATCAACAACTATTTACACGCAGCACTGCTTTAATTGAATCTTTCAAAGAAGATAAACACCGTGCATAGT
Organism: Vigna unguiculata; assembly: GCF_037176805.1. Taxonomy (NCBI): domain Eukaryota; kingdom Viridiplantae; phylum Streptophyta; class Magnoliopsida; order Fabales; family Fabaceae; genus Vigna; species Vigna unguiculata. The sequence goes on from NC_140798.1 coordinate 42,598,510, forward strand.
TTCTCATTTGATGTCACGTACACAAGAATATATAAGATAGATAAATAAATAACTAACACATGTTATGCTGACCCATTTGACTCAAAAGGTAAAAGGGACCAAATACACGCACACACATACTGATTCATAAAGTTAAAAGATATAAAGAAGGCTAATTCAATACAACTTCCAACTGCTGATCCTTTCTCTATATAATAATGTGGATGGATATATTTATAAGAGAAGTGTGCACATGTGGAACGTGAATATTCTTAATTTTAGTCATAAAGGAAAAATATATTGCATGCATCATGTTCAGCCGACACTAAAATATAGTGAAGCTTTGGTTGAATGTGCGGGAACACTCAGCATGTTTGATAGGGAAAATACATTCCATCCACTCCACAATGCTCTCGAGTTATATATTTATTCTAATTGGAACCTTCTAATATATGTGTATGTATATGCGTGAGTAAGATCAAATTCTGCAACCATTCATTCAACCAAAAGTCTAATACATATCCTTATCTCTTATGTGTATGCATGAAATAAATTATGAAAACTATAATGTCATGATCACTGTTTCTGCTTTCTTTGCTCAGCGACTATTTTAATCATCATGCTTTTAAACCCAATAAGTTGAAGAGAAGTCAAATGAAACTTATCCTTAGTCTCACTTTCTGGCCCAAGTTTTTTGTTTCTACTACCAGTTTCTGATAACAAGAATATAGTTTATCCAATGAACTCTAATTGATGACGTTGGATCTCTATGGATAAGCATATAGTTTATCCAATAAACTCTGGTTGATGACACCACAACACATTTTTTATTACTGCTAATATAGTATTCCATGATGGTTAAAAAGGATAATCTCCGTAAGTTCAAGCTTCTACCCTTCTATTATTCTCGTATCCATAATTTCTAAGAAAAACTAAATGCAAAACTTCCAAGTATGCCTCTTCAAAAGTCATCAAAAAGATAGAGAAGGATTTTTGATTATTTTATGTATAACCTAACTTACATAAAGAAAGCAGAAAAAGGTGTTTGTTATATGTGGCTCCCTTTGAGGAGGGAAAGGGAAAGGGAAAGGGAAAGGGAAAGGGAAAGGGCATCTGTCTCACATTGAAAGGCCACTCGTTCCTTATCTTATCGACCACCATTGATAGTTGGGCATGTTGGTTCCAAGGTTCCAACCTTGTCTGCATCAAAGGAAGCCACTACCTACGTTGTTGCCACTTATCCCGTAATGCTCCTGTCTCCTTTCCGCTCCTCACAACATGCATCGTATCTTCTTCTAATTCTACAACCATCCATTCATTATTTCAACTCTCTCAAAAACTTTCCCCCAGAATCAATACTTAAATCAAACCCTACACTGCTATAACTAACTGTCTACGTTTTCTTACCAAATCACATATCACTAATGCTGCCTAAATATTTAGGTACATTTTGGCTTATTAGGTTTTAGTGCTTTTCAAATATCACTTTTTCTTTTAATACAATACGCTTCTAGATTAATACAATTAAGAAATCATAACTAGCTTGCTAAATGTAATTGTGCCTACATATTTAGGTACATTTTGGCTTATTTGGCTTTCTGCTGCCATGCACAAACTCTAACATATTACTTTTTTCTTTTCTTTTTAATCATAGAATAATTATGATTTTATCTAATTATTTTTTTAAATAAATACTAAAATAAAACGAAATAAGTTTCACCTTACCCATACATTAAAATCAGTTTATATACTCAAGCTATCTTTTCCAAATTTTTTTGAGTTCAATAGGTTAACTTAAATTATAGTAAAAACTTGATTTATTATTATTTTTTTCTCATTTTCTATAAGTTATTGAAAACCTTACGTAAACTGGATTCATATTACACATATTTGAAGGAATATGAGTGTTCAATGAGTTTAACTTCAATTTTTTATCTTCGAATTTTTTTATCATGTTCATTTTTTTAAGATTGGAATTTTTTCTTTATATTTTAGTGATTGATTAGAGAATAAGTTTTAACTCTTATGCTTTGATTTTATTTTTAATATTGTACTTTTGTTTTTATTTGAAAAATAAATATGGATGGATTTTCCCCTTTTAAGTTAAAGAAAAGTTATCTTTCGATAACTAATTCTTCACCCACATTTACTTTACGATCATTATAAAAAAATAATAGATTTATTGACAAACAAAATCGGTTGGTAATCATAAAAGTTTATCAATAAAATCAAAATAATTGACAACATACCAAAGATCAAAATTTGTCAGTATAATTTCATCGATAAATTTTTTCAACGAATAAAAGAATTCGTTGATAATTACCGATTATCAAAATTTGATGATAATTTTATATTAAAAGTAAGGTGATTGAGTCTTCTTTCTCTTCTACTACTTCTTCTCTTATTCTTCTCATTCATTTACAATTAATTTATAATAAATATTTCACTGAATTTAGTAGAAAATTTAACACTTGTTTTACTAACGAAATTAATGATGATTAAAAAAATTACAATTATAAACTAATTTATTGATGAATTAAAAAAATGAGATATCGATGAATTTTACCACGACTAAATCAAAGGTCAAAATGACAACTTTGACATCTGTTTTATCAATAAATTTTATTGATAAAAATATTCATCGATAATATATATTGTAAATTATCAACATATTTTCTAAAAGATGTTGTGTATTAACATATACATTGTTAGTGAATATTTAATAAAATTTTAATTCTCAGATCAATCTTGCCGATCAATTTGTTGCTGACAAGTATTTTTATTGATAACTAAAATTTTAAAATTTATTGGTAAAATTTGACTGGTACACCTAATAAGTTTAACCTTACTTAAGAATTGAGATCAAATACAGTTTAAATATTCTTTCCTCCTTCCACCCTCTCAGATGTCTTTTAAAGAACTTCACGTTCCAAAGCGGACAATACATCGGAAATGCAGTGTTTGTCACTATAGATTCAAGATATTTTCTGCCTTACTCAAGGTAATTAGTAAAAGATAATTATATCGATAATTTAACAATTTTTTTAGAATTAAAGTAATAATAGTAATAAAAAAAGTAAATGAAATAATACGGTAAAATGATAATTTCTAAAATTGTATAGTTCTAAGAAGAAGAAAAACGTTAAAGTATCTCTTAGTAGAAGAACTTTCACGCTTATGCTTTTTTCAGTCTAATTATGTGAATGTTACAAAAAATAGTGTGATTGACCTGAACGTTTTTAATTTGAGAGACAAAGTAAAGGGAGATCCAACACAGGATGATATAAATTACGTAAAGTACTCACACTGTTATAAAAAAAATGTAAAACTTTGTTATAATTTTGGTTAAAATATCCTTTTGGTCTCTCTATTCGTCATGAAATTTCATTTTGGTCTTAACGTTTTTCGTTGTCTTAATTTGGTCCTCATTTTCTTAAAAATGACTCAATTTGGTCCTCACCGTTAACTTTGACCAGAAGGGATTAAAGTCAATGTCACGTGTCAATTTATGGTTATTTTGAATTTTTTTAATATTTTTTGAATTTTTTTTTTGGATTTTTTTTCTTTTTAACACGTGTCACTTCACGGTTGTGCCACGTGTCAAAGTGACTCAATTTGATCCATATATTTGTTTTTAATATCAATTTAGTCCCAATTTTTGTAAAAATGAAGCAATATTGTCCTTGCTCAAATTGACACTAAATTTACTTTTTTATAAATTTTATGGTGATATTCTTACTAAAATTAACGTTTTTATTAAATATTTCTATAAATATTTTAAATTAACTTTAAATTCTACACAAAACATTCGACTTTGATTTTGTTTTGAACTTGAAATTTAGTTCCTAAATTTATGTGTGACAAGTTATTTGATTTTTAATCTTTACCAAGTTTGTATAATATGATACACTTGATGTCTTTATATATGATGACAAAATTGTTGATTTTTGAAATTAAGTTTGGGGTTTAACTTTGTTTAATAATAAAACAAAAAAAATTATTTAAAAATATTTCTATAAATATTTAATAAAAATGTCAATTTTATTAAGAATATCATCATAAGTTGTATACAAAGATTAAATTAAGTCTCAATCTAAGGAGGGACAATATTGCTCCATTTTTACAAAAATTGTAACTAAATTGAAACTAAAAACAAATATAGGGACCAAATTGAGTCACTTTGACACGTGGCACAATTGTGAAATGACATGTGTCAAAAAAAAAATTCAAAAAAAAATTCAAAAAAATCAAAAAAAAAATTCAAAAAATATTAAAAAAATTCAAAAAACCAGAAATTGACACGTGACATTGACTTTAACACCGTCTGGTCAAAGTTGACGGTGAGTAGGGATGGCAACGGGGCGGGGCGGGGACGGGTTTCGCTATCCCATACCCATCGCCGCATAAAAAATTCATCCCCATCCCCATACCCAAACCCAACGGGTATCAAACTTTTTTCCCATCCCCATCCCCACCGGGTAACGGGTATAATCTCGTACCCATACCCGTACCCGTGTTCTAACTACTTCAATATTAATTTTTATAAAAGAAAAAAAATTACAGTAAAGAAAACATAATATTATGAAATATTCAATATTAGGAGGATTTTCTTCGATGCCAAATACCTTAAAATAAATTATAATTGTTTACATTTTATATTAGAATACCAAATAAAATTTCATGTGAACCAAAACATTTATTAAATTTGCAAACTACAACATTGATGAACTTAGTTGATAAAATTAAAAAATATTTCAAAAAAATATAAAAGGAAAACAAATATTCAAATTAAAATATATTTTAAATGTTTGTTTACTTCAATTTTTTTAATTCTAATGAATCTATTTTTTATACACTAATAAAAGTTATAATATATCACTTGATCAAAATGACACAAAGAACAAATAATAAACATAATAATAAAAGGAAAACAAATATTCAAATTAAAATATATTTTAAATGTTTGTTTACTTCAATTTTTTAAATCATAATGAATCTCTTTTTTATACACTAATAAAAGTTATAATACATCACTTGATCAAAATGACACAAAGAACAAATAATAAACATAATAATAAAATTTTGACATAGATTTTGTATCTTTTGAACTTCAATATATGTTGGATAGTGACAAAAAAATATTCATAGCAATTACATTAAATTTTTATATTGTAGTAAATAAAAGTTATTTATACAATTAAAGTGAAAAAAATTATAGTATGATTAATAGTGAGTTATAAAATAACAAATAATTAGATAGAATATATCGAAATATTATTATACATGATGAAAATAAACAATAAATAAAAATATTAAAAAACTAACAAATGTGTGTTTTAGAAATAATTTGAGAGATTATCGAAAGAAATCGTACAAAGGAAATCAAATGTATAATTAAGGTATGATAAAATGAAAAATACCTTCGAGAACTAATTATTAAATTATGTTTGAAGTGGTTAAAATTAAATAGAAATATCATTAGTGACCAAAAAATTTGTCATTAAATTACAAATAAATTAGTAATTAAATTAGTCACTAAATCAAGTACCGATTCGATCATTGAATCGGTCACTAATTTAGTCATTGATTCAGACAATAAATCAACTACTACCACCAATGACGAAAAATAAAATAGTGACTGATATGGGTTACTGACTAAATCAGTCACCATTTCATGTTTTTCTTGTAGTGAATTATCATATACTATTCCTAAATATCATTATATATATATATATATATATATATATATATATATATATAATTTTAACCACTTCAAACAGAATTTAAAGTGAAAAAATTATATTATGATTAATAATAAGTTATAAAATAAAAAATAATTAGATAGAATATATCAAAATATTATTCTACATGATGAAAATAAAAACAATAAATAAAAATATTAAAAAACTAACAAATGTGTGTTTTAGAAATAATTTGAGAGACTATCCAAAAAAAACAAATCAAATGTATAACTAAGGTATAATAAGACGAAAAATATCTTAGAGAATTAAGAAAACTTTTCAAATATCAACATATATACTTAATGGTTGAAAAATAACGAAAATTATTTTAATGAAACAAAAGAGTTCTTCAAATTAAACAAAAATTAATAATAATAATAAGTAAATAATTTTTTTTATATTACCCTAAATTGAGAGTATAAACATTCTCATGTGAAAGGAAAATTTATAATAAATAAAAATATTAAAAAATAATATAAATATTCGAATGTGAAGCATAATTTTTTTTTAATTAACATACATCATTTTAACATAATTACATAAAGGTTATGATAAGATAAAAAATATATTGGAGATGAGAATGAGTTTCATGACAAATGAAATAATTAAAAGAAAAAAAAATAGAAAAAAAAAAAAATATATATATATATATAGGGGTTACTTGATTAATTGTGAATATTTTAATAATTTAAACGAGAATGGAGATATGGCGGGGACGGGTATTATGGCGGGTATATGTACATCCCCATACCCATCCCCATACCCAACTGAAAAAGTCGGGGATTCCCCATACCCATACCCATACCCAGTCAATGCGGGGATTCCCCGTCAAAACGGGGACGGGTTCGGGCAATACCCACGGGGACGAGTTTATTTGCCATCTCTAACGGTGAGGACCAAATTGAGTCATTTTTAAGAAAATGAGGACCAAATTGAGACAACAAAAAACATGAGGATCAAAATAAAATTTCATGATAAATAGAGGGACCAAAAGGATAATTTAATCTATAATTTTCAATTTTTCAATTGGTTGGTTATACTGAACCTTCAATAGATATAAAACATCAATTTTTGGATCCTTTAAACATCATTTTTCGCTGAGAACTAATAAGGTTGTATGAGGTTAAGAAAATCAAATTCAAAATCCACAATTTTAGTAGTGATTGATGTTAAAAACAAAGTAACATGTAGGTTGTTACATGAACAATTGACGAAACTAAATCCTAGCACTCTTCCATCATTTATGAAAGTAATTATGAGAGTTGAAACGTAAATAATGCCATCTAACTATAATAAGTTTCTAATTAACTTAATCTTATTATTCATCGTATTTAAGAATAGTTTTATGTTTAAATTAAACATTATTTAAAATAAATGTTATTGCAGGTAGTTTAACAAATATATTTCTTAAAATTAAAAAAAAATCAATTTTCTTAATTATTGTGAAATTGTTTTTTTTATTAATTATTTGACTTCATCAAAAAGTGTACATGTGGCTCTTATTTCATGGTGGTGTGATGGAACTAGAAGACTTAGAAAGTTGTTCATATGGGGAATTCCAATATCAGTTTTTCTTCTTATTTTTAATATATATATGTGTGTACCTATATATTAGGTGCCTAAGACCTATAAAGCTATAGCACATAGCATGTGTCCCAGGAATAAAGCAGAAGCAAAAATATGATTATTATAATTCATGGTAATCAGTATTGATAACTTGATATTTGCAATCTAGTATGTGTCAATTTGGCTCATTTAATGATGATGGCTTCAATATGTTTTGCTGTAATCATATGCTTATGTTCTCCGCAAGATAAGCATGAATTCGCAAACAATTAATGTACGCAAAAGTATAAGTATTTTGCTCTAATAACCCCAATGTTCTTAAACCCTTAAACAAAAATGTGGTATTTCATAAATTAGTTTAATTTGCATTACTGTATACTACTTTTAACCATTAAGAAAAGTTATTGTTGATTGACTTTTAAATTATTCATTATGAACGGATAATTATTTGTTTTCATTATATAATAGTTTATAATTCATTATAAACTCAATGATAAAGAATTGGAGAAAGAGAGGTGGTTACAGTTGTGATAATTTAGTTTTGTGTAAAGTTTATCCGATGGATCATTATTACTTTAACATCTCAATTAGATTCACATCCATAAAACATATTTATCATTTGTTATCATGAAAATGTATTAACTTACACAATTATATAATTTCAATAATTTTTTTTCCATTCTTAACTTCTAAGTTAAATTTACAAACCTAATAAATATTAATAAATACTAATAAATTAATTTTCTCTATTTTTTCTATCCATTTTTAAAATATAATATACTTAAATATATATTAATAAATTAATTTTAAGATTTTCAATCATCAAAATTTCAAACTATACAAATAAAAATTGTTAAACATATAACACATTAAACAAAAACTAAATAGGACATTCATCTATAACTGTAATGAGTTTCCCAAAAATAATCGCAACAATTTGAACAAAACAACCTCAATAATCGGATGAAAAATTGACCCACGAAAAATTCACCACAAAAGATGAAGAAAATCTTTGTTTTGGTCAGTAATGCAACCTCCACCACGCATAGCTTTGTTGCCAAGAAAGAAAATCTACGACACAACAATTTTCTTATACATAGATAAATAAGAAGGAGGTTATCTTGAAATTTAAAAGAGATTTATGTCATATTTGTCATAATCTTATGTAAAAGAACTTTATGTCCGATGAGTATAAACTTTGATATAAAATACCTTTTTTATGTCTCACGAAATTTTTTATTTTTATTTATTAAAATAACATCATATATATATATATATATATATATATATATATATATATATATATATATATATATATATATATATATATATATATATTACTTTTGGATAGAGATAATTAAGTTATGCAAATAATTATTTGCATAGTAATATCATCTAAAAGTATTTTCATTTAATTTATTAGTCATATTACTATACTTGACTTTCTTACCTTATTTAATGGCAATGCTATGACACTATTAATAAATTGATACCCAAGTTACTGACTACTTCTTTTTGTTTTATCGGAATAAAAATAGCCTAAAAATATAAAGAATTACCGACTAATTTATTTTTATTCAAATCAATCATATCAATATAAATCTTTTCATTAATTGTTTTTTTCAATTTTTTAAGTATCTTTCGCTAAATTTAAACAATGCCGTTTTTTTCTAATTTACTTTTTTATATTATTTTTATTTACTCATCCAAACAAAATAAAACACTTAAAGCTAAGTAAAAAAAATGTAATTTAAAATATAACACATATTCTACTTTTCATAGGTGTCCATATATACTACATCAGTATTAATAACTAATAAAACATATATCATTTAAATATTCAGATAATAAAATTTGTAAAATTAAATACTAATCCTAATTTTATAAAAGTATAAAATTTAGCAATAAAAGATGTAGATACGATTTTTTTTTTATTTGAACAAATTATTTCTGATTATGGTCGTGAAGAACATTGGTGACAGGTTGCTCCTTTATTTTACACATAACTGACTGACACTGTGTATGGAACAGTTAACACACCAATCAGTAATCAGCATGTGCTTGCGCACATACCTGCATTCTGCACGTGTGTTGCTTTAATGCAATAATAACTGTGAGGTGTACGGTCTCGTATAAGAAACAAAATCATAATATTATTTCCTAAATACGGGGCATTATGTTTGGGATTCCTTCACATGCACAACGTACCCCTCCATCTTTATATAATTTATCTCCACAAACTATCTCTAATTATTTATTCTTCATTCCATTATATGGCTTTTATAATTATTAATTTTAATCGATACTTAACATATTATAAGATATAGTGAAATATTTTATAATTTCAACCGTACAAATAGTAATGCTTAAAATAATTTTAAAGTTAGAATTTCAAGAGTTGACTATTCAGAGTTAAGTGGTTAAATATTACTAATGAATGTAATATTAACCACATTTCGAAAACGCATAAATTCACCTTTTTTCTTTATCTTAAAGACAAATGTTTACCCCATATTTTTTTACAGAATAGATTCACTTATGCAAAATGGTGAAAGGATAAAGAAATGACCATTTGTATGAGAAACATAATGAAAGCTCAAGATAATAGTAAAGGGATTCTAAGATGAGAGACAGAAATAAAAGAGATGAAGGGACAGTGGTGTTGTGTTGTGTCTAGCTAGCAGGGACACATCCACCATATGACGAGGAACTACAATTTAAACTCTGTTTTTTTCTTTTTTATGTTTGACAATAAGGAAGTTATGTCGAAAAATTGAGAGATGAGAGAGTAATTTGGAGATTATATATAGATACAAATGTTGGCTTTTGATGAGTACCAAGAGGTCGAAGTTGACAATGCAATTGCGGCTATTCGAGGTGTCAAAAAGAAGTCAAAACATCACGTTTTGTTTTCAGCTTTAAAGGGTACCCACAGATCCTCATCTACGTACACATTTGCGTCTTCTACCACTTTTCACTTTATCTCTACCTCCCCAATCTTACATCCAAACAAAATAGTACATGCAAGGGTAATCAATTATGAAATCATAATTTTATTGACTTCTTATGATAATCATTAATTATAAAAGTCAATGTTTAATATGATAATTGATTAATTAATTCATCTTATAGAAACAGTCTGCAATAAAATAGGGGTCAAAGAATTAAAATTTATGGATAATTAACAATCAAGATTGCTCCTAAGTTTGTTCCGGTATTGAATTGATGACATACATAAATTGACATTAGTGCAATAATAAATTGTATTGAAAGTCAACGTTGATTGCTTATTTTCTGTTTCTGGATAATTAGAATTATTATATATTTTCTTTATAAAAAAATAAACTTTGGGCCTACATGGAGCTAATTCATTTATATATTTCTGTTTCTGAAAAAATAGAATTATTATATTTTTGTTTTGATAAAAAAATAAACTTTGGGCCTACATAGAGCTAATTCATTTATATAAGGTTAAATTATATTTTTAATCTCAATTTTCATAAAAAAATATCAATTTATTTTATTTATTTCAATTTAATTTTTATTTTAAAAAAATTTGATACAATCAAGTTTTTTTTTATTAATATTTTACAAATACCATTAAATATGTCAATTCGTACTATTAGAATAATAAACTATTAATCTCGATTTTAAATTAAACGAGAATAAACTTCTGAAATGAACATAAAAAGGAATAATAAATAATTTAATATCAATATATTGGGTCCTTTATATTTTTGTTCGTTTATCTTATGGTACAAGAGAGAGTGAAATGAAGGGAATAGGTGGATAATTTTTATGAGTCGAAATGTGAATTAATTCACTTGGATGTGATAGTAGGATTTGTACAATTGGGTGAGGTTGTACTTTTTTCTTCTTCTTTACACTGTTCTACATTTTATGCATGTTATCCGAAGGGAGTCTTCAAATTGGTACTTGTTATTTACTTTTTCATTTTTTTTAGTTTAATATTTTTCTTTAACTTTTATTTTCAAAATTCGAAAAATAGTAATTACTTTTTGTTATTTATATTGTTGTCTTTCATTCATCTTTAACTAATCTATTTAGCGATGTAAAAATAAAAATTATAAATATTTTTTTAAAATGAATTTTTTATTATATTTCCAAGTTTATGAAAAAAAAATCTCAAACTATAATAAGAATAACAAACAATCTTAAAAAATACATAAAAAAAATAAAAGGAATATTATATTATATTATATTAATTTAATGATATTTTATTTATTGGACCATTGTTAGGATGAATAAATATATTAGAGAAATGAATATAGAAACAAATGAATCTAAAGGTTGGATGTCTTATTTTTGGCAGCTGGAAAACAGCCAAAGCCGTTCTGCCGTTCATGGAAACACTAAAAAATTGCTGTTTCATCAGAATATCTTTCTCTACATATTATATATATATATATATATATATATATATTAGTAGGACGGTAACAAAATAAAAATATAATATGTTATAGCTTTTATATTGTTAAATCTTCAATTTTAAATCTGTCTATTCACAACATGGTACTAAAGGATGTCATAAGTATCCGTCTTTAATTATATCTATGTATATTTATGTGTATATCATGTATGGATAATATGTGTGTTTGGAAGTTTAAAATATTTATGTGTATAATAACTATCATATAATTATATATTTAATGATTTTTAATTACCTCGCAATTATAAGCTCTACGTAGATAGTGATGAAAACTAATCTCTTGCCGTTGTCATTGACTTTGAACTGAATAAAAATTCCTTTGTCACTTCAACGACTCCAGTATGTTTTTCCCCTTACTTGAATATAGGAGTGCATAATTAGATCATCTCCGCAATGGTCAAAAACATTAAAGTACTAAATTTCTTTTGAAAGTAATTAATTGTTGCATTTCTTCAAAGAGTTACAAAAGTTGTATCCATAAAAAATATTTAAAACTTTTAGGTATGATTTTTTTTAATATTATAATTAATATGTTCGAAATATAAATATAAGTTTATAAAATTCTTTATTTATGCATGAGTTAGATTCGTATTTATTAATATTGTGTAACGATCTTTCATTAAAAGTTTTATCCTTGATATCAAAATCTCAAATAACTCTCTCTGAAAAGAATTTTTTTTTTCTTTATTAGGGTTTGGTTCATCCATTTTTTTATTATGAATGGAAGTAGTATTTGACCTTCCATTGTTGGGTTTGTTGTCAGGGTCAAAAATGAAATCTAGAATGTCACAGTACTCCTAATTTCAGTTAGAAGGCTTTTAATTTCAACACAAGCATGCTGAATGACTAAGATTATTTGTATTCATCGCCATAAAACAAATAATCCAAGAGTCAATCTGTAATTTTTCAACCACTTCGAAGCAATCATTGGACCGAATTTCTTTGTCGTTTATATCTGATAAATATATTATATAAGTCTATATTTAATTGACTCTTTTATTTACAGGCACCGCATATTATTTTTGTACCAGTAGTTATAGTATATTAAATTGGAACGAAAATAAGTCAACAAATAAACTATTTCTACGTGTTTCTTAATCTTCCCAAGCAGCAACTGGTTTCTTACACTCTAGTAGACTCTTTTCATTTATATTGTTTGTTATTAATAGTTAAATTTTGTTTTAAATCATAAAGTTAAATCTTATTTCTTACTTAATGCTTTCACTCATAATTTCTATAGCTAATAAAAAAAACACATTAACAATTTTCTGTTTCTGATAAGATTTAGGAAGTTTAAAAAATGAGAAAAATTCCACGTCATTACCTTATCAGTCTCATGTGACTGATAACCTTGTGATTAAAACAGGCTAGTGTTGTCGTTTGATGGCGGACAAAGTCCATAAATATAATATGAAAGAAAATTAATAACTGTTTTTATCGCACATGGTCCAGAACCACCACTTACACCAAACTTTAGCCAATTTACCTTACTAAAGTTTCGTTATTTATATAATTGAGATGCTTTGTAAATACTTGGTGCACAAAAAACTTTACAAAAGGGACAACAAACCAAACCGAACCAAATGATTAGGATCATATAACATGCCAATGTATATCGAAAGCATATATACTTGTCCTTTCGCATGAGCTCCGTAGAAAAGGAATTAGCATAATCGATCATCCACTACTTCAAAATCTTCAGTGTCTTTTCGAGAAAGTAACAGATAAAAGAAAGCAATTGTTAAATTTGATTCCCATATTCCAACACTACATATTATGTAGATGGCTAGATCTCCAACAACAGAAAAGGCCTCTTCATCATAGTTTTTCTGTCTTAGTTTTGCAGCAGATTTAGCTTAATTAATCTTCTATCAGAATCTGTTGCTATATATATCCACAAAGTTTGACATCTCATTTTGTGTACAATCCCTGGTTTTGTGATGCATCTTATTCTATATTTTAATAATATAAAAACAGCAAATCATGTCTATCTTATTCTATACATTAATAATAGTATAACACATGATCACACACATAAGGCACATTAACCATAGATTATAGATAGGAAAGTAAGTCATGAGAGGTCACTTTACCAGCCGGCGTCCGGCAATGGTTACCCAATTTTGTGCTTAGAATACTCTGCTGGTTGCTGACCTAACCATGAGGAAGAGTTGAATTTGAAGTTTTCTAAACATGTTCTACAAAAACAACCTTATCTTTCTCAAATGACTCTGGGAGACTAGTTGGACTTGTTAACTTGGCGACAAAAATTTTCCCCTTGAGCTTTGAAGCACACATTTTCATATTGTACTTCATTTAATGTCATTTTCATGGCGAGCCTTGAACAAATACAAAATTCTTACATCAACTGGTCAAACTCTCTGCCCCAAGACTCTACCTTGTCCGTGATCCCACTTCTGCTATGACCACCATCTTATTTTTCCCAACAAGATTCGGCAGATGAGATATTTCTGGCTGCAATGCCAAATGGCCCAAATCTGAAATCACTCACTGTATATCCCTCATAATTTATTTCACTCCCATCTCTGTTGGGTTAAAAGCAACCAATATGTCCAAATAGTATGTACAAGGAGGATATATATTCTTGTCTTTTTCGTTTTATACAAATATATTATATTAATATTTGTGGTTATTTCTTGTAATAGAAATACTTTCGGTTTTTTAATGAAGAGGTGTCAATTTTCTAATGTCTTCAAAATTCGAAGGTTAATTAATTTCCCTCAAGGAGCTTGTAAAGAATGTGCTTTGGTTTATAACCTTTATTTGAGTAATAAATCTTTGTTTTTGATTATTTTTGTGGTAGTGAACGTGAGGTACCGTATCATGTGAATTCGATGTCTATCATTTCTCTTTTGACGTGCTTTCTATGTGATTCTGTCATCAACCATGTGTTGAGGTGCAAAGTTTTCTCAGCAGTTTCTTACACGTAATAATGCACTAATCTGTATCAGCTTAAAGTTTCGTGGCATTGTGATGGTAGGACCAAAGATTTTTAGTCTGAGTTCTTATTCTTTCACACTTATCACACTCACTTTATACTTTTTCTTATCTCCTCTTTCAAAATTGTAATCACAAATCACATCGACACATTGTCATAGCTCTAATACACAGTCATTTATATAAATGAAAATGGAGTGAAACGTAGAAAGATGAAAGATTCATTTTTCCTTTAGTCTTTTGCAGAAACAAATCAGCAGTTGAATGGGTGACAAACTGAAAAAAGTGAAAAAAAAAAAAAAAGGTTGTACTTTCCATTGGTAAGATAATGTCCTATTTCATATCCTGTGACGTGCAGGGTTACCATAATGAGTGATTCATGCCTTAAAAGTGGCTGCTAGTGTTGAGAATAAATTAAAATAGAGAAACGCGTTTGCACGGTGGCGTAGATTACATGGATATAATTAATATTACTCCTTTCTTAACCTTGGATCTCCGAGTCGGAAATCAAGACTAATTCATCGAAGGAATGAACTTGAGTTTGCTCTTGACGCTACCAAACATATACAGAAAGCTGTGCTTGAGCTTGCGCTTATCAAATTGATAAAACAAGTGGAAAATTCCAAATCAGCTTTAGGGCATTAAGAAATTCCTATTGGGTGAAGCGAAAGACATATTTTAAGTATGGGTTTTGTTGAAATCTTTATTGTTGTACTTTGCTCATTAGAAAACAGAAGAGCATAGAATAGGTTGGTGAAGCAACAAGTATGTGTAGTGTACTTGTAGCTGTCAGTACAGTGCCATTTTTACCCCAAACATAGGAAAGAAGACAAAACATTTAGGAAACACCTCGAGTTAAATAAGCAATATTAGTTGTATATAACGTGCAAGTTAATTAACTGAAACAGCTGCTTGTAAGTGATTTGAATTGACGAATAAAAGAGGTAGCGACGATAATTACGTGAAAAATTTTAACATTATTGTCCCATGTGATCTAAAATTATATAAAAACAAAAAAGTCATCCTCTGTCACTAACCTCTCCTTCCCTATACAGCTAAAGACAAATCGCTTATAGATCTCTTTCTCTCTCCCTGTCTTCTTTGATTTTTCCATTTTGGTTTTTGTTTCTGTCCAAAAAACCGAGATTACTAAAAGTTAAACCCACGATTGTTTATCTTCATCTGATTCCGCTAATGATGATAAAGAATCTTCCTTGATTTCAGCTTTGGGTGGCTTCTCTGCACCAAACTTCTTGCTGTCATCATCATCGACAACAACAACACTGGTTAGTTTGTTGGCTCTTTGAGCTTCAGCATCCCAATCCGTTCGACTCAGAACCACTAACATGGTCACCGCACAAGACCCCTGAGCCGCAAGTAACCCAAGCCACAACCCTTGAAAATCAAACCCAGCAAAGAAACCAAGCCAAACGGCCACAGGCATTCCTACAAGATAGAAACAACCTAAGTTAATGTTAGCACCAACTTTAGGCCTTGCTGTGCCTCTCAGCACCCCGCACCCCGTTGTTTGAGGACAGTTTCCAAGCTCGCAAAGTCCTATAATCGGTAACACCAATGAGGTCAAAGTTATTATTTCCTTGTCTTGGGTGAACATGCTGGCCCATATGTTCCTAACCACAATGGTAAAAACCAAAGCTAAAACCCCCAACACGAAGCTGCAAGAGAGGCCAACTATGGCAGAAAGTCTCGCCTTTGAGGGCTTTTGCGCGCCCAGTTTGTTGCCAACTCTCGTAGACACGCTGAAGCTTATCGACGACGGAAAAATGTAGAGCAAGGAAGTGGTTTGGATCAAAATCCCCATGGAGGCGACGGTTGCTCTGGGATTCACGAGCAACCCGCATAACAAAATCATGATCTCATACCACCACCATTCGAGGCACACGGAAATGCAGCTCGGGATGGCCAGATTGAGAAGCGACTTCCATTGCGTGAAGCACTCCACAGAAAAACCTCCCCATGTTTTCTTATGCGTGCCGGAGAAGACTACGTAGAGAATCAAGGAAACAACTAGGTTGAGGTTGGTCCACACCCCGCTGAGAGCCACGCCTTTGATTCCCAGATTGAGGTGGAAAACGAGGAGGTAGTTGATGGGGACGTGGAGGAGAATTGAGAGAGTGGCGCAAAGGGTGAGAGGCAGAGTAATGGATTGGGTTCGAAGGTAAATTCGTAAAGGGTGAAGAAATGATTGTGTTATGAGGTCGGGGATGGAGTAGAGAAGATAGAATTGTGCTTGTGTGGCTATGTCCTCGTCCTGGCCGCACAAGAGAAGGATACGCTTCATGTAGAGCCAAAGAAGAGAGATAGGAAGAGAAGTGAAGAGGAGGAGGAGAATGGTTCTTTGAAGGCAGAGACCGAGGAGGGTGAACTTTTTGGCACCGTAAGCCTGTCCGCAAATGGGTTCCATTCCGACCGCTAGGCCGGAGAGGATTGAGTATCCGGTGATGTTTGCGAAGCCAACGGCGAGTGAGCCGCCGGCTAAGGCAAGCTCTCCGAGGTGGCCGAGGAAGAGCATGGAGATCATTGAGCGGCAATAGAGTAAGAGACCGGTGAGGATCATGGGGAGAGCAATTTTGGCTATGGAAATGACTTCTTTGAAAACATGGGTTTGCATTGGTGCCGAGTCCTTGTGGATCAAGGGGCTGGTGATCGTCATGCCCGGTTGCTCTGTCTCTTGGAGTTTCATTGAAACTAGATACTCTTGGTTTGAATTGGCTTTGCAGGGGAGGTGGGGAGTTAGATGACACATAGTATCTCCTTTTTGTGTCAAGAGAAGAGTGGTGGTTTAGGGAACACGTGAAGGTTGAATTCGATATATATATATAGAGAGAGGTTTTTGAAGGGTTGGGCAAAGGCTTCTCAGGCAGGTTTTATAGGTGATTTTCGGTGGGAAAGGGAATATATAGCTGTAGATAATTACGTACCTTTTTTTAAGAACGTAACCAGGTATTCTATTTCTATATTATTTACTTGTTTGCTGAAAAAAAGGGAAACTCATAAAAGATACCTCAACGCGCTTTTGGGGAGCGGTGTGAAGAGAGGCCATGCCCACATCAGAAGGTCAAAATCTAAAGATCATACATATGCACCTATTTTTCATTCTTGAAAGATCAAAATCAAATGCTAAAAGACATGGTGTGCATTTTTGTTGTGTTAAGGGCTAGTGTTGTTGTTCCAGACAAAGGTTGTCCTTGGACAGTTTAGTTATGCATCCTTGAGATATAAGAAATCATATCATCGTGCCTATTTTCTTTTTGTTCAACTTTCTTTTGTAAATCAAACAAACATAATTGGAGGGAGAAGGAAACCTTGGCTCAAGGTGGGAAGGTGTACAATTGATTTCCATTATCTTCAGAGGGTCCACATAATTAGAAACAGGAAAGGAAAATTTAATTTCACGTTTTGGGAATGATTTCGCCCTCAATATCTTTGCAAAAACTATTTATAATGTTTATGTAAAGTCTTCTTTAACACTTGTTTTAAATATTGTATACCAGGTTTCCTATTCCCAATTCCAGATAAGATTGCTGAGATTATATGTATATATACACATATAGCACGAAAATTAGAACAAGTGGATGAACCTAGTGGCTTTCCACAAGTAAAAGGAAGGTCTTTCTTCACAACTAATCCTCCGACCATAATCTAAGGAACAATTAATGTATGTATTAGAAAACTTTTGAAAAATTCGATAATGTTTAAAAAAGCAAATTGGATTAGCAAATAAGGTTTTCTAAGAATGACTAGGTGTTTGTTTACGTTAGTTGAAATAGTTGGCCATGATTTCAAGTGTCCCGACGCATGAGGTTGAGAGAGAAAAGCATGCATGCATCATGTTCCAATGCATGGATCAGATGTTATTTTGTATGTAAGAAGCATTCCGTTTTCTATCCCTCGGATTAATTTTACTTTTTTGGCGTTATTAGATAATACAAAAGTATAAATATGTTTACATATATATAGTATACAAAAGTATACTATACAAAATAAAAATCGTTTACATATAAACCAAAACTCCATTAATGCAGATTGGTCTTTAGCAAAGGTGAAAGAAAGCTTGTTCCCAGGTTCGGAGCTGGTTAGTAATATGCCAACCACCTTATCTATGGAAGGAAAAATAATGTCAAATGAGGTTCGTTGGTCCAGTTTTTTATTAATATCTTTACTTCAGTTTCCATGCTTGGTATATCGTTGTCAAAAATAAAAATAATATTTTATCAGAATTCTTTATTTGACTTTTAAAACTATTTTGTAACATCTATTAGAAGTGTTTTTAACTTATTACATGCTTCGCAAGGCAGGTTGTTGTCAGTGGGTATCGAACCCCAAACCTGGCCTTTAACACCCTCTCAACAAGAGAGATGTCACCAGTTGTGCTGCACTTTTTTGTAACACCCCTCTTAATCAATTGAGAGGGTGTTAAAGGTCAGGTCTGGGGTTCGACCCCGACTGGCAACAACCTACCTGGTGGTCCTTGTGTGGTCTGAGGGGTGAGGGGTTGGGGTGTATTGGGCTGCAGACCTAACA
This sequence comes from Vigna unguiculata, assembly GCF_037176805.1. NCBI lineage: Eukaryota > Viridiplantae > Streptophyta > Magnoliopsida > Fabales > Fabaceae > Vigna > Vigna unguiculata. The sequence continues at coordinate 42,617,749 of NC_140798.1, forward strand.
TGTCCCTCTTGATTAAAAGGGGTGTTACATTATACATATCCCACAACGATAAATAAAATACATACTAACTTAATATATCTTGCAAAGATTTTTATGGATAATTTCACACTTTCAAGTCTATATATCCTAGATATAAGTCTCTCCAAAGTTGAAAGTGGGTGTACTTGAGAAGACATTTTTGACGTTCAAGTAAATAATATACATCAGTATGTAATAAATACAGTAATAATATGACACAATTAATTTAACTTTGAATGGTACTATTATTGTTATTGTGTTTGTAGACATTTACCTAGATGAATATGGTTCACATGATTCATTACTTTAACTTGTTTAGTAGTCTACTTAAGGAGTTTAATTATTACCTTAATTTAATCATGCTTAAGAGTGTTATTATGTCTTGATCGAAATATTGTCCGAATAGATGCAAACCAAAATGATCTAAGATCAAGCCACTCAAGACGTTCTCTATTATGTATAATATATATTTACTAAAAGCCTTGCAACATTCTAATTAGACCAAAGAAGAATTCAACACCTCCTTAAGTCTAAAGAAATTGCAATGTTGTTAAATTGAGAAGAAAAAGAATTCCAATATTAAATTTTGAATTTATTTTTTGATTATTTTTCTTTAAACTCTTTTATCTTTTTTTATTATTTTTAAAAAATGATAATTTTTAAAGTAAGATGTGTTCTATAGTCGTCTCAAATTCATTTTTCCGTGAACTAAATTCTGAGAGAGTTAGAAATAAACACATTATAAATAAAATAAAAGTAAAATTGTTGACAGGGTTACGATCAAAGTTGCCGATGTATTTACTGAGAATATTTATACATTAGTATTGGTTAATTTATATATATATATATATATATATATATATATATATAATTACATTAAAAATATTGACTCATATAAAACTACCCATCAATAATTAAACCAAAAATCAAGAGGCGATTCCAAATTTGTTGGAGGAATTTTTTTTTTTTTTTCATTATTAGACCTTTATGTGCGTAGATTTTTCTAAAATGTGACTTTTAGTTTACATATAAAATTATTTTGGCTTATAAAGAGTTGATATCATTATTTTAATTTTTCACATCTAAAAAATCGACATAAGTATGTAAAGAATCTTGCTTTTTGTATGATAATCTTAATTAGAGCTTAAGACGTACGTCATCGCACTTAAAAAGCTGATTGAATTCTCATATCTAAAGGATAAAGTTTAAAATGTAGTTAATTTATAGAGTTGGAAAAATAATTGAGTTTTTTTATTTCCTTTCTTTCAACCACATGTGTGAGCCATAAAATCTTATCCTTAGTGTTAAACGTTGAAAGGGGATAAAAATGAAAAGACATATCCAAGGGTTTCCTAGGAAGATGATAAACTTAACGAAAGTTTTGCCCATTATTACAAAGTTGTTGTTCACACATTTCTAATCCTCGAGAAAATCAAAGATAGAATGATATAAAAATATTAGTTGGGATCTTATATGTCACAAATTCATTGGTCGAACTAAGGGATGTTATCCAAGATTTTCACTTCTCAAAATTTCAATATTGTTATTAATAATGTTTTTATTTAATTAAGTTTTAAACTTTTTTTAAAATTTATATTTTTTTAATTAAGTTATTGTTAATCACTATTATTATTATTGAGTATTATAAATCTTATATTTAAATTTTGTTGTTTGAGAGACTAAATATTATTTTATTTTGTCATCTTATTATAATTATCATAATGGAAGGAGTATGTTACAAATCTAACACGTGAGATAAAAAAATTAAAATATATAAGTGAATAAATTAGAATATATAAATAAATATAAATATCACCTTACAATTTAATTTTATAAGATAAATTTAAATTTGAAATTCCCTTCTTAACCCTTTATATATTAAAACATTTAAAAAATACAATTTATTGATTAATATATAACTTTTGTATCATCATTATCTAGACATCCATACAATTATTATTGTCCACACTTTTGATATAGGTGATGGCAAAAATCTTAAATTAACTATTAAATTTTATATTTTTTTAATATGTAAAAATAAGTAAGTAAAATAACGAATAGAATAAAAAAATGAACTAAAGAGTTAAACCATGAAAATACATTTAAAAATATGAAATATTTAAATATCTAATAGTCTAAACAAATTTATTACACACTTCATAAAAAATAATCAAATTTACAGTAAATTTAAAACTTAATTAAAAAATTTGTTTTTACATCATTGAATTTTCTGGAGTGTAGATCTTAAAATTACATTGATTCGGTCATCATAATTAAAGGCATTTTTGTTGCCACTTTTTTGTCTCTTAGTTTCATTAGAAAAAGCCATTCCCATTTCGTTCTGAAAGGTTTGCGAGTCTGACTCAGATGTGATGTTAGGTCATCACTTCAGCAAATGTTGCGTTTGTTAGGTAAATACCATATTAAAAATTATAGATGATGGAACTATTGTAACATATGCTTCTGAAGTAGATAACGTGAGAACTTTATGGTAATTATAGAAAATAGTAGTATTAATTAGAGATTGTGAGATTATATTTACACAGTTAAGATTAAAATCTAAATATTATGGTTAATTATTGTTTATAACTAGTTATGAGTACTTGATTAACTTTGTACTACCTTTCATCGAACTTCTATTAATAAAAACTTCAATTAGTATAGAATTATGTTTTGTGTAATACCCGGTTTTATGTTCAAAATCCAATATTTAAAAATATAAGAATTAAAATTTAAGATACGTTTGATATGGGTATTTTAAAATTTTAATCACTTGTTTTTATTTATAAAACTCTATCATATCTCCAAGAAAAATTTTCTTAAATTTTGTCTAACTTTCTTAGGAGTTATGGTATCATTTTACATCATTCTCTAATAAAAGTCAAATTTAACAGATGATAGAGATTGAATCAATGTGAACCCATTAAATTATATTTTTGAGTTAGTTATTTTCTTGGAATCTGTAGAGTTTAACTCTACACTGATATGTTTTTATTGCGAATTAAAATATATAATAATGAGTTATGACAGAAGTTAATAAGTTTGATTAAATGCAATTATACTTTATTTTAGTTGTAGTAGGATTTTGGAGTTGAATTTAAATAAGATTGTTTTTGCTTTTAAAAATGTTGTTACTTTAATCCTGAAGAACGGATAATTTAATTGGATGGGATGTTATATTGAAGGTTTTAATTGAAAAAGCTTCATTGAACTATATTTTGAATGATTTAAAAAGTTGTTGATTTTTTGGTTTAAACTTGTTAATAGTAATTGGAGTTGGTGAGAAATGGCTCTGTTCAATGTTGGGCAAGTTTTATATTTGTAGCATCTTTTGGATTTTTGTCTGATTTTGACTTATATTCAAACAAAAAATTTGAATAAAAAAGAACTCTCATTTGAAATATTTTATTGAAGTGAAAGTTTGGTCTCTGAAACAAAAACCTAAATAATGCAAGATTCTCTTTTGATAGTGACTTTCTCAAGCAAATTCTTTTTACATGAATTTTAATTTTAATTAAAGGAAATTTCAGTTATGAATTATTTATATCATTAAAGTTTACATTTATTTTAGCATTGATAATACTAGTATATAGACATTCGGCTTAGATTTTGATTTTAGATTGACTTAAATTCACTCTATGTATAATCAATTTAGGTTGATTTTTGGCTTGGATCGACTTAACTTGTTCTTCTATTCAGACTGATACACCTCATCCTTCGATATGAGTTAGACCTAACATGAACGACCTATTTGACTATTTGTGACCTTTTGGGTCATGTAGACATTTTTTATCTTGACCTATATTAAAAAGTAAATTTTAAGTCTAATACAACTTCATAAAATCAATGTATAAGGTGTGATTTGCATATTATATATTGTAAACTCATCTTATCTATTCCAACACACTTCCTCACAAGGTATATATATATTGAATGTGAAACTAAACATTAATAGTGTTTCATAGTAACTCGATAATAAGTGACATGATAGGTCAAATAAATAACAAATATTTTGACAATAACGAAATAATAGTTGCAATAATAATAACAATTTTTTTAAAATACACTTTGAATGACTTTAATATCATCTTAATAAATATACTTTTAAGTGTGATATATGAGATTTCTACCGACCCATGTGAAACATAGCCAAATTTCAACCCATGTAAACAAGAGTCAAATTCCATGAAGTGAACAAAATTCCAAGTCTATGTGACGAGTGGTGGTGAGTGGCGGAAACTCACCCGATAGAAGTTGATTCCAAAAAATTGAATAAATTCCCAACTGTGAATAGTAGAATCCACCATGAATTCATGCATTAGAGAGATGACAATTTCAATCATATATTTGATTATTATTTTTACAAAAAATTAATGAGAAAAGAGATAAAAAGTTCAGAAGAAAAAATACAAAACAAATTCCAACTGAATCTGTTATATTATTTCACCATGTGAATTTGACTCTCTCTAGTAAACCTGTATATTTTGGTAAATAATATTGATAATGTTTATTTGAAAAGAAATAAATAAATGGATTTATTGAAGAAGAAAAAATTGTATTTTTGCATGGAAATATGTGGTACTTATTTTCTTTATTTCCTCCCATTCCATTGACGATATACGATGATGGACGTAAAATAAGGAGGGGGGAGCGGTTTCATGTGGCTCTTCCTTTTCGTATGCAAATACAAAACAGTGAAAAACAAAAGGAGGTGGTAGGGCTTATCCCAAATCTAGTGCAATCCATATTTTAGAATTGCATTTTTTCTCTTTCGGTAAAAGAAACAGCGACAATCACGCATAGTCGTCAACGAATTTTCAGTTACACTTTCTTTTGGGAAACCATGTTGCCAACACGTACGTGTCATAGACCCCCACTCTACACAATCCTCATCAACCAAGATCACTTTCTGCAACCACGGGAATCACAATCTAGAAGCTCTTAATTCTAAATTATTTTGAAAACCAAAAGCAAAAAAGAATCTAAAAAACTAACGTTAAACTTTCATATTTCCGCAAAGTATGGTAGAAGTGGCAGGGTCCAAATATGCGATGAAGTGGGTATCTACCATGGTGGCGTTGCTCAATACAAATCATTGCACACTTGAAATGAAAATCACTTTCATTTGTTTATTTATTTATTTTTCATTTCGCCAACTCTCTTTCCATGCAAATAATTGTTTTTGGAGAATGTCACCTTACAATGTCTTGTCAAAAATACTTTTCTTTTCTTAAAATTTAATCCACAAATATCATTCATGCATATTTTTTATAAAATATATTTTAATTATTGATAAACTTATATACATATTTTCTAAAATGTTTGTTATAAATACATTTTAATCATTTATGGGACTCAATATTTTCGGAATTCATAGTGTAAAACTAATTAAGGATCTTTAAAATTTATGATTCTCACACGATAAAACATAATAAAGCATTAATCTTGATCCAGTGAATATGCGTTCTTCAATATATTAATTGTTAAGATTTTAGCTACCAAATGAATCAATATCTAAATTGGTCACTATTAGATATAAATTTTTTTAATAGCCAAAATCTAATGTAATGACCAATTTATATATTAATTTAGAAACTATTTTAGTTATCAATAATGCTATAGTTTATAAATTGGTATATAAATTGATCACTGATTGTTAACTATTTTTTATCATTAAAATTATTCATTTATCTAAAAATTTTCTTAGATATCACAAACTTAAAAGAAGTGAAATTAATCTGATAGACATGCAAGAATGTAACTAGTATCTTTTTCACCTTAATAATTGACTTTTCACTCATCATTTCAAACTTTAAAAAGTAAACATATAGTTAGAACTTTCCCTACTTTGTTTCTGTTAACCTTTACCATTTTATGTGGTTTATTTTTCATGAGTAATCATGATTAAGCTGTATTCTCCTCATTGTTGATTTGATGGTCAATAAGATAAAATAGAATAATTATTCTGTTATGCAGTAATTAGTGGTTTGAAACACTGACATATATAATCTTTCATCAGGTTATGCAGTTATTGTGTTCATTTCTTATCCTAAGCTGAATTACAAGAACGGGCAGAGTTTCTTAGGGCTATATGCCACCACGATTTTTTTCTACTTACACACATAAATTTCTAAAGTTTTTTCTTTTGTAAACATAATATCAAAATATTCATATTTTTCTTTTATCAAATCTATCATTTATTGGAAGTAATAAAATAAAACTTCAAAATAAATCATGTTAGATATTACTATATACTCCAAGAAAACATAATAAAATAAGACATTCAATCCTCTCTTTGTACTTCTATCATTATTATTGTTATTTTTACTCCCGTATGCATTTTCTTTTCATTTTTTCCTACTGATAACCACAACTATTATATATAATTGTAAAAAAAAAAATTTATAAAAAAGTTAAACAGTTTATAATAAAAAATTGTCAAGTAAAAGTTGTTTTCAAATTTTTTATATTATTATAATATTTATAACTTTGACTTTTTCTTGTATTTATAAATGTATTTTATTGCTAAAATTGAAATATAAATGCGTTAGGATATTTAACAAATATAAATATATTATAAATAAAATACAATCAATAAATAGTTTTAACTAAACAATTTATGTATATTTCTCATTTCTTAATTGGTTTTAAATATATAATATTATATTTAAATAAGATTTCTTGATCTTCAACTATTATATAATTAATGACTTGTTCATATTTTCCTTTGCGATTTTCTTTCTTTTCTGTAAAGAAAAAAAATGTAAAAAGGAAGATATTGCCTAGGGTTAGACCAACACTGAGTAATGGTTATTTATTCCATCGGAAAAATAAAATTCCTTTTCCTCTCAAATACATGTTTAAAATATACTCAAATAAAATAACAATCTGAATAAAATTAAATTCGAAAAATAATTAAAAATAAAGTCAATCTCTTAAAAATATAATTTGACGTAAATTTGGAGCATAAATTTTATAAAAATTAATCTTTATAAATCCGTTTTAATCTCACAAGTCTCTAAATAAGAATACACAAATCAGTAAAAATAACTCTAACCCAGTTCTTAAATTATTGAAATTTGCCTTGTGAACTTCACTTTGATCAATTGATCGTTGAAAAAACATAGAAAAAAAATGAAATTATTGAATTTTTCCTATGCAACAACTTCCTCTGATCAATTGATCCTTAAGAAAATGTTACAAAAAATGCTAACAATCAATATAATAATATTATTGTCAAAAACTATAATGAAATACTAAAGAATAAAATTTAGAGTTGATTTAGAGGATAATATGTGTGTTTATTTTTATATTAACAATTCACAGATTCCATAGATACGAATAATATCGTATTCATTTTCATTATTTAACAACCAGACAATAAAAATACTGATGTGCGTTGTATGACTAACATTAAATATGTTTATTTTATATAATTACAAAAGTTTTCCATAAACATCCATCTAATGGTCTCTCTTTTCCACAAGTTATTATTATTATTATTTGATCATAATCTTCCGTGCATTGGTCAGAAAAAAAAAATCATGGGTAAAAGCCGAAAACAATGGACCGTGAAGATTCATCGTGGGCCAAAGTTGACTGATCCAGATTCGTTACTACCACCATACTATGTAATTTGGAGCCCACCCAAATCCTAACCGAAAACGCCGAAATACCACAAAATAATATTTTTTTCTTATTATATGATATATCAATGTATATCGAAACTAAGCACTTTCATTATTTTTTTTTAAAGGTATAAATATAAGCTTCATGGTTAAAGAGTTTGATCTACACTTATAAAAATCGTATTTAAAATTTTCGAACGACTTCTAAAATAATTAATGTAAAGTTAACCATGATTCTTTATCAGATAATCATGTCAATTTGTTAGATTAGCATGAGTTTTTCACGTGTTCTTGACTTCTCACGATAATGATATCTCCATTTTGGTCTTGATGGGATTCATATATAACACGTCAGTTTTAAAGTTAATATTTACATCAACTTTCTGTGACAAATTTGAATACGATAAAGAAAGCAACTTTATTGCGATTCTAGTTCACATAACAACGAATCAGTTGTTAAAATAGCAGTCAACACCATAAGTTTCATACTCATACCTAAAAGTAATTTTCACATTTTCACATTGTTGAAAATAAATAATATTCTACTCCTTTAGTTTAATGTATCATGCACTATTTCAAAGATAAGTAAATAACTAATGTTCGATGATATCACATGTGAAATAAGTTAAATAACTTCATTAATATCACATGTGAAATAAGTTAAATAACTTCATTACAAGTTAATCGACCTATCAAAGAAAAAAGTATATCCCATTAAAATCAACTCAAGTAAGACATGTAACGCTTCAATTACTAAAATATTAACATAATTATATGTTAAATGTTAATATCAATCTTCTTTATAAAGTACCCGTCACAAAAGTCTACAGTCTTAACCTACTTGGGAAAAAAAAGTAATCGCTAAAAGTTTTCTATTAAAAAAATATTATAAATATCACTTTATCATGTTCACACCTAGTGGTACTCAACCCTCTACCTTTATTATTTACATATTCTCTAGAATAATTGGAAGTTTTCACAAACTTTCATTCTACCATCATGGAAAATCATCATTAGCAATCTAGTGGTAACATTTTTTCCTTGGTACTCTTATGACAGACATAATTGTTATTAGGGTAAAATGTGTCATGCAAAACTTTAAATATATTATATATGTTGGTTGGAAAGATTCATGTGTTTTAAATTAATTATAATTATTTGTTATTTACTATGTATATAGAAACTTAAACATACAACTTTTATAATTAAAAGTAATTTTACTTAAATGTATAATTTAGAATTAAAAATAATCATAGATTAATTTACATATTAATTTATTAGTAACAAAAATCTTGATAATATTACCATTACTTTACCTTGTGTTTGGATGGAGCATTTCAACAATGCTTAGAAATTGAAATGCTTTGTATTTGAATTGCTTGTAATTAAATTCCATTCATTTTTTAAATAACTTATTTGGATAAGGAAATTAAAATACTTGACATTTCAATTTCTTGTTTGAAAAAAAAATTGAATTTATTGTGAGATAAAATTTAATTTTAACAATATTTATTTTACGCTTAATTATGTTTTTAGTTCATGATAAATTTGGAAACATGCTCGACAACCCAGATGGGTCAGGCATACCCAACTACGCAACCGGATTGGTTAGACCCGATGACCCACCTGAGCTGGACCGACTGGGAAGCCCAGACAGGCTGGATGGCCCGATGATCTAGAGGCCTGACGGCCCATATTGCACGATTGTGTCGTCAAGTTCGTCAATATGGCCCGGTCCAACCCGTCTAGGTCATTGGCCCAATACTCCAAACGGGTTCGACGACCCGAACAGGCTTGACAATTAAGACGGGCCCGACGACCTGGACGAGCCCGAGACATGGACGGGCCCGACAAGCTGGACGAGCCCGATAATCCGGACGGAGCCAAATACCAGGACGGGTTTGACGACCCGGACGAGCCCGTACACCCAGACGGGCCCGAAGACCTGGACGGGTCCGACTGCTAGGATGGGCTCGAGGACCCAGACGGGCTCGACAACTCGAATGGGCCCAACGACTTGGACACATCTGACGACCCGGAAAGGCTCGACGACCTAGACGGGCCCGACGACCTGGACGGGCCCGACAATCCGGACAGGGTCGAATACTCGGACGGGTTTGACGACCCGAACGAGCCCGTACACCCAGACGGGCCCGAAGACCTGGACGGGTTCGACGGCTAGGATGGGCTCGAGGACCCGGACGGGCCCGACAACTCGGTTGGGCCCAACGACTTGGACACATCTGACGACCCGGACAGGCCCAACGACCTAGACGGACCTGACAACTCGTACGGGCCCATTCAAAACATCAGGTTCGTCCGGGTCATCGGGACTGTCCGGATAGTCTGGCCCGTACGAGTCGTCAGGACCGTTCGGGTCATCGGGCTTGTCCGAGTCATCGTTCTCGTCCGGGTCGTCGGGCCCGTCCGAGTCGTTGGGGTCGTCCGGGTTTTCTGGCCCGTTTAGGTCAGACTTGTTTGAGTCATCCGGCCCGTCTGGATCGTCGGGCCAGTTTGGGTCGTCAGACCTGTCTAGGTCATCAGGCCCATTTGGGTCGTCGGACCCGTCCGGTTCGTTGGGCCCGTCTGGGTTGTCGGGCATGTCCGGGTCGTTGGGCCCGTCCGGGTCGTCGGGCCTGTCCGGGTCGTCGGGCCCGTTCGAGTCGTCGGGTACGTCCGAGTTGTCATGCCCGTTTGGATCGTCTAGAATGTGAGGTTGAGTGAGAAGAATTTCAAATTTCACCTATTTTGAGGGTATTTGAATTTCTACTAATTTAGCTCATTGAAATCCTTCAAAAAAATGCTTGCATTTGAAATGCTTTTTAATTTCTCTATCCAAATAAAGCATTTCATTACAAAAAAATTTAAATTCTTCAAAAAAATGAATTGCTTCATTAAAATACTCTATCCAAACACACTCTTAAGGTTTTGGGTTAAGAGTGGTGTCAATCCTTATGTGTGAGTTAAATTCATATCTCATTGGTGTTGTGTCTCACAGTGATCCTTGCAAGATCCAACATTTATCAATAAATTAATTATAGATTTTATTTACAATGAAGACTATTTTAGATATGTATAATTTTTAATTTATAAAATATATCTAAATTAATAAATATAATAACTAATTATTTTAATTTTTAAAATTAGTTATTATTTAATAATTTTTAGTTGTGTATTAATAAAAATTTAAAGTCATGTGTAAATTTTGAAGAAATCTAAATAAAAGTATTTAAATTTTGAAAGAAGTAAAAGTAATATGATTTTTTAAAGATATTTTTTGTTAATTTTATCCTAATAGAGTCCATATAAAATATAGAAGTTATGAATATAATAAGTATCATGTTATGAATGAATTCACATATAAGAAACCCAACATTATTCTTTATTACAAAATCTTAAAACAATTTTTTTTTAGTTTTTTTTTTATATATTACCCATTTCATGTAACACCTAATTAATTAGATTTAACTTCTCAACTACATAAGATATAAAACATATATATCCTTTTATATATTAATATATATATATAATTAAAATCCAATTTAAATCACCACAAGAAAATTTTTGAATAATTAGTATGTATAGTGACTAATTTATAAATTAAAATTTATTAGCAACTAAAATAATTTCAAAAATTTATAATTGGTCTCTAAATTGGTAACTAAGAAAGTTTCTATTATTAATTGGTAGCTAATATTTTTAGTTATCAAGATTTTTGCTTCAAAAATAAAAATATCTCTAATTAAGAAATTGATTTCTAAATTAGGCTTTAAACATATTTTTATCATTAAAATTAATCATTATTTAAGAGTTTTCTTATAGTAGATAAGCATTCAAATTTTTAATACATATGATCATTCAATTAAAACAAATACTTTGCGAGATAATAAACACAATCTAAACTCAATTTTCAGAATAACAAATATTCTAACGGAGTACACTTCACTCATGCACCTGTCATACTAATCTCTACAATGGATTCGAGCGTTATAACATTAACTCCACTTGGCTCACATGTACAATAGAGTTAATCTTATATATCCTAGTTATAATGATTATATTTCAAATTAATATGTTTCTATAAAGATTTCCTTCTATTCTTATCACCTAAACTTCGTTCTCTATATGAATTATGAATATATGAGGTTGGTATAATGACTTATACTCAAGACTCAAACTTAATACTTACACTATACTTACAATTGAAACAATTTTCCTTAGAATCACTTTGATTAATATCACAAGATAATATTCATATTTTTTATCTTAACACTTAAAAATATTACCAATATACTTATGAAAAGAAAATAAACAAGCATCAATTTTTTGCTGCATAAAAAGTAAAGGACAACAATTTGAAAGATGAGAAATAGGAAAACATTAGAAGATAATAAGAAGATGATGATTTGAAAGACGAGAAATAAGAAACATTACAAAAGTGTTGGATCGTTAATTCTTTCAGGTTTATAATGGATCTGTTAAAAAAGTATTGCAAAAGACTTGTTTAAGAAAAACAACTTATTAAAACCTAATATTGAGGGAAGTAATTATTGTGAGTTAAACTGACTCCAAAAAGGAGAATCTGGTGCAAATGCAGGTGGATACTGGTGGTTAGGAGACACAAGGGACGGTGCAACCACAAGCCGACACGTGTCCTGTTATACCGCACTTTCATCTGGCGGCTCTGTCATATCCAACCGTGGGACCAACCTGTCAATGTTACTACTCTTTACTTTTCTGTGACAGCTTTTTATATGTCTTTTCATTGCTTACATCTCACATTCAAAAACAATGGTACATTGAATTGGTCGCATTTTTACTCCATAATTTTGTAGTTTAAATCTTATACTGAATCACAAAGATTGTCTATGATCTGACTTTTCTTTTTAAGAAAAAAAAAATGTTGACCTTAAATTTGTATTTTATTGAGTAGAGGTAATTCTCATTAAATTGGTGAGAAAGTGTCCATAAATAGGGTGTAAACCCTTACGCATGTGTTGTCTATTTAGTTGCTATATGTCTGTACCATCCATGTGTTGTTGGTTTTGAATTCTCCTCCACCGCCTCTCAGCTGCTGCTAAAACAAATATTAATGGCCAGACATATATACTTTTGTGCAATATATATACATATAAGTTATACTTTATATATACTTTATTGTAGTATTCATAGATTATTTTTGGGAAGTAATGTCGGATAATATACTGATCTTTTCGACCTTAAAATCGAAAACTTTTTAGTTAACGGTCGGATAACACAGCAACATTATGTAATCTAAGACTAACAATGATACTTAACAAATAAAGACAATTATGATAATATAATTAGCGCGTTAATTATACGATCACAAAGTAATGTTTTTAATAACGATAAAGGAATAAATGAGTTTGCATGTCAAGCCAAGCCTAATAGTCTAATTATGTAAAAGCCCATGAAAGATTAGATAAATAAGCTAATAATCTCAATGCTTGGCTTTGGAAATATATATAATTTCCTCTAAGATCATAAACTCACACTCTCTCAAGACCATCAAATACTATCCCGATTCTCCAAAAATAGAATACATTAAACACTCAAAAATTAAGATATAGCAAACCCTCTTAAGATTACCGAATACTACTTGAATTATAAAGATCAAAACTAGAAAAAGAAGATGATACTTTGACAAAGTTTGACAAACTACTTATTTAAGTAAAAAAGTACTACTTTATTATTTCATTTTAATTAAAAAATAAAAAATTAATCTATTTTAATTTTGTTTATAGAAAATTTGTTAAGTTTGTCAAAAAAAAATGTCAAAAACTCATTTTTTACTAAAAATCAAGAGTATAAAATAGTTCTGAGACCACCTGAGCTGATGATAAAGTAGACGAGCTTTCATGTGAAAGATCACGTAGATGAAAGATGATAAGGTTAAAATTGTAAAACACTTTTTATATTTGTAAATCTTCACTTATGAAATCACTTGAGTTGAGATGTACTCGACCTAAATATACTCGACTAAAACGACATCATATTGGTCAAATTATTAATAGTGGAAGAATGTGAGACAATGGCTAAAGCACATTATAGTATTAGTCACTTGCATCGGGTTTAATCATGTAAAAGCCCATAAACATGATGTAATTTAACTATTTTATATTGTTTAATAATATATGACGCACTTGGTTGACTTGAGCTCAAAGTATCTTCAGTAAATATATTTCATTTGATTTTGGAGAGGCGAGTCAATTTTCTTAAAATATAATAAAATTTAAAAAAAAAGTATTTTTATTCATACACTAATATATATATATATATATATATATATATATATATATATATATATATATATATATATATATATAAACTATACGTAACAAAAATATTTAAAATATTGGAGTATTAAACAAAATTTAAGTTGTTTGTTTTTGGCATCTGTGGGTAGTAACTCTCTTCTTTTAAGCGTTTAAGTGAAAATTTATTTTGCTAAGAGAAATTTGGTAACCTAATTGGTTTTTGTTGAGCAAAAATATCACTAGATACTACTTATTAATATTGCCTACGATCCATTAGGCATATTTAAATTGCTAAGCGATTAATGCAGAAATTATGCTAGCAAAACTCAACATTATTAGTAAAAACTTGATCTTTTTCTTTCCGTTTCAAAACAGTACTAGGCTTTATTTTTAATTGAATAAAAAACAAGTTTTCTCCTAATTCAAAAAACTTTATTCTCAATATTACTCAAAATATATTTGTTTTAAATCAATTGGATTCAAACATTCAACTTGTTAAATAACAACACATGCAACTTCTTAACAGAGTGATTGCTTATTTATGTCGTTTCTAAACCATAATCTCCTGTTAAATTTGTATAAGTTCACTGGTTGTCACAATCTTCACACCAATAAATTGACAAGTCCGATTTTAAACACAATAGACTTCTCTTCGAAAATAAACAGAGACACCCAAAATAAAGAACTACCTCAATGGTTCTATGATCTACTTTGCAATTCTTATCTTACAGCGCGTTGGGATGCAAAACCGCGACATCGTTAAAGTTTGATGCTCTAATTGGGTAGAAGCACTGTATTTGTTAGTCCAAACTAGTACAGGACTTTATTCATCTCCTAAATATACAAAAGAATAAAAACTTAGTTACTCAATAATATGGACTTAAAATTGTAAGACATACCGACTCAGTTAAATACTTTCCTAAATATGTCATGGTCCCACTTAGTTATTAAAAAGATTCAGCCAAACATACCCCTGCCCCAAAACAAAATACCAGTTCTACATGTTTCTAGTCGCATCCACCATTAACTGGATTTCAGGGTGATAGCGAAGTTCGACCACCCTCAGCTGATTCAACTGAAAGAATAATACCAGGAATGAGCAATACAAAGGAATAGCAGTCAATTATTTAGGAGTGCTTGAAGGGCACACAAGGATTATAGCGACGTTACTCGCCGATGTTGTTGATCAAAGATATAGTACCATTTTTAACTGTAACCAAAGATTCTACAATACTAAGTTGATTTAGAAATATTAAACTAACCAAATAAATAAAGAACTAGGAAGTTGTCACAACAACACAAGTTTCAGAGCTTTATCACTACTGCACTAAAATAATTTGCTGAAATTAAATTTAGTCCAGCCATGAAAAGGAACTACAATCAGTTTGCCCTTCCATCAGCTTTTCCATCAAAGACTGAAATCATTCGTCCGCAGGGGGAGATTGGCTGTATTATAAAAAATGAACACATAAACGATGAAGATACCAAACAGGAGAAAATAAGCAGTAATAACAAACTCTCAGAATATATGTTTACAAACCTGCGATATCTTTCATGCATGGGACTTTCAGGACCACCATAGTTAGGACTGTCCCTAGCATCAGGCACAGCATTTGGGCTCCTTCCATAACCATTGTAAGGGCTGGCATTCCCTTTTTCATTGGGACTTCCAGAGCCATGTCCATTTTCAGGGCTAGTCTTCCCAGTATCACGAGGACTACGGCTAGAACCACGACCATTTTGAGGACTTGTCCTCCCTCTTTCTTCAGGACTATGAGAAGGAGAAATGGCATGGTCAGTTCTCCCTCGCTCTTTGTGATAAGGACTGCGGCTGGAGTCCCGAACAGGATCAGAATCCTCCCTTTCTCTTCTATATGGACTGGGGCTTCTGCGCCCATATGCAGGGCTAGCTCGCTCCCTCCTAGGGGGGCTTCTGCTACGGCTTCGGTCACGGCCATAGTCAGGGCTGCCCCTCTCTCTCTGATATGGACTGGGCCCACGACCGTAATCAGGACTACCTCTTTCTCTCCTATAAGGACTAGGGGATCGTCTTCCATCACGGCTTCTATCACGTTGACGATCACGTCCTCTCTCAGGGCTATATCCATTTCTCCTATCATCATCATCTTTTACAGCAAATTCAACAGAAATAACTCGATCCAGTAACTTACTGTTTAGAAAAAGAAAAACTTTTATTAACAATGTTAATAAGCCAATTATAAAATATACTGGGAAGTTAAAATTAACAAGATAAACATCATTTATTCGTTAAACTAACTTGCTAAAGTATACAGATAAACAGAAAGACCGAGAAAAAATGTCAAATATCTTGTCAGTAATCATGCATTCACTAGAGGCTAATGACAGATTTGAAAGCAGAATTCTGCAACAAAAATGATTTTACCAAATACATTAAATTACCTCATATTTGTAGCTTCCAGTGCTCTGCTAGCATCATCTTCCGATTCATACTGAACAAAAGCAAAATTCCTTCTGATCCTAACACTGACTATCTTACCATATGGTTCAAAGTGCCTCTCCAAGTCCCTTGTTCTGGTATGGTATGTATCAAAATTAATTACAAACAAGGTCTTTGATGGCCTCCCATTAGCTGAGGGTCTTCTTGAACTAGATGGCCTTCTAACACCACGTTCATGCTGCAATACATTATGTGAATTGGTCATGAAAACATAATGGATCAAAACAACACTCTAACCCAAAGAGACTAATTATGTGTTACCTTTGTCCATTCCACACGGAGTCTTCGTCCCTTCCGACCAAATTCCACTCTATCAAGAGCACGAATAGCAGCCTCAGCATCTCTTTCATCTTCCATATAGATAAAAGCAAATCCTACAGATCATGTAAACTTTTCTCATTTAGGTACTAAATTAAACTTATCAAAAAACTGAAATGAGACGTTTCTGTCCATTACACCAATCAACAAACACTTGACGTCTGATGTGATAAAACGGCCTTTCTGCCATGCACAATCAACACTGCTCGGAAATTAAAATTTTGGCAAACCTCCTTATTTTATAAACTAATTTGACCAATAGAATTAGCAACAGACCTTGATAAGTAAACAAATTGATGTCAAGAACAAGAACCCAAAAGTGTATGTCTCATGAGGGTCAATGGAAAATGAGTGCCTTCTCCATCATTCTGCTGCCTCTCCTGTGAGGTTGGCAATATTTCAACCTCGAAACATGTCCAAAAGAGGGCTGGGCAAAGGCACAAAAATTGAAAGGCAAATGTGACTGATGAATACGTGGAACAGGTGTGTCATTGCGGATCAAATTGAAGAATTCTTCATTAAAAGAAGATGTGCATCACAGGCAGGAAATGGATTTCGGACAAGCCCATCCATTAGCTTGGGAGAAAATGGATATGCCAAGATAATCCTGCGTCAAAGAAAACGTTGAGTATGGGGGTCGATGCTACCAAAAAAGATGATTTTTTTACTCAAAAATATCTTGATCCCCCACAAATGCTCAACCAGAAGCTGTACACCAAGGTCCAACTCCTGAAACAGAATCACCAGCAGACACCATGTAGTGTCTGAACCACAGGTTGTCAAAAGTGCTGCTCCCATGCTGCTGAGTGTCTTAAAGGTCTGATTGCAAAGGTGCAACTTGCGGATGTTTACTTACTCCCGTCTTGAACTTAATGTTAAGGTTGACAAATGATTGAGATACTTCTCCACTTGGCAAGTTAAACGTTTGAATTATAAATCAACCAATTGGTTATTATAAACATTTACTACCAGATAACAGGACAGTTTTCATTCTAGACCAAGTTACTCTTCCTGAGTTTGAATTTCTCTGGGGAATGTATAAATATAACACAATTTACGTTTAATAACTGAATTGGAAAAATATAGTTATTAATTCACTACACAGTTCCCAACCACACGAAGCCACAATCAAATCTAAAACTCACGAAAAATAAATAGCTATCACACAATAAACTCAATGTTTAAAATTGCAATCTGCTCAAAGAAAATCCGTCTTCAAAACTTTCAAGATTTTATGCTATATATACACCTAAATATTCATGTTTAACCTCAAATATTGACTCCAGGATAATCCCCATCCAATCCCAACGACAAAAAGAAATGGAAACTAATAACTCGTCCACCCTAACATATACAAAAGAGAATTAAAAAAGAAAAAACTTACCAGACTTCATATCCACCCTGTCAACCTTCCCATATCGTCTAAAAAGCCGCTCCAACTCTGACTGCCGGGCATCATATTCAAAATTTCCACAGAAAATAGGCTTCATTTTCCCTGAACGCAGGTTAAAAAAACACTCAAAGTCACCATGTGCAAACATGAATATGCATAAATAACAAAAAAACAAACAAAAATTACATGAATAATATTGTTATGCTGCAAGGGATGCAAGGCAATAATGAACCTAAACATTAGAACTTTCCACACCACCACATCCATCACTAAACCACGTGAATAATGAAAAGAAAACTTATGAAAATATAGACACATAGAAAAGAACCTTCCGAAAATTTGAAACATAGGCTATTACATCTAAAATCTAAAAAGAAAATTCAAAGGGATTAAATTTAATTAATGGAGAGAAAATGGACATACAAAGAGATAGAAAAGAAGCTTACTTTGTACAACAGAAAGGATTCAAACCCGATTGGTTGGCAAGAATCTCAAAGAACAGAGTGTAACAGTGGATCGAGAACTTGAATTTGGTTCCAGATCTCAGATCTTGGTTTTTCCTAAAAATTGAAAAAACCAAAAGAAATAACCTTGAGTGAGAGACGCAGAGGAAACATAAAAATTGGAGATGGAATCGAATGAATCGGAAAACAATGGATCACCTTGCATGAGAAAGATAAGTATTGGGCTGGAACCCTAAGCAGAGCAGAGAGTAACAGATATTTTTTTGGTTGACCAAGACAAAGATGCGGATCTCAGGAAAATACCTATATATAGAATCAATTTTTTTATTTCTGCCTAAATGCCCCTTATCTTTCTATGTTTTGCAAACTATTCCCTAATTTTACCCCTTTTATTCCCCCGACCACATAATAACTACGGGAAATTTGCAAATATTATTTTATGTCTACATAGATTAGTTTTTTAAAATTTGATAAAGAAAAACAATTTACTTTAAAATTAAAAGCATAAATTATGCATTTGTTATTAAACTCTAAAAATATATCCCTTATGAAAGAATACTATTATTAAACATGTTTACTAAAATTGATTGCTTAAATAATTAGCCAGATAGACTTTAGTATTCATACACATCTTTCATGTAATATTGATACATAGACTAGATTTTTTTACCCCAGTAGGACGGTTGTGCTTTTTAATTTCCCAAACAGCTCATTGTTCCTAATATATACCTCAATAGTATGGTTTTAATTGTAGGTGAAAATTCGGTTTCCTGGAACACGAATTTTACCTTACAAAATGTAATTTTTTTTTCTGTATCCCAGTCAGAATTCAGTCCCAAGGACCCGAATTCTGAACTGGGTTTTTTATTTTTTTTTTCATTTTCTTTAAATAAATAAGAATTAAGATTTTTGATTTTTTTGAATAAAATATTTTTAAGAGTTAATTTTTCTTTTGTGAAAAATATTACATTAGAGGTTAAAATTATTTTAAAAATAAAATATATTTAATAATGTGTTTTTAGTTATTTTAGGTATTATTTGAAACAATGAAAAAATAAATAATTTTTTTGTCTTTTTGTTTGTTGATTTTAAAATAGATTTTGTATTGTGTAGTAAGTTATTTTATGTGTAATTTGAAAATATTAAAGTAAATTTAATTTAATTTTTTTATAATTTGTGTAGTATTAATTATTTTTAATGGATGTTTATAAATATTGAAATTATAGTTATGTTTTAGTTTTGGATAATTTTTAAAATTTGTATATTATAAACATTGAAAATTTGTAAAAAATAATTTATAACCATTTCATTATTGGAATTTAAATAATTTTGTTACTTGTTTTTTGTTTATGTAAAATAAGTAACAATAAAAGATAATAAGAAAATATGTAGCATTGAATTGAATCAAGTATAAATTTATTGAACACAATTAAAAGTACAACATAAACTAAGTGGTTGATATGGATCATCTAAGTGCAGGATTATTAGGACAATGATTTCTTGTGTGTTATTCAGTTCTACAATAGGAACACTTTCTAGATTGTCTTCCTTCCTTAATGTTCATCTCAGTCCTAATTCTACTTGATTTAGGATGACCCCTCTCGCTTCTTTCTGTGGCAGGATGAGGCCAAACCTGTGACCCTTGTTTTCATATACTTTCATGACGACATCCAACCTATAATGGGGACTTATGTACAAAAGTCGTGATGTGCATGCTTGCAAGCTGCAATAACATGTGAACATGGTAGATGTATTTTTTTAAACTTTCCACAATCGCACCACCTTTCATCTAATCTGACTACAAATTTTCCTGCAGGACGTATTTCTCTAGGATTCACCATCTCCTCCACTCTGAATCTTGTGGTATTTCTATCAAATTCAACGACGTGGTGCGTGTTTGACTTGGAGTCCGCATCTTGTAGGAAGTTGGTCGCATATTCAGAGTACACATGACCAGCATTGACCATTGCAGTTATTTGCCTACCTCTTTTCGTGAAGTATGTGTTGCACTTGGTGTACGTGGCCAATACTATGGATGAAATTGGCAAATTCCTTGTCTTCTTCAGGACAAAATTTATTGCTTCCAATGAGTAGTTCCTCTAATGTAACATTTTTCACAAAAGAAAAATTAACTCTTAAAAATATTTTATTCAAAAAAATAAAAAATGTTAATTCTTATTTATTTTAAAAAATGAAAAAAAAACCTACTTTAGAACTGACCGGGATACAAAAAAAAATTACATTTTGTAAGGTAGAATTCGTGTCCCAGGAGACCGAATTTTTACCTACAAATAAAACCATGCTATTGAGGTATATATTAGGAGTGATGTCTGGGAAATTAAAAAGCAAAAGCGTACTACTGCGGTAAAAAAATCAAATAGATTATAGATTATATATATATATATATATATATATATATATGTAGTTGAAGTTTTAATAAGTTCTAAAAGATTATTAATAAATACACATATTTGCTTCTTGTATAAGCATGTAAATTAGTAGTTCACAATGAAAATCGAGTTTAAATTACACAGCTCAGTCAAATAATATTAAATATATTAATTTCAAACTTACAAAGTAAAATGAAATATATGTATCATTTTGGAATAAACATATCAAATAAGGAAAATAAATATGATAATTAATTTTAATGAAAAAATTATTCAAATTATATTTAATTTCACTGAGACTTATATTAAAACTCATAATTTAAAATTGAGTATTTAGGTTTACACAAAATATGAAATAAATTTAACAACTAAAATATTTGATGAGAATTCAAGTTTGACATGCACAATCATAATAAACTAGAATTCAATAAATTGGTTTTAAAATATAAATTGAAAGAAATATTCAATATATTGGTTTGTAATAAAAAAAAAAGAAAACAAATATTTAAACTAATTTGTATGCAAAACTCATTTCTATTGTACTTACTAACATTTATAAATAAATTAATACTTTACAACTAAATTGTTACTTATGAAATATTTTTATAATTTGTAACAACTAAAATGTTTGCATGATAAATTAAGAGCTAAAGATGAGAATTTAAATTTGTCTTTGTTACCAATAAATAACTTTAATTGTTCTGAATGAAACTCAATTTTAAACCTCCGATTTAAATAAAATTCACACTGAATTGAAAATCCAGATTCTAGCGAGCAATTATAAGATGGGAATAAAAAATGTTTTATAAGTGTAAAAATCTATATAATAATATTATAAATTATAAGATATTAAAAAAGTTATTATTAAAAATACTTAAAAATTAATAAAATTGTATGAATTTTTAGAAAATATTTAAAATTATAAGAGTTACTAAAAAATGAAAATATTTGAATAAAAATAAGTAAATTTAACATCTTAATAACTAAGTTTTAATTTAACTTCATGTATTCCTGTTTCTTACTTAGTATTTCTAGTTCTACATGTGAATTTAAAAAACAAGTTCAAAACTAAATTTTGTTTATTAGTAAACAAAATATGAAGATTCGTTTATTAATTTAACTGATTATTTGATAACACATTTATATGTTTGTTTAAATTAAAGTAAAATACCTTAAATATTCTCTTACACACAACAATTTCGTTTATCATGATTAAAATTTGTGTTTTTTATGTGATAAACAAACTCAATTAAATGTATAAAACTTTGTTGTTTATTTAGATAAATCCCATTTATCATAATAAAAGACAGTAAGATTTATTTATATAATTTAAAAGCCTAATATATCTTATTTTTCTTACAAAATTATATTTTTATGTTTTTCTACCATCTACTCTAACCTTTGTTATTTTGTTTTACTAGATTTTGAACTAAAGTGTGCGTAAATATATATCTATTTATTTTATTATTAAAAATATATAATATAATATAATTTTCCGTACAAGAAAAAATATTTTAACAAAGTTTATTTTTACATTACTCAATGATAAAATTTCTGCTGAGTTATTTTCTTAGGTCCTAATTTCCCACCCTAAATCATTATTAGAAGATGTATTTGTTGGAATTTTACGAATCTTCAAAAATGACAATAGTATTTAATGAAGTTTTTAAAACTTTTATCAAGTTGTACGACTTTAAAACTCTGATTTATTACCGTAAGTTTTGAAACTTTCTTTAACATATCACGAGTTTTAGAACATCCGTAAAATGATTACTTTTCAAACTTTCATTAACGTGTACATGCTAGAATTAATTTAAAAATAATAACTTTATAAATTTAAATATAACATTTTAAAACAATTTTATAAAAAAGTAAATAAATATTTTTATTTAAAATTAAAAAAAATAAATTTCAATGTAAAATAAAAATTTAAATAAATTTAATCTTGTTAAAAATTTCAATTTTAATAAAAATATCATAATAACATTTATATAAAATTTAAATTTGATCTCAATTTGAAAAGAGATGAAATTGTTAAAGTTTAAAAAAATAAAAAGATTGTGACTCAAGTGAGACAAAATAATAAATACAGAGACTAAATATAGATTTTTCACATGACATTTGTGTCAGCAATAACACCTAACATTGTCAGTGTCATGTCATTCTGTCTTTGCCATGTGATCGAACCTCTCATTTAATACTTGACAATTTTTAAAAACAATAAAAGAAAATCATGAAGTTTTGATACTAACACGTTACACATCAATTAATGTTGTTAGTAATATATCAACAAAAGTATCAAATTACAACACATTTTAAAATATGACTACCAAATTGAGACTAAAAATAATTTGATGACTTAATTAACATTTTTGGACAAAAAGACCAAGAGATAGTTTAAACCTTTCATTTATAATAACACAATGTCCTTTTCATTATTATCTTTTTATTTTTATTATTTATTTTTCTCTCAATGATATATATTTTTTATTTTTTTATTTACGTTTAATAATATATTAATTTTTTTATAATTACTTATACCTATATATGAGAGATTTTTTTTTCCGGTGTCATATTTGTTTTCCAATTTTATACTTTAAATACATTTTTCTTTTAAATTGAAAGAACTATTTTACCAATTTTATTATTTGAGTCTTTAATATAAATAAAAGGTTAGGGGTTTTGCTCTTTGGCTAGTGTTTGTTTTATTGTGAAATAGTACTCAGGTGATATTTCTTTTTTAATTATTTTGTTTGTAATTTTCTTGATTATATTGTAGTTCATTTAAGATGTTAAAGTGAGTTAACTTGACCTATCACTGTTTGAACTAAAAAAATGTTAGCTCAAATTGGTTCACTTTCTAGTGAGTCAAAAAATTTTAATCTAGCTCGACTCACCACGAGTTACTGGTTAGTGGGTTAACTTATTTACAAATATTTTACTTTTCAAATTTATTTATATATGAATGATTTACGTAAACTCATGAGAGCCTAGTCAACTTGGATTATAAACTCGTAAGAGTTCAATTTAGATAAATAAATATTAAAATATTTATAAAAATTACAATAATTTATTATTATATGATATCATAAATAATTTTTATATTTTTATTGAAATATTATTATTATTAGTTGATCATATTATATTTTTTTTATATTTTCTTAACTGTTTTTCTTATAATAATTTTAATTATATATATATATATATATATATATATATATGTATATGCCATTCCGAAGTGATCTATTAATCTGCTAATAAGTCGTTTAATGGCAGTTTCACCTATCACTTTATTGTGAAACATTAGATTGGTCCGTTCTGCCATAAGTACCTCCCTATTCCACTCAGTGGGATTCATTCAGTTCAACAATGGATTTGAGTCAATGATTGAAAAACTGCCTTTTCTTTATCTTAATTTGTGTAGAAATTGAGAAATTAAAAAACTAAGATCCTTGTTAAATGTTAAATCATGAAGATTTGAATTTACACCAGTATCATAAATTTGTTTATCTTAGATACAACCATCTATATGATTAGATACCATATGAATAGGCTCGGCAAAAACCTTGTACAGCTTCTTCGATTTCTCGATAAAAAGAAATATGACCTACGTTGGTTCGAATGTAAATAGAACGAATTTGTTTTTTTGTACTTCTTACTACTAGATAATGCCCATAAATTTCATGATAGGTGCCTAAAGATTCATAGTGAACTTCGATAGGAACTTCTCTTGACGAAATAATGCGTAGATCTAGTCGCCAACATATAACATATAACATATTTAATATTTTACAAAAAAAATGTATAAACGTTGACATCCACAAACTAACTTTAAGGCCCAAATGGTCAGCAACATAAATCTTAAACTCAAACACAAAGACTATCTATCCTTAGTCACCGCAGTAGGAAGGCAACACATGAAGATCCATAAAACAAACCACCAACACAACAATGACGATGATTGACAGTGACATTGGCACCAAATGAGAGACAAAGACAATACAATAACGAGATGAATTCACAAAAGGCGAAGGAAGCAAAAACCAGGAAAACCAAGTTTATAACCCTAATATGATAAGTGAGCCATAACATGATTTTGTTTTATGGAAAAAACAAATCTTGTCAAAACTCACCAAATCGAAAGCAAACCCATAAGTTCAATAGATTCCACCTTCGATCCCACAATTCTATTCCAAGATTGAGTTTGCTTTCGAGTAAACTTAGAAGCATTGGGTGAACACGTAAACTTGTCCAAGTTAACGAGTTAATTCGCGAGTTTATTATACTACAATAAAAGTGGATTGACTCAATCAAGTTTTTTAGTAGTATAATCAAAGTCTTTACCAAATCAATATTCTCTAAATATTATTATAAAAATAATAGTTAAAAATTAAAGTATTAACATATATAATCAGACAAACAAGTAAATAAACATCAAAACTATTCAAAATATTATTGATTGTAGTACTTAAAAATATCAAATTGTAAATCTATATAATTAGAAGTATTAAGTATTTTTGATGAAAAACTTATAAAAATGACAAAAATACTACAAAATGTTGTTGTTGGTGGGTTATAGGTGAACATACCTTCAACCCAACTCAAATCCGTTTATGTGACGATCAAAATTAAAGGTTTTTGGAGATAATATTATTTTTTTTTTATGTGTGAATTAAAGTGGTCTCTTATTAATAATACATAGCTCCGTTAATCCTTCCTTAAAGTATCCATCACTTGCACAATAATTTGTAATTTATTTACTTATATTTAGTCTTTAAAAAAATATTCGGTTAATTAGCCCAGCTATAGTAAATTAAATGTAAATAATTATAACCATATTCTTATTTATTATGATGTAAATTTACATTGATATTTTTAATTGTTTTAATTTATGTAATAATTTTATGAGATAATCTCTGTTTCATTAATACATTCTAAATCACTTAGTTTATTATAAAAATGCCAATAAATTTATGTAACTTATTATGTTTTCAAATATTTCATATAATTGAAAAGATTTACTCCTTCACAAAATGTCTATTTGAAAAAAAAAAACAATTAATCCGACACAATCTTCCGTTTCCTTTTTTAACAAATTGGAAAAAGTTAGATAAAAAGATGCTAAAAATTGAAAAATGATGCTTTTGACAAAACTAAACAAAAGTTCAAAATGATAAATAAAAACATAATTCATTATTGAATAATTTTTAATATTATGCAGTTAAATATTTTATATACTTATAACTTTCTATTTTTTAATTTTTTTATACACTAATTTTTTTATAAATTTCAAGTAATATTTCATTGTTCACTGTAATTTAAAACAGTTATCCTTTCTAGACAAACAAATACTTATTGAAAAAAAAAACAATTGAATAATTAAAACAATAATAAATGTTGTGTAATATTAAATCAATAATTTAAAAAAACGTGTAACAATAAAAACACAATGGAAAAACTTTAAGTAATATGTTCAAAAAGTATAAGTAGACAAAAAAACACCTTATCAAACACAAATAAAATAACTTTATCAAATAATTTCATTGATAATATAAACTAACTGCTTTACCATATACGCCCATAAAAGATATGATGTACAACCATGGTCTTTTTATACCTATAGTTTTTTTTTTTTGTTTCTAAATTGTCCAAAGTGGTTTGCTTTTGAAACTTGGACAATCCAGTAAAAATGAAAAATATAAATGGGCTTGCTCTATGTTCCTCCATTTATGAATTCATATAAGGCCCATAAGAAGATACCAATGATTGTATCCCTCACTAAACTCTTGACTAGGCCACTGATCCAGTCACCAGAAGAATCTTTCCCTACAAGGTCCCTAAACCTCAAATTTCCTGTGTCGCATAACAATGCATATATCACACCCTTCATGTGACCTTTTCCTATCACACCCACAACCCTTTTACTGTTATTCACAGCTTTGCTTCTCTTCAATGACCATGCAAGATACTGCACCAAAAATAATACACCATTCATACTTGCATTTGCATATGAAAGGATACTAAAAGTGTAACATAACATCTTAGTTAAGCGCATGAAACCAATTTTTCGGATATGACATTTAAAAAACAAACATATTTATGTTAGTCTTTGAAGGAAAAAACATGCAAGTGAAACAGGAAAAAGAAACACTTACTGTATCTCGTTCGTGTATCAGAGGTGACAATAAGGAAGGATATGAAAAACTCAACTGCTCATAAAGTTGTAATTTATCATCATCCGAACTTGCTTCCTGCAACTACCATTATTTCAGTCTATAGTTTTTCAAATAATTTCTATATGGCAAACCTTGACGTATATTTGTGTGATTGAATATCATAATGAATCATGCATATTTCTCTCTTACAGACATATACATACACACTTTTTTTTTTTCTCTTTTTCCTAGTTCTGTACAATTTTTTTTTTCGCATGAATTGTACACTTCCCACTCTACAAAATCTTGCTCATAATCATCATTGCTCATATATCAATCCAATCATAAGATGAGCAATGACTCAGTTTTTCATTTAAATTGAAGAAATGAAATAATGCATAAACGATTCACCACATGTCTGTGAATCCCTCGACAAACTATAAAACCAAAATCAAAGGAATACATAGATCATTTAGACATTCCTAAAATAGCTTGTTCTTACATCAAATATTATTTCAATAAGATGGTTAGCTATCTGCAAGAACAATGTCAAAGTCCCTTTTTTTCTCCCATTCCTTAATATTCATTATATAGAAGCTAGAGATTTAGCATGGAAAAAAATAATATAAACTAAACTTGTAGTATCTTGATCAAACAAACTAACCTTTAGCTTATTTACAGAAATGTTTGATGAAAATGCTATCCCACGAAAAATTGATAACACTAAACTTAGTTTCTCATTCCATTTCATAGCCTTCCATGCTCTTTGAAGCTGCAAAACAGATAATAAACAAGGAAAAATGATTTTTTAATCATAAATTCCATCATATAAATCTGTCTAACTCCTTTTTTTTTACGTGGTTTGAAATCAATACATCAAGTTTAATTGAGGGAGAGGATGAGTGTATACACATAACACTTAGTTGTATCATTAAAGAATTATCTTTCACTAATTATCAAGTTAGCCTCATTGTGAAGATAACTTTTTGATGGGTTTATATATATTTTCATATATAATATGGTTATGGTCATAAGCATGTTTATGGATATTGAGAGATTGTGGTTCTATATGGTTATATGACATTAGTCTTACACATATAAAACCTTAGACACCACTTTTACACCAAAACCTTAAGGCAATGTTGTTATGGGTCTTTATTCTTATATAGTGTTTAACTTTGTCTATTATATCCAATGTGAGACTTTTTGACTCACACTTGGACTATTCCCAACACTTTTGCACCCAACCCAACTAACATAAATACTTATCAAGCTTTCATGTGTTAATGCAAGTTATGACCGATAGAAAATCTGAAGTTACATACCGTTATTTCAATTGGTCGATCTCCTAAAACTATTTGTGCACCAACTTCTTCGGAAACCTTTCGGGCTGCACGAAACTACATTATAGATATTACATTTATTAAAAGACTTTCTACTTCCATGTACTAGAAATCTATAGTACTTTGAAACTACCTCATCACCGAAAGGGCGATTAATATCCGAAGAAATCTTTGATGAAAAGGCAGCCAAAAGTAATCGCAACGCTAATGCAGTTTGACCACCTGATATTTAGATAAACAGTAAATAAGTTTTTTTTTATAGATATTATAAGAGATAAAAATTGTGAAGTTACCTAGGTTTATGCTACGACCAACAGCTCCAAAAAAACCGGTGCCACTCAAGGAAAACATGTTAGAACGCAATTGTTTCCTAGGCTCTTCATCGTCAGAAACATACATGATCCCAGCTCTGGAAATGAGATCTGTAACAATTGAAGTTAAGATGTGGAATAAACAATGTGGATAGTATAAGTTGAAAAAGAAAACCCTGTACATTCGATTTTGGAAAAAGATAAGAAAGGGAAAAGGAAAAATATGAGATACAATATTATATTTGTCAAGTTAAGTTTTACATCAGTACAGTTCCAGTAATAACCAATATAGTGTATACTCATGGTATCTCTGAGAAATTATTTGCAAATTCATTTGTGACCTTTTATTATTCATTTTCATTCCATCTTCTCTTTGCACTTGCAATTTTGTCATTCTTTTCTAGTACATGTAATGTTGTCACGTTTCACGTTTTCTTCCGGTTGTAGTATACATTTTCCACTCATGTTTTTGTCTTTCTTACTTCACATCCGATTCATCGATCACAATATTAGATTCTCACTCCCCAACTACTTTGAGAGGATTTATACTTCATTCATAGTTCACTCTTCATTTCTTACAAATTGATCTTTGCTTCATATGTTGTCAATCTTTTACGGATACTCTCATTATTAACTCTTAATTTTCTTAAATTTCCCTACACCATGTTTCAAGATCTAAGCCATTTTTGTGTGTTATTATTATAGAGAGTTTGATTCTCATAAATATGAACATATGTAGATACTAATTTTTCAACATAATTTCTCCATCCATGGAGAATTTAAAAAACATGATATTTTTTAAAATCTTTATTAATTGTGTTGTGATCTTTCAACTTTCGAACAGTTAACATTTTCTTTTAAAATAATGAATTTGAACATAACAATTAAAAGTTGTTACAGTGTTTAAATTAATTACATGTTATAAGATAACCAACACGCCACTATGTTATTAACTTAAAAAAACTACACACAAAACAAGACTATGATTAATTCGCCACTAGAAACGGTTCCCGGAGCTGTGGAACTACAGGCCCACAGAGTCACGCATACACCATTCCCCATCAAGAGATGCCTTAATTGTTGAGACACGATGAATGATTTCCATGAAAGATAATGAAGCAGGAATATGATAACAGCAGTGGTTGTAGTTACCTGCTTCTGCAGAGCTCTACAACAACATTATCAGGCCTCAAAGCGCGCACCACGCGTTGTACCTCCATAGCCGAATCCTTGGAAACATGGGAAGTTCCTATCAGCCAAATGAATTCAGGTTCCACGAATTCGGTCCTCCAAGAAGGGACTGGGCCAAACCTCTTCTTCTGGACCAAGACCAAGCTCCCATTGTCGGCTAAGTCCAGCAACTCGGGGTGAGATTCGGCTATGGCGGCTCTGGACTCCTCCGAAATCTCTCGCCTGTAATCAAAATCTGGGGGTGGGGGTTTCACGGAAACCTTGAAGGGTTTCAGAGGTGTTGTTGAGAGGGAAAATGGGTTGCTCCTGAAAACTGGGAAGATTGACTTCATCGCAGTTGAGGAGTGGAGTTCGTGGAAGAGAAGCAATTTCCAAGTGATGACGATAAGAGCAGCTTGTGGAGGTGAATTTCGATGAAGGCTATTGATATGTATTCCCCATTTTGCTTCTTAATTTTTTTTTTTTTACTTTAATTTATGAAATATAAAATTTTATTATTTTTGTTTTAGTTGAACAAAATTTGATATAAATTCATACACACATCATTAGAACAACATATATGATATATAACAACTTTATGTTATATACTTTTTATGTTACTTGTCATTTAAAAATAAACTTCAATATTAAGGATTAAAATGATGAAATAAATACATTATACAGATAATTTAATTATTTATTATCAAACTATTTTTATTATATTTTAAATAAGTTAGAACATTTATAAACAAGAATTTTAACAAATACATAATTTATAATTTATTAATTTATTCCGAATTATAAATTAATTAAAAATTGTAAAATTAGTTAAATTTACTTTATGGTTGATTTCATCAAATAAAGAGTTGTAGTTTTTAAATTATACTATATTGTAATTATAATATACTATGCAAAGATTTAAATATAATTTGAAGTAATAACATTAAACAAGATTGATATGATAAGATCCACTCTCTGTCTTAAAAGTTTTGGGTCTAGTTTATTAGAGGGACAAAGGTCAATCCACTTGTTTTTTCAGGACCCCTCTCAACTGTCCACATACTTCCGATTTTGTGTCATCCACCCAAACAGTTTACTTACCTTTCTCCTCTTCTGAGACATGAGTTCAGCTAGGACTTAAGTTTCTTCTTCCTCTGAACTTACTGAACGTTCTTCTTCCTCCGAGGAAGTAGAGCTCTAAATATCTATCCTTTCGTTTCTTTTCTGTTTGGTTGCTCTGGTGCCACGTGAGTCTCAATTATGGTCTCATTTTCGTCTCCCTTGGTTCTGTTTTTCAGCTCCTTAAGTTGTTCCTGGTCATGGTGCTCCTTCCGCTACGAGATTCTTTCTCTTTAAGTTGTCTTTCAGTCAAGAGCTAAGGGAAGCTAGAATTCAAAAGCTTTTACATTGGTGTTTTTGCTGATTTTTGCTTGATATTGGGTGTTGATTTATACTAAACTGATGATAGCATGGAATGAAATCAATTGCATGTTTGTTTTCCATTGGTTTTTGGGCTTTGCATGTGTTAGTGCAGGTGGGAATCTGTTGTTCTCGCCTAAGCGAGGGATTTTTTTTCCAAACGAGAAGTTTTCGCCTAAGCGAGAATAGTAGAAACTCGTCCCTGCTCTCCGCCTCGAGTTGTCGCCTAAGGGAAGGCCTTTCGCCTGAGCGAGAGTAATCTCGCCTGAGTGAGATGAGTTAGCTTAAGCGAAAACTCGTGGTGCTCTCTGTTTGCAATCTCCCCTAGACGAGAGTTTCTGACTTGAGCGAGAGACTCTTGTCGTTTGAGCGAGAGAATCTTGTCGCTTGAGTGAAATACTCTTGTCGCTTGAGCGAGGGCTCTTTAGCTTAAGCGAGATTGACAACAAAATAATTTCAATTACTTGGTTGCTTCCATGATTTTGAGTGATTTACCTTAAAGCATGAAGTACAATGCCATGTATGTTTTATGTGATATAATGGGACTGAGATTTTTATTGTGCTTGGTATGAAATAAATCATGAATTGGTTGGTTGGTTGGTTGTGCATTGGCATGAGATTTTGATGTTTTGAGATAACATGTGGATTTGGTGTGAGAAACATGGATATGGTATGAGTTAGACGTAATTCCATGAGACTCTTGGCAAGATTTCATAGTGGTGTTGTAGTATATATAATCACATAAGGATTCAAGTAAAGTTGCATCTTGAAACTCTAAAGAACCGGTCATACTCACATAGAGTAGACTAATTTAAGTGGTGAGAGTAGCAAAAGGTCCTAGTCTTTGGCAGGATAATGGCCTTACATGATTATGGACTAACCTTGTGCATGGTAGGGTGAGACCCATCGATAATGGTTTTGCAAAGCATTACAAGTCACCACAAGTACAAATATCCAATGAATCCGATCTTTTTATATTTATCCGGATAATTGAGTCAGAGGGTCTTTATTGTTTGCCATCACATCACATGTCTTGTGTGCTTACTGAAATATCTGTTTAAAATATGCTTGTTTATATATATGATGAAAAATTATTTGTATCACTAGCTTACCCTTTCTTATTGTGTTTATTTCTTGTTTGGTTTACCTTTTTGTGATGATCACCACATCTTTGGTGTGAGCAGATTTGGAAATTCCTGTTGATAACCATGGTGATGAAGAACATGTTGAGTCTATTGAAGAACATTTCTTTTTTAATTGTAATTCCTTTCTTTAGGAGCGGTTTCATGTTCAACTGTTTATGTTTAAGGTGTTTGATGACATTGTTTTGTGCCTTAGTACCCACTCCTAATTTAGTATATATGGGATAATTGTAATAACTAATCCTCTATAATTCATGTCTCGTGTTATGATTATCTATAATTGTGTGATGCTTCATCTACTATAATTATTTTATTAAACTGGGATCTCACATATATAAATGGAATTTGTAAATATTTATTATTTTCATATATTTTAGTCGAGACACATACATAAGTGCATTTTAACCACCACAAAAAATAATTAAATAACAATTAAATTTAAAAATACAAAATAATTAATCATTATGTGGACTAAATTAAATATCGTTTTATAAACTAAAAATTATTAGTATGTAAAATAATCTTTATTATTTAAAAAAATTGTAATTAGTTTGTGAATTATAATCTAAATTGATATATAATATTAGCTAAGTTTTAGTTATAACTAGTTACTTTTGTTTTTCTTATTAAAAGTGTGTTGAGTAAAGATATCATGAATTGTGGTGATGAAAATAGTTTCTTAATCATTTTACTTGATGACAATGAAATTATCGAAGAAGATGAGAAACCCTTTATTCAAAATGTTGTTAATAAAAGTAATAAAAGTCATCCATCATTTTAAATTGTCTCTAATATCATTTTGTATAAACAAAAAAACTCACATGTTTTAATTTGTGAAGACAAGTAAACAAGATGATAAGACAAAATAACATTCATGCCATCTAGTTAATAGAAGAAATAAGCAACGAAAACTCATATGAAAAATATAAACATTTTGAGTACTTAATGGACTAAAATATTTATTAAGAACTCAAATAAATATACCTAAATTTATCATATACTTAAAACTCAAATAAACCTTTTGAAAAAACTTAGATCATCCAAAATGAAAGTACTTGTTAAATACACAATACTAGTGTGTTTGGATAGCATGGCGGAAACACAATCTGCACTTATTTGCAAAGGAAGTTAGATTTTCAATGTTAAAATGCATGTAAAACAAGATGTTTTTGTTTAAAAAACATTATTCATTTTGCATGTGTACGAAGGTTTACGTTGTGTTTATTTGAAGGGATTTACTAAAGGATTAGAGAGACATGATTTGAGGGTAAGTTAGGTGGTCACTTATAAGGATTTGAGAGAGAGTGAAAGGAAAGAATAAGGGAATTTCCTTATTTTTGCATCTATACTCATGTGAGATGATTTGAGGAATATTACAACTATGCTCTCAATTCATTTCCCCTTTCCTTAATTCACTAATAATATTGCATAATTATGATAATAATATAAAAATATAGCTTTTAAAATTACGCTTACAACAATCACTATAAGAAATATTACTATAATTTAAACAAATAATTCGTAGATAATAGACAATTTTCGTAGATAATTTGATGTTATTTATGAATTACGTACGAAACAGATTTCGTAAGTAATTAACTTGTAGGTAACTTTATCTAAGAAATGTGTATTCATAGGTAATTCTATCTACGAAAATAGTTGTAGGAAATAACTCAAGTTACCTACGTAAACCTTCATAGGTAAGTTAAAGAAGTAAATATATTGTGTTTTATTACTTTTATTAAAAAAAAGTTCTTAATTTATTCATTTAAATAAGTTTTATAAAATAAATCTAACTCATTTAAACATAATTTTAGACTACTTTCAATGTCAAGGGTAATTTGGTAATCTTCCATTAAATTTAATTTTTAATCTATCAGATCAATCAAATCACTCACCAACTTTCACAAACTTTACTTTTAAATTCACTCACTTTCACATCTAAACCCCTTAAAAAGAACAATCCAAATTGCATCCTCTAATCTACTCAAATTCATCGTCTCCCTCTCTCCCAAATAAAATATTCACAAGTGAACACACCCTTATGCTATGTCTAGATTGGAGTGTGGATTTGAGGGAGTGAATTTACGTTGATTTGTAGGTAAAGATGAGATTGTTTGAACTAAGGGAGAGATAATATGATTTCAGTGGATATGAGTGAAAAGTTTATAAAAATTTGTATATTATGTGATTGATAAAATTTAATAAATTATAAATTTTAATAGAATAAATTGTATAATTACCATTTTACCCTTCAATGGAAATAGAAAAAAATGATATTAAAATAAAATTAAAAATGTTATTTAAAATTAAAAAAATATAATTTATTGATATTATAATTAATAACCTGAAATAATTTATAATATAGACTATTTAATTTATATCTCCACATTTATTTAAATTTATTTTATTTAATATAAAATGCATTTATTTGAATAATAATAATAATATTGTTATTATTATTATATAATACTAATTATTATAATTATTATTAATATTAAAAGAAATAATAATTATATATATATATATATATATATATATATATATATATATATAAATTATATGTTTGACTGTTTAGCAATTATAAAAGTTAAATGTTTGTTTATCTATATATATTATCATTATTATAATCGTTATTATATATATATATATATATATATATATATATATATATTTGTATATATAAATTATACGTTTCATCAAAGGGATGAGCTTGTATGGTATTTATATACATATTTTTTCAATGGAGCATAAAAGATTTTCATATTTCATTTTCATAAATCATTGGATTGTGACTATCCACCGGTGCGAACAAAGCTTTAATCCAAACAATTTTATTTTCACTCTCTCTGATCCATTCAAATTCAGTATTTCAAATTCATCATTTCTTCAACAAAGACTACATAATCAAGAAGCCATTAGTTGAAATAACTAAATTCAAAGATACAGTTTTAGATTGAAATTTCACAAATGAAAAATACATATTAGGAGAAAAAAATATTAAATATGATCAATCAAAGTTTTCAATAAAAATTAATCATTTGTGAAAGACTCGCACTAAATAATATGTATATATTATCTAGTTTTCAAAAGACTTCGGTTCATGCATAATAGTTTGAAGAAACAAAGCCCAATGAGCACAGTGCTCTTTGCATTGGCATAACATGTGGATCCATGAAAAGTGCAAGTCTGATCCAATAGCAGTTAACGACAAAGTAAGGGAAGCGAGAGAAAGGGTTAGCCAAATATTGAGAAACATGTCATAAAACTTATTAAATGTGAGACATATCTGTACAAATAGATTTCATGAATGTGTGAGGATATTCTCTTTGAACATACCGTTTGGTTTGTAAACAAGATGAAATCTAAGTAATTTTATCTAAACATAGTTAACTTTAAATTGACCATAGATTCCGAATAAGTAATAGAATACAGACGAAGATATCGAAGTTGCAGGAATCATGGGTATCAAAACTCAACTTGTTTCAGCATAAAAATTCAGACCCATATATTAAAAATTCGATTTAAAGTATCATGGTTGCTACAAGTGAGGTTATAATATTCCATACCATATACAATATTGTTGCTGTTACTGAAAACGCATGCCTCTCTAAGCCGAAAATGCATGCATCGCTTACCCTAATCTGTAAATTCTAACACCATTTTTGTAATTTGTTGAGAAAAATCACAGAATGAATCCTCTGCTGCGACGACCTACTCTGTAATATCATTCTTTTTCTGCATTATCTAAATGTACTGTATAGCGTGTTTTTAGGCCTTAATCGTATCAACTAGGCCCATGCTGGAAATCATTGTTTTTTTTTCCTACGTCACATTCTTACACTGGAGGACACACACTTCTCAATGTTAATATTGGTTTAATATCTCTTATTAATCCGTCTTTTAAATTTTGATATCTTTTAGTTACATTAATCATATTCAAGTTGTATTAAACTTTGTTTTAGTGGTTTTACTGTGTCTTTCACACACAGAAAAATCTTCTCGCTAATCTTTCTTCGTATGTTAAGTCATTTTGTTGTTTGATTGAGTTGTGCAAATAACAGAAAAAGATCGATGTTTATATTTAGAAGAACAACAGATACCGTCCACAGTGATGATACTACAAAACTATGTGATAGACATGCTTAAGATTCGGAGGGGGTGTTGTTACATTGAACATGTTCCGATTCTATAACTATTCACATAATTTAAATATTTTACCTACCATCACATGGTTCCAGCAAAATGAGTACACAAGTTTTCCCGAAATGTGACTTTCTACCAACAACGTACTCTCTGTGCTTCCTTTTAGCATCACACGCGGACATATAGCATGTTGAAAGAAAACATAAGACAAAGCATTGGACAAGGTAGAGCAGAAACCTGGAATAAAAATAGTTTAGCTTTGAGAATCTGAGAGTGAGAAAAGAAGCAATATTTAAGAGTATTTTTCTTATCTTTTGATTGAGAATCAAAGTTTGAAAGATAGTGACTACGGTTACAGTCTTACAGATAGACAAAAGTTTATGCTTGAAAGATGATGGTCTTGGTTGTAATAATTGTTTTGAAAAGCACTATGACATGACCCAAAAAAAGAAAGAAATGCACAAAGAAAAGAATGATGTTAAAGACCGTGACAAGGACGATTATTTCCTTATTGGTTGTGCCAAAGGAAGCATCATTTCATGGTTGAAGATGTGAGGTGCTGTAACCGGTGTTTGGATTTTATGACTCCCAACTATAATTTTATGCTTCTTTTTTTGGAACTTAGCTAACTTCATATTGGTGCCATAAGCTCTATTTTTCTTTTCCAAGATAAAGGATGTTATTCATTTTGAAAGGTTCTTATTGCTTCTCTACTTTCTTCTATCTTTTTCTTATTCAGTTATGGATTCATTACTATAAGTTGTTGTATTTTCATAAAAAAATTTCTTCTGTTATGAAATTTTTGTAATTTTTTATTATTATTTTTCTTAAGAATTTCATAATTATTTTTACAAAATTATAAAATTCGTAAGTATTTTTTATAAATTTTGTTGTAAAAAAATATTATTTTAAAATTAATAGTAAATTCTTGCAAATATTTATTTATAATAAAATTTGTTAATATTTTCTTAGAAAAATTTTCAAATACTCTTATTTGTTGATTCGCATATTGTATGGTATGATATTTTAAATTTATCATCCTGATAAAATGACTTCTAACTCTGACATATAGTGTAATATTACACCATTTTTTATTTTAGATCATACTGAATTAGCTTATATGTATAAAAGTGTTATCTAAACATAAAAATGGCCACAAATATATAAGTGTGACTTAAAACTACTAAAGGCCACATTTTATAAAATGTTGATTATTTAAGCAACATTTTTTTAAAAGTTGTCCATAAAAAATATGGACAAAACAAATAAAGTGTGGTATCTTCTTTGTGTATACATTATGAATCTTCTTCATACATATAGATTAGGCAACACCATTGCGTAAAATAGGAATAATTTTTTTTTATTGTTGCTTATATAATGAGTTTTATTTGCCTCAAACCTAGAGAACATACAAAAAAAATGTTGTTTATTTGTTTTGAGCAATATGGTAGAAAAAGTTAATAGTTATAGACAACAATGATTAAAATGTGGATAGTTTAGATCACACTTTTAAAATTGTGATAATTTAATTTTAGATATTTTTAAATTAACATTATGTGACCTAATTAAATCATTGTAAGATGATAAGATGAATTAATTGTCTTGTGGTGGAGGGTAGTTGGGTCAAGTCTCAATCAAATCATAAATCATAACACTTTGGTTGCTATAATCTTAAGAATAAATAGTTGAACTGTAATTATTAGTTAAAGCTTTTGGTTCAATGATAAGTGCTTAATTGGTATCAAAATAAAGGTCACAAATTCAATTCTTAGTGAAAAATTGTTCAAGGAAAGATGAGAAATAAAATATATTTAAAATGAAAATATATCTATTTAAAGAACAAACACCAAAACTTTGGTAAAAGTGAATACAAAAAGCACAAAAAACTTATATAACTAATTATTAACTATATATAATGGATTATAATTTAAATAGTTTATCAAAATGTTTGCATGAGAATGAGAAAATATGATCGATTATATCACAGGTATTTTATTAATATTTATGTTAATTTTGAATTTACATAATTAATTATGAATTTTTTATTATAATAGTTAATAATTATTAAAAATAGTAGATAATTTTTTTTATTTTTCATTTTCCTTCTTTTCAATTAAATAACTATATATTTTTTCCTTTTTATATCCTCTCATTCCTTATCACGTTATCCAATAAAAAAATATTACATAATTTTATTACAAAAGGAAAATAATTTCTAAGTTGTTGAAAAATATGGAATATAACATGATCATATGATAGAAAAAATGTGTAATATTATTGTTAAAATTATTGAAACCAATGTTTTTATTCTTGATGTCCTAATGCATTATGTCGACATTGTCAAATCATATTTTTGTCGATGATTTATTTTATTTGTAAATTTGATTATTCTATATATTAAATAAATCAAGTTAAATTCGATTTATATTTATAATATTTTTTTCTAACTTAACAACTTAAACTTTTGATGGCATGAGTCGTGTCATCATACATTAAGACAGTTAATAATCTCAATAAACAAGCATGACATTAAATCAAATAAGTAAATAAATGACGCTGTAAAATTCTACATGTACACAAAGTTCCCATGATTATACAGGCTTTCACAGTTACACACAGATGGCAAAGTTAATTAGAGAGATTTGTATGAGTTTTTCACTAAATAATGACCATTCAAATCAATATATATACACTATATGCGGTTACTTTTTGTTGGGTTTATATATATATATATATATATATATATATATATATATATATATATATATATATATATATATATATATATATATATATATATATATAATTTAATACTATTTTTATCCCAAAATTTGAAGATAATGTGATTTAGGGTTATTGATAATTTTAAAACAATATGATTATGGACCTTTGATTTTATATAATATTTAAATTTATCTAATCTATCCAATATGAGACTTTTGATTCACACGTAAACTATTCTCAATAATTTTAAATTTAATATAAAATATAAACTAAATTCAATTGATGAATGCACTTCTGAATTTTGTTTTTCTAAAATTATTAAACTTTTTTCAAAAGAATGTAAAACTTTTATACTAAAATATGGCAAAAGAATATAATGTGAATTATTTTTATTAATTACCAGTAAAAAATATAAATATAAATAATTTTTATAATTTTATTTTAAATGTAAATGTTTTTTATAATTTTATTGTGAATAGTTTTTATTTATTTATTTTATAATTAAAAAATGATTAAATTTTAAAAAAATTAATTAAATTTTTAAAAAAGTTAAATTATTCAAATAATTATTTTAATTTAAAAAAATATTTAAAGAGTAAAATTGGAAAATGAATGTAGATAAAAAAAAGAATTCACTTCGTATAACTGTATATATCAGCATTGATTTTTTTATTTTTTATATTTATATATAAATTACGTAATTTTATAATTAAAAGTCACAAAACAATTTTCATCTTATTTTAATAAATATAAATATATTAAAATAACATAAAATTAGACTATAAAACAATCCTACAAAAATGCAGTCCCTTCATATTTGTTAGTAATTAGTTAATTCCAAAATATATTTATATTTATATCTATATATATATATATATATATATATGGTTTTATTTGATTTGATTGAATTTTTAGTTTTAAAGCATTACTAAATAGAATTTTGAGAAACTAAAATAAAATAAAATTCTTTAGCTATTATTTTTTGAATCGGTTGTAATTAATTAACTAATTAGATCATGGTCGAGATGTGAATTTGTGTTTATTGTCCAACAATAACACAGAAGAATCAGAAACATTGGTCAAAACACTGAAGACGAAGAAATGGCTTTATACAATACATGTTTTGTTTTGAATCTTCTTTTAGCAAATAACATGGCAGACACGGATATCTTTATTTGTGTGCCTTTACTAGTTCAAGGGGAGTGTGTGTCAAAAATTGTCTTTTTATTCCAAATCATTAATTTATCAAAATATTTATTACTTTTTCTACAGTATTAGACTGGATGTAACTCTGCCTTTACTGTCTTTAGATCTCAAATATTTCTTACAGTTTATTTTCTCCATTCACAGTGTTCAAATCCAAACATCTCTTCCTACTTTGTTATTAATGGGATAATAAAGAAAGTATTTTTTTAAAAATAGTGTATAAAATTTCACTATTTTCAGTTTCATCTCCTTAATTTCTCATCGCATTCTTATTTCTTCCACGTCTTTATTTCTTTTTCATCACCTACACATCTTATATAATTGTTTATATATAACCGAAATAATATTGTTAACTTAGGATGAAATCATATCAATACAGATATTTTGACTATAAAAACAGTATAATACTTTTATTATGTTGAATTTTCAAAAAAAATACTAAACAAAATTCTAAATTGTCTAAGGTATCAATTTACACTCGTAAAAATTCACAAAAATACTATAAATAGTACTGCATTTGCAAACATCCCATTCAGAATTTGGAGAAATTTTACTAAGACAAATTTCACTCATCTTCACTAAGTGAAAAGATACATCACAGATTTGTAATAGAGGAGAAGAGAATCACGAGTTATAAAATTATAAAAATATAAATTTATAGAATTATAAAAATTTAAAATTATAATTTAAAATTTTAAAATAATAAAATTATAACAACAACTCAATCCTATGATAAGATAATAATGATGTGTGCTTCTCAAAAACTGCACTACTAAATTAGCAAAAACAAGAATTCAATTAAAAAAATTAAATTTATTGATTACTCAATAAATTATAAAAATTTATTAAAAACTCAATTGAAAATTTATAAATTTATTAAAAACTTTAATTATATTTTAAATTCAATTAACAAACATTTAGTGTTGATTTTTGAAGTACAACAATGAGATGGTCACGTTAGATGAAGCATGAAAATGAAATATAAAATATATGAGATAAAGTAGACAAAAGATTTGTTGTAATAAGAAAAGGAAAATAGAAAAAAAGAAGAATGTAGATGCTTGGGGTGGTGGACCAATATTTGGTGGCTAAATGAATTTGGCATCCACTTGGGTGAGTGAGTCAGTGCCACACACTATTAACAGAAATGATTGGTTAGATTCTCTCCATAAATTAGATTTACTTCACTCTCCATATCTCTTTTACTATTTTATACTATCAATGTTTTAAAAGCAAAACATCAGGTCAGACAATAAAAATAATAAAAATAATAATGATATTTTAACGATTAAATTTTAACAATTTTTTTTATAATATGAAATGACATTTTTTAAATAATTTTTAAATATTAAAAATAAAAAATCACTTAAAAAATAATACATCAAATTATAAAAAAAATTATTTATCTTAAATAAAAACAGGACAAACTGGTAATTGGTTGAGATTTTTGGATACGGACAAAACAGCATCAGTGCTCATTGGTTGGAACGCAATACTCCTGTGCTAACTTACCTTTTGGCTCTCCATATTTTCAGCCATTCAGTTCTCATTTTCTTTTATTATATCTTTATTTTCCAGATTCTCACAATTTAAAAAAAATGGATGTTTAAAACTTTGTCATAGTTAAACCATTTCAATTTTTTTTTTCTGGAAGATTATTACAGTGAGATTTAATTTCTGATTTTATATAGATTATAAAAATTGTATGCGAATATTAATAATTCAATAATATAGAAATGGAAGGGAATAGAAAAGTATATATGAAAAGGGACTCTTGAAGAGATGATTCGGTTACTTTATGCAGATATCTTAAGACTGCGAGGTCGCAGGTTGCCTGATTTTGCTTGACCTGAACATTGTTTTCTTTTGCTGCTTTCTTTGGGGTGGCCCTCCATCTTAACCTAATTAGTGTCAAATGGCCATACGTGATCTCCCACGTGACGAGGGTGTGGGTAAGGGGACACTACCAATGGAGCAATAACAGATTTGTTGTACTACTAGATATATCTACATTCATTTCTACACATTATTCCAATTTAATTATTTATCTTAATTTTGAGTTATCATATAAATACCTTTAGAATATACAGGTAAGATATAATTTATACTGATTAAATGTTATTTTAAACATATAAAAACATATGTCGACTAAAAATGTTTCTTATTTTTTTATTTAATAATAAAAATATTATATCAATCAAAAATAAAACTAATTTAGATTAATATGACTAATTTAGATTCTATATAAGTGCAAACATGTTTTGTAAGATTGAGTTAAGTATTCTAATGAGATTTATAGTTTATTTATTGTGTCACAATTCGAAATATTTGTCGTTTGTTGGACATGTAATTCAACTTGTTATCGAACTTTTCATCGATGTCTAGTCTCATGCTCGATATCTATATATTTTAGTGTGAAGGATGTCTGTTGGAAGTTTCACACCAACTAAATATAAAATCAATTTAGAGTATATATATCAGTGTAAATTTTACCTATAAATTATTTTTATTTAGATTTAAAATTTAATTTTAACACCTTAAAACATAAAAAGGTGCTAATATGATTTTTTTTTTAAACGTGATTTGTTTATAATTTAGATTTTGTGAACACCGAGATTTATTTTATATTAGTTGTTGTTGATGAGGCGTTAGATGGTGCAAAGTGAAAACTAGGGGTGAAACCAGAAATGCAAAGATGTTAGCGACAAGGGATAATCCAAAAGGGAATGGGAGTGTACTGGTTGTGGACCAGGGAGGCAAAACTCAGTAACCAATTGCAGAAGCTCTAAATCATCGCAAAATGTACAGTGCAGATCTTTTATGATTTCACCACACACACCCAACAAAACAAACAAAATAAAAAGTTATATTCCCAAAGATATTTTGCTTTTGCATTTCCTAACAACGGTATAATAGTGATGTGATTGATTGATTAGCCTTTAAATAATTTAAGATCAATAAACCTGTTTAGGATTCCTTAATGGTCTTTTCCT
This sequence comes from Vigna unguiculata, assembly GCF_037176805.1. Lineage (NCBI taxonomy): Eukaryota > Viridiplantae > Streptophyta > Magnoliopsida > Fabales > Fabaceae > Vigna > Vigna unguiculata. The sequence goes on from NC_140798.1 coordinate 42,661,326, forward strand.
TGTTTATCCATTTATAGTTAATGGTCTTTGTCCGTCCTTAATTAGTGTTCTTTTCATTCACTACAAAAATATGTGGATAAGCACTTTCATTTGATGATAAAATGATTTAAAAAATTTATTAATTTAACATAAGAGATGCATATTAAAGAAAAACAAGTGTAATGACTCCTCAAAATTAGACAACACAGACTTGTTGTCATTCATTGTTTAGGTTTAATATATAACTTTAAATACATTAACGTAAGTAAATTATGAGATACAAGTCAGTTTGGATTTAAAATATAACTTTATATATATTTTAATTTTTTAAAATCGTAAAACTCATATTTTAAAACATCAAGTCCTGGTTAGACCTCATAATAAGAATCAAATAGAAGTGAAGAAACAAACATTTAATCATAATTATTTCTCAAACACTGTCTTATTTGTTTGAAAGTAAAAAGATATTGTGTGATTGGTTGTTAAGTGGATATTTACCAAATCACACATGAAGTAATATAAAAAAGAAAAAAAAGAAAAAATTATTATTATCGTTTCATTTATAAGTATATTTTTACTAGAACATATTATTTTCTTAATGTATATAGATATTGCTCGGAGAGATGTTATTTTATAATTCAAACGATTTTGAAAAGGTAGAAACAGTTTTAAAAAATTAATAAAAAATGTTTTTAAAAGATTTAAATCATAAATAAAAGTTTAGGTTTGTTTTTAAATAAGTATTATATATTTATTTAAAACAATGATTTAATCACTTATGGTCATAAATATTGATATTTTTCTAAGATTTGTTTTTAACTAATCAAATAGAAATAATATTTAGAAAAATACTAAAAACAAATTCGAATATAAAGAGAAATAGAAATAGAAATTAAGATTAATTGTACAAAGTTTATAATTTCTAGTAGTCCATCAATTAATTATAATTGGTCAAGCTAAATTGATGGATTAAAAACAATTCAAAAATCCATATTCTGTAAAACACATTTATCAATTAAATAAAGTAACCAATTAAGTATAAATGAATCAAAATCTCAAGTTATAGGATTCTCAAGGAAGTTGTAGTGCAACCCTTATACAATAAATTAGCCATGCACTCTAACAATATAAAAGGGAAAATTATATTACTAACTATTAATATGGAAAGAGTAAATAGAATTCGCAAGAAGAACTGTAACCCTTCCTTCTTTGGGTTCATCATTGTTCTCTTATAGAAAGTCAAAGAAAGATTCTTCAAAGAAAATAAATCTAAAAAAGGTTTGAATGCGTAAAGTTTGTAACATTAAGATCTTTAAATAAAATGAGAATAGAGAAAAAAAAAAAGAAGAAGTCAAGTACTAAACAATACTTTAATTACCACAGATACTATTACATAAGAAATAAAATATTGATATTAAGAATAAAAACCGAGTATAGACGAGAAAAAAAGTAGAACATGAATAGAGGAAACACTATATAGAAATTAACTATATAACACTTTATCCACGACATCTATCTGAGTAACAAATAAGGTGAATGTTTCTCTTAGAAAACTCAAACTAAACAACAAAACCAGATAGCATTTTTGTAGGAGAAAGTTATCTGACAGTTATGAATTATTATTTTAAGATATAATAGTTAAGACAAATGCTTAAAGAAGCATTATCCAAAAACTGTTTTTTACATAAGCATTTTGATCTAGAAGCACTGTCTCAGGCACACTATAACCACATTTCCAACATAATGAAATTAGCCAATCACATTAAACTTCTTTCCACTCATACTAATGCATATATACTAGAAGATTTCCCCACTCTCATCTACAAAATCTCTCCCTAATTTGCTTCTACTATTCTATGCCCCATTTACTTGAGTGATGAAGACAATGCACAATATTGTTGGACACTAGCAAAATTAAGAATTTTATTGAGAAAATATTAACCTCATTACTATATAATTATTATTTCTTTCACAATAGAAACATTAAAAATGTTATCATTTCTTTATAATTTTTGTAACAGTTTGAAAATTATAATTACGTTTAATGGTAGTTTAAAAATTATATACTAATTATAAACAAAAAATGATTTTTTTAAATTTTATTTATCGATTTACATTCCAATTTTTTTATAAATAGAAATTATCTTGTATTCTACTTCTTTTATGTAAATCTTATTGGTTTCTCATCTTTATAATCATCAATAAACAATTAAACAATGACTTAAAAATCCAAAATTGTACAGAAACAAGGTTCCAACAAACATAACACATGATAGTCACAATGACAATTGCATATCTCTATCTTATTGTTTTTTAATTTAATTTCTCTAATATGGATTTGCTGTTTCATTTCCTCAAATAAGAATGCTGTGACCGAAACATTAACTCTCTTTATATATCAAAATCTCAGACATCATTACAACAAAATCCAATTCGAAAAAATCGTAGAAAATATAAATCCTTCCCATAAAACCTCTTCAGAATAAATAGACTTAAACTTATTCGTTTACAAAAGCATTAAGTAGAATTTCTCCTTTTTCTATCAACTTTTTGTTCCTTCTACTAAATATACAATTTGGTAGAGTTTTAATGTACTTATTTTAGAGAGAACTTATAGAAAATGTGGTAGAGAGATAGAAATTTTGTAAAACTAAAACACTCAATATCTTATTCATAAATTTCAAAATATTATATATATATATATATATATATATAATCAATAAATATTTTTAGTGGTTATAAATAAACTAGAAAAAAAATTAAAAGTAGAACAAATAAAATAAATGAATTATTATAAATTAAATGTGAATGTTCACATACATCTTTACAAATAAAGAGATTATTAGTCAGAATCAGATTTATTTAAGATTTGAAAAAAAAAATCTTAGTAAAAGAAACAGGTAACATGAGTAAATTAAATAATAGAACACATTATTCTATTATACTAACATGCCAGTCCTTTTGTTGTTTTTTTTTTATTAACAAAAATAAATATATTAAATAAAAGCAAATGAGTTGTTCTAAACTATATAGATAGTACTATGTACACATAAAAAAAGAAAAGCTAATAATTGTCTCCTCTTATAAGGCCATACATTTTCACAGCTTGCCATATATATTTTTCATCAGTCTTTCCATAGGGATTTAAATATTCTCGTGACTTAGGATTTAAGTGGATCATTATATCCCTCTGTGTCCCAGTAACATAGGATTTCAAGTGAGTGTTTACAAGGTCTAACTTTTACTGTGAAATATCAACCTAATATTTATATGAGTGTTCACAAGTTCTAATTTTTACTATGAAATACAAACCTAATACTTTATAGGGTATAAATCCTAATTACTCACATCCTTCCAATGACTTCTTAATAATTTTCCTTTTCATAATATTGATATTTGATTTTCACTATTAATGATATTCTTATCTTCATCATGTAAAAGAAACTTGCATTTGACTATTTTATTATTAAGGGCCATTTTTTTAATTTTCAAAATGAAGCCACTACGTACTAATAGTTATATATATATATATATTTTACTTTTTCCTTTTTCCTTCAACTACGCATTGGGTTTCATCTTTGGCATGGAAAGCATGAGCAAGTGTTATTCATTGTCGGAATTCGAATAAAGATATTTCTCCTTTTTTATTTCTTTACTTTCTAACTGGCTCCAGAGTTCAGAGGCAATTTCTTCTTAGAACTCTCAATTGAACTTCTACTCATCCATCTTTCCTTTTCCATCAATCAATGATGGGAACGCCAATATGGGTTGAATTCAGTTTTCTCAGAATCTGTGGTAAGCAAATTAAATAATAAATACACTATTTCAAAGATCATTCTCCTCTTCTGCTGATTCATCAAAGAATTAGTCCAAACTTAAATTTCATGTCTTAAAATTGAGTTTTTCAAATAAACTTTTTAATCAATGATTAGGTTTATTTCTTTTAATTTGTTCCCTTCCTCGACTTCTTCGAGGTGAAAAATAAAAGAAATTCTTGATTGGGAAATAAAGTTACCATGATTATATATATGACCAAAGACAAATGATCTCCTAACTTTAAAGAGAGGTTCTGATTAAAAAAACTTTAGTTGACATATTTATATTTGTTGTTGGCGAAGGTTTATGTGCTATTATGTTAATAATTTAAAACTTTTTACATTTTGTTCATTATTGTTTTGGTTTTTTAAAGCAGAATTTTATGTTTGGCTCTGTTGAGATGCATAATGAGTCCAATCATATCAATTGGGACATAAACTTGGACATAATCTAACCGTGTATACATTACTGTAAGTAAAATCATATTCATTATTGCTTATGCTAGTGAAAATATTATATTTTAGGCATATTTTGGCATGTATAATCTATACATTAATATAGGTTATCTAAAAAAGACAAACATGTATATTTAAAATTCAGCATTTAGTATATAATACCATGTTAGTCGATATATGGAGACAATAAGTTAAATTAATATGTCAAGGTAATATAATTCCAGTTTCTCTGGGTAGGCTAATATTTCCGAAAAATAATCTGTTTCTTATCCTTCCTTTTTTCAATTGTAATTAACATGTTTGCCTAACATGCTCGTCATTCATAATACATTTAAACAAGTCATACGAATGTGTAGTGTACACTCAATTTTTGGAAATATAGTGCTTTACTATAACATATTAAATTATGTTTTATAAAAATCAAATGTAACATGTAAAATAACTTGGTGCATATTAAAAATTATGAGTATATATATAAGTGTATATTAGTTTTAGAAAAGAGCCTATTAAAAATTTATATCTTTGATGTGTAGTTTGCCAAAGCCTAAATTGTAACTTAATACAATTTTTGCATTAAAAAAAAATGCATGCCTACATACAAGCTATGGTCAAAACAAGCTTTTGAATAGGTGACAGCTAAAGTGTTTGATTAAATAGTTTAAAAAAAAAACTTGGCCTCAATAGTTTTCCTATTTTAATAGGTGGTCACGTTGTTATGGTAGAAAAACGAAACTAAGAAGCATGAAGTGTGATAAAAATAGTAATTAAAAAGCGATAAACACATAAGAGGGTGTAGAAGTGATGGATGATGAGAGATGGTGAAAGTAAAGAGAGGGTGAGACTCGTATAGCAGTACACAAAATGTGGTCATTAAAATTTATTAGTCATAAAGAGAGACCCCATCCCCATGTGTAGAAAAAAAAAAAGTGAAATCCATGATCCCCGATGATCGACCAGCAATTAAACAGCTAGAATTAATTTTGTTGCCAATTGTGTGCCTAATACGTGTTCATAGTGTGGCCTCACCCCAACGCACGACGTATCCTACCAAAACCCCCTTCCTCCGCCACGCGACTTCCCCACGCTTTATTATTACATCACTATAATTTATTAACCCCCCAATCCAGAAAAAAACCACCTTTGCTTTCAGGTTTCGTTTCAGCTCGCTCTCTCACCTCTCTAACCCTTAATTATTACCAACGACCACGCACCACATCCACTTTCATCAATTTCCTTAATCTCCACATAACATCAGCAGCAACAACCACAGCCAACCAACGAGTTCCTTCTATGTGCCTGTCTACAACAATTACTACTACTACTACTTCTACATGGATGGCAACCCTTTTGGAAACGTGCCACCCCCACCAATACAAGTCCCTGATAACTTCCCTCACTCGTCCTCCTCTTCGCCAACCCCAACCACGTCCTCTCCGTCTCCCACTCCTTCCGCCGGCTTCCGCTACCGCGGGACGCGCTCCCGCAGCGGTAAGTGGGTGTCGGAGATAAGGGAGCCACGTAAAACCAAGCGCATTTGGCTCGGGACATACCCGGCAGCGGATATGGCTGCGGCGGCCTATGATGTCGCGGCTCTCGCGTTGAAGGGACCCGACACGCCCCTTAACTTCCCCAATTCCATACTCTCCTACCCGATTCCCGCGTCATTGTCCGCCACTGATATTCGCGCGGCGGCTGCGGCAGCAGCGCAGGCTAGGCTCGTGAGGACGCCGCTGGAGGGTGGGCAAGTGGTAAACCCTGATATGGGACAGGAGTCGGAGAGGCGTGACGAGTACTATGATGAGGATGAGTTGTTGAACATGCCGAATTTGCTTGATGACATGGCCAGGGGAATGCAGGTTAGTCCCCCTAGGATCACTTCCTTTTCTTCTGATGATTCGCCTGCCAATTCTGATGGAGATAACCTTTGGAGCTATACCCTCTGATCATTGATTTCTTGTTGTTTGTATAAGGTAATTTCTTTTTTTGTTTGTTTGAGTTTGTGCGACCACGGATCAACCTACGCAAGTTGTTCCAGATTACAAGTAATGTTATAAGTTTCAGTCTTAAGTATGTTGAATATTCAAGATAACGGCTCCCACGGGATTACGAGGATATTTGTTGTCTCCTACAAAAGAAAAATGCTTGAGTGTGTGTGGGTGGGTGTTTGTGTCAGCGTCTGTGTTTTGGTTTGCCCTCTTTGTTGGTTGAAGCTGATTTTGGTTTTGAAGGCTCCTGCTGGGAAAGTTGCTTTGAGGTGTATATGGAATGGGATAAGGTCAAGGAATGAGATAAGGTTACTCTCATCATCGCTGGGTTTGGTGAGAGATGCCAACGATTTTATTAGGGAATGGTTTATGTGATCCGTTGTTTGTTAGATCCGTAGTAGTTCCGTAGTTCCGTACGGTCCAATCAGTTGGGGGAACCTAGCTAGAAGGATTCTACTTTTGATCATGGGTCTTTCTTTCTCCTTAGTAATACATAGACGATTCTATACATGTGTGGGGTTTGTTGCCCTTTTGGGGTACTTTTGCGGCAGATTTGTATTCGATGCATAAAAACTATTTCTGGCTGTTTGTAGAAGTTTCGGGATCTCTCGTATGTATGTATCTAAGCTCTTCTATAGTATATGACAAATAACTGGTGTATCCATTCTCTTATATGCTATGCATCTGGAGCCAAAGTTAGAGTGCACACAATGTTTCTGCTAATCATAACTTTCTTCATATCCAAACATAAAAGGCAGCCTCAACATATAAACAGGAGACTTGCTGTGCTAACAAGAGAAATGTAAGGGTTTTGTTCAAATTGTCCCAAAAAAGTTAAATAAGTTCGGATACATTAAGAAAGAGTTTTAGGACGGTTATTACTTGTGGGATCAACAGTTTGAACACAGAAAAGACCAAAGGAAGAGTTTCGTATAACTTCAAAACCCTTGAGTTTTCGAGGGTAAACAAAGAATTTATGTTTAAATAGGCATCATGAAATGATTAATTTCAAGGTAACACGTTTCTCTTTGATGTTTTGCAATTAGATTAGAAGAATCAATGGTGTCCTCTTTTTCATTCAGTAGAGTAACATGAAGAAAGATTTTCTTGGCATAAATATCGATACCGATCTATTTCTTGAGGTTGTTTCAGGTGTGTGTTGGTGGAACAAGATATTTCAGAACTCTTTATATCCATCATGTTCATGTCGGTAGTCTTACATATTTATAGTATATGACTAATATATACATGTTTCTGCTTTGGATAAGTAGCATTCAAATGATTCTAAGTTCACCGAAATCTTGACCAATGACCAGACAAATTATAAGAAAAAGAACAGTGATACATCAACAACGGTTGAGAAATGACAATCACTCCTTTTCATTTGGTTATGTTATGGATCTCTACCATGTGCACAACTAGAATGATTTTGTTGAATTAGAACAAGGTTTATAAATGCTGTTGAAATTGAAACATGGATGAAGATAGAACGCTCTGGTCTATGATAGACATTTACCTTTTAGAGGCCTTCCCTTGTCAATCTTTGCCGACATGATGCAAAGTTTGTGCCGACGGTTATGACAGAATGTTGATATATTGATGATCTGACCAAGGCGCCTCTATTTGAACAGTGACTTTTTTCCTTTGCAAGTGTCGTATTAACCAAACCAAATCTTTGATTACGATATTGTATTTTAATTTGTCTTCCTATCGAAAAGAAAACATTGAATGATATATAAGGACGAGATGTCAGTACAAAATTTACAACAATGCTTGTTTCACTGAGAAGAAAATGTCCTCCCTGTGATATGGTATCAGTGTACTTTGTTGATCAGGTTAATAGATGATTAACCAACGAAAATCATCTACTTTTACCTTGAAACTTTGAGGAAGGTTGATGTTATATGACAGTGTTTGACAAGATTAATTAATTTATACTTTATTTATCTTATTTTTCACTACTCTAGATCTTTTATGACAACATAATTAGAGAATGTTAGTTTATAATTATGCCTTTTTCTTTGTGTGTGAGAAGTTTCTAGAATTGAGATGTGTAAAAATAAAATCACGATCAATTATGCACCAGCCATCAAGAAAAAAAATAAGAAGAAAAGAAAAGAGAATATTAGGTCAAAAACATGGCAACTCATTATGATATAGCAGTCATGTTCTAGCTTCTACTGGAAAAATCTAATTTATAATTTAAAGCTTTATAATTTAAAGCTTACATGTACATATGATATAATGAGATTGGCAAATTTTCTGTTGGTCCAATATATTACTCTCACTTGTCAGAAACTTTGTACAGAGGTGACCACAAGATGAAAGGCTCACTCAAACAGTTACATTATGTTTATCATTAACTTTAAAATGCTATTAATATAGATTGATAACACAAATATTTTATATTATTATTTTTTCATAAATTGTTATATATATATATATATATATATATATATATATATTTTTTTTTTTTCGATTGTAACTTTAACGTCATATCTAGAATGGCTGGCTAGTCTAGATAGTTTCAGTGAAGATATTAAGTGACACTGAAATACTGTAACACTTGACAGAAGGAGAGGGTAAAAGTTAAATAAATAACTTGTTTTTGTTGCAATAAATTTTAAGAGTATTATTTCATATTTTAAAAAAGTTAAAACATTCAAAGGATAAGGGATAAATATGTTTCTCTGACAATGGTTGAATGTAAATAATAAGAATGTGAATTTGCAGAAAATATCAGTGGCCCACCTTCCTTCTTTTAGTGGTTTTAGGAAAATATTATATTCATGATGAAGACTTTTGAAAGAATTATAGTTCATTATGTGTTAAGTGTTTAATTTTTCATCAACAGTTGAGTTTTTAGGACCTTTTTCTTATTTTATTTTGTCATATAATCAGTCTTGTTGAAAGTTGAAAGTTGAAAGGTGAGGATACAGGGAGATTCATTGTCAACTTTCCTATTTTGTTTTGATATGCACACAAGGTCTAACCAGTTGAACTTTGCTGAAGCCAAATGGAAAAGTTGAAGGTGATAGTCAAAAGACCCATTCTTTTTCCTTGTCACCAATTTTTATATTCAAACAACTGCGCCACTATTTTCTCTCTAAAAAGCATACTGTAATGAGTTCATCATCTCAAGAACCAGGGTTTTAGTGTTCAGTACGTGTACTTTTCTCAAATAAAAATGTTAAGGAATCCATAACAAACTTTCTGGGTTTCAATAAAGAGACAGCTAGTATAATATTTTTTTTCCTGTAACTAATTAAATTAGAAAGTTATAATATGTGAAAACATGACAATTCACTGTCACATTATCTTAAACAACACCATACCCAATTCAGGTGGCTGAAAAACACAAGTTAAATTAGTATTTAACTTGGTTAGGAAAAATTCTTAACAAGAATGATTGTAACGGTCAATTACTATATTTTAGATATGTATTATTCATTTCCAAACCTAAGATTTCTTAATACTTTTTAAAGAGATATCAAAAAATCTCTCAATGAAAATGTATATTTCTTATGAAAATTACGTAACAATATTTAGTATACAAATATTGATATCACTGTGACATGGGTTTGATATGAGATTATTAAGAATGCCAAAACTTAGAACATTCAATTTTGAGTACTAATTTGAAACACTAAGGAAGACTTTTGTTGGTGAATGTCATCTGATGCAGGTGGCAATGTTCGACATCCAGAGCACAGGTTTCCCAACTCAATGTGCATTAATTTTGTAATAGTAAAATAATAATTAAAGGAATCAAATTGAGTTTTTTTTTTTTGGCAAAATCTATCAGTTTGTTTGGGTTACATGATTTGAAAGCAGAGAAGACAACACAACTAATTATAACATGGTGTTTGAAAAAACAACTTAATGGAATTAATGACACATCCAATGAGTGCAAGCAGGTCTAATTATTGTGCCAACATTTTTTATAAATAGACAAAGAATTAATTTTATCCTCAAAATTGTGATTTTGGAAGACAGTACTTTTGTTGTTATGTGGTAAAAAAACGGTTGCTTTTGCATGAAAAACATATTCTTCCTAATTTCATATCACAATATCACAAAAAATTCCCTGATCTTTTTTATAATTACAAAATATCCAAACCTTACTCTTTTTTTTTTAAATTAACTCAAAAAAATATTTTTGAATGGAATTACTTCTTCAAAATTAAAATCATTAAAAATCAGGTTTACAACACATTTGGAGTTTAGCGAGGTAGAGGATGAATATGAATATGTAAGGATTGTAGAGGCAACTATTCCAGAAATATGTCTTTTCCAATTTTGCCCTAAAACTACAAATGAAAGGGTTTAAAAATGGGTAATGTGTTTAGATTAGACACTTAAAAGGAAATAGTGTGAGAGATGGTGGGGTCAAGTGGGGATGAATTGAGGATTATGCTGCTATCTAGATTTTTGGGAGATTCTAATGTTCATCTGTCCCTTCTTTTCTTTTAAGTTTTTGTTTTTTAATTATAAAACTGGGTTAATTCAATGAACAGGTTAGATGTTGTAGGGTTTTAGTTTAGTTGAATGAATAAATTGTTATGAACAGGATCTTAATAAAGAGATTGAGAAGTATGATAAAATGTGATCTCCCAGCATAATTATGAAAAAGAATATGCTTTGGTTTTTAATACTCATGTTTTAGACAGTGAGGGAACAATGACGCACTTGTTTGATGAAGATTCTGGTGCTTCACCCATGGCGGACCCCTCATTGATGTTATATATGCACTGCACCATCTTTATCATAATTCATGCAAAAGATAAACACTAGTTTCTTTGCCTTCTTAAATGCTTCTGAAAAACATCAAAAACTTAAACAATAACAATAATGTAATTTAAATGCTTACTATTTTTATATTTAAAATATATAAAACTATTGATCAATTTTGTACTATTTTAAACAGTAAAGTAAAAGATTGGATGGGAGGGGAAAATTGACAATGCTAAATTTAATTAAAAAAAATTACAGAAGGAAGTGGAATATTGCATACACAAAGTTTTGATCATATAGCATGTTTGAAAACTTGTGAGGAGGGAATTTTATATATGAAAGTGGAAATTTTATATATCTCAAATAGGAAATCAAACACTCAAATATCTTATATTACCACACAGTTTCTTTTCGTAACAAATATTTATTATGTGATAAAAATGTAATATTGTTTATATGTGTATGTATATTATTTGTGTTAGGAAAGAGTAGAAAATGGTGGAAAGCAAAGGTGGTGGTGTCAACAGAATAGAACAAAACTTACACAAACATCATTTGTTTAACGTTATGGTGTCCCACTCCTTTTTCGCCATGTTCAATAACAAAAAAGTAAAACAAATGTGTTCATGAGTTTTGTCATGTCACCTTCTCCTACGTGTTTAATAGCCTTTTCCTCTTGTAAAAACCGGTTAGAATAATGATGGACTCATTTCTCTTTATAATATAACCTTTTCGCATTTAATAAATAATTATATTTTATATATTCAAATAAAATAAAAACTATTTTTTATTGATTTAAATTATAAAAATCACTTAAAAAAAGAAGAAGAAACAAACAACGGCTAATATCATCAGGATAAATTATTGAAATAATTATCTATTGTTTCTTTTAGTTTTTAATTGTTTAGAAAAACCAAAAAAGAATCATAAATTTTTTTAATTTTTTCTTCTAAAAAAAGTGACTCTTCGTGAAAAATATACCATATATAATAACGAAATGATTTTATTTTCAATTCCACCAAGAGATTAAACAAATTATGATACAGAAGAAAAGAAGGGTGAAGGTTCATGAGAAAAAAATGAATTTGTTTAGTAGATTAGAAATAGGAAGAGTAGTGGAAAGTAAATAAGACCAAATATTATTTTATTTTCACATAATTTTACTTGTTTTTTTTTAATTTTTAATAAAACATATAAACTTCTATTGTAAATTTTAATCTTTTTTTTTCCTATTTTGATCTACAATATTTCTCTTTACTCAATCAAATACTATCTATCATATCAATTGAAACTATAATTTAGAAGTTTTTATACAAGAAACTATACTTTTGAATTGGTTATCAAATTCTTGCTTTTCAATAAAAATAATATTTTATTTTTGAAAACATTAACTAAATAACGATGATAAGTATTGTAAAGAAAATTTTAAAATGGCAATTAATCACCTAACCGATATTTGTTATTTGTACAACAAGTAAGAATATTTTATGAACAATTATCTCATAAAAAAATCAAACTAAATTCATTGATTATGATAATTTGATTGAAATCATACTACAAAAAAATCTTCAATTAGAAACCAATCCTAGAAACAAAAAATAATTAGTCACTAATTTAGATAACAATTTACAAAATTAAAAATTATTGGTTACTAAAATAGTTATTATAAATAAAAAAGTTATAATTGGTCACTAATTAATTAGAAACCAATTTTGAAATAAAGTCATTTTGGTAGCTAAAACCTAAGTAGCTAATTTTTAGTGACCAATTTTCTTTGGTAGTCAAAATCATGATAGCTAATTTTAAAGACCAATTTAGTAATCCATTATAATTTTTTATTTATAATAGTGACTATTTTAGTAACAAGTAATTTTTAATTTTGTAAATTAGTATATAAATTGGTTATAATAGTTACTAATCATTATTGATCACTAAAATTTGTCATTGTTTGAAAATTTTCTTGTAGTGTCATGTAAAAAAAACTATACATGATAATGCAACTTTTTCTATTTAAAAAGTTGAACAACACAAATCGTGGTGATTCAATCCTGAATCAATTCAATTGACTTTCATGTAGAATAATTGATACATCCTAAAAGTAATAGACATCAATTATTCATTTCTTCCTTTACATTTGTTTGTTCATAAAATATGGAACTAATGTTTCTCTATCTTTAAAAAGATACAGAAGATCATTTAATATGATATTTAACATGTTTTGTGGAAGGAATGTTTTCATCTGTTTTTGTTTTTTACTCCTACTCGTATAATTTAATTTAATATAACAAATTTTTATCTGTTTATTTTTTCTGACTCCTACTCATATAAAAAGAAATGATTTTTTTTTTTCTATTTGTAAATCTCTTCTTTTAAGCAATCCTTTAAGATGTAAATAAAAAATCAATAAAACATGTTGATAAAGATTTTTTTTTATGTTTTTACATGGAACTTTTTATACTCATTCTTTCATTTTAAGTATAAACTCACGTATTAATTCAATGACTATTAATACATTAGTACTTATTTAATTATAAACTATATTTTATCTTTTAAGTGAATTACTACTTTATACAAATTTTTGGCTTATTTATTTTCTCTTTTCACAATTGATTTGTTTTTCATTGAGTTTTGTGTGATTTATCGAAATAAAGGTTAAAGGAATAAAATGAATTGAAAAGCAAAGTAGAGGAGAGTGGTAAGAAAGAATTATTGGAAGTTAATTAGATATTGGGCCGACCTGATAATGGAAGGTAATGCACTGCTCATATAACGACTATCTCTAGATTTGGTTCTCTGAACCCAGTCTAGCCCCACCTACCACTTAACACAACCACCAATAATAATTCTTCTTTTTTTAATAATAATAATATTATTATTATTATTAACAGTAGTAATTGTTCCTCAAGTGGCTATGCATAATTTAAGTACACACTACAAGTAGTGAAGCAGTTATTACTTCTGTACATATTGCAGTTTACTGTGCTCTTTTTTAATTCAAAGTACTATAAATATCTAATTCGACTGTTGTACTGTCAACGTATCAGTTGAAGAGACATATATGAGGAGCCTCCTCCTAATTCAACAATTACTCCAATATTCAAATTAATGTAATTTTCCTATTTCTACATTATTTGATGCTTCATTTAAGTTCTGATAGGTTGTGGGGAAGCTGGTCTGATGAGGAAACAAATAAACATAACAAAAAAACAAAGACGGTGTTTGATGTATTAATTTTTCCTTGTTTTACATAATTAATTTTCAATTATAACTATACCTTTAGGATAGATCAAAGAAATACATTTTTCCTTACATATGCAGAAAACATAACTTTAACATGTTAACTTGATTATGTACATATAGAGTCTGGAAGACTAATATACCATATATCTTTGAGAGTATCTCGACATATGCTTAGATGTCCTCAATCCTCATGGTCTGAACTACGCAAAGAAACGATAAGGACGAGTACGCATCAGTGAGGACAAAATATGTATATAAGAGCATCTCAGTCATAGTGGTACTATGGTGGCATGATCGGCTATATGTCAACTAAGGAAACTCAACATATGGAAATCCTAACTAAGGTGGTAATTAAAGCACGATTAGACAAATGAATTAATCAAAGACTAATCAAGATAATTAGTCATATGTGTCAAGCTCATCAAAGTAAAAAACCTATAAACATATATAGTATAAATAGTACAAAATACGAGATAGATTAATTATATTCCTTATTACAATATTAATTACCTTCTAGTGCACTTAACTAACTTGAACGTCAGAGTGTTTGCAAATACAATTCATACCTAGTTAAAAGAGAATGATCTCCTACCTAGTCGTCTAGAGAGGACAAGTACTCTGAAATTGAAGATTTTGAACATTTAAAGTTTTTGTCGAAGTTTTCGCAAGATATATTTGACTATGTAAGAACAATAACAATTTAAAAATCGTTAAAATTGTAAATTTTAAAATTAAATTCATTATTAAGATTTCAATGTCAAATTGTCTCCTAGTTAACATTACTTATGAAACCATTCTAATGCTTATTGACCAAAATTTTTGTCACAATTTACTCTTTAATTAACTTTTTTATTGTCTTGTAAATTTTGTATGTAATCATTATCAAATAAATAAATTATTTAATTTAATAAATAGTTAGGTTGTGTTTTATTATTAACTCTTCTCGTTTTTACACAATAAAAGATCACATAAATTAATTAAAAGTGAAGTAAAAATGAATATGTAATTATTATAGAAATAATTAATATTTTCTGAAACATAAAAGTTAAAAATTAAATGAATAAATAAAAATAAAAATCATATACTTAAATTCCACAAATAAAATTTAGGAAGGATATTTATTTTACATTTTAATAATTTTTTAGATTATATAGACAATTGTAATTTTTCATGATTATATAATCATAGAGTATCTTCTTTTGTTTCTTAACTTGCTTTTCTTTTTTCTTTTGCTTTTATGTAGAATTTATGGTTTATGATTTAGGATACTTATCTAATTGTAATTATTCAAATATAATTTATACTCATCTTTATTAAATGTTTTTATAATTTACTATATAACACAGTTGATTTTAATATTCTTTCAACCATTCTAATCATTATAGGTAATTTTTCTTAGTTTGAACATGATAAACTTAGAATTGAAATGCAAAATCAATAAATAAAAGTAGTGCATGAGTCAATCCACGTGTGCATCAATAAGTATAATCAATATTAACTTTTATAATAATTCTTAAACCTCAAATTTACCATTGCCATTTAATGGTCAAATTTCCTATTTAAGATACAATTTCCACATAAACTATTTATCAACTCAATCGCATCTCTAATTTGAAATTAGTATCATATCATTTTAACAGTTGTTCAATTCATAAACAAGTCTAAAAGTTATTACGATGACAGTTTCTCTCTGTGCCAGTATAAAAGCTTACCTTCCAAATAAATAAATAAAAAAGTAAAAAATTGTTCCTAAAAATTCCAATCACCTAGAAAAACATTCAATATATCAAAATTAAAGATTGATCTCGAAGAAACATCATCACCTCATCCCACAACTTTGTGAGAATTCAAGAACTCACACTCATAAAATACTAAAATTGAGATTTTAAAACAAACGTGAAATTTACTTTGTCACCCATTCAATGGCACTATCTGATAGGAAATAGCCAAAGTTTCAGAAAGAAGAGAATGTTTAGAGATGGATTAAAAAGAGTTGATTAAAATATCATTATTCTATATTTAAATGTCATGTGTTTGTGATGATAACAAGAAAAAACGTCAGATAATTTTTAAATTAAATATATTTGTTTAGTAAAAACAATTTAGGAAAATATGTGAAGGAAAACCATTTTGGTTTCAATTTTTAATGTTTGTAAGTTACTTATATATATTTGGATCCATATATTTGAATCAACATATACAATAATGTCCAAAAACTTAAAAGAATGCAAATCATATACTGGAACGTGATAAAAGCAATTGTCAGTGAATCTTAAACCTTAAAC
This sequence comes from Vigna unguiculata, assembly GCF_037176805.1. Classification (NCBI taxonomy): domain Eukaryota; kingdom Viridiplantae; phylum Streptophyta; class Magnoliopsida; order Fabales; family Fabaceae; genus Vigna; species Vigna unguiculata. Next base: position 42,677,820 of record NC_140798.1, read on the forward strand.
TATTAATTATAATGTTTGAAATTAAACTAATCACGTTGACAAATGATTGTTGCAGAGTTAAATCACGATTTTTTTTTTATCACGTGTAATTTTATTTAAATGCAACTATGCAATTAATCTTAAATATCAAAACATCAGCGTGAGAGTAATTAGGGTGAAATTTGAACGTAGTCGAAGGTTGATTTGTTTAATGTGAACATTTTATCCAATAAGAATAGAGTTGGTAATATGTTCAGAGAGATTCTATGACACTTCCATAATAGCTTTTTCACAGACTTCCTTTTTCTTTGCTCATTATGTTCGAGGAAGAATCTTTACAAACTTCATCAACTTATGATACTTACGAATAGTCAATATCACACACCATATCCTGTCATCTTCAAAATGAACTCAATTTTCGCTGAACATTGTTTTGATTGTAACTTTTGCGGTTACCAGGTAACAGAAAGTTTGTATTGTGTAGTAGATATTTGATGGAAACGGTGTAGAAAGTAAACGGAATCTTTTCTTCTTTCAGAATCGTATTCGTAAATGATAAGTTCAGAATAATGATTAATGCTCCTCTGGTACGTTGATCCTACTCATATCGAAAATAATATCGATAAAAGTTAATTATTTCAAGTATTTTATGAAAATATATAAAGCATTACATAAGCAAGATAATATAAACGAAAATGCGCTTACTTGAAACATTTAAACTTATAATCGTACAGCAGAAAAGATTGATAAGAGAAGGTAGTTGGAGTTATGGTAGGGTTTGCAGAAAAGGAGTGGTGTTAGTCAAAAAAGGACCACTGACATATTTTACTTTTTTTGGGGTTTTGGGGATAATTTAAAGGAGCAGGATTCGGTGTTGGCCTTGAATCTTCTTGTTAAGGAAAAAAGCCGCAATTTAATGGTGTGGCTGGGCCATATTCTGTGCACTCTTTAACCTTTCTTTGTGCTTTTCACCGGTCTCTATCATTTCTGTTTTACTATCCAAACCTTCGTACATTAATCACACTCACCACTCTCTTTTCTCACTTCAAGAACCCTATCAAGCTTTTTTCACCATCATTCATTTCTTTCACAAATAAGTATAGCAGAACAGATTTACAACTCCTTCCATCTCACTCACTTCTTACAAATGTAGCTGCCAACTCTATGTTTTGTCTCTATCGCATCTTCTCATCGTAAGTGAAAAATCTATAATAAACAATTCACTTGAACTGTATACATTTCTTAAGTCTCAATTCATATAAAAACAAGTACAGGGACACAACATATTCTTAGGTTTAGTTCAACCAATAATAGTTGAGTTCAACCACATAAGATATTGACATCATTCTCAATTCAAAATCTTAAGACAATGAGTTTATGGGTCTTTATCCGTTATATAATATTTTATTTTCTCATTTCTAACAAATGTGAAATTTAGACCCATACTTAGATTCTTAACATTTAGATTAATGAATTTCAAAAAAATATTTACATGGTTTCTTTTCTTGTGTTAATTTGTAAGCACAACTCACACAATATATATTATATAATTAATACGTCCTTATTGATCAATGCTTTTGTCTCGGATTTCACTGACAATTGATGGTTACTTCAATGAACCATATATATTATTACGTGGATATTTTATTAAACAAAAAATTTACCGCATATATGTAAAAGTGGTAGTACAAATGTTAGTTTTAAGTAAATATCAAATATTCTTAAGTTCATACAAAATATTGTAAATTACCATCATTTTTCTTCTTATAAATGCTTTGAAACTATGTAACATCTTAAGTGGTGATATAACCTTTAGTAAATATATTCTAGGGTATTTAATTTTTTCTCAAATATTGATGGGTTTATTTTATATAGCGGAAGGAGATATATTATATTTGTGTGACATGAACACAATTCATTCGAGGGACTGGCATCAATTATAATTTGAAAACTTAAGATAATGTTTATGGGTATTTTATTTATACGATGTTTAACTTTATCATTTTTATTTAATGTGAAATTTTAACTTACACTTCAATTATTACCAACAAATAAATATTAATATATTACAATAAAGTTAAACAAATATTTTAATTTTATAATAACAATAATAACAATTCTAATATTTTTTATTATCATAAAAAATGTTTCACTAATTATAATAATAATAGTAATAATAATTTGTTTTTAGTAATTATGCCGTTGTAATAATTATATCGTTAAGATTAATATTTTTTAAATTTAAAAGGCCAAAAGAGTTCTCAGGTAGCCAAAGGGAAAGAAAAAGAAACAAGAGACAAACAACTAAAAGTAAAGAAAAATATGTACTACTATATATAATTTGAATGGATTTAAAATATGAAAAATGAATGATAAAATCATCTCACGAATTTACTTGAGTGAAATGTAAAAGGAAAAAAAAAACTTATACATTATCTTCTATAGAAAAATGTTTTTTTAAATAATATATAAAGCTTATATTTGTAATATTATTTTTTTATTTTCTTAATATATCAATAATTTCCCATTTAAATTTTTTTCTCATCTTAAAATATTTTTAACTTTACAAAGTAAATTACCTGTTTTATTTCTGTTGTGTCCATCTACTTTATTTCTTTTCACCGCATCTAACAATCTATCAACACAAAAAACGATTTAAAGCGTCAGCTTTGTGGGAAAACAGTGATGTTCATTAAAAGTAAAGCTAACAATTAGGAACCAACAACCAGACATTATCTCGTACTTTGCAAAGTCAAATGCTAATCTTCTATTAGTGGAATTGAAGAGACACGACTAGAAGCTGCATGGACCCAAATTCATTAAAATACTTGAAAAAAATATAATTAATTGTTTTTTATGGCCCACCAAGAAAAACATCAAAATAAAAAAAAAATACTATGGGAGCCCATTGGGATGGGCTTGCTTCAGAGTACGAAAGTAAAGATAAATCCACGTAATCTACGCGTTTCCGCGGAAACGGAAATTAATGCCACCTTCTGTCACTCTCATCACTCACTCTTTATTTTATTTTCATTTTTATATTTTGATACCGTCACTTTAGAATCCAAAACCTACTAATTAAGAGAATATACAAGTAATTATTGCACTGCTTGTTTACTAATACTGCTTCTAAATCAAGTTTGGATCACACAGTAAGTTATTAAATATCTATTTGTTGTCACCGTTGGATATTAGTATATTCAATTTTCTAAACTCAAATAATTCTTTATAAATATAAGCTCATGGATATTTTCCACGTGTTGAATTACTTTTACGATATTATTTATTACTCGTAACATATTATTTGTTTCAAATTACGAATTACAATTCTAAATTTTATTCATAGTTTAAAATTATAAGACATAAATTAAAACAATCACTCTCTTTATTTATCTTAATTTTTTTTATAATTTATTAACATATAGATTTTATTATAACTCTTATTTATTACTTTAAAATTTCATTCATCAATGGTTCTCAATTGTTTTATTTAGTAATTAAGGAAAAGAATTATCAATGTTATTGAAAAATAAATAAAAGCAGTAAAACGATAAATAATGTATTTTGAAAGTAGCAGTTAGAAATACGAAACAGTAGTGGAAAATGAAAGAACGGTTATCAACTGTCAACCGTGTTTGGGACGCGTGGGTTGTCATCCAGAAACCAAACAAGTCATTAGTCAAATAGACGTTGGAAGGTCATTCACTTCTCTTGTTTTACAAGTCTCTATCACATTATCCACTATTTTCTTTTCTTTTACCTCTTAATCTTTTATTCACTTTTTTTTTTTTGCTTCCACTTATACCCCAATTTAATTAGTTCTTCTTTATTTTCCCATTGTTTGGGCCTATATTTGGGCCAACCTATAGATTTAATGCAAATTCAGAAACGAAAAATTAAATTTTAAATTAGCTTCATAGAATCATACATTTAAAACATCAATTTTTTATCATCCTTAAAGTACAACGTAGAGCGTAAAAGAAAGAAAAAAAAGGAAGTTGGGCAGTTACATGCACGTAGTACGAAGGTAGGCTTTGATTGTTTTTTTAAACACGTGGTAGTTAAGTTTATGCATGAGCTGTCCATGATTCAAACATCACCTCGCTACGCAAACCCAGCTTGCGAACACAATCTCATGCAATAAATAAAATAATGGGTAACATTTTCAATCGAAGGATCAATTGGCATGAGTTGTCTCCTGCTACATAACAACACTTCCCTCTTTTACGTCACACAAAAGGCCCAAAATCAAAATAAGGTACAATTACAAACCCCTGAATCCAGAAGGAATCTAAGCCCAATCCTTTGACCAAGACAAACATAGATTCAATACACACACACACACTCCCTCACTCTCCTTCTCTTCACCTTCCCCTTTCCCTTTCAGAGCCAGACCACCCTTATCCAATTTCAAAATCTAGAAAAAAACGACCATTTTTAGAAAATAAAAAGAAATCACACGTGTCAAACGCAAATATCTAGACAAGGTTAGTCTCACCCATGCGCCACTTTCAATTCCTTAACCTGGGTCCATACCGTGGGATGAAAAAAACTGCCACGCCCCCAAATCAGAATTGGCTAAACCTAACCCAAACTTAGCTGGACAAACAGTGTGGACACTTTCCTTGAAACACAACCTCACCTTCTCCAACTATATATATATATGTAACATGCTAACACTCACTTTCCCTCCTAAAACTAAACAAAACACAACCACAAAAACAAAAACTTACACAACAAACAACGTTGGTTACTGCTAGTAACTGATATAACTACCCCTTTTGCGCACGTTGTCCCGTTCACTCAAACAACTTCAGAAAACGAAACTTTCCTTCAGGTATCATGTTTTCCACCGACTCACAAGCGACCTCGCCGGTGTCGGGAGGTTCTCGTCCGGCGCTGTCGGACGAGGAAGTTTTTCTGGCGGCGAGCCACCCCAAGAAACGCGCCGGGAGGAAGAAGTTCCGGGAGACGCGCCACCCGGTGTTCCGCGGCGTCAGGCGGAGGGACTCCGGCAAGTGGGTGTGCGAGGTGCGCGAGCCCAATAAGAAGACTAGGATTTGGTTGGGGACCTTTCCCACGGCGGAGATGGCAGCGCGTGCGCACGACGTGGCTGCGCTGGCGCTTAGGGGAAGGTCGGCCTGTCTCAATTTCGCCGACTCCACGAATCGGTTACCGGTGCCGGCGACGGCGGATCCCCGGGACATTCAGAAGGCGGCGGCAGAGGCTGCAGAGGCGTTTCGGCCCGGTAATGAATCGGGAAAGGATGATGATGCGGTGGTGGAGACGGTGGCGACAGCGACGGAAAATGATGAAGAAAAAGAGATGGAGGATCTGAAGAACATGGTGCTGATGTCGCCAACCCGTTGCTTCGAGAGTGATGAATATGGAAGTACGGAAATGGAATTTGAAGACATTGAAGTTTCGTTGTGGAGTTATTCACTCTAATCTTTAACTCATTATTGGATTTTTGATTGCTATTTTGGGAAATCGAATTATTGTGAGCTTGGGAATAGTACAAGAGTATCCGTACTTATAATTTTTTTACTAGTACGAGACTGCTCATTTAGGTGTCCCAACTCCAAAACCACCTATGTATGGATAAGTTCACACAAATTTGAAATTTAAGTTGTGTATATACACAGTAGTGTAAAATATCAAGAATTCTTATAAGATTTTTAATTTTTTCGATTTTGGCATTTCGAAATAAATACCTATAGTTATTTATTGATTTTTCATTCGCATCATATATATATATATATAGAGAGAGAGAAAATAAATAAATAAATAAAATTGAGATTTGTTAACATTTATTGACGTGCTTCTATTATAATGTATGTGCTTGTATTAAATATTGAAAAAAAAATATTGTTGTCAATAATTCACAGTAAGTTTCCTACATTAAAACTTTTCTCTCCTTAAATTTTATTCTTTAATATTTTATGCTTTTATCAATTCTGATACTTAAAAAAGTTACTTATCTTTGATTTTGTGATTTTTCCTTAGGTTTATAAAAGTTTTTATGCGTCTTTAGCTTTTCCTTTTTCTATTATTCAAATTAAGTTATTTTAAATTATAGATAAATTTATTCTAAATATTGTATTTTTAAATCTTTGGTTTGATTTGATTGCCAATGTGTTTTTCATGTTTTAAATTTGACAATTAGTTTGAATTGTTTAATTGAATAATAATATTTGTAGTAGGTAATTTGTATAGAGCGTAAAAATATTTTTTAAATTTATTAGAACAGAAAATAATTAGGTATGAGTTGAAACACTTTTTTAACAGAAGTTTGCAAATTTATTACACATTTTTTTAAGTGAGTTGTCATTCAATCAACATTCAAGTAATGATCACTATCTTAGATGTAGGGCATTATTCATAGAAAAAAAAAAGCCAACAGAATTATGATATTTTTTAATAAAGAGATAAATAAAAATTATTTACCAATTTTACTGTTTTACTAAACATAATTACTTTAAGTGACTAAGTTAACATGTTTGAATTAATGAATAATATATATATATATATATATATATATATATATATATATAAAACCAAATTAAACGAGAAAAATATCAGTATTTATCATCAATATAGTACATGTTTAATTTCAATTGAAAAGATAACCAAAATTTGTATAATATAGCAAAATAAATATTTAGTAACAAACAATGTATTTTGGCCAAAAAGAATACTAAGGTTGAAACAGTAACTGAAGATCATGATATAAGTATATGATTAGCAAACAAAACAAAAATTTGATCAATCAATTGAGTTCATACTTAGAAGCTAGAGATTCAGACCAGCCGTTTCCTCAAGCAATAAACGCTCCTTTAGGGAATCTAGCTTTTCCTGGTTCTTTGCTCGAACATTTGGTAAAACCTTCTCTTCATAACCTGGAGCATTCATAATCTTCTCTAGTCTTTCTATTTGCCTGCACAGAAAGAAACACTAGTATTTTAGTTGAAGCCGTTAAGAGAAAGGAGAAAAAAAAAAGGAGCTATGTTTTTAACAAAATAAATTCATGTGTATTGTTCAATGTTAAGGAAATATTATTCATTATGAAATCCCTTTTAATAATTTCCTTCATCGTATGCATTTTAAAAAATAATAGAAGATAAATCATACTTCCTCAGCTCTTCTATCTTTTTTATCTTCCCTTGTTCTGCCTCTGCAGAATTAGTTCCTTGAAATTCTAAATATACAGAAATGCTCTCATTTACAACAGCATCAGCATATCCAGATGGAACAGCATCACTTTCAGATATTACCTGTGAATCATATATTCAATCATTAAAAGCGAAAAAAAATGTCAATCAAGTAAGTTGAAAATGGGCTAGATGAACTAATGTTAATCATATATATGATTAATGACAAAATAGAGAAGCAAAATGTGAAACTTACTGTCAAAGAGGATAAATTAGCTAATGTTACAATCTCCAGTTGGTGACTATTAATAATCGCAGTAACCCCCTGTGTTCGGCAGAGAACAAAAGCCGGTCGCCTAGGAACATTTACATCATTTTAGAATCAGTAAAGCATGTTTTATAGATTGAATAACAAGCAACCTTTAGTTGAGAAGTTAAGGAATCGTCTACTTGCACTTTTATTTTGTTTCCATGTTGTATTTCTACTCTTTTTAATTGCAGAAATGTCACATTGTTTTTCAATGTTGTCTGTTTTCAAGGATTTGTCAGGAAACACTTTCTTTTTATTTATCTGTCTCCTGAACAAAATATTTGTTAAGAGGAATAGATACAAAACAAGGTGATATTTCTGTTATTAAAAATGAAAACAGAAAATAAAATGCAAGTAAACACCCTTTAATATTTGACAGAAAAGAAATCAGCAAAGTACTAGGGGAATTTCTTATGCTCATTTATGTAATTTGACAAAATTTTCTCATTTGTCACCCCAAAAGAGGGATTCCACAGATATTAAAGAAAACAGAGCAGAAAACCCTCTGAAGCTTTGCAAAAGCATATGTTGCTTCCACATACCTGTCACGTTTTTCTTTAGCCAGTGATCTCAGAGACTTAATAGTAGACTCAATAATTTCCATCTCATTCTCCACAGTTTCATTATTCCAGCCCTGGTGTAAAAAACAAAAGCAATCTATTTATTGAATAACCAAAGTATGATAAATACAATACAACACATCATAAAAAAATAGGAAGTACTTAGTCGTAGTTGAAACTTTCAATTTTAACAGACAAAGAGCCTGAATATTGTACTAAAAAGCAAAACTAACCTCTACAGATGATGGATAATCACATATCATGATAGATTCTGCTCTCTTGCATTCCTTGGGTGAAGGAAGACGTTGCCATAATTCCTCAGTGACAAAAGGCATGAAGGGATGAAGCAATCGAAGACCATTGTCCAGACAAAACCACAAAGTATCTTGTGCAAAGCGTCTTTCAGAAGCAAACTTAGTATCATTACCAGAAAAGTAAGGCTTAATCACTTCGATAAATACATCACACAATTGATACTGCCACCAAGAATACACAGCAGTGGTAGCTTGGGAGAATTCAAATGATTCTAGAGATTTCACTGTTTTTGTTATGGTTTTATTCAACACTGAGAGTATCCACCGGCAGCTAAATGGGAGAACATCTGGATTCAATTCTGCAGGTGGAATATAATCATCGCCAAGCTTGCTCATAGCAAATCTTACTGCATTCCATAGTTTATTACACCATTGGCGATACCCAACAACCCTTTGAATATCTAGGTTAATTTTGTCAGACTGAAATGGACGTAAACATCACAATTAGATCACAAAAATTGACTACATTGATGAAGAAATAGCCATACAAAAAACAATTTACAAGTAAATGACACCTGGGCTGTGTATGAGACCAGTGCAAAACGGAGAGCATCAGCACCACATTCATCAATACCATTTGGAAAGTCCTTCTTCTGACCCTCTATAGCAGTGGCTAGTTCTTTGGGGTCCAGGTTACCAGCCTCTAACCTCTTGTGTAGACCATCCAAAGTTATCCCATTTATAACTTCAATGGGATCAATAACATTCCCCAAGGACTTCGACATCTTGCGCCCATGTGCATCACGAATCATGGGATGCAAATAAATCTGCACAGGATTGGAAGTATATCAATGAGAAGATCATTGATCAAAAGTTCTAAGGATGTAAGGACGGTTAGTTTTCCTCAATATGATGATTTAACTATCTTCAGGAAATTCTTTTTAAAAAATCAAGAGAAAGAAAAATCTTAGACATGCATGACCAAAATTCAGAGTAAACGTGACAAACCATAGTACATCAATGAGAAGATCATTGATCAAAATTTATAAGGTGTGTTTGGTTATCTTTCCTCAATGATGACTTAACTTTCTTCACAAATTTCTTTTTCAAAAACCAAGAAAAAGAAAAATCTTAGGCATGCATGACCAAAATTGAAAGTACACGTGACAACACCACAGTAACAAGCATAATTTAGTACACACAACCCCAAATGATCTGTATGAGATAGTGACCTCACCTTTGAAAATGGCACATCACCACCCAACTTCAATCCAAACATCACCATACGAGCAACCCAGAAAAAGATGATATCGTGGCCAGTTTCCAGAACAGAAGTTGGATAGAATGTCTTCAAGTCCTCTGTGTCATCAGGCCATCCCAGCACAGATAACGGGAACAGACCAGAAGAAAACCATGTATCAAGAACATCAGGATCCTGGCTTAAATGAAACTTCTTTCCACTATACTTCTGGCTAGCCACCTTTTGGGCCTCCTCTTCATTTCTTGCCACAACCCAATGATCGTTATAAGCACCAAATTCCTTCAGCACATCATTCTCCAAAGTGACATACCACGCAGGTACTCGGTGACCCCACCAAAGCTGTCGTGAAATGCACCAATCACGAATGTTTTCTAGCCATCTGTAAAACATATCATACAATTATAAGAACAATAAAGGCACGTGAGAAGAAAAATAGATAAGTACCAAGTTCCAACCACAAACCCCTGATTCCATTAACAACATAACAAATCCTTCGACAAATTGCCTCCAGTTTTTTCCCAACACATTTTAGTGTGAAAAATGGAAGGAGTTGAAATTATAGGTTAGAGAAGTAGGAAAAGAGATATACATCAAACAATGTTAATATATGGTGTTGTAATGATGTGTTACAATACAAAATACGATTCCTTGATTCTTAATTCATACTAAAACTAAGCTAATAAGCCTTATTAAATGAGGAAACAAACAGTAAATATAGAAACCACTCTTAAACAAATCACCGAAGATATTCATAAACAGTCTTACGTACAATAATGACAGATATTTTCTTCATATTCAAACAGGAAAACAGTGACAATGAATTAAGTTGATTATATTTCTCAACACCTCAACTGCCTCAGTTTCAATCTTCAGCTAGAGCTATACCAAGCATAGCTAAACCCATCAGAATAGTTTAAACTAATCATTACAAGAAAACAATAAGTGATGCTACAGTGTCTTGGCTAAATTTCTGCAAATAGTCTTGAAAATCAGACCATTTCAGAGGAATACTCTGCAGGATGAATTGTACAATTGCTCATTACAAGAATTGCAAAAGTAAAACAAAGATACAAGTACCTCTTCCAATCAGCCAAATATTGTTTTGGAATAATCTCTAGCCTAGTGTTTTCCTCATCAACAGCAGCATTAAGAGATTGCTTTGCTAAATCATTGCAACTGACATACCACTGGGGTTTTATCATGGGCTCCACAACATCATTGCTTCTTGAACAAACCCCAAGACGCATCTCATTGTTTTCAGATCCTCTATAAAGACCCTATACAAAAGAAGAAAACGAATGCAACATAATTCAAAATAATGATACTAATTATAATCTTCCCTTCCACCAGCAGAGAAGCAATCACTATTCAGGTTCCACAAACGAGCACGTGTACTTTCCAACAAAATATTTTCGCCTGACTTTTGTTATTTCTCATGAATCAAATAATAGTATAACATTACCTTCTTCTGTAATGCTTCTGTTACTGCCTCTCGAGCTTTAAACCGTGGCATGCCCAAAAATTCAGAGCCACCATTGGAATTTATTTTCCCATCATCTGTGAAAACATTAATGAATTCAAGGTTGTGACGTTTACCCACTTCAAAATCATTTGGATCATGGGCAGGTGTAATCTGCAATCAACAAAGAAATTACCACAATGTGAATATCACTTAAAAAAAAAAACTCAAATACAAGTCATTCGTATAGAAGAATACCTTAACAGCACCAGTCCCAAACTTTGGATCAACAAGAATAGCATCACAAACTATAGGAAGCTTTCTTCCATTAAATGGATGAATAGCAAATTTTCCATGAAAATGGTTATATCTGTCATCATTAGGATGTACTGCAATAGCAGTGTCCCCAAGCATTGTTTCAATTCTAGTTGTGGCAACAACAATTTCACCTAGGTTCCCTTCCACAGGGTATGCAAACTTTGTTAAAACTCCAAATTCCACGGGTTTATCATATTCTGGAACCTTTAGTAGAGTCCTTTCTTTTATATCAATATAATCCACCTGTATGCATCAAGCAACTACATTACATATGCAATATTTATAAATCAGATGAAACAGCCAAGCCCGAACATTGCACACCTCGATATCAGATATTGCAGTTCGTAACACACAATCCCAATTCACTAAACGAAGGTCCCTGTGACAATGACAAAAACAATATTATCTCCATTCCACAAAAGAGCCACTTAGGTTCAAATAATCTGCATATATACAAATGAAAATATATATCGTTTCATAAGTAGAGAACTTGAGGAGCACCCAGTCAAGTATACAGAATCTCATTAGAACATTTTAATTTAACTTGATTCACCATGTAGATTTTATTTTAATTGATATATCTTTATATTTAGAATCCAACTAGCATCAAAGAATATCACACATCCTTGGTCCCAAACGCACAGTAATGCCCTATCACAATTACAATCATGATTGAATAGAAACTTCACTACGCAATAACTATGCAAAATCATGAGATATATTTGGTCTGTGGAGAGGATTCAACCACATCATGCTACCAAAGTGTCTTTTTGACCACTTGATTCATGTTTTCAGTCAAGATCCACACATGTGATAGGTAGTTTTTATGTAAACACATTCTGCCATTCAGATCATTTTTGTGTATGATTGAGTAACTTTTTGTTAGGGTAAACTTAAATGAGGAGTTATTCACAGCATATTTTATGAGCAGTTATGTTTTGATGTTTTAGGAGAGCAAAAGTCAGGAGTTTAGTGTGTTATTTTTTGGATGTTAATGGTCATTATAGTGTCATGTTTTGTAATAATTGGCAGACATTATGGCTTGGAGATGAAAAGCCAAAAGTAAGTCCAATAAATTGTAGTGTCTTTTTGATATGAAATACACAAGTGAAGGAAATCAGATTATTCAAAAGAGATCATGATTGAATAGAAACTTCACTAGTCAATAATTATGCAAAATCATGCGATATATTTGGTCTGCGGAGAGGATTCAACCACATCATGTTAACAAAGTGTCTTTTTGACCACTTGATTCATGTTTTCAGTTAAGATCCACACATGTGACAGGTAGTTTATGTAAACACATTCTGCCATTCAGATCATTTTTGTGTATGATTGAGTAACATCACGCAGTAAACTAGATACAAGTATAGTCATACAAGTTCCAACTAGCCTTCTGTAACTGTTACTTAATAATTACAAGGCATCCTATATTCCAAATCCCAATAATGCACTAACAAAGCGTTCTTCACATAATCAATGATCTCTATCAATTCGTTTTCGAGAACAGACTTAAAAACTCAAACCAGCATTGATGAAAAACCTACAGTTTGGTTGTTATGAATAAAAGCATTAGAAAAGACAAAACATATTGCAAATGTCCAACCTACCTATAGATAAGGCCTTGCTCGTAGAGCCTTACAAAAGCCTCTGTCACAGCCTTACTTCTTCTTTCATCCATTGTGAAGCACTGGAAACAGAAAGTGAGTCACAGATAAATACAACAGCCATGATAGGAAATGGCATCAGAAAAAAAATGATCTGACTTGGACAAGCTTTGTTTCAGTTGTCTTCATTATGTTGAGTTTTCTGCTCATGGATTCTATAAGGGTGATTCTACGTTGGACTAAACATTAAACAGGTTATACATTTACCTCACGAGACCAATCCAAAGAGGCTCCTAATCGGCGCAATTGTTGTAATATTGTGCCCCCATATTTGTGTTTCCACTCCCAAACCTATTTTGCCAGCATTCACAAATGTAGGAAACAACAGTCAGAATAAACAAATAAAATTTAGCAACTTATCAAGAACCTTGACTTCAATGATTATTCCATTAACATACCTCAGAGACAAATTTCTCACGGCCCAGATCATGCCTGGTTAGATTTCTTTCCCGCATTACCTTTTTCTCCACAACTACCTGTGTCATGATAATGATAACTAACAATTTAATTTCATCTCACACAAAAGATATGCTAAAAACAGAGAATGAAGATATATGTCACAAGAAAAAATACATAGTACATCAGCACCATAACTAAAAATTGAAATAGGCCAACACTACCATTTAAAGCCAATGTTATGACACGATTGTCACAAATTTTAAGGGTAAAAATGTCTAAATTGCTTAATGCTACCTATGCAGACCTTATTGACGTAGTAACAACTTCAATTAGTCACAAATTTGGGATAGAAAAAAATATGACAAAATAGAAATATAAAAAAGGCCATTGTCTATCAGAAGCTAAAATTTTACACAAAAATCCCAGTAGCAAAATGGAAAAAAAAAAGTTCAAAGGAAATTGAACAAGTTTTTTATATAAATACTTAATCTGAGTCCAAGTGCAAAATAACGATTTCCTTTTCTAATTCCATACTATAATTTAAATAGCTTCTATTCAGCCACCCTACCACTAAATTCACAACAAATGATAAACTATAAAACAGTTATGGAAAATGGACCCGTAAAATTTTCTCAATTTAGACACAACCTGCGTAGCAATCCCAGCATGATCCATCCCAGGTACCCACAAGGCATTGTATCCAGACATTCTCTTCCATCGAATCATTGTGTCCTGAAAGCAATAAATCACAATGAGATTAACAGTTTAGAACAGCTAAACTTAAAATGGGATATATAAGATACCTCTATTGCGGCTGTTAGAGCATGACCTATATGGAGAGCACCAGTCACATTCGGAGGAGGCAAAACCTAAAACACAGCACGCATAATCACGTTCTCAACAGGCATAAAAAGGGAGCAAAAAATGCAACTTCTAAATATCATCAAATTTATGGGCTGTGCAGTGCAGCAACCTTCAGCAGTGTAACCACAAAAGAATAACACACAAAATAAATATTTTCAATATAAAACAAGGTCATCACACTATCCTTTATTTCGAGTCCAAATGAGACTGACATTAAATCAATAACAAAAAATTTGCTAGCCTATGTCCGTTTCTATTTGATACCATCAAACAGCAATGTAAATACTGCTGAATTTTGAGAAACTTCTTAGACTAAGATAAAACACTGTAAAGCATGGACTAATATTTTTATTATAAGGATCTCAAATTGAGAAGGGTCATCACTTCTACAGTTCTAATATATGGCAATAAGCAAAAGGTTACTTCACACTCCATACGTAAAATCTCCAATCAGTTACAGACACCATGTAAACATACAAAATGGTGTTTAAATTCAAATAGCAGCAAAAAACAACTTCATATAATACTTGAAACCAACAGATATAATAAATTCAACAAGATACTCACAATAACAAAAGGTGGTTTAGAGCTGTTAGCATCTGCCACATAGTACCTTGATTTCTCCCACCACTCATACCACCTAAATTATAACAACATAAAAGTTAGGCGTTTCATAAATTTAAAGAACAATGAGCATAAAGATGGAATTAACACCCACGATTTCTCCACTGCAGTTGGACTATACTGCTTTGCCATTTGCCGAGCCATTCGCTTCTTCTCACCCACTGGAGTCTCAGGATCAACATAATCTTCAGGATTCTCATCCTCCGCCCCACGCTTTACAACTTTCTTTTCACTTTTTTTAGAAGCATTGGATGATTGCTGTGCTTGCTGCTGCCATCAAAAGGAAGAAAATAAAAAAGTGGGGATTGTAAAAATTATTTACAATATAAAATTGACAAAGACCACATGCGAACAACAAAAATGTAGCAAAATCAAATCAAATGTTGCAACTGTACAAGGAAAGCATGAACTCTAATCACCTGGGCTTGCTTAAGAAGAAACTTCTCTTTCTTCAATTGCTTCTCTCTAGCCTGAGACAAAGCCGTAAATTTGTGACACAAGAAAATAAAAAACAACAATTAGGATAGTGATAGTCCACCCATATAAAAGAAACTAGCTAACAAGACTAATAAATCATTAAAACTCAGAAAAGCGAATTAAGAAAACACATTTTTTCTTGAATCCCGATTAGTAAAACAAAAGGGATAAGATGATAATGGGGAAACCTTTTCTTCCTTTTTCTTTTTCTTCTCGGGGTCCTCGGGTGTGGGTTGCACTTGTTCTTTGTTGTTGGCAGAGGATTCCATTGATGAAGAGTGAAAACTGCGTGTCCAAAGCCAAGAACGGCACTTGTAGAATAGAGAAAGCAAAGTGAGCGAAAAAGAAAACCCTCAAACCTAGCTGAAGTTAAGTCTTGTTTGTTTCCTTTCGTTTCTTTGTTTCGAATAAAGAATTACCTTAACTCTGCCAAACAACGGGCCGGGTATCTTCATTTGCACACTCGCATGGTTTGGTTTCAGTTTTTTAACAAATACAATTAACCAATCTCAGGTTATATTACATTAAAGACAAGTATAAATTCAATATATATTTATACTTATTATTATAAAGTTAACAACCTATCGTTTATAATAATTATCCTAAACAGCAGTATAAAATCTTTTACACTAGTAATAGTAGAAAACTCGTAAATCGAACCTAAACTCCGTGTGAAGGATCAACACATCATACAAATTGGTAATGTAAGACATCTTCATTGTTCTCCTTTTAAAATACTTTTAAATTATTAAATAAAATTTTAAGTTCATAAATAAAAAATATGTTACAATATTAAAAAGAATCGAATTTTTACAAGCAAAAATTGTTCAAATAAAATTATATTCAATAATTAAAAGGTAAAGAGGATATGATTGACCTATATAACATTTCTTTCTATCAGAAAGATATTATCTACCGAAAATAATATGGTTGAATCAGATACAGTCACCATAGGTAACCAGAGACTGAGTTCTTTTAAAACAAATGTTTACAACATATTCTTATAATTTGTTTGTAGAATAGGAGCAAGAAGAAATTGTTCCAATAGTTAAAGAACGAACGTGGTACAATTAAGTGTGATCACAACTTCAAAAGAAAAAAGTGCTATGTGTTTTTCTTTTTTAACAAAATGTTGTATATATTCTTGTTTACATGCAGGGTTCATCTTATAGATTTTTTAGCAGTAACATGATCATTTGAGACCCTTGCAGTTAAAAAATTAAGTTATATGAAAGGAAAATCAAGCTCATAGAGAACATGCCTAATAATAATCATGTGGATGTTAACTTATGATGATAGAATAAAATAATTCAAAATATAACCAAAAACATATTTCTTGGATATTTAGATTAAACAATTTTTTTTTGTTTTTCGTATTAACTTTGAGCGGGTGTAGTCAAGCAGGAATTTCAACCGGATAGGGATGGATTTTACTATCTCATGCTCATTCTCATAAAAAAAAAAATCATCCTCAATTTCAATGGATATCAAACTTTTGTCTCATCCCAATTCTTATTAGGTAACGGGTATAATTTCGTACTCATACCAATACTTGTTTTATTACTACTTCAATATTAATTTTAATTATTTTTTATAAAATAATAAAAAATTACCGTAAATGAAACATAATATTATCAAATATTCAATATTACGATGATGGTTGTTTCTTCGATATCAAATACTTTAAAATAAATTATAATTGTTTACATTTTATATTAAAATATGAAAGAAAAATTCATGAGAACCAAAACATTTATTAAATTTACAAACATTAATAAAACCTAGTTGATAAAATTTAAAAATATTTTAAAAAAATATATAAAAGGAAAACAAATATTGAAATTAAAATATATTTTAAATATTTATTTACTTCAATTTTTTAAATTCTAATTAATTTCTTTTTTATATACTAATAAAAGTTATAATACATCACTTGATAAAAATGATATAAAGAACAAATAATAAACATAATAATAAAATTTTAACATAGATATTGTATCTTTGAACTCCAATATATGTTGGATTATGATAAAAAAATATTATGACAACTACATTAAATTTTTATATTGTAGTAAATAAAAGTTATTTATATAATTAGAGATGGCAAATAAACTCGTCCCCATGGGTATTGCCCGAACCCGTCCCCATTTTGACGGGAAATCCCCGCATTGACTGGGTATGGGTATGGGAAATCCCCAATTTTTTCATTTGGGTATGGGGATGGGGATGGGGATGTACATATCCCCGCTATAATATCCGTCCCCGTCATATCTCCATCCTCATTTAAATTATTAAAATATTCATAATTAATTAAGTAACATATATATATATATATATATATATATATATATTTTATTTTTTATTTATTTTAATTATTTGGTTTATTTTGAAACTCATTCGCATCTCCAATCTTCAATATATTTTTTATCTTATCATAACTTTTATGTAATTATGTTAAAATGATGTATGTCAATAAAAAAAATTTATTTCACACTTGAATATTTATACTATTTTTTAATACTTTTATTTATTGTATATTTTTCTTTCACATGAGAATGTTTAATACTCTCAATTTAAGTGTTTAATAACATAAACATTTCATTTACTAGGTAATATATAAAAAAAATACTTATTATATTATTATTTTTTGTTTCATTTGAAGAACTTTTTTGTTTCGCTAAAACAATTTTTGTTATTTCTCAACCATCATTGAGTATATATGTTGATATTAGATCTCTAAGATATTTTTCATCTTATCATACTTTTAATTGTACATTTGTTTTTCTTTGTGCGATTCCTTTCAATAGTCTCCAAATTGTTTATAAGACACACATTTGTTAATTTTTTTATTTTTTGTTTATTTTCATCATGTAGAATACTATTTCGATATATTTTATCTAGTTATTTTTTATTTTCTAACTCATTACAATCATATTGTAATTTTTTCACTATAATTGTATACATAATTTTTATTTACTACAATATAAAAATTTAACGTAACTGCCATGAATATTTTTTTATCACCATCCAACATATATTGGAGTTCAAAAGATACAAGATCTATGTTAAAATTTTATTTTTATGTTTATTATTTGTTCTTTGCGTCATTTTGATGTATTATAACTTGTATTAGTGTATAGAAAATAAATTCATTATAATTTAAAAAATTGAAGTAAATAATCATTTAAAATATATTTCAATTTGATTTTTTTTTCCTTTTATATTTTTTAAAAATAATTTTAAATTTTATCAGCTAGGTTTCATTAATGCTTGCAAATTTAATAAATGTTTTGGTTCTCATGAAACTTTATTTGGTATTCTAATCTAAAATGCAAACAATTATAATTTATTTCAAAGTATTTGATATCGAATAAACAATCATCCTCCTAATATTAAATATTTGATAATATTATGTTTCTTTTATCATAATTTTTTATTATTTTATAAAATATAATTAAAATTAATATTAAAATAGTAAGAAAGCGGGTATGGGTATGGGTACGAGATTATACCCGTTACCCGATGGGGATGAGGATGAGACAAAAGTTTGATACCCGTTGGATTTGGATATGGGGATTGTAACATCCTTTTTTTATAATAAACCGTATTATTTATTTTAAATAAAGCAATTATAAAATCTTATATTTTTACTAATGTTTCATATTTTATCTAAATGCATTTTAAACATTAAAAATATATTTTATCATGATGTAATTTTACTTATTGAAAATAACAATAAGAATAAAACAAAACAAATATTATATATATATATATATATATATATATTAGGTAAAAATATTTTAATTAAATAGGTGTGTGTAAAAAAAATATATATATGAAGAATTTTCTAAAAGAGATAATATATATATATATATATATAGAAAAGAAAAAGAAAAAAAAAAGAGAAAA
This sequence comes from Vigna unguiculata, assembly GCF_037176805.1. NCBI lineage: Eukaryota > Viridiplantae > Streptophyta > Magnoliopsida > Fabales > Fabaceae > Vigna > Vigna unguiculata. Next base: position 42,697,052 of record NC_140798.1, read on the forward strand.
GAAGAAGAAAGGATAAGAAGATAGGAAGAAAAGATAAAAATAAAAAAAAGAAAAAAAAAAAGAAAAGAAGAAGATAAGATAAAAAGATAAAGATTATCTCTTCATGTAGGTAATGATGGTAATGATGATTTGGAAAAGGATAAGGATGTGTGGCTTGCTTATATATATAGAGAGATGAAGGAATAAGTTACGGGAGAAGTTAAGAAAGAAAGAAAGAAAGAAGAGAGAGAAAGAGAGAAGAAAGAAAGGAGAAAGAAAAAGAAATTAGAGAAATAAAGTTTAGAGCAAAGATTCAAAGGGATTCCTCTACAAATATTATTAGTGTGCTCTTCAATCAATAAGGTAAGGGGAGTGAGGTTAAGCTCTTATATATTAATCTTGATAAGCTCATGGGTTTTATATTAATCTTTTATTTATTTTGACTCATATATTATTCTATTTACTTTCATTTAACTTATTTTCATTTATTATCCTCTTATATTTATTTTATTTAATCTCCAATTATATACTGATCCTGTTTATTTATTTATTTTAATTAATCTCCAAATATGTATTGATCCTGTTTATTTATTTTATTTAATCTTTAGTAACGCACTGATCCTATTTATTTTATTTTATTTTATTTTATTTTATTTTATTTTATTTATCTTCAGTTAGTACTGGCCCTATTTATTTATTTTATTTTATTTATCTCCAGTTACGCACGGGTCCTATTTATTTATTTTATTTTATTTATCTCCAGTTATGCACTGGTCCTATTTATTTATTTTATTTTATTTATCTCCAGTTACGCACTGGTCCTATTTATATATTTTATTTTATTTATCTCCAGTTACGCACTGGTCCTATTTATTTATTTTATTTTATTTATCTCCAGTTACGCACTGGTCCTATTTATTTATTTTATTTTATTTATCTCCAGTTACGCATTGGTCCTATTTATTTATTTTATTTTATTTATCTCCAGTTACGCATTGGTCCTATTTATTTATTTTATTTTATTTATCTCCAGTTACGCACTGGTCCTATGTATTTATCTTATTTTATTTTTATCTCCAGTTACGCACGGGTCCTGTTTAATTTATATTTTGTTATTATATTTACTTATAACGTTCTAATCTTTATCTAATTATTTATTTAAAGTTCTTGCTTTGATTCTTATTTTATCATTATTTTATAATTAAAAAAATGTGAAGTGAAAGTAAATATTATTTTATTCAGTGAGCTTGAATATAAGAAAATTACATGTACATTTTATTTTGTTTTATATTCTTTGTGTATGGTTTATACAATGACATGATTTGATAGTCATCACATTTTATGACCTTTGAAAATATCCAAGAGTATGTCAGTTAAGTAAGAGTTAAATCTGGTTTCAATAAGTTGAGATTAAACCAGTGTCAAAGTGGTTGTATTTGGAAAGTCACAGTTTGGTACACTGCGGGATGAAAGGCAGGGACCATGGTGGGGTCTAAGGAAGTTTTACCAAGTAGGTGAATATCTGGATAGTTCAGAATAGCGCACTGGACTAGGATATTCATAGGCCAAACTTGGGACTATCCGATACCTGCTCGGCATCGCCAAGGTTAGGTAGTGAGTATATATCTCTTTTATGAGGCGATGAATGGCTAATATTCTCGAGAAAGAAATAATTATGATTGTACCAATGTTTTATGAGAAATACTCAACTACCTAATCACTTCCCAAAGTAACTTTTGATGTTCATATTGGATCATCATAAGTGAAATATGGATCCATATGTCTGGTAAAACAAGATAAGTTTTGTGGTTGTAGGTCCAAATCTAGGCCCTCGGTGTCTGCATTGTTTGTTGAGTTTATTAAAATTGATATTTAAGGCTTATAAAGACCTCACTCCTTTCATATTTTTCTTTCATATGTACCCGTTGCATGAACATAAGAGGAACCTGCTCAATGAGAGTTGTTCGGGATATTATTGGTGGATCTTCTAAAGATTGACTCATGGATAATTTCTATTAATATATTTAGGAGATATTAAAAATATAGATAATCTTTTATTCTGATGTAGAACTCTTAATATTTTACAAATACATATTTTTGTAACATTTCATGAACAATTATAGAGATGTATACTATATATATGAATATGAAGTTATGTTATTATTAATGTTCTCTCAAGGATAATCTTATGGAAAAAAAAATTAATTTCATATCTTTTTATCAAATAATAATTATTTAGTGTAGTAGTCGGGTATCACAGGGATGGGGATGAATTTTTTTACGGGGATGAGTATGGGATAGCGAGATCTGTCCCCGTCCCGTCCCGTTGCCATCCCTATATACAATTGTAGTAAAAAGATTACACTATGATTTATAATGAGTTAGAAAATAATAAATAATAAGATAAAATATATTGAAATAATATTATATATGATGAAAATAAACAACAAATAAAAATATTAAAAAATTAACAAATGTGTGTCTTATAAACAATTAGAAAAACTATTGAAAGAGATCGCATAAGGAAAAACAAATGTATAATTAAGAGTATGATAAGATTAACACATTTTATATTTTAGTAAATAAAATTTATTTATATTATAGTGAAAAAATTATAGTATTATTTATAATGAGTTAGAAAATAATAAATATTAAGATAAAATATATCGAAATAATATTCTATATGATGAAAAAAAACAACAAATAAAAATATTAAAAATTAACAAATGTGTGTCGTATAAACAATTGGAAAAAATATGGAAAGAAATCACACAAAGGAAAACATATGTATAATTAATAGTATAATAAAATGAAAATACCTTAGAGATATAAGAAAACTTTTCAAATATCAACATATATACTTAATGGTTGAGCAATAACAACAAATCTTTTGGCGGAATAAAAGAGTTATTCAAATGAAACAAAAATTAATAATAATAAGTAAATAATTTCTTTTCATATTACATAGTAAATGAAAATTTTATGCTATTCAACACTTAAATTGAGAATATTAAACATTTTCATGTGAAAGAAAATATACAATAAATACAAATATTAAAAAATAAAAATAAAAGAAATATTCAAATGTGAGACATAATTTTTTTTAATTGACATACATCATTTTAACATAATTACATAAAGGTTATGATAAGATGAAAAATATACTGATTCAAATGAGTTTCATGACAAACCAAATAATTAGAATAAATAAAAAATAGAAAGTATATATATATATATATATATATATATATATATATATATATATATATATATATATATATATATATATATAACTTAATTAATATGAATATTTAAATAATTTAAACGGGGATGGAGATATGGCGGAGACGAGTATTATAGCGAGAATATGTGCATCCACATCCTCATACCCATACCCAATTGAAAAAATCGGGGATTCTCCATACCCATACCTAGTCAATGTGGGAACTTGTTGTTAAAACAGAGACAAGTTTGGACAATATCCAGGGAGACGGGTTAATTTGTAATCTCTATAGTCAAATTTGTTAAATTTGATTCTCTTTTAGTTTTAGTATTTCAATTAATTAATATTTTTTATTAATTTTGATCAATTTGATATTTTTTGTAACGACATTTAAATAGTTTACGTGAAGCGTGCATGACACTTGTCAATTTTTTATTTTTTATATTTTTTTTAATATAAAAAAATGTGTTTGTCACGTCAGCATCATGTCACATGTCATGATCAATGTCACATGTCACATGTAAGTTCGTAGTTGTGTCGGTTTTTTTTTTGTTAAATTTAGTCTTTATATTCGATATTTTTGTTTAATTTAGTCTTAATTTTATTAATATGGAATAATTTTGTTTCTTCCAAATTTGAGATCAAATTTAACTTTGATATAAATGTTATTCTAGTATTTTTTAAAATTGACATTTTTATTAATTATTTAGGAAATTCAATTGTAAATTATTAAGTTTAATTATAATTTTATATAATTCTTAGATTAAAATATGACTATTAGGAAAAGATAAAATTAATATTTCTAAAATATTTATAATACTTCTAAATGTCAAATAAACATAAATTTAATATTTCTAATAATTTTAAATATAAAGTAAAACATAAACTTAATATTTCTAAAATATTTGTAATACTTTTAAATGTGAATTTTATAAATATTAGTATATTTAAAATATAATTTGGAAGAAAACATTTAATAGTTATATTTTATTAATATTATAATAAGTATACTCTATTTAATAATTCAATCTAAGAATTATGTTAAATTTTTAATTAAAATTTAATAATTTATTATTAATTTTATAAATAATTAATAAAAATATCAATTTTAATAAAAATATTAGTATAGATTTATTTATAAGATCCAATCAAAAATTCAAACAAAGTGAACACAACCATGGTTGAAAACTCTCCTAGCCTCGTTCAACGAGTGTATCCACTCGCTTAGTGAGTACTATTTTGATGCATTGATACTTCGATTTAGGCCACGTGTTTAACACATACTTGTGTACGATATTTTATGATACTTTATTAACATTTATTCGATATTTATTAATTAAGCATCTAATTTATAAAACAATAATATTTTTATGATGATAATAATTTATAAATTTTTATGTTAATAATTTTAATCCATATAACTTTTATTTGAATTTATAAAATAACAATTATATATTTATTATCATCAAACTGGATGCTCTGAAAACTTACAATTGAATTTTAACTTTTAATTTTCTTGAAATATTTTATCGTTCTTTCGATTTGTATCTTCTGTGGTTTTGTCAATTCCCCACTCAAAATGTTGACAGAAAGTATTACGAGTGAACCACAAATGTCCATGGATTTATGATGGTTAATTCATAGTTAAGTTTCTTCTCCTTGCCGCATCTTCTTCCTAATTTCCTTATGTATACGTCTACAATAGAGTATTTTTAAAACATGATTTAATTTTTTTGAAACAATTTTTCCTTGTATTGTCTCTTTTCACAGATGAAACAACCTTTTTTATTTGGGGGATACAACCATTTCAAATCGCCCTTAAAATGGGGCAAGGGGTAATCTTTAATTTAAGGAATAACTTATATCTTCTAAACAAATATCATTTGCTCTCTCTACACTAACTTCGAAACGTAATTAACAAACAACAAAGATATATTAAAGCGATTATGTGAAGTTTGTAAACTCTATACCTAAAAGTTAGATGAAAAATAATCATTTTTTCCCCATCAACACATGCTATGCTTTAGAGGAATGAGTTTGACAACTAAATATCTTACACTTCCCCTCTATAAAATTATTCTTCTCTTTCTCTATAAAATTATATAAAAATATTTGCCTACGTTTAACTAATTTCGCTATCAAATTTCAAGTGTCTATTTAACTATTGAATTTGCACTTCTTTCTCCTCCCACCCAAAAAAAAAAAAAAAAAACTAAATCGCACTAACATTTCCTTTATTTTTGAAGTCATAATCTTACCTTCTTATATTTTTAATTAAATATCACTCAGACTCCATGTAATTTTTAAATATACACCAATCTAAGTTATATTTACACTCATTATTTTTAACAAGTAGTTATAACTCATCTTCCTTATTTTACTACTAAAAACATTAATATATTTTTTTGTCAAATTTCTTTATTTATTAAATAGTCAAACTTTCTTCTTAATTTCATATTTTTATATTTAAATTTTAGTCAGTATAATATTTTTAAATAAAATACAAAAACGAGTATCACTTTATTAAAATATAAAAAAATATATTTATTAAAAATATAACCGGAATGAATATCTATCTAAAAATTAAGGAATGTATGTATGACATTTTACCGAAAAAGAAAATAAGAAAATGAATGTCAAATTTGAAATTAAAGAAAATATGAATATTATTTAAACTAGCATGAAGGGAACTGTAATTTCCCGTTTATTAAAGATATTATTGGAAGAGAAGTAATTGGTGCTTTCTTTTGATATTTTAAAATAATAAACAATTATGGATGAAAATGTAATGAGTAGAAATTAAAAAAAAAAAATTGCTCATCCGTATCCAACTCAAGAATTGTCACAACTCGTTCGTGTAAACTACCATTTCAATTTATAAAACGAGAAATATATATATATATATATATATATATATATATATATATATATATATATATATATATATATATATATATATATATATACGCTTTAGAATTGGATCAAAGGTTGGGATAATTTTACTCGGAATTTTTAAGTTCAGATTTTATTTTCATTCTAATTCGTTCACAAGCTATTTACATTATTTTTAGATACAAAATATGCAAATAAACCATATATACACATACACACACACACACATATATATATATATATATATATATATATATATATATATATATATATATATATATATATATATATTCATAGTTTAATTATTCGTCAATGGATAAAAAACGCAGTATAATTAAACTCAAAGAAACGGTGTTTTCCGCTTTGATATTTTTCATAATGGAAAGTGATGATACGAGAGTATATCTTAAAAAGAAAGAGTTTTTTTTTTTTCAATCAAAGTTTTTTGTAAACGAAAGGTATTTTTTTCTATTTATAAATAATAAAATGTTTCAAAAGAAATAAATTAACTCAAAAGATGAGTAAATCCATCGTATTTTATCATTGTATAATATGAGTCTAACTTGATTCACTTAACATATAATTCTAAGAATAGATTATTGTAATAAATAAATCAGTCAACTTGAGTTTCAAAATAATTAATTTGACTTAGCACAAATTCAACCTAAATAAAGCTATCCAACAATACTTGTATCCTTATTTATTTTATTTTCTTCTATCAGCAAAGTACTTGTATCGTTATAAAAAGTTTATTTTTAAGTCACACCTGACCAGGTCGCCACCACAGATAAAATTAACCCAAAACCTCAAACAAAAAAGTAAGAAACTAAGCTACCATTAACTATGAATATATATTTTTTCTCCTTCCTCTTTCTTGAGTAAATATCTATACAATGAAGAAGACCCGGAGCCTTTGAACCAGAAGATATAAAGAGGTTTTGACAGGTTTTTATACTGAAAAAAAAGAAAAAATCTAAGATCTGAGAAAAAAAGAAGGCTTTTCGAAATGAATTGCAGAATAATCCGTGTCTAAAATACCTTGTTGCAATGTAATAAGGAGGCACCACCTCTTGAATAGTTAGTTTCTCAGGATTGACGGGTAGAGATGATTTGGATGACAAGGCCAGGGTAAACATCATCCGGGTCATGGATATGCGGGTTCCGCTCCACGATAAACGGGTCATTACACTTGTCGCTGATTGTGTGCAGGGTCTCTCCTTCTCCCACAACGTAGATTTCATCACACGGTCCTTCACGGAGGTTGTTCCCTTTTACAGCCTCACCTTCTCCTGCCACTGCGCTTTCCCTTACAGACCCCAACAGAATCATGCCCAACAGCATCATGGCACAGTACCAGGACGCTGAATCTGCAATGTTTTTTGTGGCGGCAGATGAACCCATCTTATGCTATGTTGTGTATGAAAAGAGATGAAATATGAATCGGAATAAAGAAGCTTTGACTATATATAGGTACATAACAGTGTTGTTATGTAATGTAACGTGTATTGGTTGGGTAGTATCATGATGACGCCTAAGTAGTATCGGTATCTTTGCCGTTTGGCTTCGGGGAAGTTGGGTTCAACGACATGGGTTTTGGCGTGTAGGGATTGAGTTAAGTTCTGTTTTTTGTTATCACTCAAGTAGTCATCATGGTGTCGTAAAGCTTTGGTCTTAATCGGGTTTAGTTCAAATTTGTGGAGTGGATGAGGAGGTATTAATGGTCTTTTGGGTGAAAAAAATAAAAACATCATGGCAAGAGATTTTTATTTTTTTTATTTTTTGTTGACTCAGCTTCATTTTACACATACATTTAATAAACAATTAACCCCGTTTTTCATTTCTATAGTATTGATTTTTTAATCTCTCTTTTTTTACATAATCTACCATATTACACTAAGCCTCCTCTGTTTTGTAAATTGTTTGTATTTTATATAAAATTGTTGTATAAATACAAATTTAATGCACCATTAGTATTTGTTACGAGCAGGCAAACTCGTGGACTCTTTTTTTTGTTGCCACCTGTAAGATTCGTTGATTTCATCTCCTCCTAATAACGTAGTGGGTGCCTAGAGTGGTTGAACGAGAACACGATAATAAATAACTTTTTTTTTGTCCTTGCTTGTAAAAATACTTAATTTTCTTCTTTTATCTCGACACTTATTCTTATTTTTTAATTATTTCCAATCCATACAAGCTAAAATTACTTTTCCAAATGCATGCATTAAATGAGGAATATAGTTTATGGGTTTGTGAAATAACGATATATAAATTAATGTTTAGTCTATAAACAATAACATATAGGTGGCTAATTAGTTTCGGAAAATAGTTTGAAAAGGCTAATAATAATAATAGTAATAATAATTTTTTCGTAGCCATCAGCGGTCAATGAAGAATATTCTGGTCTTTAAATCATCGCTGTGAAGTCTTTGGATAGTATTAAGGTATGATTAAGACAAATTTAGGTCGCTTTGAATGGGTCATTGGAGAAAACGTCATAGCTGTAGTAGAAAAAATAAAATTCTCAACCCAAACAATGGGAAATAACCATTATTGCATTTCATTTGAATGGGAAATAACCTCATTTACATCGTTTTGCACTCACTCAGATACACTCCTTAAAACAATGAAAACAAAATATAAGCATAGCCAACTTTCTGTGAAATTATGTCCAGGATATTTTACAGTTTTGATATAACTGGGTGATGCAATCGCATTGCTTACGGTTCAAAAGTTTAAACAAATTTTAATTTGATGTATACAAAATATTTTGTACGGCGGAGATAGTCGCAGTTGAAATTTCAACGGCAGAGATCATCTGAGGGAGACGACTTGCGCCTGTGTCGTGAGGGGGTTGGCGGACTTGGTCTAGAGTGGGACAGTTTGACAAAGTCATTTTTTTTTCTAATTTCACGTGTTAGATTTTAACTTAAAATTTATTGAGATTAAGTGATGTTGGAACTATTATTAAAATTTAAATTCTAAACTCTGTTTGATATCATATTAATGAAGCATGATGAATGGTTTGAAATTGATGAAGCAGTGGGTGGGAGAGTTGAGTAACAAGGAAATGTAAGGGTAGGTTAGACGTCACACTTTGATCTTCGTAGGTGCTACCAAATTAGATAAATTCAAATGCTGTTCAGTTAAATAATTATATTTTACAATTTTAAATGGAATTGGTCACTACTTTTACTCTCTTCAGATTTGGTGTTTCGCTAATTATTCAGTTTTAATGCTATGCAATACTTATCTTTATGTTATAGACCTAAAAACATCAATATGCAATATTACAATTTATAAACTATTTTCTTTAAAAAAAAAAACAAGTTAACTTCTTGTCTATTATTTGTTTCCTTCTTTCACTGGTTTAACCGTTTCTTATTTTTATTTTTTTATATCTGTGTTTTAAATCTTATTTTTAACTTTGTAAGAGAATATTGAAGAATAATATTTAATATTTAATAACTATACAATCATATCTATATTTGTTTGAAAAACAACAAAAATAACAAACCAAAAACAAAACCCACGTTAGTTTTCTTTCCTGAATAAATAAGAACAATAAAAACCAAGATAAGAGAGAAATCACAAAACATCAAAACATCAAAGCAATGTAAAAAATATCAATATGAAAAATAACTCATGGAACCTATAACTTTATCCAGTAAAAAAATTTATTAATGACAATTAATAGGAATATTACAAGTTTTTTTTTTTTTAGTTTCGAAGGATATAAAAAAAATTCTTTACTAATAAGTAGATAACAATACTAAAAAACTCCAACGAGTATCTAATTAAAGAATAGAGGGAACCTATCTTTTTTATAGATATTTCGAGGGAGTATCACTAAAAAAATACAATACAAATGAAACATAAATCCAATTCATATTAAAGTATCGATATCACTTCCAACCTAAAATCTTATATTGAATTTATAGATATTCATCCTTATGTGATGCGTAACTTTTTCATTTTTACTTAACTTTAGAGTTTAAACTCACACTTGAATACACAAATACATTTATTTTTTTTTCTTCAGTATCTCTTAAGGCCGTGTTTGCTTCCAATGATGAATTTGCGTGAATGGATATTAGAAAATGGAGAAATGAAATTGAAGGAATTTTAAGATAAAATTTATGAAAGTTTATGAATTATTTGATGGATGTGATGAACAAAGAAAATAATTTAATAAATAAAACTATTAGATTACAATTTTACCCCAATGATTAAAATTAATATAAAATAAAATGTAAGTGTTATTATTATTACCAATATTGCTATAATTATAATAATAATAATAATAATTATTAATGTAATTGTTATTATTACTAATATAATTACTCTTATTATTATTAGTAATTATCCATAAAGTTTAAAAATAATAATAATAATAATAATAATAATTAGTTTTTCAATAGTTTTAGTTCCACAATTAATATCAACGTTAATGATATGTTATTATCATTAATATTATTCTTAATATAATTTATATTATTATTATTATTTAAAAGTTATGAGTAAAAATTATAAAAGATTATAATTATGTGATCTTGGCCACCTAATCTCTTCATCCACGAGGAGATGAGAATTTTAGGGTCTCTATACATCCTCTTAAATCAGTTTAAATTATTTGAAGCAAACACCTGTATTAATTACCCTTAAATCCATCATCACATATTATACATGTTTTTTTCACACAAGAGACTATCAGAGCTACCATCTTTATCTCATACGAATTTGATACAAAGGATAACATAATTTTAAATCACATACCAGAATTATCAGAATGATAATTCGTAAAAAATTAAATTTTTTAATGAAGTTAACTTAATCCAATAAATTAATGATTCACCTTAATGTAGAAAATAGTAAATAACTAACTCTTTATATACCAGAGTAATTAATTTTAAAATATTATAATTACTAGATACAATGTTCAATTACGCGTAGTTAAATATACTATATATACATATATATATATATATATATATATATATATATATATATATATATATATATATATATATATATATATATATGAGATATACAACAATTGAAAAACTAATATTCATCTCATACAAAATAATATACAATGAAATCTTATTATCTATTAATAAAAACATATACGTGTGTTCACATTTTTATAATAATAAAAAATAATAAAATTATAATAATAATAATAATAACAAATATAAATAATTTTTATAATTTGATAATAAATAGTTTATTTATTTATTTTGTATATGCTTTTTTATTTAATTTAAAAAAGTGATTAAATTTAAAAGAAGAATGGTGAATTTTTCCTAAAAAAACACTTAAAGGATAAAATTAAAATAAAAAATGGACACACTTTTTGTCTCTTTATATAATAATAATTAATAAATAATATAGATCACTTTCAGTGTCATTCGAATAATGAAAACCATATGTATATATATTTACGTCATTCAACAAGTTTCTTTTATGTATTTATGTACAAAATGTAAAGTAAACGTTAAATATATGATTATACAAAACTGTTATAGGCACACATTCTATTCAAATAAATACTTAGTGTTGGTCATACATCTAAACATGACATGTTTACCTATACTTGGAATTTATTCGTTCCTAAGTATGATACATAAAATGTGTAGTGCTTTGATAGTCCAAGTTGATCAAAAGAAAACATCCTATACAATCCAATTATCACAGAGCACATGCATATCACAACTTTTAATTCTCTTTCAACCAAACTCACAAATCAATTTATTGTTTAATTGAAATTAGTATTCACACATCAATTTATTCAAACATACAATTGTGTTATTAGTTTTCCTTACTTAAATTAAAAAATCTCTTACTTTAATGTTGTTGTTCCTAACAATTCACAAAATATTTTAATTACACAAAGAAAATATTAATTAAAAATTTGAATACATCTTCGTGATCATAAATAAACAAATATTCATCTTGAATCACACAACTGTATATTAAATTAACTTAAAAAAAAGAACAAAAAAAATTACTGTGTTTTTAACATTGATTGATTGGATGTATAAAACTATACAAGAATCATTTATATGATATTTGATTTCGTGGGATAAAAAAAATTAAAATTTAGAATAATGGAAAAAAGAGATTTTTAGAAAAGAGTTACAAAGATATAATATTTTTTGATAAAATAAAACTCGATTAAGAAAAAATATATTTATAATTTGATTGTTATTTAATAAATGAGAAATGATATTTTGGCAAAATTTTTTACAATGACAAACAACTATTTTTGATAAAAAAAACTCTAAAACTTTATTATTTTATTCTCTTAATTTTCATAAAAATAAAAAAACTAAACTCTATTTAGTAACTTTATCAATAAAAATGTCTGTCTAAAAAATATTTTCCTTAATAAATAAGCAAATGTCATCTTTATAACCTTTACTCCTCTTAACCTAATTTATAGATCTTTACATATACAATTAATTCTCGAGAGAGTTTTTTATTTTAAATAATGTGTGATTTCTTCAAAATAAATTATACATTTATATTAATTTTTTTTAATAAAATACAGAACAGTTATTAAGTATTAAACGAGTATTTAATTATTGCGGTAATGGAACAAACCAATAAATATATATTTACTTGTTCTATACTTTTGGGTTATCCGCTGTAGCAAGATTGGTTGGTCTCCTAAGGGGTTCAAAACCCATGGGAGATTCCTGGCTGCGGACTTTCTTTTAAGATATTTTATGAATTTCAATGGAATTTTAAGCTCATTTTATTACTTATTTTAATATAAATTAAAGTTTTATTCATTTTTTTATAAAGTATGTAGATTTTTGTTTAATTTTGTTTTTGAGAAAGGCATACTGTTTTTAAAACTTTAGATAACACTAAAAGTAGTACATTTATTAGAAGGATTAAGAAAAAAAAAAATATTCGTTGTATAAACTTTCAAGAATTATTATTCAATTTTAAAAAAATATATATTATTAACAAAACCTTAAAACTCACGCTAAAGAAAATGAAATGCATGAAAAAAATTATATTATCAATAGTTAACAATATAGTTTAATGTAGATTTTAAAAATCTTTGTTTTGAAAATCAATCCGGTCCGCTTATCTAACCGGTTAATCTATGAACCCACAAAGTAACTGGTTTTAAGAAGGTAAAAAATCAGTATGAAGAAAAACCAATAAAACCGATAAAAAATATGTTTGATTAAAAAATATTTAATAATACATTATTTTACCTTTTTCTTAAAAGAAGTAAAAAAAAGAAACTACCTAAAATGTTTGTTATTTTCTTTTTATGCTACATGTGAAATTATTATTAATAACAAATATCGACAAATATTATTAAAATCTTAATATAAGTATGATTAATATATTTTATTTTAATTTTTATATTTACTTTAAATGTCAATACCTAATTTTTTATTTTTCTCCAAAAATATATTAAGATTTTTATACATTTCTTATTTTAATTTTTTAACATCAGATGATAATGATATTATATATATATTTTATATTATTTAATTATTATAATAATTCAAGTGATACTAGTCCAATCACCATTAGAATACTGTTGAACTATTAAGCTATTGATTTGACGAATTCACTTTTAAAAATATTGATTAAAAGATATATAGGATTGTGCAAAACTTGAAAAATAATTTACTCATGAGGGCATGTTGTTGATATTAATGTGTTAAAAACTTTCAGTAAAAAGACACATCTAACCATGACAGAAAAGTATAAAAACTCAACAAAGAAGATACTGCATTATACGATATCAAAGAAAATAAATGTTAGATTAGATTATTGCTGTAAATGTTGTTTGAATGCAAAAACTGAAAAAAATTATAGTAAACTTACATTATTGTTACAAAGAACACATCTAAGACTAACCCACATAAAAAATTAAAATAGTGCATTTCAATATACTCCAGTCAAACAATATTCAAATAATTTACTTGTGCATTTCACAAGGAGTCATCTCTAGATAAAATCTAAGGTTTATTAGTTGACTCGTGGATCTTACCATTACAGTGTAAAATAACAATATAGGATTCTTTAAAAGAAAAATGTAGGTTAACTTAATTTACAAGAAAGGTTGTTTCAGTTTGGATATCTGAAATACTTTCGTTTGTCGTGTTTTTACCCTCTCTAATCTTGAGAGTTGTATAAGGTTTTCTTTATGATTGTGATACAACAATGAATATTTTGGTTAACCACAAATGATAATTTTGACGTATAGTTTATAGGGCAATTTAAAAGATCCAATCGATGTCCCTGTCACGCTTCATGCATTTTCAAGAACACTTGATCTTTGTATGGAATGAGACAAACTTTGAATGTTGTTGAACAGACAAGAGCAAAGGGTAGTGCATGTAGTGGTGACTTTAAATTTCTGGTTATTATAAGAAGGGTTTCAACTCTTTGGAACAGATCTTCCAAGTTCCTGACAACAATGGGTTCGATGTTGGATAAATTTATGTGGGCACTTCTTGTTGAGTGCATATTCCTGTCTGGTTTATCTCATTCTGGACAAGGTAAATGCTTTGTTGTGAACTACGACTTTTCCTTTTCAAATTTTTTTGTGAGTCCCATATTGTTGCATTCGTAGAGTCTGTTTGGAACTTTTTTCACCTCATGCATTTGTTTTTGTTTCTCATGTGTCCATGCAGCTTCGAAGTACGCATTTGTAAGAGAAGCAACATCTGCTCCACCATTTTTGTCTTATGACTACATTGTGATTGGTGGAGGAACAAGTGGGTGTCCCCTTGCAGCAACTCTCTCACAGGGTGCAAGAGTTCTAGTCCTGGAAAGAGGAGGTTCTCCTTACACAAACCCAGAGCGAATCAACCTAAAGAACTTTGTCCATTCCCTGGCTGACATAAGCCCTTCATCGTTTTCCCAACCGTTCATATCCACAGATGGGGTACTCAATGCGAGGGCTCGTGTTCTGGGTGGTGGCTCTGTCTTGAACGCAGGGTTCTATTCAAGGGCTAGCTCTGACTTCATAAGGATTTCTGGTTGGAATGAATCTTTGGCTGAGGAATCTTATAAATGGGTCGAAAGAAAGGTGGTTTTTGAGCCCCCTATGCTGCAGTGGCAGTCAGCAGTGAGGGATGGGTTGGTGGAAGTAGGTGTGTTGCCTTATAATAACTTTACTTATGATCACTTAAATGGGACTAAGATTGGAGGGACAATTTTTGATAAGAAGGGTAACAGGCACACTGCAGCTGATTTGTTAGACTATGCTGATCCCAACAAAATTTCTGTTTATCTCCATGCCACAGTGCAGAAGATACTATTCAGATATAACACAGGTAAGGAGAAGAAAATAACATAAAATTATTAGTTTTGTAAGGTGGATTGGTTCTGTGATGAAATTTAACAAACTTGGCTTCCTTGTTTTCCTTATTGTATAGTAAGAGTGATGGCAATGCGTTTGAGCATTCTTTTTTTACAGGAAAAAGAAGACCAGAAGCTTATGGAGTAATGTTCGTAGATGCATTGGGAGAGATGCATAGAGCATACTTAAACAGAAAAGGAAAGAATGAGATAATTTTATCAGCTGGAGCAATTGGGAGCCCACAGTTGCTGATGCTGAGTGGGATTGGTCCTGCTAAACATCTGCAGGGTCATGGAATCACGGTGGTTTTGGATCGGCAATGGGTGGGTCAAGAGATGGCAGATAATCCAATGAACGTTCTAGTGGTTCCTTCCCCTTTGCCTGTAGAAATCTCTCTGGTCCAAACAGTGGGGATCACAAAGTCTGGTAGCTTCATCGAAACAGGCAGTGGATTAAGTTTGGGACATTCTTGGTCTGAAAGACTGCAAAAGATTTTTGAATTTGTGTCGAACCAGGTCAGTGTCCCATATGCTGCTTGCTTTTTGAACTTGAATGTTTACTAATAAGAATGCTTTTGTTCTGAAATTTGTTGTTGTTTGAAGTCGGGTCAGCCTTCGACGATTTCCTCAGAAAACAAGCAGAGGGTTTCGGACTTTGTTAGATTTTTAACGGGTTCAACTCTGAAAGGAGGAATCATCATTGAAAAGATCACGGGACCACGATCCACAGGTCATTTGGAGCTGATAACCACAAATCCCAATGATAATCCATCAGTTACCTTTAACTATTTCAAGGATCCAGAGGACTTGAGAATCTGTGTTGAAGGCATGAAAACCATCATTGATGTGATAAACTCAAAAGCGTTATCAAAGTTCCGGTACCCCAACTTGCCGGTCCATGCTCTGATGGAGTTGATGTTGCTGATACCAATGAACTTGAGGCCAAAGCATGCTAATGCTGCTCATTCTTTACAGCAGTATTGCAGAGACACTGTGCTAACAATTTGGCATTACCATGGAGGGTGTCTCACTGGTAAAGTAGTTGATCATGATTATAAGGTTATTGGGGTCGAAGCTCTCAGGGTAATTGATGGATCCACCTTTTATCGCACACCTGGGACTAATCCTCAAGCCACTGTCATGATGCTTGGAAGGTAAACAATTATTGGAATACTTGTGATTTGATATTGA
Source organism: Vigna unguiculata (assembly GCF_037176805.1). NCBI lineage: Eukaryota > Viridiplantae > Streptophyta > Magnoliopsida > Fabales > Fabaceae > Vigna > Vigna unguiculata. The sequence goes on from NC_140798.1 coordinate 42,713,676, forward strand.
TAATAATAATAATAACAATGATTTAGTAACTTATTTTTGTCAATTTGATACAGGTACATGGGAGAAAAAATTATAAACAAAAGAATCTTCGGTGGACAGAAAAGTGAAGGGATCAATTGAGTGCATATTTTCTGCTGTTTCTTATCAGTGTGCTGTGTAGTATTTGGGTTGTCACTTAGATCTCTTTCTCTTTTCTTCAGAATGCTGTATCTGTTTATAGGACAACATTTGCACCTGTTATTTTTTTTCTATTATAATATTGTTATCTCAGTAATATAATTGCAATTTGATACAAAAAATTGGAGAGAAATTGTTTAATCCCTTTTAAAGTTAGAGCATGATGACATACTGAATTAATATTCCCACACAGTCCACTAAATAAACAAAATTAATATAATTAAATAACTTCTGTTTCTTTTTTCTCTTTAAGATTGGTTCACCTTGTCTTATTAATGACTTTGGATGGAGTCTAAAACCAAAAACTAAATTCACAGTCATAGCATAAATGAAGTCAGAATTGCAAGATTTATGATACCAAAAAATATCTTCAAAAAATTCTCTGTCTTTATGGTCCAAGTAAAGATGACCATTATCTTAATTTCAAAGGACACATGTAACACTTAAAATGGTGGCTGGACTAATAAACATTAGAAAACAAGTTGTTGCATTCACAACATAGTTTAAGTAAGAGAAAGAGACATTAGCATATGCTCTGCAACATGTGGTACCCCAACCCCATGGCACCTTCATGAAATGGAAGAAGCATCTAACTTTCACCTACTTTCCCCATTTTTACTAAAAAGCAGGTGAGATAGAGAAAGAGGATGACCTGTTTCTCATGAAGGGAAATCACCCTCAAATTCCTTGAAGAATATTCACAGCATAAGCCTTAAGCATATGCTTTTGATTATTAGTTTATTCCATGTCCTGGGATTATAAATTGCTATGTTCATGGAACGTTGTTGTGCAACAGCAGTGAATAAGCAAATCAGTCATAGGGCTTCTCTTTGTTGGCAGGAAATGACATGATCATCTCATGAAATATCTTGCCAAAGGAGAGTTGCCCTGTTGCTGCTTTAGCTTAACATGTAATCTTCTACGCTATTCGGTGCATATCATCATTCACTCCATTGAAGAGACCACTGAACCAGTATGCAAGGATCACACAAGTGACTTCGTCTTCTTCTTCTTCTTCTTTAGTTCCACAAGTTTTTATTTTTTTAAGGAAACATAATGTAACAACATAGTTCGATATAGTTGATGGATACATATGTTTCCTTTATTGTTCACTTGTAGAACACTTAAGGTAGAGAAAAACTTACTGAGATTATATGGTCTCATAATAACTCCAAGATGTTCTTCTTTGATTAACATATGATTTTGCAATTCAAGAATGCTTTCACTTTCTCTTGTATCTATCTCAGATGTCAATTATAGTACATCATGCATAAATTAAAGGATTAACTAATTAATTAATTAATTAACCATATAAATCAAAATCCTAAAATAAGAAAGAAACTGAAAGTATCCCTAAAAACTCCAATGACAAAAGAATGTATAAACCAAATCGCCAAATACATCAATCCAAATAGCACTTTTCTTTGATTAAACATGTAAAACTCGAAAACATGCTCATTAATATCAAATCTTAGTAATTACTTTAATGAATGTTTAAAGCGAACATGATAATAATTCCAATAAATATAATTTAATCTTTTAATTTAATTTTTAACGATAATGGGTTAATCTACTCCTATATTAAAGAACACAACACATGAATAAAAAATGAAAGTTGATTTTTTGACACCATAAAAGCTATTTGACAACTGTCAGAGATAAAATAGTGAATAAAAAAGTAATAATTTTTATATTTATATAATAATAAAATAATAAAAAAATTATATTATAACAACTAAATTTTGACAATTTTATTTTATAACCTTTTATCATTTTTTAAGTGAATTTTTCATTTTTTTATATTTTAAATCCATTTAAACTATGTCAAGTTGTAAAAAAAAATTTATCAAAAAATAATAATTGGAAGGATATATTTCTTTTAATGTCAAAGTAATGTGGTCCATAAAAAATAACGAAAACAATCTAAACTTACACTCAAACCTTATTCACATAAAAAGTAAGAACATAACTAATGAGAACTAAGAAAAATAGAAGTTGCAGACTTGATGAGGTTGGAAACATTGAAAGCAAACACAAACATAAAAGTAAGAAGAAGGCTTATTCCAAGAACCTTGATGTCTTTATCAATAAACCTTTTGGACCGTCCAAATCAGGAATCTGCTATGATTTGTGTTCTTGCTCTGTCAAGTTGTGAAGGGTTGCTAGAAATGCTGAATTAACATTACACTTTGGTTAAACATAATTAGTATACGGTAATGTAATATAATATGAAGTATAAATTAAATATAATCACAATATATTATCGTCACTCCAACTATTGTATAACATTTCTATAACTCTTTTCTTCTTTTTCTATTTCAACATTTATCTTATTTTACAATTTTTTTTATTCTTGTCTTTCAAAGTCTATTCTTATTGTAAGATATGTTGTGAAAAAAGTATTGGTAAAATAGCGTTATACTATCACTAATTTGATTCTTTTTACTAGCAATATATATTTTTATGATGAAAAAAATGAGGGTTTTTTTTTTTTACTTAAAATAGTCTATTTTTATAACAATGTTATTGATGCAGAATATTTTCTAATTTTATAAATGATTAATTTTATCATAAAATTGGATTGGATTAATTGAATTTTACACTGATTTTTTATCAAATTATTTGAATTTCACTGATTGCATTTGAGTAGTCAAACACGTCCATCCAAATTATATATATATATATATATATATATATATATATATATATATATATATATATATTTCTAAACTGTTCCAGTATTGCTATGTTAGTATCCTCTAAAATATATGGACATATATTAAGCCTTTAATAATTTCGTAAAGTTATAAGACATTTATATGCACATGCTGCTCAAAGTAAATTATCTCACAACAGATAATGTTAAAGTAGTACAAAAATTCATTCATTATTTTTTTAAAGCCATTAGTTAAAAAAAAAAAATTATTATAATTATAATTGTTTACACATATAAAATGTTGATGAATAAATTTATCATAATTGGTGCTACTGTACATGCAACTATTTTATGATTAGAGATTATGATTCGATTAACAATTTATTAGATAATATATTTAGAAATGTGATAAATCACATTTTAATTAGGAATTAGATTTTGACATTTTTTATTTGTATATTTATATTTTAAAATTTTCATAATTTTAGTTTTTATATTATAAATGTAGATTTTCACATTTTTGGTTTATATCTTTAAAATATACCATGAGTACATGAGGACATTGCAATATATGTCATACAATTTCAGCCAGTTTATTCAACAAACACAAAACATCCACGAGGTTTAGCACATCCTACATATAATAAGTAAAAATTTAACTTGGGGTAAATATTTAATACAGGGGACAGTAAAGTTATTTTTAGTATCTATTCCATTAACAATCGTGGCTTTTGTTATCAAATATAATTATATATTTGAGTATGAGTCAATATTTTTAAACCGGATGTTTTAGTCTAATACACTATTAAAAAATTTCATATTATATTGATTTTTTTTATAAATTTATTAAAATAATTTATAAAAAAAATTTATTTATGTTGTTTTTCTAAAAATTTTAATTGGTAGATAATTCCTTCGTAGATAATTATTTCTTACAAAATTATAAAATTCGTAATCTGTAATTTTTTTATAAGAATATTTATAGATATTTCTTTAAAAAAATTTAAAACAAAATTAATAAAAAATATTAATTTTTTTAGTAGTGAAATAATATACCCAAATTTTCATTCGGTGGTTTTTCATTGTTTATAATCAAAAACAAAGGTTAAAATGTCAACCGTTGATTCCTAAGTTGGTGGTAGATAAAAGTTGAAGAGAGGGTTGATGAATAAATAAAGTTGTTTGTTTGATGCATACATTCAATTTTTTTTCTTCTTTTAATTCCTTCATTGTTTTTAGTCTTTATACATTCTATTTATATATTCTTTTCAGTTTATGCGACTCTGAATGGTAGGAATTGAGGAAAAGTAAAAAAAGAAAAACAATATGCATATATGGAAGAACTTCTGTAGATAATTTTTTAAGTATAATCATGAAAAAGTAAAATTTATAACATTAAATGATTAAATAAACCACACATAAATAAATATTTTAGGGTGAGAATGAAAAGCTAATTCAGACAAGAAACTTAAATAACATACTAGATTTAGGAAAAAAAAAGTAAAAAAATGAAAAAAAAGTGAAAATAACTTTTAACATAAGTTTGAATTAATTTCTTTATAAATTAATTTATAAAAGTTCTCTCATCACTCCACCAAACCAAACTACAGTAAAAAATGGAAATTATTGGATCCAAAGAAATGGAATAAAAACAAATTCCAAAAGTAAGCACAAGCTGTCCAATGTCCATTTCCATCTATCATTCAAAGCATTATTTTTTGCAGCAACTCTTCTTTATTGGTGCAACTACCTGAAAATGTAGGATATTTTTAAATAATTTAAAGCTTAATTAAACTTCAGTAAACAAAACTCTCGGTGTGTTAATGTAGAAAGAAAGAGGGGTTAACTAAAGTGAATAGTTTAACACGTGTCTATATTATTCTTCTGACGAACACATCAATGTTCCTTTTGTATGATGTTCCTAATATGAAATATAAAAACAAAATGTCTGGAGCCAATATGTTTATTATTTTATTTAAACTATATGTATCAAGTTATTATGGGTAGCTTCAAGAGTTATAATATAATAAAGGTATTTGGCCTTTGGTAACCCTTAATTTCGCAACAAATTTTGCACTCTTCTTTTTCCTCGGTTTCCCGCAAAACATACCAAACCTTCTTTGTGCTGTTGCCTGCAGCTTTGCCTTTTCTTTTTCGTTAATTGAAGTGACTTTAATGGCAGTCAAATTCACTTTGTTCTTTTTTGAATAAAGGGTTTTCCTCATCATAAGCATGCCTCCTATTTATTTGGGTTACTGAGCCCAGTGTCCTCGCACATTAAGCATCCCAACCAATAATAATGTAACCTCACTTCCAAAAAATAGTTTAATATCATCGACACAATATGTGCACTCAACACATTCAACAATCTTACAAGTGCATGTAATAATGCATCCACAATCATGGAGCTTTTGTTTTCATGTATTTTGCAACACTTAAACCTTAAGCAAACGAAGTACTTAGAAGATTTTTCAAGAGATTTTTCTTTACGACCTAATCGATAATGCCGCCTTAGATAACGACCATTCTGTCCTCCACTCACTATTGCTTTGCTTTCAAGTACCTGGCTCCACCTTTTACTCTCACAAACGTGTTCATTCTTCACCCATGCACCAAAGATTTTTGTACCAGATTTCCCATTAGACCAAACTTAGTTACTAGCTAACACAGTCAACAATTTTGTTACTATTCTCTCAAAATTTAACTCTTGGTTTTATGTCAAGTAAAGTTACTTGCTTGCATACGCATATGTCGTAATTTTTTTCTGTATATGCAATGACCAAGTGTTCTTAACTTTACTTTGATCACTTAAGATAATTTCTCCGTTACCATGAATAGCCACTATTTGAAAAAGGAGAAGGTGAATTGACCAAAAGAACAAAAGAATTGGAGAGGAGTCAGTAGTGAGTAAAAGTAAACAAAATAATTTAATTAGGTGCAACAAGAAATGTTTTTACCTTTTCTTTATCTATAATAACGTGTAAAGAAATCCCCCAAAGCATACATCAGCACCACCATCACGCCTTGAAGCAGATTGATTGGACTATGAGACACAATATAACTAAGAGGTCAACTTGACAAACTACCCAAGAAACGAAGAAATAGTCCAAATTGTGCTACCTGACCTTGTCAGTGTGTTCACACAGTACTGTGTCAGCCACATAATTACAGATAAATCAATACAAAATTTATGTGATCTTTATGTTTGTTTTAACAGAGAATAAATCCATCTGTCAAACAGGTATATATAACAACCAGAATTGTCTCTGAGTGCAGAGAAGAAAAAAAAGATGCAGTCCCTTGGTCAAAATGAGGGCTCCCAACCATGCCCTCAAGGTTGTTGCCCTACTCTATTGTTCAATCCTGCACCACCTCAATCTCAGAACACAACAACCAAACCCAGAAACAGTTCTGCAGAGTGTCGCCACAGTTTTGTAGCCACCACGTCATCCTATATCTTCCCAAACACCAAATTCACCAACCATGAGTCCCTTCCTTCTCTTCATGAATCATTCGGTGAATTCAAGAAAGTTTATCCTCAGTACTCCGAAACTGACCAAGTGGACCATTTAAGAGCTAAGGAATATTACCATCTCTCTTTCTCCAACCAATCATGCCTTGACTACATTGGTATTGGCCTCTTCTCCTATTACCAACGCCAACACCACCATGACACCTCAAAAACCCAACTTGCCTCTTCTTCAACACCTCTTTCCCCACCCCAATATTCGGATATTCCCTTCTTTAGCATATCCTACAAGACCGGGAATCTGAAAACACTTTTGCTTCATGGGGGGCAGGAGTCAGAGTTTGAGTCTGCCATGAAGAGAAGAATAATGAAGTTTCTCAACATTTCTGAAAATGACTACTTCATGGTTTTCACAGCAAACAGAACTTCAGCTTTCAAACTCGTGGCAGACTCGTATCCATTCCAATCTAGCAAGAAGCTTCTGACAGTTTATGACTATGAGAGTGAGGCAGTGGAAGCAATGATCAGTTGCTCCGAGAAGAGAGGAGCCAAGGCCATGTCAGCAGAGTTCTCATGGTCAAGGCTGAGGATTCAGTCAACAAAACTGAGGAAGATGATTGTTAGCAAGAGGAAGAAGAAAAAGAAGAGGGGTCTCTTCGTGTTTCCACTTCACTCCAGGGTAACAGGAGCAAGATATCCTTACCTGTGGATGAGCATAGCACAGGAGAATGGATGGCATGTGTTGATCGATGCCTGTGCATTGGGACCCAAAGACATGGATAGCTTTGGCCTCTCTCTCTTTCGACCTGACTTTCTCATCTGTTCATTCTACAAGGTCTTCGGAGAAAATCCATCAGGGTTTGGATGCCTTTTTGTCAAGAAATCTGCTATCACCACTCTTGAATCCTCTTCTTGCGCAGGAATTGTGAACCTCGTACCAGATAGGTTTCTACGTCAGTCATCAGAAGATAAGTGTTCTTCTGGGAACTGCAAACAAAAACCATTATCTAGCTTGCAAGACCAAGAATTGTCTTCCTTAAATTCTTTCTCTGGTCGGATACAAACTTCGCAAGCTTTAAAAGTTGAAGAAGAATCATGTGAGCTTCAGGTAATGGTGGCACCAGCAGAGGCAAAAGGAGGCTCTGGAAGTGTTGAAGCAAAAGAAGTGGTTGAGAGACATCAAAATAAGAAAGCACAAGATGGTGAGAACGGGGGATTCAACATTGAGTGCAGATGTTTGGATCAAGTGGACTCTTTGGGATTGACAATGATCACCAATAGAACAAGGTACCTGATAAATTGGCTGGTGAACTCCATGATGAAGCTGAAGCACCCTAATGCAGCAGGGGAACCCCTAGTCAAGATTTATGGCCCAAAGGTAAAATTTGATAGAGGGCCTGCTTTGGCATTCAATGTGTTTGATTGGAAGGGCGAGAAGGTTGAGCCTGTCCTTGTACAGAAACTTGCTGATAGGAACAATATATCTCTGAGCTATGGGTTTCTGCATCATATTTGGTTTGCAGATAAGTATTCAGAAGACAAGGGAAAAGTTCTACAGACCAAAGAAGGAAGAGGCCAGGGACTAACCTCCAACAAGAAGAAAGATAGGGATAAACTAGGAGTAACAGTAGTTACTGCTGCATTAAGCTTCCTGGCTAATTTTGAAGATGTATATAAACTATGGACTTTTGTTGCCAGGTTTCTTGATGCTGATTTTGTGGAGAAGGAGAGATGGAGATACACGGCTCTAAATCAGAAAACAATTGAAGTTTAATTCAATAAATTTCATTTATTCTTCTGGTTTGTGATACACAGAAGACTAAAGGGTGTGAATTTTGATGAGGATTTGTATCTTGTCCTTGTATGCACATTATCAAGATAGAAAGAAATAAAATAATTCATTGAATCATGATGATATTTGTATATAAGAGAAGATTATATGTAATAGTAATGAACTAATAAAATGAATAAAAAAAGAAGTAAAATAACTAATAATATATAACATGTATAACATTTAATTATATTTGATTCTGATATCCTCAAGTCCAATAATAGATATTTATGATTTCCAACTTGTCGATGAAAGGATTGAAGACAACAACAAAAATGGCTTTTGTAAATATATTAGATATTTGATGCTCAATTTTGACGTGAAAGAGAGTGAAGAGTTGCTTTTGAACCAAGCTCACAGATAAAATGACAAACGGTATCTACATGTTTAGATCTCTGTTATGTAGAAGGAGTTATAAGTAAAGTGCGTGGCAAATTTGTTATCACATAAGAGCATAATTGTGTCAAGTGAAACTTCAAAATATTTGAGTGATCATTACTGCCAAACAATTTCACTAGCAAGTGATTATAATGCATAAGATTTGGATACAATATCTTATTTGACAACCTTCCGAAAAATCAGAGAATTACCAAAGAAAGCAGAAAAAGTTTGTGGCCATTCTTTAATGAATAATAACTAAATAGAATAGTATTCTATTTAGTTAGTAACCGTTCTTTAATGATATATGTTTACTTACAAAATCAGCCTACAAAGTATCTTGGCCTTTCCTGAATATATCTCAGTGCGTTTGAAAGTCCAAATATGCATTGTGTCTTGAAAAATATATGGTCAAATTGGAATAATCACATAGAATCTATCTCTATTTGTTTCGGAATGCTTAGGCATCACACACAGTAAACGATAATTAAATATAAAAAAAAAATGGAGCATAAAGCCAGAAATTGTTTTGTCACTTCAAAACCGTAAAAGAACAAAATCTGAATAGTATTCTAAAAATACCAATAAGGGATTAAATTTGACTTTGATATCTTCATTTTCTTTGTTGACCAGGAATTCGAAGTTGTTCAAGAGACTTGACATACCCATTATTCAAACACGGCCTCTATGGAATGCAGCCGACCAAGAAGCTTATTCAAAGAAGTCACATTTCTCCACTAAGAACTTCACATCATTAATGTATTTTAATTTCTCTCACGTACACATCTGAGGAGGCTGTTGGTTCTTCTTTCATTTCAGCAATAGTCATAATAAATAAACTCAAAGTATACGTGTAATTGTATTTTTCTTTTCTAAACCTTTTCGATGAAAACGACACATTCCGGAATAGACAATTTCTGAAACCCCCTCTTAACTAACTATGCAAGTACTTGGTCAAATAACTACTTTAATTTACACAAGTCGTGTAAATTATGTTTATTGTCAAGAATTTCTCTTCTTTAAAATTGGAATCTCATTTGGAAGAAAATAAACAAGTCAGCATGCTCAAGCTCCAGGAAAACTCCTACAAGTAATGGTAGAGTTCTTTTACTATTATGACCACGTGCCATTGAATGTGTTGACGTATTCCGTATCTGAACTTACCCAAGTGGCTTCTATTTCTATTATGATTCTGTTTCATGTCAGAGCTTGTGGTCTCGTCAAAGTTCAGGTGACCATTGACCCTGTGGTCTCGTCAAAGCTCACAAACATAAACTTGAAACGTTGTCACTGTGTCGCAGATGCCAGATAAAATTTCCCTTTGGCCCCTAAAAGAGGTTACCTATGAATCCACCTTGCTCCTCAGCTGCTTCTCAATGCATAAGCTTAAGTTTAATTTGGCAAAGAGTGACCCGTATCTTTTCCATAAATGCAGTGGTCTCGTGTAACTATTATGAACTTCCATATCAAGTCCCAATCTGGCCATGGAGGGAACATAGTAAATAAGACAAGTCTAAAATTATTTAGGGACACTTTATAGAATGCATCATTAGAAGTTGCTCGAGTCCATAGACAGAGCTCAGGACCAAACGTGCTTGTCTGATTAGCAGAGAGTATTAATATGCCCCTCAGAGTATATTTGATTGGCAAGGATGTTCAATAGTACGTAAATATCCTCACTATAGGGATGACTACTGTCTCCAACTAAAAATTCATGACTCTTACCATCCACCCTTATAATGCTAGACCCAGGAGCCTTGCTTATTCCTTTCTGCTTCATCAGTCTCCTAACATTTCTCACGTCAGCCCATTTCTTGTTTGTGGCATACAGATTAGAAAGAAGCACGTATATGCCACTATCTTGGAATTCAAAATTCTGCAGTGATTTCAAGATTTCTTGGGTGAATCCAACATTCCCATATGTATTACAGGCACTCAAAAGCGCTCCTATGATCTGCACATCAGGGGGCATGGGCATTGTCTTTATCAACTCCCCAGCTTCCTCCACCAGTCCTGCTCTGCAGAGTAAATCAACCATGCAGCCGTAGTGTTCTAACAAGGGAGAAAGATTGTAGAGGGGACTTGACATCTCATTGAAATACTTTCGGCCTTCGCTGACCAAACCAGAATGGCAGCAAGCTGTAAAAACAGCAAGAAATGTCACTTCATTAGGCTTTGCACCAGACTCGATCAAATCTTCAAATAGTTTCAATGCTTCTCTCCCATGTCCATTTATTGCTAGGCCACCTATATAGGCATTCCAAGTACGGATATTCCTAGAAGGCATTCCACTGAAGATACGCTGCGCCATGTCTATACAACCACACTTTGCATACATGTCAACCAATGTCGTTCCTATATGAACATCCCACTTGATACGGCATTCATCAATGTACTGATGGACCCATCTGCCATAGTCAAGAAGCCCAAGGCTGGCACAAGCAGAAAGCACACTTGTTAGTATAACTCCATCCGGCTCAAAACCTGAGTCCTGCATTTGACAGAACAAGTCCAGCGATTCACTGGGATACTGGCACTGCACTAACCCGCTTATCATACTAGTCCAAGAAATAATATCTTTCTCAGGTATCTCATCAAACATTTGCCTTGCATCAGTGGCAGACTCACACTTCATATACATATCTAACACAGCATTGCATACCACCAACTCCTTCCCGTACAGACATTTGAGACCCAACCCATGAATCCCTTTCCCCAAATTTAAACAACCCAATTTCCCACAAGCCCCAAGTATGCTCACAAAGGTTGCTACATTAGGTTCCACATCCATTCTCAAGAACAATGCGATGGCCTCATTAAACAACCCAGCCTTGACATACCCAGATATCAAACCAGTCCAAGAGACCACGTCTCTCACAAGCATGTCATCAAACACCTTGCCAGCACCAACAGTGTCCCCAGAAATGCAATACACATGGACAAAAGAGTTTTGCACATAAATGTCGCACCACAAACCAGTCTTAAAAGCCACGGAATGAAACTGTTTAACCTCTACAATCCCATAAAACTTAGCACAAGATTTCAAAACTGCTAGGATAGTGTACACATCAGGCACAAAACCATTCCTAACAGTCCATCTACAAATCAGGATTGCAAGCCAGGGTAAGTGACCAGAGGCATAGCCAGAAATCATCAAGTTGCAAGGGAAAGAGCTCAAGTTCCAATCAAATTGCTTCAGGAAATTGCAAGGGTAATGAACATCTGTGACATGTTTTCCCAAAAAGTTTGCAGCTTTGGAAACAACCAAGTCATTGGCAACAAGGGCAGAAGTCAATAGATGCGCATGGATTTGCTTGAAGGATCTCAAGTCGTTGCTCTTGTGAATCAAATCCAAGAGAACCCATTTCAGAGATTGCCCAGCCTTGCTCATGCTAGTGATCAATGCTCAAAAAATCCATCCAAAATCTTTCAGTGTTTATTAGTGGACATAGCCACACTTAGTTATTGGAACACAGGGTTATCAAAATCACGAGGAGTTTACGTTCCACACCCTCTAACCTCGTTAACTCTCACATAGAATTGCTTTTGAGCAGGCTCGAATGTACTCGAGCAAACTCCGCGCTTCAGTGGTTCACTCTTGCAACTTTCTACTTATTATATCGGTGAGTCATAACGAAATGAATAAAAATATCATTTTTATTTATTAAATAATACAATTGTCTAATTAAAAATTGACATAAAAAATAGTTATACATATATAATATAGATTGTTTCTAAATTTTGTATTTTTTAAATGAACATTTTCAAAATTTATTGTCTTTTCAATTGTTCATCATGTTTATTTCTTTTCATTGTATTGGATAATGTGTTATTCAATCATGAGTAGCAAAAGTGAACAAATGAGTTGGATCCTCTAACTGCAGTGCTTGGGTGGCTACCAAAAATGAAATATTTTCGTCCAGAAAACAAAAATAGTATTAGAGTCTTAACGTTGAGTTCCCCTTCCTGTTGCAATATTCAAAAGTCCACTGGGCTTAACTGGGCCAATAGATTCGGGCTTTCATGCTGCAGCATAAATTGGTCCACTGGCCATCACCTAACTATGGCACCTAAATTTGAAGTTTGAGAAGCTTTTTCAATTAATATTTTCAAAAGAAAAAAAAAAGTAATATCAATTAAACTAAAATTAGAAAATAACATGAAAAACAATTTATAAATTAACATATATGTAAAAAAATATTAATTTATTCAATTTTATTTACCCTAGTAGAAATGTTCATAGAAAAGTTTGTTCGAAAGAACTCTAAACAGATAAATAGGTTAAAATTACTTTAGATATTGTGATTCCCTGGGAAGTTACAGAAGAAATAATAAGAGAAATATAATCCAATTTTTGAAAATATTTAGCTTTTTAGTTCATAGTTTTCAAAATATTTTTAAAAGAAAATTTATAAGCAGAATTTGGCAAGTTGAAGAGAATATTTGGGAAAAGATAGTGATGGTGTGACATGGAGGAGGAGGCAATAGATGGAGCCTTCGTATCCTTGCTCCCCACTGACTTCCTCTGCACAAATACGATTCACAAACAATATAACATAATAAATAATATCCACTCCAAAGTTTCGTAATTTAACAACAATAACTTTATTCAAATAAACAAGGATCTATCATTTGCTTTCCTAAATTTTAGTAATGATCATGATTTCATTTTTTCTTAAATTTTATCTTTAGTTTAAGGCAACCACAACACAAAATTATCATGAGACATAACATTTTGTAGCATGATTTAGTTTGCTATAATTTATAGTTTGGGTAGACTTTGCAATGACGAGGGGAGGGAGGGTTGTAGTAAAGAGAAAGTGAGTTGCAGAAAAAAACTCTAATATTGTTAACTATAATTTGATCTGAATAACATTTTACTTTCCTATTTAAACAATTAAATATTAATAATATTTATACTCATGTGCATGAATATTACCTAACAACATTAAAATGAGTTCAAACAATATGTAATGTATTATTCGATTCTATATTTATTATTATGAAATTATTTATTTTAGTTAAAAGAGATTACAAGATTATTAAGAATGAAGACAAGTCTGATAAATTAATATTGTTTTAAAAATTTAACAAAATAAAAAAGATTGATTACTTTCTTTAATATATGTGATTATGTTAAAAATATTTTATAGTATAAACTAAATAAAATATATTTAAGCTTTTTCTTACATATTTTATATTAAACTCGTTATTATTTACAAGAAGAAAAAAATTATTTCAGATAGATTAAAGGAATCGATTAATTTAATTTGAACAGTCTCTTAATTTTTTTCCAAAAAAAAAATCTTTATGGTCCAAAGTATAAATTACAGTAAGTAATCAAACGTGAAACAATAATTAAAGTGAATATAGTTTACATAAAATTATTATTAAATAATACAAAAATAGTTATTTTTTGTATTTACAAAATGTGTATTGTCTTAGTAAATGACAGAAAGCAGTCGAATTTTAATAAAATATACAGTAATATAATTATTTTACATTATCATATAATTTGTTTATAAAATTAGTTGACTTCTGATTACATTGAAATTCACAATTATGCTTGAATGATATTCACGAATTTAATTAGTTAGGTTTTGATAAGTTTATGCGTTAACCCATTAAAAAAAATATAGGGTTGGGTTTTGTTTAGTTTAGATAAATTTAGATTAGAATTTTAAAAATATTTAATTTTTTGTTAAAAGTTATAATTTTTAACATCAACTTTGTTGAAAAATAATGTAATCTTTACACAAATTAAGACTTTATTAAGTAAATAATTGAAGTCATCAAACTAATTCAACATACAAAAAAAGTATACAATACAGTTTTATGCCTAAATAAATATAAAATTGAATCTCAAATCATTCCTAGAAAATTTATCATTCAATCCCTGTATAGATTATTAATTTAGACTAAATTAACTTTAATTTAATCATAAATAAAATTCACATAAGTTTGAATTAGATCAAGGTAGTCATTAGTTAATTAACATAATAAAATTAATACTCTTAATTTAAGACATTTATAACTTTAGGGTATAATTAATAATTAAATATTATACAAATTAAACTATGCCAAAAAAATATTTTAAAATGAATGTTTACATTATTGTGAAAAGATTGATAGTAACTAAACACATTAATATTGTCATCTAATTTTTAAATAATCATTAATTGTTATTTTGAAAAAAAAAAAAATCAGTAACTTTCCCATTACTCAGCCAAAAAGAAGGAAACTTTTGATTTTTTTTTCTGTATCATTGAAATTTGCAAATTGTCTTGAATTAGGCACAGAACTGGACTGGAACAGTAAAGTCACAGTAGAACTTAGACACTCCACGTGGCATCATCCCAATGTGTTACTTATAGGGAAGAGTGTATCTGACCATTGATTCAATTTCACTGTGTAAATAAATACAGCACACTGGGTCCGAGGGTCCCTCTTCCATCCGGATAAGTGGGGCTCTCACCTTTGTTAGGGTTTGTTCCTCTCTGTCTTCTATGTTGTCTCTGTCCCAATTTTATTCATTTTATTCCATTTTTCATTCATAATTTTTAATTATCAAAATCCATCTTTCAATTCTGAATTAGTCTCTAATCTTTGCAGGGCTAGAAAGCTTCAAACACGGTCAACTTTCCTAAACTCTCTTGCTCTTTCCCTGTTCTTCCCGCTGCAAAAAACTGTAATTTTCTATTTCACCAATGGATTCTGAAATTCTGAAATTGAAAGTATTTTTCCTTGTGTCTCTTCTGGGTTTCAGTCATATTTTTTTGGGTGTTTTTAAAAGTTTGGAATTTCTTCAGGATGGAATCAAATCCCACGCATGACGGGGATGACACTTCGGAGAAGCTGTTACCGCCAATGGTGGACCAGCCGGAGTCGTCGTCACCCTCTCCGTCTTCACCGCAGGCGCTTCAAATGAAAGAAGAGGCCGTGGACGCGGAGCAAGGCGTTGACGTGGCCCTTCCCATGAATGTTATTCCGATGCCTCTGACGGTGGCAAAGCGGCCCTCTAAGGACCGACACACGAAGGTGGAAGGGCGCGGCCGCAGAATCCGGATGCCGGCTACATGCGCCGCCAGGATATTCCAGCTGACGCGGGAGCTGGGGCACAAGTCCGACGGAGAAACAATCCGGTGGCTTCTGGAGCACGCCGAGCCCGCTATCATCGAGGCCACCGGCACCGGCACTGTTCCGGCGATTGCGGTGTCTGTCGGTGGTACTCTGAAGATCCCGACATCCTCGGCCGCGAGGCCCGACGGGGAAGACACCCCGAAGAAACGAAGGAGGAGAGCGTCGAACAGCGAATTCATCGACGTGAACGAAAACCACGTTTCGGTGTCTTCAGGGCTCGCACCAATCGCGCAAACGGCATATGGCGGTGTTGCCAGTGGCGGTGGTGGAGGAGTAGTTCCACTCTGGAACGGTAACGGTTCAGGGCCTTTCTTCATGTTCCCAAACGCTTCAAACCCGCCTCAGTATTGGGCCATTCCCGCAACGGCGGCCCCATTTTTTAACGTGCAGGCCCGGCCCATTTCGGGGTTTGTTTCTGCCTTCCAGATGCACGAACAGGATAAGCCCTCCTCAAATGGTGCCTCGGATTCTGTGAACTCTTCGTCCACTGTGGGTTCTACTATGAGCTCAGTGAGTGTTACTACCAGCGCCGCCGCATCCTCCTCATCCGCCGCCACAACCACTCAAATACTCAGGGATTTCTCTTTGGAAATTTATGACAAGAAAGAGCTTCAATTTTTGGGTCAAGCGCCACCTTCATCAAAGCCTTGAATGTCAAGAACAAAAACAAAACAATTAGATAGTGTTTTTAGTTTTAGACCATTACTTTTTCAATTTGAGTTTTGTTGATTTTAGATAATGGTTAGGATTTAATTATTTTTAATGAAAACCTTATAAGGCTGTTCTTTTTGTTTTATTTTTATTTATTTTTTAAACGGTGTGTGTTATCGGGAATGTGAAGCAATGGAGGTAGGGTAGGGCGTTGTCTCACCCGTGCGATGGCACGTGGGAGGGAGGGAATGGGATGGATGAAGGTAAGTCTGATTGGTGTTTTGTCACGTCACGTGAGTTTATGCACGTGTTATGGGGTGGGGTCCATTGCTAAAAAGTTGGTGGGGAAATAGAGGGTGTCCGTGGAGCGTGCTGAGTGGTTGAAGTTGGGCCACGATATTTGGGCATGTGATTCCTGGGTTTAGGCACGTGTCCCTATGATTTTGTGGGGTCCACTCCTTGTTGGAACCAGCTGGCCCTCTCTACACGTGTCTGTTGTGAGGACTATACGTGGCTGGTCCACACGTGGACTCGTGTTCACTCAACCAATGCGGCCTTTTCTACTATCATCGCTTGGGTAATGCAAACGAAGACACAAACTATTACATTTACACACAAACAACTTTTTGTTTTAATAATCATTGTTTTTTATCCTCAGTTCCAAAAGAAACTATTTCATATCTGTATTTTTTAATTCACATACACATAGGTATAAGAGATTTTCTTTTACTTAAGATTTATTCAGTTTAGCCATGAGTTGTTATAAATATTTTACATAAATTCAATTTATAATTAAATTGAACAAATATAAAGTTATAAGAACGTAAATAAGATAGACTGATAAATGTGATATAAGTTTAGTTAGTTTACTATTCTCAATCTCATGTGTGAGCTGTTTTTTAGTTCTTAAAGTCAATTTTGAAAGAGTTAGTCAACTAAATAGACATCGACAACTATAACACGCCAAACACAAGTTAGATTATCCTATAGAATAAATATCAAAACATCTTTAAACATGATGTATGATAGAAATAATTGTTGGTGAACATATCAATTTAATATATATTCTACAGTTATAATAAGTTATTTAAAAT
The DNA here is from genome assembly GCF_037176805.1 of Vigna unguiculata. Classification (NCBI taxonomy): domain Eukaryota; kingdom Viridiplantae; phylum Streptophyta; class Magnoliopsida; order Fabales; family Fabaceae; genus Vigna; species Vigna unguiculata. The sequence continues at coordinate 42,731,072 of NC_140798.1, forward strand.
TGAATAGAATTTTAATTTGAAACTAGTTTATATTAATAAATTTCATATTAAAATGATATTTTTTTATTTATATACATAACTCTATTTAAAAAAAAAAACATTAGATATATTATAACAAACACAATATGATAGATACACCATCTTTTTACATGTCAGATACGCACCACTACCACAAAGGTAAGCATAGCAACCTGGTGCCGAATGAAAATTTTGATAAATTTTAGTTGACTATATGTAATTTTGCATTGTTAAATTGCTATTTTTTAGTTTTTATCCCTTTTCACTCACTTTAAATATTATAAAATTTCCTTTTGACTCTGCTAAATATCACCAGTTTTACATTTTATCTTCTCCACTGCCACAGGTCTTCCACTTTGTCTCTATTTATAGGGATAAAGCCAAAATGTTGAGCCCAAAAAGATTAAATAGATAAAATAGAAGGACCATTTGGCAACAAAATGTCTTTTATGAAAGTGCTTTGGAGAGAAAAAAAAAAAGAGATTAAATAAAATTGTTTCGACGTTTTAAAACAATTGACTAAGTAATTGTTTCGGTTGTTTTAAAAAATTAAATCTATTTTTTTAGCTATAACACTCAAGTTACGTCATTAAAAAAATATTGAATTAAATTTAATGTACTGCTTAAATAATTGATATAAATTCCAATATTAGATATTATATTATTTCTTAACATATTCACCATCATGCTGACATAAAGTTTACATACTAAATATAATTTATATATCTTACCAGAATTAGGTGCTGCTGTATACAGTGTCTGAACTTTTTCTCCCTGGGAGGACTTTGATCCTAGTTTTTTTTAATACACATAAATTAATATATATATATATATATATATATATATATATATGTAAAAATAATTTATTTTAATTTTAATATATGTCATATATTTGACCTTTTCAAAACTTTTACAGATTATTCTTTACATCCTTAAAATATTTTGTTAAGATCCGTTTTATATAAGTGTATTTATGTTTAACAAAGATTACGTTTCTTTCTTCCAAACAGTTTCTTAAAGTTCAATTTAATTACACTTGACATTTGTTTGGTTGAATTTATTCAATTGAAAATTTGGCTCTCACAAGTATATCTTCATTTCAACTGGCGTCATATTAAAACTTTTAAAATGATCAAATTAAGTATTAAAAGAAAAAAATTGTCAAATAGTGGAGTTTCATTTACCTTTATTCTTCGATATTACTTGTGTTATCTACACGCAATGTAACGTGGCAAACGCTCACAGAATACGGTTTCAAGTAACATTCTTTACATAACTTAAAAACAAATTCCAATATATTAAAGACAATGTATATTTAAGAAAAATGTTAAAGATAGTTCAACACATTAAATCTCTTAAAAGAAAAATGTAATATTCTAAAATACAAGACGTGTAATTAACGCATCTTTCAGGAATATCAATTGTTATTTACCTAAATATTTGCATATGGTGAAAATAATTCTAATTTTTAAGACAACATTTATTTTCCAAACATCTCATACAAAGAAAAAAAGTTAGCAGGTTTAAGTTTCCAAAAATATTTAAATCAATTTGGATTTTTATTCAATATTTTCTTTATAAAACAAATTTTTTTTATTGTATAATGATATAACATGTTTTGTTTGAACATATTTGACCTAACAGTTTAAGTTTTTTTTCCCTCTTGGAAATAAGTGCCCTTTTCGATTAAAATTTCGTTATTTTTAAGAGTTTGTTTAATTTGTTCATTTTAAAAATAATCAGTTCGTTCTTTTAATATGCAAAATTCTATCCGTTTCTTAAATGATTTTCTTAAAATTACTAACTTCAAAATGACTTATTTTATCATAACTCATGCTGCGATCTTCAGCGTTACTATCAACTTTATTGGGTCATTAAATCACTGGTTCAACCAATGACTGAACGGTCAAACCAGTAGTACTTGTGCTGAGTGCAGTTGCTGTTACTTTAAACATTAAATTCAATAGATATCAAAGTCTAGTATGAGGTTTTTACAGTATCAAATATTTTATGAAAACCATTGAGACGCAAATCACCAATCTGGATTGATTGTTTAACTTTAACCTGTCTCATCAGCTTGCAAGCTTAATAATTACATAAAAATCTACCTGTACTGGTTATTTGCTAGTTCACTGGCTGGTTTCATAACCAATCTGATTTTTATAACATAAAAATGAAACTTCCGCACAATGCGGGCAATTTGTGGCTGCAGAATTACGCACTTCTCTCGTAAACTTTACAACATTACTAAACTCATCTGAGAGTCATATACCAACAGAACAACTTATGAAGTAACATGTAACCTAACCAGGATGTTGGACGAAAATATTATCTTAATTACAAGCAATGAAACCTAAGAAACAACCTTAAGGCCTTACTCAAAGCTAAACAATTAAGTACACGATAGAAACCTTCTGTTTGTACTTCTGTTAGCAACAGAAGATCTGCGTAGGTTTTTTGATAAAGCATAACAGAAGACAGGTCAAAATCTGTACTTCTAGGCTAATATTCTAACTTTTGAAGTACAGTTAATCACACTTAAGCATGTTTTTGCTAAATCGTACACTACTATGGTATAAATATCGCAATGCATCTTTCATGAGGTTCTCATCCAAGCCTCATTTTCAAAATACAAAAATTCTGATCTATCATATGGCCCTTCTGCCAGCAGAAAACATTTTTCCAATCATTTTCCTCCTTTTGACAACATTTTCAGTATCCAAAGCTGAACTTCATGCTCATTACTACGACCAAACCTGCCCACAATTGGAAAAATTAATTTCAGAGACTGTTCTCAAAGCTTCCAAGCATGATCCAAAAGTTCCAGCTCGTGTCTTGAGAATGTTCTTCCATGATTGTTTCATAAGGGTATGATCTTTCACCCAAGACAAAACACACGCAGGTGCACAGAGTATTCACACTGATGAATGATCAAAAGTAACTAATGTGTACAAATGCGTGTTTTGATTGATGTTCAATGACAGGGGTGTGATGCATCAATATTGATGGACTCAACAGCCAACAACCAAGCAGAGAAAGATGGCCCTCCTAACATATCAGTTCGGTCGTTCTATGTGATTGATGAAGCCAAAGCAAAGATTGAATCGGCTTGCCCGCGCACTGTTTCTTGTGCTGATATAATTGCAATTTCAGCAAGAGATGTGGTAGCCATGGTAATATCCAAGTCTCCAAACTACTTTAAACTTGCTAAATTCTTGGTACCCTTTAGTAGACACATTTTATGATCTAAAATATTCCATTAAGAGAATACAAATCACATAATAGATTTAGATAATGCCCAAATACATTCTACATAAATAATTAAAATGTTTATTCACACTGTGATCACTTATTACTGAGAATCTTGAATAGCATATATTATTATTCAGGATATTTAGTATGTTGGATATTATTATTGGTCTCTACATTCCATAATGATCCCCACCATGAAGCATGAGTATATCATAAGGTAAGTAAAAGGAAGTTATTTATTACAATGTCAACATTTCTTATTTACTATAACAGTCAGGAGGCCCGTATTGGAATGTACTAAAAGGAAGGAAAGATGGAAGAGTATCAAAGGCATCTGATACTATCAACTTACCTGCTCCAACCTTCAATGTCAGCCAACTAATTCAGAGTTTTGCCAAGAGAGGTTTGACAGTCAAAGACTTGGCAACTTTATCGGGAGGTCACACTTTAGGCTTTTCACATTGTTCTTCCTTTGAGGCACGTCTTCGTAATTTTAGTTCATTACACGACACAGATCCAAGTATGAACGCTGAGTTTGCTTTAGACCTAAGGAAGAAGTGTCCAAAACCAAACCACAACCATAATGCAGGACAGTTCCTGGACTCAACAGCATCAGTGTTTGACAATGACTATTACAAACAACTTTTGGCTGGAAAAGGTGTGTTTTTTTCGGATCAATCACTTGTTGGTGATCACAGGACTAAATGGTTTGTTGAAGCATTTGCGAAAGATCAGGGCTTGTTTTTCAAAGAGTTCACAGCTTCAATGTTGAAACTTGGAAATCTAAGAGGCTCTAGAAATGGAGAAGTAAGAGTTAATTGCAGGATGGCAAACTGAGAGAGACAGTGAACAGAGACCAATTTGCCCTGATTCTTGTTTTCTTTGCCACCGCTTTAGTTAATTACAGTTTACAGTCTCATCACAAAGATACTGTTACGAATGTTGAAATAAAATCGTTTGTGCTTAAGACAAACAATGCACAGAGTATACAAAGTCTCTTTCATTCTATGATAACTTAAGACCAACAATGCCCAGACTTTTAACCCCGAAACTAGAAGGATATGCAACAAGCACACAATATGTGAATTTCAAACAGCAATTAACACTGTGAGAAATACTACTTGGGCTAAGTTTGCTGATGTCCTACACTAAAAGAGTCTAATTATAAAATATATGCAATGATTTAAATTTGTAAAGGATTTTCATTGGAAAAATGTGCTGTTCATGATAATATGTAAATAACATAAAAGCGTGCTATACTAAAGAGAACACAAGGCAAATAGATAATGAGTTTTTCAAATTTCACCTAAACATCTCATAGGAAAGTCAACGAACTTTTCATCTATGCCCATTAAAGAAACCGTGTTTTGATGGATCAATCAACAAATCCCACAGACATTATACTGCAAATAGGTATACAGAAATTAAGAAATATCGGCATAATTCTTCAATGGACATAGAAGATAATACTTCTCCCCGAAATTCAACTTCAAGTATCCAAAAAAATTATTCATACTCAAGCTTTATATTACAGTACCAGGCTGCCCTTAATGTTCTGAGTGGGTAGCTCCATAATTGGTTTAATTAACCTGATTTTCACTACTATACGAGTTTTTCAAAATAACTTCCCTAATCTGTTCACACTCAAAGGTAAATTATCTACTGCATACACTTCCATACTAAACATATTACCGACACTGAAAATCAAGATAACACAACAATATCTTGAGCAATAGGTTAACCAAAAAAAGCCCTCAGGAGATGAATATACCAGATTATGTGGTACTAGTCATGAACCATTCTTCAAGCAAATACTACATCTGAACGAAACACATACTTGATACCCTTGGTAACATTTCTGGCTTCATGCAACAAACATTTATCTCCGTGAAGGTGAAGAAGTGCTGTCCCTTCAGTAGGAGCCACCTGGGAAATTAATTTTGTATTATATCACCCAAAGTATATAGTCATATTCCAAAATTTGCATGAAACATAGATTCAAACTCACTTGAAGTAAAGAAAATATTGCCTACCAATCCATATTTCACTAAAAGAAAATCAATAATTTACCTCAGCCACAATCTTATTTCTTGGACCATAAAATACTGTTTCTCCTCCAACTAAAGGATCAACAGATGAAACTGAGGAATTGCTGGAATCAATTTTGGGCTTTGATTTAAGTTCACTAGGTCCACCGCTCAAATACACTAGAAGAGTATAATAAGTGCGTTTTCCATCTCCAAGATTAACACTTTCGTCAATGTGCCGTCCAAACCGCTGACCAGTCTTGTACCTGAAGTGCAGAAGTCCAAGATCATTGGTGAAGGTGATGCATTTAAATTATCAACATTTTTCTCGTAACCAAACTTAAAGAGACCTGTGGTCCAATTCTAGGACAGCAAAAATGAAAGGAAAACGTTCGAACACCAATGTGGCTTTTGGGAGGTGTTTTTAAGGTGTGTATACGATGCTAAAGATAAAAAGTAATTGCAGGATAGAGATAATTGAGCATGGTGTCAAATGTAGTATCAATCTTTACTCTTATTTTTGGGTGTTCAAATAAACGTAATCCTAACTGAAAATACAATGGCCCAAGAAGAACTTTAGCAACTGAACAATTTTAATAACTAATCCACCAGAAACTTTTGTCACAGAAAATAAACAAACCTATAGAATCTAATATTTGGATTCAGGCCTACAGCAACCTTTCCGCGAATTTTTATATCAGAGAACATTTTGCTAAGTCCAGACTCCCAAATAGTATCTGCAAGGACAGGATCATCCACCGAGATTCGATCATTATCTCTGTAAGCTTCACCATAAGTAGGACCTAGACTCCCTTGATGAGCAAAACCAATTGACTCAGCATTTTTAACGAATGCCTTCGATTCAGCAGAGGAGAAAAAATTCTGGACCTAAACCCAAATAAAATAAAAATTATTTAGAAAACAATAAGCACGTGGATACTTTTAGCAGGCACTGTTGAACTATTAAATTTTCTTTGAAAGATTAAAATTTCAACTGAATTTGAAGCAAACATAAAGAATATCAATGTACGGGGAAGCAATCAACGTCCCGGATCAAGTTAGACCCCAAAAAAGAAGGAATTGAACAGAGAAAAAAGATAGAATTGTAACCGTGAAGAGATCGAAATCTCGGAGTTGGGTAATCTGAAGATTCTTTTTGGGTTTGATGAGAGGCCATTTTGCCGCAGGTTTCTTGGGAGTGGTATCCTCTACGTCTCCCATTTTTCTCTTCCTCGTTGGTGGCGATGTTGTCGGCCTCTCGGACATCGCCGCCAACGTTCTCTATTTGTTCAATTTATGTTTGCGTGTTGGGCCCAATTTCTGTTAAGCACATAGTTTTTCTCTCCACAACCCCTAATTCTTTTCCCCAAACTATCATATAAACAGGACGATTGTTTCCGCATCATTACGAATAGCAACGGGTGGGACAGACACCGGTTTCGTTATCTTATGTCTATCTTTTTATTAGAAAAAATTTATTTTTATACTCAAATTAAGGGGTATCAAACTTTTGTCTCATCCTCATCTTCATCCGATAACGGTATAATCTTATACTCATACTCATATTCATTTTCTTACTACTTCAATATTAATTTTAATTAATCTTTATAAAATAATACAAAATTATGATAAAGTAAACATAATATTAATAAATATTCAATAGTAGAAGGATGATTGTTTCTTCGATATCAAATACTTAAAAATAAATTATAATTGTTTACATTTTAGATTATAATACTAAATAAAATTTCATGAGAACCAAAACAATGATTAAATTTGCAAATATTAGTTAAAGATAGTTGATAAAATTTAAAAATATTTTTTAAAAAATATAAAAGAAAAACAAATATTCAAATTAAAATATATTTTAAATGTTTGTTTACTTCAATCTTTTAAATTCTAATAGATCTATTTTTTATACACTAATAAAAGTTATAATACAACATTTGATCAACATGATACAAAGAACAAATAATAATCATAATAAAAGTTTAAAATAAATTATAATTGTTTACATTTTAGATTATAATACCAAATAAAATTTTATGAGAACCAACACATTTATTAAATTTACAAACATTAATGAAACCTAGTTGATAAAATTTAAAAATATTTTTTTAAAAATATAAAAGAAAAAAAATTAATTAAAATATATTTTAAATGTTTGTTTACTTCAATCTTTTAAATTCTAATGAATATTTTTTTTATACATTAATAAAAGTTATAATACATCATTTGATCAAAATGATACAAAGAACAAATAATAATCATAATAAAAGTTTAAAATAAATTATAATTGTTTACATTTAAAATTATAATACCAAATAAATTTTCATGAGAACCAACACATTTATTAAATTTGCAAACATTAATGAAACCTAGTTGATAAAATTTAAAAATATTTTTTTAAAAAAATAAAAGGAAAACAAATATTCAAATTAAAATATATTTTAATTTTTTTTACTTCAATCTTTTAAATTCTAATGAATCTCTTTTTTTATACACTAATAAAAGTTATAATACATTACTTGATCAAAATGATACAAATAACAAATAATAATCATAATAATAAAATTTTAACATAGATCTTGTATCTTTTGAACTTCAATTATGTTGGATGGTGATAAAAAAGTATTTATGACAATTATATTAAATTTTTATATTGTAGTAAATAAAAGTTATTTATACAATTATACTGAAAAAATTACACTATGATTGATAATAAGTTAAAAAATAAAAAATAATTATATAAAATATATCGAAATAATATTCTACATAATGAAAATAAACAAGAAATAATAATATTAAAAAAATTAACAAATGTGTACTGAAAATTTGAGAGACTATTGAAAGAAATTGCACAAAGGAAAGGAAAATAAATGTATAATGTATAATTAAGGGTATGACAAGTTGAAAAATATCTTAGAGATCTAAGAAAACTTTTCAAATATCAACATATTTACTCAATGGTTGAGAAATGACAAAAATGATTTTAGTGAAACAAAAGAGTTCTTCAAATGAAACAAAAACTAATAATAATAATAATAATAATAATAATAATAATAATAATAATAAGTAAAGGAGTTTTTCTTTTATATTACCTAGTAAACGAAAGGTTTGTGCTATTAAATACTTAAATTGAAAGTATTAAACATTTTTATGTGAATGAAAAATATACAATAAATAAAATTATTAAAAAATAATAGAAATATTTAAATGTGAGACATAAAATATTTTAATTGACATACATATTTTTTAATTACATAAATGTTATGATAAGATGAAAAATATAATTGAGATGCAAATGAGTTTCATGACAAACCAAATAATTAGAATAAATAAAAAATAATATATATATATATATATGGTTACTTAATTAATTGAGAATATTTTAATAATTTAAACAGGGACGGGTATTATGGCGGGGATATGTATATCCCCATACCCAATTGAAAAAGTCGGGGATTTCCCATACCCATACTCTTACCCAGTCAATGCGGGGATTCTCCGTCAAAATAGGGACGGATTCGGACAATACCCACGGAGACAGGTTTATTTGCCATCTCTACGCGTCATCACACTGAATTTCATAATTTTAGATGAATACATTTTGAATTACACAGTAGATTATGTAGTTTTGTTTTGAATTATTTAATTTGGAATTATATTTTAGATTGTATATTTTATTTTAGATTGGGTAATTTGAAACCATATTTAATCATTTAATATATAATTTAAATATTTTAGATAATGTAATTTAACATACATTTTAATTGTATTATAACAAAAATATATTTATTGTGTTTTATATTATGAGTGATGAAAGAAGAAAATAAAAAGATGGAAGAAGAAATAGAGGAATAGACCAAGTATTTTGGTTTATTGGCTCGTTTAAGCTTGTTTCGCATAATTTGGCGTGGAGTAATGATGGAATAAGGATGTGATACTTAACGCGTTAGTTATAATATTGCATGGATTGATATATATATATATATATATATATATATATATATATATATATATATATATATATATATATATATATATATATATATATATATATATATATATATATATATATATATATATTATCTATCGTTTACGGTTAGGACTGGACTATTAGGATATCTAACTCATTCATTCCCCTAGCTTTCGTCTCTCAGTATTAGCGTTGGTAGTGACGAAGCTCTTTAGGAGCTGGCGGGGCCACGTCCCCCCCCCCCCTAATTTTTTCCATTTTTAGTGACGAAGCTCTTTAGGAGCTGGCAGGGCCACGCCCCCCCCCCCCCCCCCCCCCCCCCCCTCCATTTTTTAAAATTATATATTTAATTTTAAATTATGTTATTAAATTTTTTGTTAAATTATGTCTATTTTTGTAAATTAAGTAATAATATATTAAAAAAGTAATAAAAATTAAGTTAGGTATTTTTTTTATTTTTTTAAGTATAATATTTAATGTCAATAGTAAAAATATACAATCAAATATAATAAAGAAAAAAATTGTTAAGATAATTTTCATTTTCTCTTACCATTGTCTTTTGAGTTTTTCATATATTGTACTCATATCTTATTTTTACCTTATTTCTTTTGTCATCGAAGAAAAAAAAAAGTTAAAAAGAAACTCATTATTTTTATCCTCATTTTTTAATATTTTCTTCCATTTTTAAATTAAAAAAAAAAGTAACTTTCTATTGTCTCACTTGTAGTAAAATACATGTTTAATATTTAGCACTATTTTTTTATCTTATGACATTTTGTATATTATTTATTTTTTATGAATATAGAAGAGTAAGTAATCTATTATGTGATTTTTTATAGACAATTTATAAGTGGACTCGATTATCATAATTTTTTATAGTATTTATGCCTCTTAATGTTTGATTAGTTTATGATAAACTATTGTTAGTATTAAATTTATTTTTTAAATAGGTATATTGATGAAAAACAAAAGAATAAATTCATTTTTTAAAATTGATAAAAAGAAAGTGAAAATCAAAACATGACAATATCGTTACTCATCGCATAACAATGAAATGAAATGCTTGTGATAATTTTTGAATCGATACGTGCACATTAGTAAAAGGCAAAATGAATATTTTGTAGATAATATGGTTATTTATATTGAAAAAAAATAGCTGAAAAATGTAGTTATGATTGAATTATTTGATAAGTTCTAGAATATGAAAAAATGATAGATAATATTTAGATATGTGCAATTTCTTTTATAGTTATAGCTATACTAAATTATATATTCATTTTTATTGAATTAATATTAAATATATATAAATTTTAAGTATATTATTTTGGCTCCCCTAATAATTTTAGTCAAAATCCGCCATTGAACGTTGGCCTAACAGAGTACTTTCGAGGTTGGTGTTCTTTTCGATCTCTACGCATTTCACCACTTCACCTGAAAGTTCCCTCTACCCTTACCATACTCAAAGTTTGGTAATTTCCACCACCTATCTAAGTTTGAGTCCTGAGATTTGGCAACAAACTTGAAAAGTCACCTACATTCATACGCTTTATAATAATAATATTTTGATATACTTTTTTATCATTTTCAATTTACTATTTCAATCACCTCTAAATCATCATATCATACTATTAAAAAAATAAAAATAAATAATTAAAGGATGATTGGAATGATAGATTACAAACGAATAAAAAAAATGGGTTAAAATACCAATATACTACTACTGAATGTATCCGGTATTTCGATAACACTAGGCTACTTTTCTGTGAAGAGAAGCACTTGCTACCTGAGACAACTAATTCAAATTGGGTCTCACCAAGTCTTTCTCCAATAGCAATCTTTATTTTTTCAGCAGTTTCTATCTATCATGTACTGGAGTTGCTTTTATATAACCGTTCACATTTACAATATTTCCAATAAAATAATACTTGTGTTGATACGAAATTGATGAAAAAAAATCTGATTAAACATGCTCTAAAAGTGCTCTGCTATCAAAAGTAAGAGAAGTGGGGAAAAGGTAACAATAGTACGCAGTACAGTAAAGAGTAAAGTAAAGCGTGAAAATGCAGAAGATGAAGAGTTGATAAGAATGGCACAACACCGACAATGGAAGAGCAGACAAACGGTCTATTCCACGAAAGGACAACCAAAAAGAACACGGAAGCCATGTTCATTTCTTTTCACTCCTTTAAGCTCAGTGGCAGTCATAAACAGCATCATCTCCTCCTACCAGTCATTGTTTTATTCCCAAACAAATCAAAAGAATCCAAAATGGGGTTTACGTCAAACCAAGATCAACTCAGATTATGATCTAACATTTTCAAATGCTGTCCAACACTAATTTTAAGATATTTCAAACGCCAAATGTCTATATAATTTTCTTAAACCTATCTAGTTAATTTTAAGGTAGGTAAAAGATGTATGTCATAGAAACAGGAATATTAAGTAGTAAAACAAAAATTCGACGACCTTGTAAGACTATGTGATGATTAAATATAAAAGTAGAACACGACAAAAGTACATCAATCACCACACCTTTAGATAAAAATCCATTAATGTACGGGTGAACAAAGATATTTAGATAAATAAAAATTATATGACACTTCCTAACAAATATATAACTAAGGTATATAATCAACAAGCCAAACAAGAATATTAACAAATAAGAAATAAGATAAAATAACTCAGAATAGCACTAACTTACATTTTTGTGAATATGTGAAAATCACAACTTTTTCTCTCTTTTTTTTTTCTTATTATTTATTCTTGTATTTTCAATATCAAGTCTTCTATATAAAATTTTTAGTTTGGCCACTTTTCACTTAAATAAATTCTAAAAACTTTGATTTATTTTGTGTTTCATTTTGTGGATTTTGTTTAGAACTAATTAAAATGAATAGCAAGGAAGTTTCCATCACCTTGACCTTTTCTATTTTACAACACTCTTTTCCTTATGATTATTACACCAATAATTTATATAGTGGCTCCTATGTTCCTCAAGATGTCTTATCTAATTGTCCAATTCAATTTTAGAAATATTCTTTTTCAATAATGCGAATTTCATCCACGAATAATAATACTAGTAAGAATATATGCAAATGTGTGTAACTTTTTCTTCTTCTTTTTTTATTGCAAGTAATTAAGATAATTCGATCAAAAGTAGTTTCTTACAATATTGTTCGCATATAATAAACTCCAACTTCTTGTACTTTTTTCTTATAACTTGTTTCAGATCATATACATTTTTTACCTACAAACATAGTTTTTCTTGCCTTAAACATGAAAACTATTTGGTTGCATCTTTATTTTCTCTCTTTCCAAATCAATATCTATACGTTTATATTTTTTTTACATGAGTTGATGCATCCTCATGCCTTATTCTTTTAATTGTATATTAGTTATTACTAATGAAAAAAAAAACTGTCCATTGATATTTTTTGTGCATGAGTTGATACATGATGTCTTGTTATTTTAATTATATATTAGTTACTACTGTTAGAAAATAATTACTCAAATAATACTAATAATAATAAAAATATGAAATAATATAATAATAATTATTAAATCAATAATAATACTAAGACAATATATAAAATAATGAATATTAATCAGAGATCAACAATTATAATAACAATAATAAATAAAAGATAAAAGGTAAATGAGGTAAGGAGTAGAAATATCCTGGGTTGAGGCACGCATAGCGCTATCTTTAGAGAGAAAACGCCCCTACTGCACAGGACTAAACAAATACACAATCATATGTGTTTCTTATCAAATGCGTTTCTCTCCTAAGATACAACAACCCGTCAGATCAATCGAGTGCAGAGAAGGATCTCCGAACCTTATGAACACCACTATCTTAAAGATAATATAGGAAAGAAGAAAACTTTTGAGAGAACTCTAGTATTTATTGTCTTTTGTTGTTGTTGTTGTGTTCTTCCCCATGCATCTAGGTGGTATTTATAGGTAGCAAAAGGAGACAAAAGAGTAAATAGTAATAAGAATATAGCCGTTAGCCATAAAAACCATTAACTCATAAATTAAAGGTCTATAAAAACATGAGTACAGTAAGTTTTTTTTATTTTAATTATTTATTTTTTAAATTATAATAAAATATTTCCAACAATCCCCCACATAATTTAAAAAATAAAATAAAACAAAAAAATATATTATCTTTTTAAACAAAATATTGTAGTTCAGTGTAAGGAACCTTCCGGGTCTGACCCTTACACCTAGTGCTTATAAACTTCCACCCGAGAAAATGCAGACATCTCCCTGTGGCCGGGTTTTAGTAAATAACACATACAATATCGGTGTTCATTATAGGTTCTAATCGGTGGGTGCACGTTACGACCTTGTGCATGTATCTTGTTTCATGAGTGTCACTTACAGACTTGCCCATGTCTCACAATGGCGGCCCCACCATCACACTCACTAGGTAAACTCTCAAAAGGTTGTTTGTTACTCACATCCCTACAATAATTGTCATTGAGTTTATTAAGAGGTATTTTATAAAATAATTCACATACCTCAACCATTAGGTTTATTAAGAGGTATTTTATAAAATAAGCATAATAATGCACATACTTCAACCTTATTATTGTCACAATTTATAGTACACCTCGTCATAGGAATGAGACACAAAATTTAATCAAATTATTTTGTGTACTTTAGTCAACAACAACTTCGTTGTTACCTATTGAGCTTCATTCCATGGGATCGCCATTCATGTGGAGATGGGTATCCATTGTTGCAACTAATTTATGGGCTATAGTCTCATTCCCCTCGACGACTCAAATACTTGTTGATGCATCAACCCTTTGATAAACAGATCTGCAATATTTCTTTCCGACCTGACAAAGTCAAGAGAGACAGTACCATGAGTAGTTTAGTTTCTAATATATTTGTCTCTCATTCTCATATGTCAATTTCATTGACATTTGTAGTGAAAACTTTAAATATAACAATTTAATTGTCACGATGCATTAGAAAAAGGAATAACTTATGCTTGCATGGTAAATCATGACAACAATTTTTTAATATATTTCCATGATAGTTCACCTCCATCCAAGGTTAAAACATAACCATAACCAATAGGTGATTTTGTGTCACCAAAATCAATATCCAATTTACATTAAAAATATATCCTTCAATAATCTCAAGAAATTGGACATATTGTCATAATATAAGAAACACAAATAATATTACACTAGATGGCAAAATAGTTCTCGAGGTATCATAAACAAATTTAGTCAATTTATTATTTGAAGGAAACAGCTCTAGACATTTATAAATATAAATAACCAAAGATTTTTTTTTTATTAAAAGGTATATTAACCTTTACAAGACACCCCCACACTTTGAAATATTTTAAATGTGGTTCTTTTTTCTTTCATAACTCATAACAAGTTTTATCGTAATCTTTTGTGTTCAATACATGGTAAGCAGGAATAATATAATATTAGGCAAGCTAGAACTTGAAGCATAACATTTACCATATCAAACAAAAACATTTTTTTTTTCACTGCACCATTATATTAAAACCATATACACTATATGAAGATGTTACATAATGAATAATACCATGAGTTTCACACAAAACACTCATTTATATATATATATATATATATATATATATATGTATGTATGTATGTATATATATATATGTATGTATATATATATATATATATATATATATATATATATATATATATATATATATATATATACATACATACATACATACATATATATATATATATATATATATATATATACATACATACATATATATATATATATATATATATATATATATATATATATATATATATATATATATATATGTATAGAACATCTTTATCAATGGTAAGAATAGACAATATTAAAGCATAAATTAATATAACAACATAAGCATGAGCTATAGACATCACAATTCACAACAAATTATTCAATGAGCATGAATTTTATTTATCCATAATTTCATTTATTGTTACCAATAAAAATAGAAACAATTATACACATCAATTTTTAGGCTTAGTTGAAACTCATTTGATTATAGCCATAACAAACACATTAGTTCATAAAATGTGTTTTCAGTCTTCAGCTCTATATTATTTTTAATTTTAGAAATGAATACAGATGAGTAATCAAAAGTAGAAATAGCAAGATAATAATTTTCTCTCTAAGAATGTTAGAAAATGATTACTCAAATAATACTAATAATAATAAAAATATGAAATAATATAATAATAATTATTAAATCAATAATAATACTAAGACAATATATAAAACAATGAATATTAATCAGAGATCAACAATTATAATAACAATAATAAATAAAAGATAAAAGGTAAATGAGGTAAGGAGTAGAAATATACTGGGTTGAGACACGCATAGCGCTGTCCTTAGAGAGAAAACGTCCCTACTGCATAGGGTTAAACAAATACACAATCATATGTGTTTCTTATCAAATGCGTTTCTCTCCCAAGATACAACAACTCGTCAGATCGATCGAGTACAGCGAAGGATCTCCGAACCTTATGAACACCACTGTCTTAAAGATAATATAGGAAAGAAGAAAACTTTTGAGAGAACTCTAATATTTGTTGTATTTTGTTGTTGTTGTTGTTGTGTTCTTCCCCATGCATCTAGGTAGTATTTATAGGTAGCAAAAGGAGACAAAAGAGTAAATAGTAATAAGAATATAACTGTTAGCCATAAAAACCATTAACCCATAAATTAAAGGTCTATAAAAACATGAGTAAGAGTAAGTTTTTTTATTTTAATTATTTATTTTTTAAATTATAATAAAATATTTCCAACAACTACCATGGAAAAACAATCATATTTGTTTACTCTATCGTCACATCAAGAATAACAAATAAACTTAACACAACATCAATAAAAATATCTTTACAATACATGTGAGAAAATTTTATTGCAATCAACACCTCATGTTTCACCTTTTAAATGTAACTAGTGAGTAATATCATTTTGTGATGGATTTTTTGAGAAAGAATTAAGATACACAAGACTAATGAAAATTGAACTTAATTCACACAAGAGATTGACATCACTCAAAACTTTAAAACGACAACTTTATCCATCTTTTATTTTATAAGATGCTCAACTTTCTCACAAGACTTAACCTCATACTCAAATTCCCAACATTTTGTCTTTAGGCAAATTTATAAAAAAAAAAACAAAAAAAGTGTTTTTACCATATTGGAATTTCATCTCATCCTTCTTATTTTCCTGAATATTTTTACAATATTCTCATTACCAAAAGCACAAATTTATAAGAAAAGTACCAATTAAATGGTTATACTTTAGGTTAAAATTAAAATGCTTCAATAAGATCACTAAGATTTTCACATTGATATATATATATATATATATATATATGTTAAAATTAAAGTCTGCAGGTATTTTTTAAGTGGGTATCGGACGGGTAATTTGGACTCCTTTTGCGGGTCGGGTAGGCACTATATTCGTGTCCAACCTCTCTACTCAACTATATGCACAATTATGAGACAAGAAAATAATTTATGAAACATATTCTAACTCAACTATCCATCCAAACATAATTCATTAAATTTTAAGACATGATTAGAACAATTTTAAAAATAATTTAATAATTAAACATGTTCAGACACAAATTAAAATACTACCAAACACAAAAAATAATAAAGAAATAAAAAGTAAACCACATATAAAAAAATAAAAATAAAAGTAAGAGCATAATTTTAATTTTCTTGATAGAAAATAAATCATGACCACTTGCTGGCGACTAGGGTGGCATGAGCAAGTGATGCTAAAAAATAAAATTTAAATAAAACAACTTAGAAAAATAGGAAAAAAAACTTAGAAATATTGGATTGTCTCCCGATAAACACTTGTTTAACGTTTTTTATCTTGATGCATGTTATTATTAGGCTTGGTTAGTGCTTTTGGTGTGTTCTTCCCTTACCTCACATTTCCCTTACCTCACATTTATACAAAACAGAGAAACACTAAAAGCAACATGTTAATAGTGATATTTAATTTATGTATAAAAATTGAAATATACATAAAAATAGGAAGAAAAATATATAAACTATTTAAACAAAAATTGGTAAATAAAACATAATTGATTAAACAAAACGCAAGTCTTGGTAAAGGCATAAAAAACATGTTACAAAATTGACTAGAGTACCAAATCATACAAGTAATAAAGTTGATAAGTTCAAATATCGTTTCTTACATAGATTTACGTTGTTTCAAAATATGTTTATTTACTAATTAAGGCTAAGAATTTTAAAATGATAAAATAAATATTGTACATAATATATTTCTTCTAACTCCTGACTCTAGCATTCACACCACTATGTAACAAGTTTTAATATCTTAGAGACAAGTCTAAACTTATTAATAAGAACCCTAATATGTCTCAGATATTTCTTTATTAAAAGTTCGCATTAAGCCTTAAGTTCAAATGTTAAGAATGACCAATGGTTAACTCTATGTCTAAATGTCCAATCAATTAGTTGTTTTATTCTAATCTAATTCTAATATAGTTGTTTTATTCTAATCTAGTTCTACTATAGTTGTTTTATTATAATCTAGATCTAATATCATGTCCAATAATTAGATAGTCACAAATATGGAATCAATAATTATGATGTAGTTAAGGTTGAAAATAGTATGGAAAAGAAATATATTGAATAGCAGAAATACAAAGAGTTGAAATACATTACGTCCAACCTCGTGAATATAGAAATTAATTATTTATACATTCTGAACACTAGAAAAAAGAATAATGATATAGCCTCCAGAATAAGTCTCCACCAAAAAATTAAGTTCCATCTCTCCTCCAAAAGGGAGTTAATTTTTAATTTTGTAGAGCCTTCTATTTAACTAGTTTTAGAAGTGAAGTGACCTTGAAATTTGTAATTGAAGTAACCAATTCTATTCACAATTGATTATGTTGATAACTTAGATCTATAAGATTTTCAATTATCTGCAAAATATAAACAAAATACTTATATTTTTCAATTTTTTAAGTAAAACTCTAATTATCTAATAAAAACTAAAATACTTATCTTTTTAAAAATTATTAAATAAATTCTTAACAATTTTTAAAAAATAATAATAAAAATACCAACAAAAAAAACATCAAAATATAATAATATCAATTATCATGATCTAAACTTGTACCGTATGATCTATCAACATCCTTAGCCAGACCCTCGATCAGGCTGTCCAAGGATAAACGGTCGAAGGCCGCCCGCTACAGGCGGACAATCCTGTGGGTTGTTGATGTGATACTTTCTCCGGAATGATTTAAGGGAGCTCACGACCCGAACGGCTACCATCGTTCATTCTAGTGAAACTTTGTCGCCGTAACATAATTATGGTGTCACCAAAACTAAATCTGTAAATTAAAGTAATACAAATCACTAATCAAGTTTAAAAAGCAATTGGACCATGATTTATCGGAACGGACTTGAATTCTGCTATGAAGAGAATATAAAGACATTGAGTTGTTTTAAATAGGTGCCAGTT
Source organism: Vigna unguiculata (assembly GCF_037176805.1). NCBI lineage: Eukaryota > Viridiplantae > Streptophyta > Magnoliopsida > Fabales > Fabaceae > Vigna > Vigna unguiculata. The sequence continues at coordinate 42,749,891 of NC_140798.1, forward strand.
TCTGTACTCGAAACAAAACTCAATTTTTTTTTAAACTTGCAGCATTATTGTAATTTAACAATGAGATTACACCGATGCAGAGTGGTAAAAAATCCCAATTATACGTTACGGAAACTAGCAATCTTCCACGGTCACAGTTCACACTATTGACCAAATAAATTTTGACTAGAAAGAACTAAAACATTGAGGTAGCTTTAATGTTTAATATGTAGCATCAGAGTTTTATAGTGTATTCTTTAAATTAATATTCTTGAGATCTTTCATTCAAATACCAAAGGGGAGTTTTTCCTTTTTAAAAAAAAAGAATATTTTGCCTTAAATAGTTAATGTAATTTTGCTAAAACAAGACAGACAATGAGGTGATAAGAAAAGAAAAACATAAAATTCGTTTTCCATTTGTTTTTCTGATCGGTTTTCAAGTCAACTATTGGGGTATCGAACCTCTGGGAGGATGACAAAAATGGATGGAATAAGGCAACACCCTCCATTTCTGTGGTCCGAGAAACAGCTACAATGAATGCCACTTTGCTGGAAGTGGGATCCTTCTGGCTAGGGTTTCTGGAATATTTTCCACTTCTTTTCTCCACTACCCACAGTTTCTGTTCTCTTCTTTAACTTTAACCTAAAGAAAGTGGTGAGTTTTGCCTTTCTCTGTGTTCCATGACCTACGACGAAGCCTTGACCTCTTTTATCTTTCTCTCTGCTCATATTGAAATGGTTTAATTTCAAGCATTCTTGGAGGTCAATATTTTCCACCTCATTAATTTAATTTGGTACATGTCTAAAATAAGCTAAACGAAATATTTGTCTGTAAGATCCATTCTGGAGTTCCAGGATCAATAGCGCTATTTTTCTGATAAAACTAAATACCCCTTTTAACCATGTTCTTCTATTGACTATTTGCATCTCAGTCCAGGCTGGATTGTGGGTTTTAATGGATTGTTTCCAAATCTTACAGTTTCCAGCTTTGGAAAGAACACAAACTTAAACTTTTCTGGAAGAGCCTCTTGCGAATTTTTGGTAATACTTTGTCCTTGTATTTTCAATTTTTTTGTACTATCTGATTTCTTATAAATGTTTTACTTCATTTTGTTTCTTCTGACTAGGGCTTGACGAGAATTTTTGCCTTCTCTTTTTTGGTTTTTCCGGGGCATATGCAACTTTTTGTTTTTATGTGTAGGAGATGGTGAGGGGAAAGGTTCAAATGAAGAAAATAGAGGATGCAACAAGCCGTCAAGTGACCTTTTCAAAGCGTCGAAATGGTCTTCTAAAGAAAGCTTATGAGCTATCTGTTCTTTGTGATGCACAAGTAGCTGTCATAGTCTTCTCCCAGAATGGAAGGCTCTATGAGTTCTCAAGTTCCGAGTACGTTTTCCTTCACTAGTCTGCTTAAGATATGTATGTACCTGTTATACTAATGTGGAAAAAGAAATGGAGATGGGTTGAATTGTTGGTTCTGTGAGTAGTCTTTGTTAATTTTGTTCACTAACTTGTGTTTTGAGATTTGGTGCTATCTGTACAAAAAAAGCAAATGAGTTGTTGTGGCTTTAATTGTGAAGTTTTCTTCTACTGTATGTGTGTGACCGAGTTGTACTGTTACTGAGATGGTTACACTAAAAGGTCCAATAAATTTCTGGCTATGTAAGAACTACTCATTGTACTGGGTTTGGTACCTTGTACTCAATTCAATGAATTTTTTTGCGCCTAGCTGCACCCCTTGGTTGAGTAAAATAGAAGTCCATTAGTAAGTCATGGTACCCTTTGAATTATGATCTAGGTCATTTCAATATTCCCCAGCTTTTAGGTGGTTGTTTAGTGTAATTATAGACATGAAGCCAATCTATCAAGGTCCAATTTTCTCAAGGTTTAGTTAAGATCACTAGAACCTATGTAGAATTTGATATGCAATATCTTCTAGGACGATTTATTTGACAGGGATCGATATCTTGTACTAAAATCACTGCGTACCTTAAATTTGAGTAGATGTTAAAGCAACTTCATAAATTCAGATCTATCATTACATAAACTTCACTCTTTACTTTTTTTTTTTGGAACCTTGAGACGTGGAAGTTTTTGGCTTTTGTGGAACACACTGTGGACATTTTCCAGTGCAGGCATGTGTTTATGCATGCCGTTTCCCAACAGTATTGAGAACATAAAATATATATTCATAGTATTTTTATTTATTTTCCACCTTGGAAAGAGAGATTTTACCTAGTATTTACGAACAGTGCTGTTTGGTGCATTCCGTACACATTGATTTCTTATTTTTAATAAGAATTCTGCGCACACCTCTCAATTACCCCAATTCTTGAAAATGTCAATGATGCAAGTTGTTGTTGTTGTTTTTTTTTTTTATCCAAGTTTAAGATTTCTAGAAAATAGCTGCATTACTTTTAATAAGTACATTAAATAAGGAATGAATTCATTGTGGTTGTTGAATAGTTATCATTAATATGAGGGAAAATTAAAAAAAAAAATACATTAATAATATATTGTAAAATGAAAATATCAGTTAGTTTGGGGATAAAGTGAAAATGTTAAAATTGAAATTTATTAGAAAAAAAGTTAATAGTATATTAGAAAAATAAGAATGTTACTTGTTTTGAGAGATAGATTGGAAAAGCTAAATATAGATAATTTGGGAGGAAGATGCCATGAGTAAATTTTGTTTATTGAAACATGGTGGAATGTAGCCCTATGTGAGAAGGTGAGGAGAACCTCTATATAGATATTTTTTCCTGGCAACATAAAATTTCCAATCCTAGGGTTAACAAATTTATATGTACAATTTCACCAACATTTTCATCTGAGATCTTGAATCTGGACTGCATCTCATTTTTCTATTCAAGATCAATAAATGAATGGGTCAATCTTGTGCAAGATGACTATAAATAAGCACTCTTAGTTAATTAACAGGTTAATTAACTGATCTACATAGCTCTATATTGATGTTCGAATTTGGTTATACTACTTTGATTAAACAGTATCAACTAAATCATTATTAATATAACTTAGAAATAAATTATTATAAACGTTAACAATACACAATAATATATAATCAAGTGATAATAATTAAAAAAATTATAATCAAATGATAATGTAAATTTATTCTATCATTAATTTTTAATTAAATTCTTAATTTTAACAAGATTTATTTTGAAAATTTCAGCATGTCAAAGATTTTGGAACGATACCGTGAATATACCAAGGATGTTCCTGCCAATAAGTTTGGAGATGATTATATCCAGGTTTTACTCTCATCTTACAAATTTAGAACACATCATAATATAGGGTCATAATTATGAGTAAATTGTTGAGTAATATTTATATTACTCTAGTGTGATGTTTGTACTAATCACAATTTATTATCAAACTTAATTAATATAGTTATTAAGAGAGGCTTGAATGTTTAAATTGTCAATCCAAACTTCACGTAAACTTTTATTTCCATTTATGACCTTTTTAAAAACACATTTAGTGACTTAAATAAAAGCAACGCCACTTGATTGGCACTGGATTCCCCCAAAAACTAGTTGAATTATAAAAGTAGAATATGTATCCTATTGTCAACAAAATATTTACTTTAGACGTTGATTTGACTTTTTTTTTATCAACAAAAATTATATATATATATATATATATATATATATATATATATATATATATATATATATATAGTATTTGAAGTGCTCTAATTCATATGCATTTGTAGATATCTAAAGAAAACTTAAAACAAAAATTAGAGAACATTGTTTGAGGTTTAATATGTGCTCAAAACAATGTAACTATGTTAAGTTGTCAGCACAAAACAACAATTTCAACTTGAAGGCTAAAGTCTTTCCCTATCAACGTGAAATTTGTTCGTGAGCTTATTTTTATGAGATGTAACCATTTCTTTAACCTCTCCAAAGTCATTAAAATAATAATATTAATAAAAATACTAACAATTTTAAAAGATAATTGTCTCTTATTTGCAAAATATTCCAAATCTTCTTTGACATTTTGGAAAGAAAGCAAATAATATTAAGGTAAACTAATACTTGTTGATCCTATATATAATTTGATTACCTACAAAACATTCTTTCCTTTTCTGTAATACCATCAACCAATCCTTCATTGCTTATATTATACAGGGGCCTAACAACAGCAACCTTACTCAGGTTTTAAACCATTTATAATCCAAATTTATGAGAAAACTATAATAGACATGACCTGTATATTGCAAAAGGTATGTATGTACCTGTAAAGAAAATTATGTATTTCGATTTATTTATTTTTAAGCAAATAACCACTTTTTATAATTTTCAAACAATTGATTATTTCTTAAAATATTAAATGAAGCAAGAAACATTCTAAAGAATTTCTTGGGATGAAGCAATACTGAAGATTCTGGTTAAACTATTGTGCTTTTGTAACACTACCGTGCATGGTTTATGGTTCACATATAGTGTGACATATCAGATAGCCATCAGTTGATAGACTATTGGTTGATAGTGTATATTTCAAATAAAAGAGAGAAGAATAATCTGATCCTGTAAGTAATACATTCAAATTAGTTATTTTTCTTTGTTTAGTCTAGAAATATGAGATTGTGTCTATTAGAATGTTTTATTAGAATGTTTTAGTTTATTTAAGAATCTCAATGTAAAATCAGGATATGTATAAAAATTGAGACATCTTTAAAGTATATATATATATATATATATATATATATATATATATATATATATATATATATATATATATATATATATTAATATTTTTTGTTGATAAAAAGAAAATTTCTCATATCTCCCGGCTAGTTGCCTATAGGGTCTAGAAACCACGTGACTACCATTATTTCAATATTAATGCTATTATATAAGTCAACAAATAATCTAAAACATTATGAAATGAAAAAGTTTTCTAGTAATAAATAAAAATTGTGCCTAATATCATGCTTTTATATGTATAGATTTAAAATACATACAATCATATTTAATTTTAATGAATCCATACCTAATTCATGATAAAAATATAATGTAGAAACCTAATTGAATTTGTCGGTGAGAGTAATGTGGATAATGATATCAACAACGATATATATGTATGTGATCTATCAAATATAGAGAACTTTAGATACCGTTTTTGTTTTTCTTTTTTTATGGGATCAAAAGAAAATAAATTCTAATACACTACATAATGTTTACGTTCTTTACAAATGGGACCATAACTCATTCTTGTATCTTTCGTCTAGATTTTAATAATTTCAATGCGACCCTTCATCAAATCAAAATATTATTTTAGATATTTACACAATAAACTTTCATAACAATTATATCAAGAGATGACAAAAATATTTGTGTCTGCGGGTATTCGCGACAGATAGTTAGTACTCGTAGGTAGTTAGTGGGTATTTTAATACTCGCTTATAAATGGGTCGAATGCGGATATCATGTTATGAATACCCACAGATATAATTTAACTACAAAAATTTAAAATTAAAATTTAATTTATATTTTATTAAGTTAAATTTAATTTGTATTTAATTTTATTTATATTTTTGTAATTTTTTTAGATTTTTTTTTAAATTATAAAATATATATTTTTTTAAATATCCACGAGTATCAATGGACACCTGTAGTTATCTATGAACACTCGTGAGTATTTTTTAACGGGTATCCGACGGATTGAATTTTTTTGTTGCAGGTCAGATAGGGATAAACACTATCCATGCCTGATGATCTGACCTATTCTCAACCCTACTTATATCCTTAGTCATAAATCTAATATTAACATATCACTTTATAATTTTAACTTATCATATATTGATCCTATACATATTTAAATAATATATACGTGACCCAAAAGTTTTAAAATGTAGTCCCTCAACCTCGAGCACTAGTGAAAAAAATAATAAGTAATAACCTATCCGTACAAAATCTCTTAATCTCGAGTAAAAATAAAGAAACTATCATATAAATCATTAAATAACCTAACAATACACTTGGTATCACATTATTTGTATTGTATACATTGTGTAGTTTATCAGTTTATCATTCTAATTAGCAAATTGTGTAGTTTATCATTCTAATTAGCGGTTTATTCCAACATTAAATCTCATTTTATTTTCAGAGTTAGGATTTGTGACTACTTGCATGTTACTAATTGAGTAGCCAACTAGATAAATGAATATGAATGACTCGCAATATTAGTAGAATGGTTATATAAGTCCTAACGCTATCACTCAACTCAAGAACTAGATAAGTGAAGGAACACACATTATATTAGCTGAGTAGCCAACTTGATAGGGATGTATAAGTCCTTGCACTATTAGTCAAGTCGCCAAGATAAGTGGGATGACTTAGTCACTCACTTGTTCCATCTTTCATGATATTTATGCTTTGTACTAGTAGATTTACCCACATATTAGTTTTTCTATACTTGAATAAGTTAGAAACAAATTTTGTTATCTTTTTTAGTTTTCTGTTTTCGCGTAGTTTTATACTTTTTGTATTCTTTTGAGTACCAAATTCAATAAAAATAAGATTTACCAAAACTAAGACTTTGTATGATTTTTTGGGACGTTTCACAAATTACTTTATTTTCTTGTTTTGCTTTAATTTTTATTTATTTGTGTTGAGTTACCAACAAGATATGTGGGTAAGAGTCACACACTATTAGTCAAGTAACCAACTAGACAAAGGAGTAAAAGTCCTCACATTAATAGATGAGTTGCTGATTGAAATAGGAGATGCAAAAGTCCTTACCTCAATCACTTAATAAGGAACATAAAAGTCTTGTTGCCCTGTTGGCCGAGTAACCAATTGAATAGGAACATATAAATCATCACACTATAGCTAACTAAATAGGTGGATGTATAAATCACATGCCATTAGATCTAAGTAGAAATGAAATGCAAAAGGAGTTTTCGACCAATATATATAAAGGGTAGGGTTTTGTAAAAACTTCATTATTCAATAGGTTTCATTAAAATGGATACAATCCATTAGTGTGAAAGGTGGAGGAATAAGTCACATGTTATTAATCGAGTTACTTTAACTATTGAAATTGATTAAGAATGACAATTAGATATTGTTGCAAAATGAAAGCTAGGAAGTCACAATAAATGCATACTATTAGTCAAAATATATTTCTAATTTTACTTGTACAATTTTTTTTAAAAAAATAAATAAATTCCATAATTTTTTAATTATGATAAAATAATTAAAATACTATTATTTTATAATTTTTCAATTCTATTTTATAACAAATGCATATATTTAAACAAATTAAAAATAGATCAAGTGAAGAGAAAAAACATAAATAGTAATGGATAAGTGTTGTTTCAAAAGTTGAAGATAACCGGTGTTATAAAATTGTGTGTAAAAACAAATTTTAAATTTAATTTTATAAAATCAAATTGTACGATCAAATCTGTACTTAATTATATATTATAAATTTATTTATCTCGAGGACTACTTCTTTATATTACAAGACTCTTGAATTAGAACATTTAAAATCGCTTGTCTTTCTTATTTCCAAGAATCCTTAATATTGATTTGGTTGTAGTTACAAATGTTAACTTTTCTAAGACATAGTGGTTAAAATTCCTCCATAACTAAAGTTTATTGATGAATCATCGCCCTTCTTGATTTCTTTTCTTGACTGTAGGAGAAGTAATCTTGATAATTTTGATTGTAAGAGATACTATATATATGGTTAGTATTACGTTGATAATTAGGTTATAGTATATAGTTTAATACTAGAAAAATGTTATTTTTATTACTTTCATAATTTCATAATAGTGAGAGAAATATATTGCTATAACTTTTTCATCTTTTTCATGCAGCAACTGAAGTTAGAATCCGCAAACATGGCAGAGAAGATTCGGCTTCTTGAAATATCTAAAAGGTCACTCCTTATTTAATGCTTTCTTAATTATCCTACTACCTCTTGTAAGAGGTTTTAGTGCTGCTGCCACATTAATTACTCAACTTTTGGGAATGATTCTATTGGAGTTCTTGCCTGAAATGTGCTGCACTAGGGTCTACAGTTTTTGATTAGTTATTTGAGATAATCATAAAAAAATGAAGCGCTCTAGTTGCTTTCTATGATTAAATTAATGAATAAATTCAAAGGACACAATTGAGAGATTTTGATCTGGCTCATTCAGGCTCAACTATACATGGAACAGATCGATCAACTACGATCCCAGGTAACCCTGCTTCATTCATTCACCTGCTAATTACATTGAAAGGTTTAACACTGTTACATGAATCCTTTACCTTTAGACCTGACACATTTTCCCACTGAATTCAGGAGACTAACTTGCTCCAAGAGAATGCCAAATTAACTGAAACGGTGAGATTCTTATCTATCCTGCTTTTCATCCATGTTATTCATTATCCCTCATCTTCTATATGTCCAAAACAAAATGAAACACTTGATATACATTTTAGTTTTGGTAACTGCTTAATTAAAACGTTTTGTTAATTCCTTGATATTTGACTTATGGTTGATCATAGAATTTTTATATTTTATTTTTGTATCACTTTCAGAAATATATTTACTTTACAACCCAATTTAATAATATAAATAAATGATCTTAAACATTTCTCATGATCTTAATTTACTGATTCTACATTTTTTTTAGTTGTATATTTAATTTGGAGATAAATTCATGTGAATGGAGTTTTCCCCCTTCCCTTCTGTTTGAAACAATTTTCTTTTTATTCTTTTCATGATAGCAATCATCTTGAGTTTTATTGATGTCACTCAACTTACTTGGACTATCATCCTACTAATCCTGTGTTAGAAATTAATTCAATGAGTTTTATTATGTTAATCAGTACAACAAACGTAATAAATAGTGTGTCATGCACTATTAAATTAGGATTGTGATCGCATGATTAATTTCTTCCCTTCCATTATTAAAAGTGATACACTGTATATGAACAAATAATATTCATTTCTATCTTTTAAGTAACATTTTTATAATTGGGAGACACAAGTAAGGGATATAGGTGATTTCATTTGTACTTAATTATAATTATTTTTCTCTTTTACATAGGCAAATCAAAATTAATTTTTTATACTTTTAATGTATCTTTGATATCATACTTGTGTATAGTAGTATACCCTGGAGAAAGAGTTATCTCTATTGTTAGAAATATAATGAGGATAGACAATTCAACACTCTTGATGTTTTATTTAAATTATTTTTAGAAACTTTAATAATTTTCTTAGACTGATTTCTCAGAGAAAAAAAAAATACTCGATCTAAACAAAATGAAACACCATATAACTAAATGCTTCATATATCTGGTGAGAAAAGTATCAAAGTTGACTTCTTAGCACAGAAAATCCTTGTTGAGAGAATTATTCCTATTATATGTATCGTGAATCTTCTATACTCAAATAGATTCCTTTCCTATGTTCCAGTAATCTAAACTAAAAACCATACATACGTATAAATCATAAGTAAAGTGAATCAACTATAAAAAACCATTTGTTAAGGCCAACGTTTAGATTTGAAATTTTACCTCAAACAATTTAGAGAGACAGCAGTGAAATGAAAGCATATAGTTGGATATAATAGCATGATGAAATGTTTAGTGTAGGAAAGGGTGACCACCCTTTTCTAAGGTATTTTTGTGATTAATGGCAGTGGAAGAGTACAGAAAAGACAGCTCAGAAGCAATGGCCTAGGCACTACACAGAAGTTGAAGCAGAAGAAGAAGCAGCACCTTACTGTTCGAGTAGCCAGAGTTTAGAAGTGGATACAGAATTATTTATTGGATTGCCAAAGCAGGGTTTCTCATTGTAGGTACTTATATATATTACTCCACTAATCACTTTTCAAGATTCATGACAAATCACAGTGATAATAAATGATCATATATATATATATAATATTCATGACAAATCTTATTCATTTGAATTCTAGATAAATAAGGTCATTGCATGCAGAAGAGAAGATGTATACACGTATGAATTAAGAAGACACAGGAAATGGAGTCTTTTGATTCCGAGTTTGTACAAACCATAGTCATGTTTATTCTCTTTCCCTCGATCTTTCGGGAATGCATAGTGTACGATACAGTTCATGGAGTATCTAACCTAGATTAAGTTGTTCTGCTACCATATATATTAGGAGTATTTCTGTTAGAATAAGAGTTACATATCACGTTTCAGAGTTAATCACTCAATCAATGTAAACGTGATTTTTATAAGATCAGCTTTTATAATAAAATGGCATCAGAGAAGGCTATTTTGTCTTTTTATTTTATTTTCTTTTCATCTTAATTTTACCTTGTTATTGTGCTGTATCAGTGTATAACTTTAACGATTATATTAGCTCTGAACCATATGATTTTAGGTTATGGTCTAAACTTTGGTAGAGAAAATGGCACTTGTGTTTGCCTCTGAAAAGTTATCCATTCCTTGGCTAAGATAGAAAGCCAAGCTATACCTATTTCAGAATTCTATAGTATTTATTTGAGAATGTTGATGTGCATCATGTTAGTTTTATGGTATATAGGAGTATTAAAGTGAACAAAAGGTTCACTTATAGAGAAATTGGTTATAAACATGAATAGATGTTTATTTTAACTTGGTTAATTTTTGTAGTCAGAAATGTTATGATTTGACAGTGTCAGTTAATTATTTAAAAAAATATAATTAAAATATTAACTTATTTTATCAAGTAAATATTGTAAAAATAGTAAGTTGAAATCAAAGTCTCAATTTAAATAAACAAAATAAATTAAACATATACATTACTAAAAGTAATAAATAATTATTATAAAAAGTAATAAATAATTAATAATATTAAGTTCAGTTAAATCTATATTTAAAAATTAATATATTTATTTTCAATTTGATTCATTTCTATTTTTACACTTCTAGTATATGTTACTCCCATAAATGTGGTATTCCACTGCAACACAAATTATAACCATTAAAATAATCATAATTAATTACATGCAATTATTGAATATATCAACTTTGTTAGACTTAAAAAATATATAAGTCAAAACAAATTAAAAATTCAAAAATTATACTAACAATAAAGTAGTTGATAAATCAATTATTTTTAATATTTGAATAGATAATGGAGATTTTATATTATAATATAAAGTTAAATTATAACATAAATATGTGTTCAACATACACCAACAGAATATGCAAACTTTACATTTGAGAAATAAAAAAAATGAAGTGTGTAGGTATTCTGAACAATATGTTAGTAGTGGTTTGAGTCTAATAATTAATTGAGGTATTTTTAGAAATATTCTATTTTTTAAACTAAAATAATAACTAGCTCATTCACTTCATTTTTTTTTTGTCTGCATTCCCCCTAAAACCTTTGAAACTCAAGTAATATAAGTCCATACAAACGAAAAATATAGGCAATAGAAGTTATAGCCTTTTAAGTAAAGCTGTTTCTTTCTCCTGCAATCCATCAAAATTCTTCATGCACATTAGACTAATTTTGGAAATACAATTCCACCTCTATTCCAGATCACAATTTTCCAAAGCCTATAATTCTGTGATGGGGTGCAGAAAGAAATTTGATGAAATGCAGAATAAACCAGACAAAAAGAAAGTAAAATTAAATTAGCTAAGGTTTGCAATTGGGCCTAAATAGATCTATCAAGAGGGAATGAATTGGGGGAAAGTTTTGGAGAATATAGCATAGCATGTAACAAACATTGCGTTCATTTTATTTTAAATATTGAGAGACTATTTCTGAGTTATGTTCAATTATTATTTTGCTTTAGATATAGGAGAGTTTTCCAAAGCTTACAACAAAAGAAAAGTATGAATTATAATATGAAGTATATTTGTTTTCATGTTACTGAGGGACGGATAAGATAGAAATCGTGATAATGCTTCCTATATTTTTCTTCTGTGAAGTTTTACAAAGGTTGTCACCTCTTTCGTTTCATTTACCATCTCAATGAATTGAAATGTAATGAAGAAAACTAACAAGTAAATATAATATCACACGTTTTAATTAATTTTATCTTTTCAAATAAATATTTTTTGTGGAAAAACATGTTTGTTAAACAGTTATTTATTACAAGTTAAATATTTTAATAATTGTAATTGAAGGGGAGGAATTCAGCCTACGGATCCCAGGATCAGTGCATGTCTGTTTCCATTGGCCTTATTTGTTTTTAAGAGAAACAAGGGGAAAAAAAAATATAAAGAATTTCAACTACTTGTCTAAGAGGAGAATTGAAAAGTGAAGAGTTTGTCTAGGAAATGTACAATAGAACCCTTTAAACAAATTACCATGAAAAGGGGAGCAGAGAAAATCTCTGTTTTTTTTTCTTCTTTTGGTTCTTCAAAATTTAATAAAAAAATATATAACAAGAAAAACCAAAAGAATATTACAATAAAATATTATTTTTTAGAATAAATTTAATTTTAAATATAATTAAAGAGCATTTAGTATAAAACATTTCTCATATAATATATTAATATTTTCAAAGGGCTGTCTTTGCAATAACAAATATATACACAGTAGTGATAGAAAAGAAAATAGATATTTGTTTTCTATTTTCCCTAATTTTCTTTCTCTATTTCATTTACGATCCAACTGTAACATAAATCTCAGTTTTGAAGCTTCATCAAATCCCTAGCGCTATGAGTAAAATTGGTTCATATGGCAAGGGGTTTATATAAATAGTTTTATTTGGTCCATTTTTAGATATAGAAGTTTAACCTGCCTACACACTAATTCTGAAATTGGGCTTTAGTTTTCATCTCAAGGGTACAAGGCCGACATGTAAGAGGCCCACATCGTACAAAATCAATTAGTGAGTCTATATATGTATGTGAGTGCATGCCCCCACACCTCTGTCTCATATTTTTTTTGGATAATTTGCATGAAAAAGAAATGGGGCCTCATCCATAATTTCATTTTATTTCCATTGCTCAACAATGTTTGTTTTGAAAGATGAAAAATCCAAAGGGTAAACCTTTCATATATATATCCCGACAGTACTATCACACTCTCATACACATACTCACACATATATATTTATATATATTTATTTATTTATTTGTGCTATGTAAATGTGATGCATGAATGTGTTTGCTCCATTAGGACCCTTTAATTTAAGTGTTTTAGCCATAACAGAGGTGTCAATTTTTGTTGTCATCGTACACCTAGGTACCCTCCTGTTCTGGCCTTATTCGTGTACGTTTTTCATCCTTTCAAAACGCAAATCTCAAAGCCTTGAGACAAAGAATGATAATATAAAGAACTGAGAAACGCGAGAAAAGAAAAATATAAGGCGATGAAAAGATGTAAATGATAATATGAAATTATATGGCAGACACTGCAGACTATTGATTCCAACACAGTATATTAGTTTTTTGGGAGTTTTCAAATCCCCCGCGAAACAGGACCACTTCAAATTTTGAAGAAGGCTCAGGAATGATGTAAGAGTCAAAAATGTATCATGTGAAACTGAATCTATTTCTGATGATGACATCATGTGCTCAATTAAAAAATCTATTAAATGTTGTCTCATTTCAATGATGCAAATCTATATAACGGATATATTACCATGTTCCTTTTCAAAATACCTACATCATTGTTTATTTATTGACACCAATAGTTTTTTTAATGCATGAATCATGTTATCATGTCAGTCATCATGCCATATCCAACCATTTGATTTGCGAAAATTAGTACGTTGAGTTATTCATGTAATTTAATTCTGAGGTAAGAGATTGAGAAGATTGAGCACCGAGCTTGTTGTTTAATTTTGATGTAATCAAGTTTTGAAGACAGGCACCGGGACCACTCTAGAAGTAGCCACGTTCGAAGAAGACGCCAATTTGAAGTTGGCAGCTATGAGAGAATTATAAGAAACGGATTTCGAATCTGAATAGGTGACAGAAGCATTTGAGAGCAAGAACTGGTGGTCCCTTTCATCATCATCATTACAAGTAGTAAGGTCATCCAAAATCCAAGTGATGTAAGATTTTACAAAAACCTTTTCAACGACCTGACAATGAGTGGGTAAATTTCTCAGCAGCAATAACTGAGTGATAATCAGAATCTGATTGCTTTGTGAAAGTTAAATACAATGTTAATTTTCAGAAACCTTGGAACTTTAGAGACAGTAAATATAATCAATGTTATTATATAAATAGACATGTGTATAGGAAAAACATTTATGGAATATAACAGAAATCACTTTGATAACTTTCACAAAGGATTAGTCCGTGAGAAAGGTATGTTTGGTTGACATTAAAAACAAACAAAAAAACTGTCTGCAAAGCTGCGTACACATTGTGGGGCGCATGGTGTACGAAAGTTAAGGAACTGAGGGGGCCCCGTCTTCGTTTCTGTGTCTGAGCTATTGATAACTCATTTTAAGTTGAACACACGAGTTGATATATCAATCGTGTTTGGAACCGAATTGGGTTGGTTTGGGACAGAGCCAAAGTTACTGAGACGATTTAAATGCTGTTGTTCATCCATGAACTGAAAAATATTGAATGGCATTGTATTTTGTTAGGTATTGCAAGAGACGTTTGGTACATAAATTGGAGAAAAGAATTTTAAAATGAATGGGTGTGTTTCTGACATTAGTGTTGTGCCACAAATTAACACAGTCAAATCCCCGCCTCTGTTGTTGCCTCTGCATTTGTTATTGCTCATACGGATTAGGTGCTCTATTATTCATTGCTTACTTCCATTCTGATATCAAAGTACTACTACTATTCCTTCTCTGTTAATTTCAGATTAAAATGCATGAGAGTATAATATATGTCACATTCTACGCTATCAGAATAGTCTAATTAGTTTTAATGCCAACGTTATTTTTTGTTTGATTAATTATGCAGGTATCTTTGTGTTAGTTGAGATGATTCAGTATCCTGGTGAAATTAGAGGCTTGATTGCTTAAAATACGAAACAAAACCCTGAATCATCGTATTTCGTTCAATTGTTGTAACTGCAATCATTTTACCTATCTCAACGTCAAACAATAGTATTGTCCAAGAAGGTAGAATTTTTGTTCTATCCTTTTTTTGGTAGCCGTCGTTCTCCTTTGGTAATTCCATCCTCCCGTTTTAAGGGTATCTTACTTTGGACTACCCTACGTTTCATCTCAGCAGCATTCATACTTTACTGCAGTGCGTAGGATGTGGACCCCAATATTAGGGTGATTGGTTTTTAGTTTCGACACTATCATTCAAATTTCATGTATTTTCCATAAAAATAACAGTCATTCAAAATAGATTCAATTTTAACCGGATCATAGATTTGTCGTCTATTTGTTTTGACAGGAAAACAAACATGCACTATATACAAACTAAACTTAAATTTTTAAAATTAATTGAAACTTTAATAATTGTATTAAATATTTATCTTTAGGGATATAAATTTCTTTACCCACCCCAAGTAATTTTATTCACATTTTTCAAGTCATGATAATACAGATTTTATTTATTTTTCGTGAAGATATTTTGAAAAATTGAATGGAAGCTAATAAAAATGAAGATGTGTACATATAACTCAAAAAAGATTAAAGAACACATGTTTCAAATTTGTTATATTGATCTTATCTGATCCGTGTGTTCTGAGCATTCGGTTTAACTTTTGCCTATGTCATACGGTAAAAAACACAGACACGGGGTGATGATGATGATGATTGTCGAGATGCAAAACACAACACGCGGTTATTCGTTGTTCGCGCCAGACGTACAGAGAAGAAGCGCCACGACCACCCGCACCCCGAGGACCAACCGCCAGCGATCACGACAAACCTCACGGCGTCTTCACCACCACCCCCTCCGCCGCACTCCACGACCACTGGGTCCCACAGCAACGCCACCACGCGTATCCCCCACCTCCATTTTTCAGTGGTTCTCTCCCACCCACCCTTTGGACCCTTCACTCTTTCACAGTCTGGAGCGCTACCCAACATCCCATTCCTTTGTCTCTTTCCCAGAAGACAGCAAAGATTGCGTCTTTGAAGGGAGACACAAGCTGGGTTCACACTGCAACCATAGATAGCTGTTCCGTGTCCCGGAGATTCTGGTTAGGCCGAAGCGTTCCAGAGAGGGTTTTGGAGGGCATTGATGGTTTGGTAGAGATGGAAGAGATGAGGAAAAAAGAGGAAGAAGAAGGGATAGTGTAGTGGTTGGTGTGTGAAACGTTAACCGTTATGGTTGGTGGAGTGAACGGCGTCGTCTGGAAAGGAAAGTGTGGAGAGGCCATGGGAGAGAAGATTCACGTGATGAGTGAGAATGAGAAGCCGTGGCAGTGGGTCCCATTTTCAAAACATGAAAAAAAGAGAGGGCCTCACACCTTGTTCTGTAAAACTCATGATTTTCTTGCAGAGGTTTCCGTGTCCTTTGCTTTTTACCCTCCCTCTATCTATCTATATCCTAGGTTGCTCTATATTGTAAATTTCATTCTTTTTATTTTTGTTAATATTTATTTGGTTTATAGTTCCAGGAAATTCAAACCAGTCAATGGATTTTGCTTTACCTACAGTACGAGGAAGCAGATTGACATGATGAAATTAGGTACATCAACGCATATTGATTGACACATGGTTCCCCACTATTTAAGACATAAAAAAGTGAAAATGAAATAATGTTTGCGGATTCATTTCCAGATTATCTACATACCACTTTCAATCAAGTTAAAAATAGTATTGAAAATGAAAATGAATTAATGCGTCAAAGATATCATTATATAAAAGGTTATTTCCAACAAAATCAAAACAAGTTGATCTCATTCAATCATACGAGAGTCCAATCACAGAAGAAAACAGAATTTTCCTTCAAGATATTGAACTTCAGATTACTTAATTATTTATCATATGACTTTACTCATAATTTTATTTTAAAAATCTCTTACTTACTCTACACTTTATATGGTTATCTCTTTATCTTCTTCTAAAAGTATTCATCATTATTAATAGATATTTAATAATTAATTTATATGTTTTTTTTTCATGTAATTTTTTTTTTCTAAGATGTATGAAAAATTTTGGCAGTTCATAAAGAAATTAAGATTTTATACCCATTAAACATTAACTAAGAGGTGAAGAGGTTTCAATAATAGTTTGCACAAAAGAAATATTTCATACCGTCATACGCCAATTATATCAATCCGTTTTCCTTCGTTTAAGAACATAAAAATAATGTTTCAAAAAATATAATTTGTTTTATTTTCTGAAGATGGATAACAATATGATATGTTTTAACTTAGATATAAAGTGGATGGAACAATAGATTAGTGCAGAGACACTGTTATCGTACCACAAAGAAGAAAAGGTAAGATTTATAAAAAGGATGCCTCACCTTTTGAACAAGAACAAGAAGCAGGATAAAAAGGTGGAATATGCTCAGAGAATCATATTCTGTTTGGTTCTTACTCCGTGGAACTTTGAGATTGTAGTCTATCATGCAATAAAATTATTTTAAAAAATAAATAAAAGGAATTTTTTGCATGAAAACGTTTGCCAACTTCGATGCAAGCATTTTTTTTTCTTTTTCTTTGTTGGAAACAAAAAGTTAAATGTTGAAAAGGAAATCAGCACAATAAACTTTTTCTTTTTCTTTTAAAAAAAAAGCTTCCGTCCAAAAGCAAACGATCCTTTTCTTCAAACCAAAATTTGAGAAAATGGAGACATGTTTGTTTGATACCCAGGAAAGAAAAGAAAAATAACATAAAAGCCAGAGAAATACTATTTGGACATTATTTTTGACAACTAAATTTAATAATAAAATATTGTATTTAAATAATAACAATAATAATAATTATATATAAAGTATTATGTAAAAGAAAGACGATAGATCATTACTCTGAAACAAGTAGGTAGAATCAAAAGCAAGTAACAAAATTAGACAGATAAAATAATTAGAGTAATTATATACAAAAACTTACTGTTTCAGTAATACTTACAATTGTTTGTATGGTCTCTCTTTTCTCATTGCAACGTATGTGAAGATTGGTATCAAACTTTAAGTTAAAAGATGGTTAAATTCAAAAAGAGATTGTGAAGAAAAGATAGTATGTGTGGGAGGTGAAAGTAAAAGTATAATAAGAAAAAAAGCGGGAAATTCAAACGAGAAGTGATGAAATAGTTAATTAATATGTGACATGTGGTATTAACCATATATGTCTGAACGTAAATGGTGGGAACAGGAAAGGAGACTGAGAACTCTGTCCAATTTAATGTTCAGCTGTTGAGAGAGGCAACACATTGCTTCGCTTATAGATCTGTTTCTTCTGTCTCTCTCCTTCAACGCTTTCTAATTTAAGTTCTTCACTCTTTCATGCCCTCACATCATACTCCTACTTCTACTCTCTCTTGCATTTATGCATGCATTATCAATTATTAACATTCATCATCAACTCCACTTTCCTCTCATCATCAACCTTATTTCAACAATTATGAGTCATTGATTGGAAGCAAAGACTCAGATAGGAAAAGCTGTCACTACTTTAACACCAAAAAAGAAACCTAGTGCAATGGCCACACTATTTGTTTAGGGCAATGCATTTCAACTATCAGTGCTAAACATTTTATCACACTGGCCCTGACAAAAAACAAATTAAAAAGAAAAGGGTTTACGGTGTGCGGTGAAAGGAAAGTAAAGGGAATCTTTCCAAGTTTATCGATAACACAAATTGCAACACCACACATGCTAAATCTCATTTTCTTCTGTTTCAGTTATATGCTGCAACTTATAAATGTGTACGAAATGTTCATTTCGTTACCTAATTTAAGCAACCATACTTCAGGACAGCACCACGTATTGTTTTGCAGTTGCCAAAGTATTCAAATTTTCAGATAATGTTTGATTAATAAAACTTACATTACGTTCCCCGACAATCATTATTGTTGAAGAGTTCGTTAGACCCAATAATATTGTTTAGGGATCACATGTGACTCCTCTCCCCCTCTCACTGAGAGTAATGTGGAAATGAAACATAAATTACTTAAAACACTTTTCCATATACTAAGTTGAAGATGAAAATGTTGATATATTATGACTAGAGGGATAAGTTCGGAGACGTTTTTAAAAATTTACACAGAGATGTTGTAGCACAGTATTTTCAATTATTGTAACTGTTTTTATACAACTTACACAATTTTTTGTAGTGGGAGTTATTACACCGGTAAAGTTTGAAAGAGTAAAAACTAAAAACATGAAATGCGAAGGAAAAGGAGAGAAGGGTGCATTGAATTGTGGTGTATGAAGGTAATGATAACATCATATGATAGGTGAAATAAGTTAGAATTTGTAGAGAGTGAGTGTGTTTGTAGAAAAAGTGGTAGCATCATAAAATAAGTGATTGTAGAAGGACTGTGTTGTTGCAATTAGAGCATGATGGTTGCAGGTGCAGGTGCAGCCTGACACTGAGTCCCAATTCAGACGCAGACCATCTTAATAGCAACAAAGCAGAGTAGAAATTTTGAGTTAATTTCTTTTCAACCAAAAATTTGATGATATTAAAATTGAAGCCCTTGTCTTGTTCTTGTCCCACCACTTACTTGGTACTTCCTACAACAGCAGACCTATTTCTGCACGATTCTCGTCTCTTTATTCTTTTTCACTGTATACTCTCCCATCATCAAATTATAAGGCTATGCTATGCTGTTTAACCATAAAAAACTTACCA
Organism: Vigna unguiculata; assembly: GCF_037176805.1. Taxonomy (NCBI): domain Eukaryota; kingdom Viridiplantae; phylum Streptophyta; class Magnoliopsida; order Fabales; family Fabaceae; genus Vigna; species Vigna unguiculata. The sequence goes on from NC_140798.1 coordinate 42,769,548, forward strand.
CATTCTTATCGTTGTGGGGATAAAATTTCGATGCTCCCTCCTACCCCATTGGGAATAGAACAAAAATCTACCCTACCGCCATTTCTTCTTTGTGTAATTTTATAGTATTTATGAACTAAATTTTGGGTCAACTGATACACATGTTCGAATTATGATGTTATTTTTGTTAAATATTTAAGATTTTGGGTCAACCGATACACATGTTGATGTTACTTATGTTATATATTTAAGATATGTCATGACTAAGGGGGCGCGGACCTTAGAAGGGGGAAGCCATTGGTTCCACCTTAATTTTTAAAATTTTTTAAAATTATATATCAGAAAAACTTTTTTAATTATATATGGTTTATTAAGAATCTATAGAAATTAAAATAAGTTTTTTTTATATTTTTTATAAAGCAAAATATTAAATTTTAATAAATAATAAAATATAAAATCAAATATAATAAAAAATAAAAAATCTACTAAGATATTTATTATTCTCTTATGATGTCTTTTAAGTTTATTAGATATTGTGATATTGTAGTGATCTCCCTTTTACCGTGTTTTTTTTTCTAGAAAAAAAATGACTTATTATTTTTGTTTTCATTTTTCTTTCATTTTTGAAGAATTTTTTTTTGTCATTTAATAGTGAAATATTAGTTTAATAATTATCATTACTTTTTATCTCATGTTTTTTGTATATTCATTTTTATGAATATAGAAAAAAAAATAATGTAATAAGTATTTTGTCATAACTGATTTGATCAAGCATGCCAAACTTTGACATAAAGAGGAAAGTTAATGACGTTTGACTTAATTGATCGTTTAATTCATCTTATTATAACTAGTTTTATGTAAACTCCATTTTTTTTTTGTGTTTCAAGTAAATGAGCCCAGGTTTATTGGTTAAAGGCCCATAGTCAGCCCATTGGGGGTCTCTAGAACCTCATTTCTAGCCACTAACTCTTATTCTGTCTCCCAAAGGTGAAACATCTCACCACTTATTCTCTCTTTTAAGAAGCTGAGCTAGGACTTGAGCAAGATCCTCCTTCGAACTAGCTGAACAGTTCGTCCCTTTGCGTAAGTCAAACTCAAAACCCTTTTCTATTTCGTTTCTTTTCGGTTCCAGTCCTAGCCCATTTTGTGGGTAAGGAACTGACTATGTCTTTCGTATTCTTATTTCCAAGTCTTTAAGCTATAAACGTCTATTTTTGCTCTTCTATTTGGTCTTGGTTTTAACTAGTTCAGCATTTGTTAAGGTAAAGGAAACTATGACTTTAAAACTTTTTTTAAGTATCATGCATGTTTTTGGTCTTGAATCGTGCTTAAAATTTTTTTTTTGATGTTCGAGGTTATGTTTTTTTTTTTAGTTTTGTTGTTTTGGATTTTTTTCAGTCTAGCTTAAGCGACATCAGTCCAACTTAAGCAGGAATTTTTAGCTTAAGCAAGAATAGCAGAATTTTACTTTCTTTGTTCGAATCTTAGCTCAATCTAGCTTAAGCAAGAATTGCTACAAAATTTTAATTCTTTTAACTTGTGATTGACTGAGTTAATATTAAAAATATGATGTATGAAACTATGCATGAATGATGTGGCATTTTTTGACCTGTACTTGATGTCTTTAGTTTGAGATGATAATTATTCTGATATAACATGTGGAATGTGATGATAAAAGAGTTTTAAGGGAAATTCTTAGTGATGGTGTGGTTAGTGTATGCCTTGATACAGGAGATGTCTAGATAAGGAATGTATTTTGAACTCTAATAATCACTCACACTCAAGTAGAGTAGAGTGATTATATGGTAAGAGTGTCAGGAGATCCTAGTCTTTGGAGGAGTTTAAGCCTGAGACATATTGGGATTAATCTTGTAATTGATTGGGAGATAACCCCTTGTGGCGAGACTTTGCAGAGTTTAGAAATCAACGTAGGTGTATACTTCCTTAGAATTCTATATTAAGCGCATAATCTGGATAATTGAGTCAAAGGTCTTGCATTATTTGCCATTACATGCCTTATATGCTTACTGATTTATGTATTTATAATCTGCTTAAGGAATGACCTGCACATTTATATGATAAAAATATATTTTTATCTCTAGCTTACTCTTTTTCTGTGTTGTATTTTTTGTATGACTTTTTCCTTTTTGCAATGATCACCATTTTTTTTTTGAGTAGATGTGGAAATCCCTGGTGGTCATCATGTAGATGGGGATGTTGCAATGTAGTTTAGCTGTGTGTTGGATTTGGCTCACTATTGAGCCTATTTTGAAGAATCTTTCTTTTAATTGAAATTCAATTGCTCTGTGAGCAACCTTTTGTTAAATTGTTTCATATTTAGATTTTGTTCATGGCATTGTGTTGTATTTTGGTTTTCCTTCTCGTATATTATGGATATGGATGACTGTAATGATTGATACCTATATACTTCTTGTCGTGTGTTCTTTTTATATTATAACTATATGATGCATCATTTATTAGAAAAATTATATTAAAAATGGGATGTCACATTTTACAATTACAACATAAAGATTTTTCTCTTCAATCGAAGATGAATTTATTGTCTACAATATGATCATTTATATAAAACATAATTAAAATTTTTAGTTTTGATTGAATTTTTTATGATTCAAGAATTTGAAGAAAGAAGGATCACCATTTATATATGTGATTTTTTTATTTTGTAATTACTGTTATACCAACTGATGTATTCAATTTTATCATATTATTGGTAATAATTAAATATACATTTGAGTAAATTTTTTAACTACCAAAAATATCGGTAAGATCCGCTGATAATATTAATAATTTCTTCCACGATAACACACAAAAGTTTAACTGTATAAATGGATTATTCCTATAATTTAATTATTATGAGAATAAGTTGAAGGCAGATGTTTGCATATTTCTAAACTGATATTTCCAAAGTTGGGACAGAATGGGACAAATATGGGTTGGTGTGAATTTTGTTTAAGGCTTGACTGCAAACAAATTGTTTGGATGCCCCCAAAGAACAATGTAGATAATAGAGGATTGTTGGAGATACTGTATTTGCTTTTTACTCCGGAATTCTCACACCACGCTTTAGAACAAGCGGGAGTTACAATTTTTTTGTCTCGTTGTTTCAAATATTTCAAATGATAAACCAATTATCATATTACACTGTACACACCAAAGTCGTGGCACGGAATTGTTTGAGTTATTTCGTCGGTGACAACAGATCTTGAAAATAATTTTTAGGTGGACTAAAGTAATATTATCTTTCATTATTAGATTGAATGATCAGTATAAAGTTAAAAGAACAAATAATATAATTCTTTAATTAATATATTAGATTATTCATGTCATGTTTTAAAAAGTTATTCTTTTAATTGAACAGTTAAATTATCAGATTTAATCACTAGTAAAATGTTAAAAATGTGAAGTAAAATATATTTTATTTTCATTTTCATTAATAGTTCCTTTTTTAGTAAATGAGCATATTATTTTATTTTTTATTAATGCACTTATATAATTAAAAAATTGAGAGACTTATCTATTAGAAAGAAAAATATATTAATAAAGTCGTAATTAATAATCAGTCATGTAAAAATAAATAATTTTTTTTTATTTTTTCTATATTTTAAAAAGAAATATTCAAAGGTTTATAAAATAAAAATAATATTAATAACTATTAAACTAATATTTCATTATTAGGTGAAACACGAAGAGGGTTTTTTTTTTTTTTAAAGAGAAAGAAAACAAATGAAAAATAAAAATTAAGTTTGTGTCTAATTCTCTGTTTTCTTAAAAAAAAAATACATGAGAGTGAGAGACGAGTACAATTGTGTAAAAAACTAAAAAGACAATAAAAAAGAAAATAAAAAATATCTTAATAAATATTTGATTTAATTAATCTTTTGATTTCTATTTTAAAAAAATTGTCCTCCAGCTCTTTTAGTCTCAATTTCTTCTAAATTTTCAGTCATAATTTGATATTTTCAAACAAAAACATAGACAAAAAAAAATATTAAACCTAAATACTTTCATTCTTTTATTATATTTGATTTTATATTTTATTATATATTAATATTAAATGTCACGCTTTATAAAAGAAATAAAAAATATACAATATAATTTTCATTTTTCAAAATATACTACTTATAATGTAAAAGTTTTCAAAAATTTTAAGAAGATATACATGATTTTTAAAACAATCAAAAGTATTTGGGTGCCATGACCCTCCGCCCCTTAGATAATCATGCTATTGTATAAGAGGGATATGTTTATTCCTGAAATTGTCAAATTTTCGTGTACGATGATTTTTTTTAGATGTATGTATAAATTGAGATTTCAGTTTTCTCTAAAGGCATTTAAAACTGTACTAACAGTTTCTACTGTAAATTTGAATATTCCAAAACGAAATTTTGTACTTTATTTAAAAATGTACTTTGATATAAGACAGTTGAAATATTTTAAATTAATCCTTTCGGATTTAAAAAAAAGTTTACATAGTCTTTTAAAGTACTTTTGATATTTATTCTTCAAATAAAGTTTAGTTTACTTCAGTACCATTAACGTGCATTGAATTTAAACTTTTACTTGGTTGATAATGTAGTTGAAATTGACATTTAACTGCCCTCTCGCTAATGCACGTTCTCCTATGATTTGCTTCGCGTGCATCCATTTCTGTTGCATACCATTCGAAATTATGGGTAGTATTATTTGAAAAAAAAGATATTTGACACTATTTTATTATTATTTAACAATTTTTATAAAGATAAAATGATGTTAACACAAAATAATTTTTATATTCTTTAAGAAAAAAAGAAAGTGAAAGATAATGAAGAGTAATATGAAAGGGGTGTAAAAATAATTTACGTTCAAGAATTTTTAATTACACCTTACGTAGACTATTTTTATTCTTTTGTTTTTCTCTTTCCTGTTAAAAAAATTGATTTTCTGGAAATTATATGACTGTAAGGTGAAATGTGAGGAGAAAAAGGCATGTTTTTGACAGAACGAAATCCAAGGTAGAAACGTGGGCTTGGTGAACATATAGAGATGAAAGACGAAGCTAAACATAAAAAATGTCTTTCCCCTCAAGATTACGACAGCATGAAAGTGTGCAATAAACCAGGTATCGCTTTTGACTTGTCTCGTTTGGTCCTAAAGCTTTAGAGAAATGGATTTGCATCTCTCGGTAGTTTCTGCATCTTTTTGGTACTCGCAAATTCCAAAATACACATCTTCAACTGTACTTTAATTCCTTTCATCAAATGTGACCGTTTTATGCTTCAAAACGGATCCGTTTTTCTCGCTTCTTCACCTGCATTTGCATAAATATATATATATATCATCACCCATTTTAGATTATTTTTCCAATACCTTAAACTAATACACCGCAGGCTGGTTCCTTTTATATATGTCTTTTTTATTCTGATTTTGTCACTTTGAAACGAATCATCTTTCTTACTTTGAGACTTGAGCGAAGACGTAAGTTTACGAATTATGGGCAAGGAGTGGCATTGGGGTGGAAGGTCCTCCAAGAGGGGTGGAGAAGCTCAAACGGAAATCCCTTCTGGTTGCATCTGTGCACTCTTTCAGGCCTTCGATTTTCATCCATTTCACTTTTCCATTAACCACCAACCATCCTCTTTCAAGTCTCGCACCCGAGAACACCACACTCTCCCTAAAGGTACACTTTACTTTACTTACTTTTCTCCAACTCTCAAACACCCTTTTGCTCTAAAATTACCTCTTTACTACAACATAAAATAATTTCTTTATACTCCTAAATCAACTTATTCTGGGGAACTATGGATAATTCATGGTTTTGTATATTTCAGGAGCTGAAGGACCAAGGCATAGCTTGGAGTCAGAAGATGGTACTACAGTGTCATCAATCTCAAAAGAAGCAAATTTCAAAATACCTGTAAGTTAATTGGCATGCACCTTTTCACAAGTTTCACATCACCTTCAACTTTTCACCAATTTTTATGTGTTTCGCTTTCACATATGTTTTTAGTGGGTTTGTTTGTTTGTTTGATGAGAATAATGATGGTTTAATCACTTAACTTGTTTAATGATTTTTGAAAACCAGAAGAACATTCAGATCAGAACAAGAGGGAGCACAAGATCAAAAACAGAAATTAGTGATCTTTCGTCAGAAATCAGTGTCTCTCCAGGGACCAAGACACCAACTTTGGTTGCGAGGTTAATGGGTCTCGATCTTCTTCCTGATACACATTCCCCTTCTTCCCCGTGCCTTTCCACTCCAAACCTTTATAGACCACGACAACATATCAAAATAATCAAACATAGAAACAGCACTGGAAGTGACTTCTTGCCTGGGATTCCTAAAATGTCCTCTGCAAGAAAATCGGATGTTGAGCATAGACTCTCTCTCCAAATCAACAAGGAGAACACAGTTTCTTATGAGGATTTTGAGGTTCCTCGGTTTTCTTTTTCAAAGGGAAAATATGATGAGAACAATAGCAGGAGTCCGAGTCACTATGCCAAGCAAATTGCCAGACAGGTTAGAGAAAGTGTGAGCAGAAAGGTTGGTCGCGACATCACCAACACTATCAAAAACAGAGACCATGGAGAAGAGGAATGTGTAACCAAAATCTCATTCAAGAAAACTTCAAAAACTCCAGTGAATGAATCCAGCCCAGGAAAACTTTCAAACTCATCTTACTCCCCAAGGCTCAGCAGATTTACTGACACCAAACAAAAACCAAGCACAACTCCAAAAAATCAAAGCACACACTCAGTGCTAAAACCACCATCACCTCCACATGCGATCAACATTGAAACTGAGCTTTCAGAAGTTTCTTCACAGCCAAAGCCTCAAACATTGGCCAGGAAAGAGTTGCAGAACCAAAAAGCAGTCACAAAATGCAAAAAAACAACCTTTGGAAAGTCGAGTAGGAGAGTCAACAAGCCTCCACAAACATCAATTAGAAACAAGCAAGAAGAGCCATTTATTATTCGTTACCCATTAGTCACTAATTTCAATGGCATCAAAACCAAAAAGAAGAGAACTCGTCCACTTTCAAGCGATCTTTTTAATGGTCACAACACGGTTCCAAATCTTCTCCCTGTCAAGATAGGTCTTTCTCCTCAAAAACAGGTACCCGTTAAATAAATTTTATAAATTACAAGTCTTTCTTTCTCTATTATCTTTTCTCATTACAAACACCAATACATTATTCTCGTAAAAAAAGAAACAATACATTATTGTTGAGTTTCTTTACATGAATATTATATTTAATCAACAACTTCTCAAGTCAGAAATTTAATAATATAACTTGTATAATATTTAAATAGTTATAATTAAATTTTTAAAATGATCATTACTTTTAATTTAATCATCACTGTACAATTACACAGCCAGCTTACATTTATAATCTTGTTTCTTTAGAATATCCTCGACTTCCCATAAACTCCATCTCTATATACATATTCTTATAAAACACACACTTTAGTTCACTTTTTCCTTTTTTTTTTCCTTCCCATATTTTTTCTTTTAAATTGCATTTGCATACTAGTCCTACAATATAAAACAGATCTTTCAAATAATATCAAACTCTCTTTTTTTCTTAACTTTATATATATATATATATATATATATATATATATATATATATATTGATATTGAGAAAATTTTTAATTTATGAAAATTTTGATGTCGTTTAAAATTAGAGGTTTCTTTATAAAAAACTGAAAATATAAAAGTTTTTCATTTATTGAAATAGTAATTTACTAATAATTTCATTTCCATAAAAAATATCTATTTTGAGAACATAAAACACAAGAAAAGAAAAATGTTTCAAATTTGTTGTATTGATCTTTTTTGGCCCCTGTTTTCTGAGCATTCGGTTTAACTCTTGCTTGTGTCATACGGTAAAAAACACAGACACGGGTGAGTGATGATGATGATTGTCGAGATGCAAAACGCAACACACAGTTATTTAGTTGTTCGCGCCAGACGTACAGAGAAGAAGCGCCACGACCACCCGCACCCCGAGGACCAACAACCTGCGATCACGACAAATCTCACGGCGCCTTCACCACCATCTCCTCCGCCGCACTCCACGAAGGACCAGAGTTTCACTACGTGACGACCATCTTGTCCCGTACCACGGGGTCCCACAGCAACGCCACCACGCGTATACCCCACCTCCATTTTCAGTGGTTCTCTCCCACCCACCCTTTGGACCCTTCACTCTTTCACAGTCTGGAGCGCTACCCAACATCCCATTCCTTTGTCTCTTTCCTTGAAGACAACAAAGATTGCGTCTTTGAGCGGAAACACGGGCTGGGTCCGCGCTGCAACCGTAGATTGCTGTTCGATTTGGTGGACGAGTTGCTGTCGGAGATTCTGGTTAGGCCGAAGCGTTTCAGAGGGAGGCTGTTGGAGACGGTGTGGGAGAGGGTTCGGAGTTTGCCACGTGCGAAGTGCGAGGTTTTGGAGGACATTGATGGGTTGGTAGAGATGGAGGAGATGAGGGAAGAAGAGGAAGAAGAAGGGTTGGTGAAGGAGATAGAGAGGAACATAGTGGAGTGGTTGGTGCATGAAACGTTAACCGTTATGGTTGGCGGCGTGTATACATAAGGGACGGCGTCGTTTGGAAGGGAAAGTGTGGGGCCCACATGGGAAAGGATTCACGTGATGAATTAGAAGCCCGTTGCTGTGGCTACGGCATGGATCCCTCATCCGTGGAAGCCGTGGCGGTGGGTCCCATTGTGAAACCATGAAAACAGCGAGGGCCTCACACCTTTGTTCTGTAAAAAACTCATGATTTTCTTGCAGAGGTTTCCGTGTCCTTTGTTTTTTACTCCTTCTCTCTGTATCTCCTAGGTTGCTAATGTAAATTTTTAAAAAGTCAATGAATTTTGCTTTGGTTAAAGTACGAGGAAGCTGATTGACGTGATCAAATTATGTAAATCAACGGGTATTGATTTTCTGAAGGTTCTTTATTAGTTTTAATACGATTATAGTTAAATTTTAAGTATTTTATAAATTCAAATAACTTTGAACAAGTTTTTATTCACTTTTTTTTATTAAATATTCAATAATTTCAATTTATTTATTTTTTATTCTCTTTCTATTTTACTTCTCAAATGAACAAAGTGTGGAAATGCAGGAAGGCATCACAACTCTTGTCTCAAATTTCGAAGATATCAATTGCATATATATGTGGATATATCATAATCTTATAGAATAAAAATATAATAAACTCAACAAATAAATTTTAATAATACAGGGATGGTTAAACTAAATTCTTCTTGAATAACAAAAAACAATTCATTTAATCGGGCATCCTCCAATATGCATGTGCTGCTGATGTATGCAATCCTAATATATACTATTTCATAAATTAACATAAACAAAGTTGAATTCCCTTCGTTGGGAAGGATAAAAAAACATTCATAAATTTGTTCCATGTAACTTTTTCTAAGATATATGAAATTCTTTTGCAGTTGATAAAGAAATTAAGATTTTATACCCATCAAATATAAACTCAGAGGTGAAGAGTTTAAATAATAGTTTTCAAAAAAGAAAATTCCATACTGTCACATACCAATATTATATCTATCATTTTTCCTTCATATAAAAAAAGAATGTTGCAAAAAATATAATTTGTTTTATTTTCTAAAGATGGATTTCTCCATAGACAGCATAATATCTTTTTTACCTTGGATACAAAATGGATGGAATAATAGATTAGTGCACAAACACTGTTATCGTACCACAAAGAAGAAAAGGTAAGATTATAAAAAGGTTACCTTACCTTTTGAACAAGATATAAAGATGGCATATGCTCAGAGAATCATATTCTGTTTGGTTCTTACTTCCTGGAACTTTGAGATTGTAATCTAGCATGCACTAACGATTATTTTAAAAAGTAAATAAAAGGAATTTTTGCATGAAAACGTTCAGGAACTTCGATGCACGCAATTTTTTTCTTTCTTTTCTTGAAAACAAAAAGTTAAATGTTGAAAAAGGAAACCAACGCAATGTACTTTTTCTTTTTCTTTTCAAAGTTAATGAGCTTCCTTCCAAAAGAAAACGATCCTTTTCTTCAAACAAAAACTCGAGAAAATAGAGATACGTTTCTCTGACACATAGGAAAGAAAAGAAAAATAACATAAAACCAAGTAGGTAGAGTACAAAAGCAAGTAACAAAATTAGACAGATAAAATAATTAGAGTAATTATATACAAAAACTTACTGTTTCAGTAATACTTACAATTGTTTGTATGGTCTCTCTTTTCTCATTGCAACGTACGTGAAGATTGGTATCAAACTTTAAGTTAAAAGATGGTTAAATTCAAAAAGAGATTGTGAAGAAAAGATAGTATGTGTGGGAGGTGAAAGTAAAAGTATAATAAGAAAAAAAGCGGGAAATTCAAACGAGAAGTGATGAAATAGTTAATTAATATGTGACATGTGGTATTAACCATATATGTCTGAACGTAAATGGTGGGAACAGGAAAGGAGACTGAGAACTCTGTCCAATTTAATGTTCAGCTGTTGAGAGAGGCAACACATTGCTTCGCTTATAGATCTGTTTCTTCTGTCTCTCTCTCTCAACGCTTTCTAATTTAAGTTCTTCACTCTTTCATGCCCTCACATCATACTCCTACTTCTACTCTCTCTTGCATTTATGCATGCATTATCAATTATTAACATTCATCATCAACTCCACTTTCCTCTCATCATCAACCTTATTTCAACAATTATGAGTCATTGATTGGAAGCAAAGACTCAGATAGGAAAAGCTGTCACTACTTTAACACCAAAAAAGAAACCTAGTGCAATGGCCACACTTTTTGTTTAGGGCAATGCATTTCAACTATCAGTGCTAAACATTTTATCACACTGGCCCTGACAAGAAACAAATTAAAAAGAAAAGGGTTTCCGGTGTGCGGTGAAAGGAAAGTAAAGGGAATCTTTCTAAGTTTATCGATAACACAAATTGCAACACCACACATGCTAAATCTCATTTTCTTCTGTTTCAGTTATATGCTGCAACTTATAAATGTGTACGAAATGTTCATTTCGTTACCTAATTTAAGCAACCATACTTCAGGACATCACCACGTATTGTTTTGCAGTTGCCAAAGTATTCAAAGTTTCAGATAATGTATGATTAATAAAACTTACATTACGTTCTCCAACAATCATTATTGTTGAAGAGTTCGTTAGACCCAATAATATTGTTTAGGGATCACACAAATTCAAATAACAGTGATAAATTAATTACTAATGCTTATAATAATTTTTCCTTATTTATTGTGCACAAATATCACAGCCGCAGAAGCATATGCATATGACTCCTCGCCCCCTCTCACTGACAGTAATGTAAAAATGAAACAAAAATTACTTAAACACTTTTTCATGGAATAAGTTCGGAGACGTTTTCAAAAATTTACACAGAGATGTTGTAGAACGGTATTTTCAATTACTGTAACTGTTTTTTTATAGATTATGGAAAGAAGAGAGTTATTACACCGGTAAAGGTTGAAAGAGTAAAAACTAAAAACATGAAATGCGAAGGAAAAGGAGAGAAGGGTGCATTGAATTGTGGTGTATGAATGGAAGGTAATGATAAGATCATAAGATAGGTGAAATAAGTTGGAATTTGTAGAGAGTGAGTGTGTTTCTAGAAAAAGTGGTAGCATCATAAAATAAGTGATTGCAGAAGGACTGTGTTGTTGCAATTAGAGTATGATGGTTGCAGGTGCAGGTGCAGCCTGACACTGAGTCCCAATTCAGACGCAGACCATCTTAATAGCAACAAAGCAGAGTAGAAATTTTTGAGTTAATTTCTTCACAACTAAAAATTTGATGATATTAAAATTCAAGCCCTAGTCTAGTTCTTGTCCCACCACTTACTTGGTACTCCCTACAACTGCAGACCTATTTCTGCACGATTCCCGTCTCTTTATTCTTTTTTACTGTACACTTTCACATCGTCAAATTATAATGCTATGCTTGCTGCTTAACCATAAAAAACTTACCACATTCAATTTCAGCTTCGTGACAAACGCTATATCTAATTTTCCATTCGATAACGCACCTTCTTTACCTTCTATATACAAATATGGCATATAATAGAATGAATCTAGTGACGTTTGTTATTACTTCATGGTTTTAACGTTGGATCACTCATGATTGTCTTTTTTTTTCACTTTTCCTTTTAGGACAGAACAAAACAAAAATGCTTACTTTCTGAAATCGTCTTTTAACATGCAATAGAAAATATTGTAAGTAAATTAAGTTTGCATTGGAAAAACTGTGACATCAAGTTCCTTACCATTAACATGTAATCGCTCTCTCTGTGGTAGTTAACAAAATTATTATTATTAATTTTTAAATATAAAATTATAAAGTGTATAGAAATTATAAAATGCTTAATAAGAAAATTAAGGGTTTCTTCTATAATATACCTTATTATAAGGATATGAAGGAGTACAAAACTAATGTCACACGATTAGACATAGAGTTATAAGATAATTGGTATGTAACTATTTAAAAAAGTCATTGCTTTCATGTTTTATTTATATGACTAACAAGAATAAATATTAAGTATCAGCTCGCTTAAATATGGTTCCGTGTCTTTGATTTTACTCTTTTCACTATATAAATCCCATACACATATATATGAAGTGTATCAGACAAGAACTCCCAATTATTTTGACAAAAAAAAAAATGAATAATTATAACTACTAGGCGTTCAGGTTGTGCACTCGATCATAAATACCACATAATTTACTTTCTTTCCAATCAAAAAGATCATGTGAGATTTATATAAGATCAGTATGGCTCACCAACAGTCACAGAAATAATATAATTGGAGAAAGAAGATTACACTTCTAAGTTAATGGGTAAGAAGAACATAGGATGGAAGGATATGTACCTAGCATGGACATCTCACCCAAAAATGAATTTAGTGCAGTAATATCTTACGATAGTATAGTATTCTCAGGTTCTGCCATCTACATCGAAGCCAGCCCCAGTCCAGCCAGGAGTTGAAGATCTACCCTTGGCCACAACACCAATTCCCTTTCCTTTTGATTGCAAGTTGACTTTCTTCTTACTTCTTCCCTCGCCTTCATTATGTGGCTGCTGATTAGGTCCATTTCTCACCGTAGCTTTCTGACCATTACTTTGGTTGGAAACGCTCTCGGTTGATCCCTCATTTGACTCCTTTGCATTGAGGACAGAGGAACCCTGGGGTGTACTATCCTGAGAAGAAGCTGCCGATCTCCCATCCTAATATGTGCACGATTTTAACATTCAATGCTCTAGTATGAAGATGCATATGCAAAAGCATGTATTGTGCTCGCCACCGACAAAATGTAGCATCAACAACATGGTGTGAAAAAAAAAAACATTTCCGTAGAGAAGTCAGAAAAAAAAAAGCAGGTTTCCATTCTCAGCACACGTTCACATTCTCAAGAAATTTCAATTCCAAATGGCATATTATCAGTTTCCAAGGGGCTCCTTGTTGATGAAGTTTAGGAGGACATATAGTTAGGAGTTCTGAAAATAGTTTATTGATTAAGGACACTATGCAGCATACACCCCAAAATTAGGTTCATAACTTAGAGGCCACCACTATATAATTAATAATGATGAATACAGTGATAAAATACTTACATGAAGATTAGTTGATGCACGACTTGGATTCAAAGCTTCCAATCTTCTTTTTAATTCCTCCAGCCGAGCAAACTGAGAGTTACTGCTTTCTTGAACCTGTATAAAATTGTCACAGTCAAACAACCAGCTAAACAGGGGCATATTATGTCTTCATTTTACACTAATTACCAGATTACTCAAGTCTTCACAGAGCTTTTGTTTCATTGCTTCCTCATCTCTTACTACTTGTGAGGCAGATTCCCACGCCTACAGCACAAACAATTAAGATGTCAACTATATTTGCGAAGGTACTTAGCATACAAATTGATTTTGTAGATCAAAGTATTCAGATCATCTACACTCATCCATATCCATATAAATAACCTTTTAGACGGTATTTACTTTAGTGCGCCAATTTGTTAATTTAATCATTAGACTGAACTAAGAGCAAAAGAAAAAGTAACAAGAACAACAATCAATTCCTCTGTTATTAACACAAATAATGGTTCAAACATCAGAGATCTCATAAGATAAATTCTTCCTATTTCATTGGGCATAAATAGAAAGAGGGAAACTACTTATGTAAAACGAACTATAAATTATGTCATTTACTATGATAAATGAGTTTTTTTTCTATCACAAATTTATTTGCATTTTCTGGATAAAGTGCTTAAATAATGTTATCTGCAATTTATGTGATTAATACTGAGTAAGAAACTAATGTATCTCTAATGCACTGATTGATTTAACTTTTAACCCTGGAAGCTTATTCAGTTGTACAATATGGACAATACAAAATCATCACAACTAACTATTTATTAACATATATATCCTTGTCATCTATTTATTAACTAATAGTGAACTTGAGATCAGAAATTGTACAGAAAGCTGATACTGGTACTGGCATGATGCAGTACATAACATCAATATCACAAATAATTTGATATTATGAAAATTGCAGGAGAAAAATAACGATCAGTAAAGTAACAGAGTAACAGACCTTCCGTGCCTGCTCTTCCTTTAGCTTGGCCAGACGGATTCTTTCTGTTGACGTCTCAATTTTCTTTCTCAAATGTTCAAGTGCTTAAAGTATGCATCATGTACAAAAAAATAAAGCAAGGTCATTTCACCATAATAATCAGGGAATAACAACCTTTTTAAATTGGTTCCAGAAAGGCCAACAATAATTTGTAGAAACCTGCTTTTTTCGGACCAGCTGTAAGTTTCATCTCCAGTGAAAGATTTGCAAGCTCACGCTCCACATCACGAATTTTAGAATAGTTTTCTTGAATGTATCTGAAAATAATAATAACAATAACAACAACAAGAGGAGGTAAAGATGATTTGAGTCCAGTTACTTGTTTGCCTACATAGAGTACGCAATCAAAACTGATAATAAATAAAGTCCTTTTCAATCTTTAAAGTTAACCATCAATCATACCATGCAGTAAAGTTGAAAAGGGATCAAATTACCCAAGATCCTGTTTTTATCAATACTACAAGACGCAATTTTATTTTCCAATTAATCACATTTCGCAAGATTAATTGCTAAAATCCCAAATGTCTTGCATGTCCAAACTAGGTATTAGTTCCTCAATAGAGAAGTTAACAATGATTCTGTTCCTCGATCTCAACCTATCGATTGGCTTTAAACACAAAACACAGGTCTTACTTCATTATCTATATATATTTTACACTAAATTACAAGTTCAGAACAGTGAAAACACAGAACAAAACTATTCAAACTCCATATATGTTTCCTGCCACCACCATCCTTGTGGTACATCATAAAAATGAATTAAGAGCGGTTTATTTCAGGTGAGAAAAGTATATACAAGCCACGAAAAGGGTGGAGAACTGGAAAACAAGAAAAACAAAATAAAAAATCGAAAAATGAGGTAATAAGACGCCCTTGAGACAATCAATTATATCCCTAATATTTTACCAATATTTATATTTTCTTTATTAGTAGAATACTAATAAATAATTAAAATTGATATTAAAACAATAAATGAAAAAAACTATTAATAATGTTGGCGATCTCATATCAAAGATAAGGTCAAATTATAAATATATGTATAGATGAATGTAATCTCGTCCTAAATATAAATTTTATAAGATTAAGTTAAGCTTAAAGTATATTTTGTAAGATAGTATCATACTCTATTTTAGTGAAGTTTGGTAGACTTGTCAAGTCACTTGCTATTAAACCAACCACAAATATCTAGTTTCACACTCTAAATGTCTCATATGCAATTGGAAATCTCACATCAACAAATATAAAGTCAACATTTAGTATATAAGTGAAATCAAACCTTACCATACAAACTGGTTTTGTGAAATTGAGTTAGACTTAAAATCTTTTCTAATCATAGCATCAAAGTTTATTTCTAACCATAGCATTAAAGTTTATTCTAGCAAAATTTGTTCATGTCACCCATTATTAAACCACTCACAAATATTTAACCCTACATTAGAGATGTTTGGTCCTCGACAAGAAGTGTAACATCAACTATAGATAAAGCTAAATTATCGTACATAAATAGGTATAAATCTCACTTTACAAGCAAAATTTGTAGGGTTTAATTAGAGTTAAATTCCACTTTCTTACAAAATAACAAATAGATATATCTCATTTTCCATTTATTTACACTCATTTCTCATCTAATCCAACCACAGCATCCCAATGAATTTCATTCACCTTAACATTCCAACCAATATTTCACGGCAAAAACCATCGGCTTTAATTCCTTCTGCTAGCAACATATTACCTGCTCTTCAAGGTTTACGAAACCATATTTCACATAAAATGTTATTAGACTATTGCTTCATCAACCCATCTGAATCCCTCACAATACAACCACTGACCTAAAACCATTCGCTCAGGGATCCCAGTAAAAAACATTCTAGTCATCTCCTAGCTTATAGCTAAGTAGATATCAAAATAAAGTCTACATCTTCCACAGCCATTGGCTACTTGATATTGCACGGAGAGTCACAGGATTACACAAATTTATTCTAAAATCTCAATTTCTACCAAAAGTCTTCATAAGCACATAAAAATAGCACACACAAAAACCCATGTCAAGTAATTCGATTTCCACAAATCCAAACAATGTTGTAAGTGCAAAGACATAATAAGAGTTCAAAAAGGAGAACAAATTAATTATCAGATCCCAGTAAAGAGAAATAGGGAGAGAGGTTACTTCTGCAATTGAAGCTGTTCTGCTTCGATGATCTGCAACAACAGGAAGAAAAACAATGAAAAATCAATCCAGCAATGACAAAGCGAAACAAAAATGGCGATGGAGAAAACCTTCTCCGTGTAGCTGATGACAGGGGCTTCTTTAGCGAGACCGTCAGGTCCGATCTCAGGGAGAAGTGAAGGGTTTGAAGTCATTTTGGAATCCAATCACTCGCATTCCACAAATCCGTCGTGTGCCGCCGTCTTCAGGTATGTGATTTCCAAGCAGCGGCTTCAGCCCGGTTGGACCGTATCCAACGACGTCCGGTTCGAGAGAAAAGCGGTTTGAAGAACCGGAAGCGGAGATGGCTTGTGTAACGCGCTGTTACAGATTCAGTTGGCGTGGATGGATGATTAAATCTCATGCACGTGCATAGCACGTTAACCAGAGTCGCCACAGCTATTTATTATAACACTATCTTATTTTAATTACTAAATTAAAATTTAAAATTTACATTAGTTTTGACTGACGAACACACAGCACGTTTTAATTAGCGAACACAGACGTTGTCATTCGTATCTTTAATTTTTATAAAAATTTAAGTTAAAATCAATAAAAGATATATAAATAAAATTTAAAATAATTAATTGATGTTAATTAAAAGAATAAGATATATGAAAATTTTAAAATAATTGTTAAAGATAAAAAAAAAATTAAAATAACAAGTAAGAAGAATTTTTTAAAATAAAGGTTAAAGATAAATTATTTATAAAATAATTTATTTTTAAAATAATAATTAAAAATAAAAATATAAAATATGGATAAAAAAATATATCTTTATGTATTATTATAGATTAAAAAAAATATAAAACATAAATTATTTTTCTGCCAGTCATATTTGTTATATTAAACATATGGCGAAAGTAGGATAACCAAACTTTAAAAAGAAAATGGCACTGAAAAGTTAAAAAATTAAAAAAGAAAGTAATTTATTTAAATAAGTTAAATACAAGATTGCTTAATAATTATCATTTGGTATACTTGAAAAAAAGAGAGCGTGTACATCTTTAGGGATAATTCCAATCTCATAGATATAAGTTAATAGTTAATCCATCAACATATTCCATAATAGAAAACCCATCAAATATTCATCTCCAAATACTGAGCTGATAATTATTCTTATTGTCAGGTTGATTTTTTTTTCTTTTAATTTGATAATGATTTTAAGGTTTTATTTTGATAAAAGTATTTTTTTTTATATAATAATTGTGTTCATTTATAAGTTTTGAGCTGATAATTAATTTATTAATAAAAAAATATCCAAAAAACTGCTTTATACGTATGAAATAATATAAAAGTTGGTATATTGTTGTATAATTATAATTTTAAATTTCTAAAGTTTTGAAATTTGTATCAAAAATTTTCGTATTGTTATTTTCATTTTATTTAAATATATTAATATAATGAATATTAATTGAATATTTTATATTTTTAAAAATGTGTTCATAATTTATTCGATAGATATTTTAGGTAGTTAGGATTCTTTTACTTTTGGTAGAATTCATCTTTTACGACACTTATCAAAATAAATGAATGATTTCTTATAAATAGAGAAGTCAAAATGGATTTCAATTTGTGAGTCTGGTTCACTACGGGTTCGAGTTGGGTTGGGTTGAGAAAAATTTAACTTTTTCACTTTAAAAGTGGGTTGAACTCAACCCGACTCACTTAACCTACCAATATTTTTTTTAATTTTTTATTTTTTTAATAATTATTTACTAGAATGCTAGAATGTTGCTTAATTATATTTGAATAGTTTGAATGTTTAATTAATTTGATTGTCAAGTTATATATGTTGATACTTTAATCTTTAACTATAATCTTTATAATAAATTACTCAAGTAACTGTCTTATAAACATTTTTTTCTAAATTAGCATGAAAACAATGTATAGTTTTTTTATTTATATTTTATTGAATAGCATGACAGAAAAGTTGTAATATTAGTCATGCTTTCTTAGACTATATGAATACTCTCTTGCAAATAATTATTCATATATTGGACGTGAGCATGATCAAGGTTCTTGATTTTAATATGATTGTCATCTCATGAGTTACTTAAAAATTTATTTAAATATTTGAATACTAAAAAATAAATAAATAAATAATTTTTTAGGTGGGTTGATGAGTCAATCCACTTAACCCACCAACCCGTTGTGGGTTGAGTCGGGTTATAAAATTTCTGGCTTACCATAAAGTGAGTTAGGTTGGATTCACTCATTTTCAACCCGACTCGTGGTGAGCCGACCTGTGTGAGCCGGGTTGAGTGACTTTAACATGTCTACTTGTAAAATATTGTATACTATTTGAGAAAATGCAATGCATTTATTAATCTCTATTAATCTCAGAATGGTAAGAGGGTATTGCTTGGGTTAGACTCCATACAACATCTCAATGAGAAAATCAAGATGATTCAAAGATTAAAAAAATTCTAGGTAGACGTAAATGAAGAATGATTTAGAATCTGTAGTTAAAAGCTGGTTAACGGTAGAGATTAATTTAAATTTTAATTTACAAATTAATTATAATTTTTTATTAATAATAAAAATTATTGTAAATATTAATAATGTTTAGTTTATAAAATTATGTTTAATAATATAATATAATGACTAATTATTTGTTATTTTTAAATTTGATTGCTTTTTAATAATTCTTTTTTTTGTAGTGTATGTATAATTTATATGATTGTTGTTTGTTGGTATTTAAATGAACTTCAGTGCCGTGGTTTGTTAAATAAGATGTATTCTTTTATATACAATCAGAATACTGATAATCTTTTTCAATAGTTTACCTTTGTATTGTTGTGTTGTAACTTATTATAAGTGTACTATGTGCATGAGCATCTAGAAGATATTGTAGTTTTAATTATGACTCTTAATATGCAAAAGTTCATAGTTATACATATACTTTTTTATTATTTATCACGATATATATTTTTTGCTATAGAAGTAAAAATTTTAAAATATAAATCAAGTAAATTTTTTAATATTGTAACCATCTAGAAATGGTCGACAGTAAATGTGATATTTAAAAATAGAGTTTGATTATTTTATTAATAAAAATTTAAGTTTATAATAAAAAGTAAAAATAAATCAATAAATCAAGTTTCATTTTATAAAGATAATTATCTTTCTAATTTATTTTATTTTAAATTCTCTATAAGATTATGAGAGATTTGTTCGTCATAAAATAGAAAAAATAATTATATCTGATTAAAATCTAAATTTATCCTTTACTCTTTTCTTAAATCATTTTATAAATATGTTTGCATGGGAGAGGAAAAGTGTTTGCATGAGACTCTTTTGAGATTAAGATGAATCTCTCTTTATTTCTTATTGTTAGAATGTGTACAAATAATCTGTTTTTTTATTTTTTATTTTTTTAAGGTAGAGTATCATGTGTGATAGAGTCTATGAAGCTTAGTCGAGATAAAAACTTAAAAATCTAAGTAAGAAAAGTTAGTTAATTTATAGCTTTTTTTATTTAATAATCTAATAGTAGTGAAAATATGATCACTATTGTGCTCTGAGTAATGTAATTTTGATGAGTAGAGTGGTATAATTGAATTGTTGAATATTGAGTATTTAAATTAAAACGAAATCTTTGATGATTGTATGACATTGTAATTTGTTAATTGATTTGGATATATAATTTTGGTCAAATTGTTTTAAGGTGTTTTTGTACTAAATTAATTGGAGAAAAAAAGAGTGTAGAGTTGCCTAAATAGTCTAAAGAGATTATTTGATATATTTGTAGAGTTTGGGAAAATATGCACACTTGTAGTGCAAGTCGGCCAGTCGGTAGTGTTTTTTGAGACTATAGAAAGCTTAAGTGGCTTTATTCGCTAAGTGAATTTTTAAGAAAAAGTCCCAAAGGTCTTGCACACTAGGCAAGTGAACTACTCATGACGGAAATATTTTTTGAAATTCCAATAAGCTTAAGATGGTTGGATTGTTGGACAAGTTTTGTTCTCGTTGGACGAATATTATATGTTTTGTTTCTTATATTTGCTCACTTGACAACTCATTTCTTTCATTGAGCAAAAATTATTTGTTAAAATCCAAGAGAACTAAAAAAGGGAGACCGTTGTTGAGTGAGCTATTTTGTCTCTTGGGTGAGCATAATTGTAAGCAGTGACGGATTTTGACCAACATTGTTAGAGGAATTAAAATAATACATCCAAAGAATTACATTTCATTATTATCACTAACACAATAAAAATGAATACATAACTTAGTATAATGATAACTAAAAAAGAAATCACAAATATCTAAAAGATTGCCCTTTGTTCCTTCAGATCCCTGAACTCATCAATAATTGAATCAGAACTAAAATTTTCAGCTATTTCTTTTTCAATTTAAAACATGAATCTATTCTTTTACTCTTCATCAATATACCTATTTTAGAAAAATAATACTAAATAATGATTTATCATAATCTAATAAAAAATTGAGAAACATAAATACCAAAAGAAAATTCGATGATAATCAAACTACACTTAAAATTCAATTATAAAAAACACACACTACAATCATTTTTTCTTCTATGTTCATAAAATAAAAAATTAATATAAAAGAGACTCATTAATAAATTATTAAACTAATATTTCACTATCAAGTGAGACAAAAAAGAATTACCTTCTTTATTTATTCAAGGATGAAAGAGAATAGTTGAGAAATGAGAGCAAAAATAATTGATCTTTTTCTCTTCAGAAACAAAAGAAGACATGTAAGAATGGAATATGAGAACAATTTGTAAGAAACTCAAGGTATAGACATATAAAAAAGGCTCATTAAATAAATTATTGAACTAATATTTCACTATCAAGTGAGACGAAAGAATTACCTTCTTCTTTTCTTCCTCGAGGATGGAAGAGAATAAAAAAGAAATAAGAGAAAAAATAATAGATCTTTTTCTTTTCATAAACAAAAGAAAACAAATGAGAATGAAATATGAGAACAATTTATAAAAAATATAACCTATAATGAAAACAAATAATAAAAAATATTTTGATAAATCTTTCTAATTTTTATTCTTTATTATATTTAATTTTATATTTTATTAGTATTAATTATTATATTTATAAAAGAAATAAAATATTTTATTTAATATTTATAACAAAATAAAATTAAAATACCTAATATCTATAATAAAAAAAATCAAAATATCTATCATAAAAAAATTTCAAAATTTTGGGGGGTCATGCCCCTGCCACCATAATAATCTGCCGTTAGCTGCAAGAGTGGCTTGCCAGGCTAGAAAGTATAAATGGCCGAGAAGAATCTCGATATTTTACAAAAATCTATTATGATTATTTTTTATCTACTAAAACCTAAGTGTTTACAAAAATCTATTATGATTACTTTTTATCTACTAGAACCTAAGTGTTTACAAAAATCTATTATGATTATTTTTTATCTACTAGAACCTAAGTGTTTACTAATGATGCGTGTTGTGCGTTTTATCAAAAATCTAATGTTGAACGTTATTTGATATGTACATGTGATTGATATGAATGTTAAAATATGTATTGAATGGAAATTCCGAAAATAACATTATCTTGACTCTACTACTATTAAGATCATATGAATGTTAAAGTTAACGAACATTCCTATGTTTTGGAAGTGCAGTATGATAAATGATTGTCTCACATTTCGATTTCTTTTTTCGAAAGAACGTAATATTTAAAAAGTAATAGAAAGAAGAATACCGTTATACATATGGAAAAAAGAAATCTAAAAAATGTTGAAAAGTTAGCAATTAAAAACGACCGAGCGTATTATTTGCCCCAAACTTTGGCTTGTTTTAGACTAGTTCGTACAACTTAATATTGTTGGTGGATTGAGTAGTTAACCATTATTTTTTGCCATATTAATATTGTTGACGTATCAAATTCACCAAATTTTCGGTTTAAGGGAACACTAATTACTCAATCCACCAACGAACACAGGTTAGCTGAGAATCTTAAGTCATAAACGTTATAACTTAGAAAAGAGAAGGAACTCTACATTCAAGTCCAGATATGTTCAGAAAAACAAAAATATAAGGACATTTTTACCTTGGAATTCATTTCAACCCAAACGTTAATTTGTGTGCTGCTCAACAACTGCTATAAGACAAAACTAGAGATTGAATTTATTATTATTATTATATATAAGGAAAATACAGGGCACAAAAGAAGGAGAATACAATACATGAAGCTTAGTAAGAACTAAGCTATAGCTTAACATTTGATGAGAAAAGAAAGATGTTATGTTTCAGCGAATTGCAGAACAGCTTCTTTTGTGGGTAGTGCAGGAATTGCCCCTCTCCCTGTTACTGTGATGGCACCACATACATTCGCAAAATACAGAGCTTTTCGGAGACGTTCCTCATTCTGCCACAAAAATTTTAACGTTCAAGTTAATGCCTAAAACTAACTGTTAGAGTTTCTTTTTCTTTGATATTATACAGAATTCACTTCAAGAGTACTATCCCATTAAATAGTACTGAATACCAGGAAAGAGACAGGGAAACAAGATTAATAAAAGACCAACAAAACTAAGATTAGAAGCATATGTTCTGCTTTTATCTTTTAGGAGAAATTATCAAGTGGTTTTACATAAATATTGGGCAAGACTATGTACAAGTGGTATTTCATGGACCCCTATGCATCAAGATTCAAGATGAGTGTGTAAGAAAATTCTGAATTACCTGGAAAATACTTTGGTCAGAAGCTAAGTTATACATAATACCACTAACAAATGCATCACCAGCACCAGTTGTGTCAACAGCATTAACTTTGACACCTGCAACCCTGCCCTTCAATTCCTGCACAATACATTCTTAATAAGTCACAGTCATCAATTCAGCCCACTCATTCGAGTCACAAATGTTAATACAACAAGCAACGCAGACACACCAGCACAGACCAAACTTAAACTAATCAATTATAGTACACTACCAATTAAAGGAACTGTAATTAAATTACCTGGGTGTAATATCTACAACCTCCTGACCCTTCAGTAACGATTAAAAGCTTAAGATTAGGGTGAAAAAGCTTCTTTAACACAACATCATCATCGTAAGGATCATCACCACAAGTCAAAAATGTTATCTCGTCCTCACTTATCTGCACAAAAATATAAATAGCACACCCGGTTTACTTAGTGGAAAAATGACAGAATGCTTATTTTCAGAAATCTTCCAGCCACATACAATATACCTTTATGACATCGGCTTGATCCCATATACTCTTTATGCCATTCCGAGCAGCCTCAGCAGAGGGCCATAGTGCCAATCTCAAATTTGGATCATATGAGAGAATGCAACCAGAGTCTTTAGCAATTTTCATAGCAGCAAGATGAGCTGACTTGCATGGTTCGTGAATCAAGCTGATGGAACCATAATGGAATATTTTAGCCTGCGATCAATATCATGAGTATCTGAACCTTCTTAGACCACATTTCACAAGTACAAACAGAAATTCAAAAAAAATAAAAAAGAAACACCTTCTTTATGAGATCGGTAGCAAGCTCTGACTCTTGAAGAAGCATATCAGCACTAGGATTTCGGAAAAACAAAAACTCACGCTCGCCATCAGCTCTAAGTGTAACAAAAGCTAAAGCAGTTCTTGCATTAGGGTCAAACTTTATGCCAGATGTGTCAACATTGTTCTGCTTTAAAATATCAACCAACATATACCCAAATTCATCTGCTCCAACCTAAAATGTAGATGACAAAGAATTAAACTATCATTTTCCCATCAAATAGATCAAGCAAACAACATTCTATCTATCTCTCTGATACTTTCTTTTGAGGGGTGGGAGGGTTTGAGGAGATGTCCTGAAACAGTCTTATTCAAATAAATGTAATTAACTTCAAACAGTATAACACATGACATGGATAGAAAAATACACCTTGCCTACAAAAGCAGATGAACCACCAAGCCTAGCGATGCCAACAGCCACATTGGCAGGTGCACCACCAGCAGCTTTCTGGAAAGCAGGTGCTTCAGCTAGTGACACTCCACCCACTGTTGGCACAAAATCTATTAACATTTCACCAAAGCAAACAACGAGTCCACCGTTTCCCTTACCGTTTTCATTTGTGAGATCGTTTGATTTACCTGCACAAATGGAGCAGCTGAGGTACCAACGTGAAGTGTAAGCAATGCAAGATACAGACACTCTATACTTTAAAAGGAGAAAGATTTATAATCGTAATAGGATGACTTCTATTAGTGTATTTGTATGCGGAATACCATAAACTTCCTTATGCTAATACCAAGAGAGAGAAGAATCATTTCACATGTGTAACATGACGTCCTAAATCGATAAATCGATATTATGCTTCTGCTCTCTGTTTCCTTGGAGCCAAAATCCATAACAACAAAAGTGTAAGTATTTTGAATTCAAATATTGCTCGGAAATAAACCAACAATAAACCTCCAAAGAATTGGCCACGAGCCAAGGCATCTTGTGAGCTAGCTCTAACTCAATTTGGTAAGAACTCAGAGTAAAAATTTTGAGACGTCTGTTAGATGAGCTGAGCTTGATGATTCACAAATTCAATTCAATGAATTAGCTTAGTACATGGTAAATTTTGTAAGAATAATAGTAGTAGTGATTTGATTAAATATACATTATTACTTGAATTTATTGTTAATAGTACCTAACACAAATATATGTAAAAGATTATTCATTGAATTACAAATTTGAAACAAACTAGTTGAGTATGAAGCTCTTCAAATTTTCATTGAATTATGCTCCCCAATAGGCCCAGTCTATATCAAAGACAGATCCCAGAGACACACAGAGGCCAAAAAAATGCAAATATAAATAACCACCCAAACAATAAAATCTTCACATCAACCACCGCATAGAAACTACGGAACGGCCTGATGTGTTACCTTATCAGCCTTTAAAATAAAGAATCCATATGCCAGATTTTATTTCTCTTCATGCAATAACGTAAATCACACCTTGTACATTAACAAGAAAATATAGTAACACATGCACACCAACGGAAAAGCAAAAGAAAAAAGATCTCGAATCCGATTCAGTAAACAAATCCAATAAAAAAAACGGGAACCCGTCGCCAGAAAAACATCAAAGATGCCATCTTTAACTCAAAAACGCAGTTTCAACGCACACAACAAACAACGCCCTCGGCTGAACAACGATAACAGGTAATGAAAAGTTAAAACAGAACATCCCATAAAAGAAAAGACAAGAAAAGAAAATGCGTGAGAGAGGAAAGACTAGAAACCTGAGGAGGTAACGTTGGCCATCAAGGAGATGGAACAATTGGAAACCAAGAATCAGAGTATTGGAAATGCAGAAGAGAATGTGTTTTGGAGAAACTCAATAGCTTATACAGATAGAGAAGAGAAGCGACTGAATGCAATGAAGAGGGAAATTGGTTGGATTTATAAAAGCATGGAGATTTGTATTGTTCTGATTAAAAGAAAAGTTAAATGTTACAGTGTGATTCCTGACAACGTGGAATACGACCACGATAAACAATTTTTTTTTTTAAGAAACAATTTAAAATAAATCCTTTTAATTTCTTAAATAAAAAGTACATATTTACATTTAATGCTCAAAATTATAAAAATACAATATACTTAGTTAGATGACTAATGACATGGCTCTTACAAATGTATACATGTCCAATGATAAAAGTGTCATAAATTTTCATCACTTTCATTACATAATAACAATGTTATTTTGGAATTAAGAAGGTAACAACTCTCCCTATATTTTCTTCCTTGATTATTATCAATATTTTTGGAATTTATTATTTAAAAATTAAATTAATTAATTTTTTTAATTATTTGATTTATAATCTTGAAATAAAAATTTATTAAAGTTTTTATATTTAAAGTTTGCAAATACTAATTTATTAAATTACAATGATTTGATTATTTAATTTATGAATACTAATTTTACCAATTATTTCATTAATAAATAATGTAATAATTAAATTTTTATAAGTTCATATCCTCAACCATGTCCGCGTGTTCAAAAGGATTTTAATTTCTTATAGTTAAATAAAAAAAATCACAAATTCACTCCAAATTTTAGAAATAAAAAACAATTAAATATAAAAATTACTACAACAGCCATTCTTTATTTTACTAACATATGCTTAGTTTTCTTGCAACGTTAACAAAAGTCATTCAAAATATTTTTAAAATAATTATTAAAATTAATAAGTTTGTAATATACACATTAATTAAAATTCTACATTGGAAATAAATACTTATTTATTATCATTATTATTATAACTTTAATGATGACATTAATAGAAATGGTTTAATTAAATAAAGATGTTATCTTCAAAGTTTTCATTTCTTTCAGAAATTTCAATTGGATCTTTTAGATTTTAAGTAGTTTCAATTATATCTTATTTTTAAAAATTTGTTCTTGGTTATTTACGTTGGGACATTATGAGTCAACTGTGTGATACATGTCAACTCGTGATTTATTTTTATTATTTTTTTAACTTATTTTTTCTCTTAAAAAAATAATTGACACATGTCAAATTAAGGTTTTGTCACGTGTCAATTTGTGGTTCTTGAAAAAAACATCAAACCTGATCATGAAAGATTTCAACTATTCATAAAATATTACAATGCAATCCCAACAGAATCTACACATAAGATCTACACTAAGAGCATCTCCCTTGTGTCTCACATACACTATTTTATTTTATCCAACTACAATATTTTTAGTCTCCACTCAATGATTCTAAGGTCTTTATTTATAGAAATTTTTGGGCGATGTTCGGCCAAACTTTTGGTGACGCTCAATCATGCACTGTCTTAAGTGCTAAACACATTCTGTTGTGGCTCAATCATGCACCGCCTTAAGTGTTGAGCATATTTTCCCGTGGCTCAGTCATGCACCGCCTTAAGTGTTGAGCACATGCACATCTCTCGTGGCTCCGTCATGCAAGGCCTAAAGGCTAAGCACACCATTTTGTTGTGACTTAGCTCCAAAAGTCATATTTTGGGTCATTTCTTAACCATTTTACTGGAGCTCAACCGTGAATTTTGGGGTTCAGCGCATCCAGTCCAATTTTTTTTTTAATATTTACATGATTTAATATATAATTTTAAATGTATTTTTAAAAATTAAATATTTTTAATATATTTTATGTATTTGATATTCTAGAAATCTTTTACACATCTATATCTATATATAAGGAAAAGTTTTTTTTTTCACTCCTATTTTTGAATTTTACCTTTTTAATATTTTTTAAATAAAATTAATTATTTCATTAATATTATCTTTTAAGTGATCATTTGCTTAATTTAACTATTTTTTTATTTGATTATTTTTTTAAACTTATTCATTATAAATGAAAATTAATTATAGTAAAATTATACCAAAGGGTAATTGAACCAAAATTTTGGCACCCCAGAATATTGGCCGAAGATATGTCACTGATCACATTATTTTTAATACTTCAAGAAATTGTTGCAAAAGCATAAAAAAATCATCAATTTCTTAATTTTCTTCTTTTTAGTACATCATTTTGTAAGTATAAGCTAAAACGAGTTATTTACTTACAAAATATAACCAATTAAAGCATGATAAGTGTCAAATTTATATGAAAATTTTACATATTCTAGACACTTATCAATACGGTATTCGGTGGCAAAACTTAAACAAAAAATTAAAGGGTGCCAAATTATTATTTTTTAAATTCATTATATATATAACTTTATAGAGTTTTTTTTCATTGTCTTTAATTTTTTGGTTCTCATACAATTTCTCAATTTTAATTGACATAGATTAATTTTTTCCATATTTGTCACAAACATTTCTTTTGAAACAAATATTCTTTCACTCTTTATCATAATTTTTCTAATATAAATTTATCACATCTAAGCTATTTATAGAAAAGTAAGTTTATCACCATCCAATAGTAAACAAGTTTATCATATACAAAAGAAAACATATTGCTCAAAAAAACCGTAAAAAATGAACTTATTCAGAAGTATAAATTAACTGGTTTAAAATATTTTTTAACTCTTTAATTTCACAATGGTGAAATTTTATTTAAAAAAGATAGAGAGACCGAGGATTAAAATCGAGATAGAAAATAAAATTGTTGTGACAAAGAGATAGAAATACCAAAGAGAAAAATAAAATAAATGCCTATGGATAAGATTTAAAAAAACTGAAAA
This sequence comes from Vigna unguiculata, assembly GCF_037176805.1. Classification (NCBI taxonomy): domain Eukaryota; kingdom Viridiplantae; phylum Streptophyta; class Magnoliopsida; order Fabales; family Fabaceae; genus Vigna; species Vigna unguiculata. The sequence continues at coordinate 42,798,581 of NC_140798.1, forward strand.
AATTAATATAAATAATATTTAAATATAATTCTAATATATATATATATATATATATGAAAAATTAAATAAACAAATTTTGGGTGTAGAAGGTCGTTAGTGCCCCACTCTCTTTAAAGATGTAATTTGACAATAAAATAATAGTTCTTTTTTAAACCTGAAGAAACTTAAAAAAAGAAGTTATACAAAGATAAAATGTTTTATTAATAGGCTTTCTATCCTTTGTTTATTTAAAATGTATATTCAAATGAAATCACGTCATACAACTTTTTAAAAATACCAAAACCAAAATAATTAAATAACTATTTTCTCTTAGAATAAAAATATTGTTTTACAAAAATATTATCAGTAATGTCAATCTAAAGAGATTTTTTTAAATATAAAATTTGAAATAATCAGTAATACTAAATTTTAAATCAAATTACTTTTTTCTCTACTTATTTATAAAGTCATATGATATCAAGTTTTCATATAAGTTCCATCTAAATTAAGATATACAATGTTTTCAAAATTACATATGTGAAATAATAATAAATTATTTGCAGGATAATATATCGAACTTTTAATAAAGCTTTCACTTTCAGATTTTATGAATGTCGTTCTGCCTAGATAAAATTTGAAAATATTACCATTCTATTATATTTTTTCTCGTTGTTTATTTAAAGTAAAATAGTTTAATGTACAATATATAATCTATATACTTGAAAGATGAAACAGTAAATTTTGTAAAGAGAAAAGGGTGCTCGAACTCAATTTGTATTGTTTATCCAAATACTTCTTCATAAAATTATGAAATCATGTTTATATTATATGCCTATGACTCGAGGAAGATTGCATACTGATTTGTACTAAAATATTAAACTATAAGAAAGAGATTCATTTTACTATTTAATATATATATATTGTTTATATTGTTAGGATAAGTGAATAAACTACGGTTATGCAAATCTCAATCACTCAATTAAGGCCTAACATTCTCTGCGTAAAGCTTGCCAACAATTCAGAAGAATATTTAGAAGGGACAGGAATCGATGAAAATCAATCAATTAATTAATAGTATATAAGAGATTAAAGTATACTCGTATAATTTATATTACATGTTAGATTCTCACTAATTTTATATAAAAATTAATTTTTTATATATACAAACAATGGGTCAATCCTCCTATTTAAAAACAATACAAGCTAATGTAAAATTAATATATATATATATATATATATATATACCAGCGTAAACACATGCACTATATGCATTTTTTAAACTAAAATGTTATTAAGTTAATATATAAATTAAAATTATATTTATTAAAAATAAAGTGAAGTATATCAGAATAGATGAAAAAATAACCATTGATAAATAAAGAAGAAGAGAAGAAGCAGAGATAACCAATTTTATAAAAAACATGTAAAAGTAATGGTCAATTTTTAAAAATTTAATAAATTATTATATTTAAAGGGTAAACTTGGTATTTTGAAATATGAAAAAAAAAAGAAAAATCCCTTTATATATTGTTTTATATATATATATATATATATATATATATATATATATATATATATATATTTTCAGAGAGTTGTTTGTCGGTATAGGAAATGAAAAATATTTTTTAATTTGAATAAAAGTTTAAAAAGAAAGTTTTTTTCATGAAGTTAATAAATATAATATGATCAGATAGTTTTTTAAGTAGTTAGATTTTTATCTGAGAAAAAACAAAATTTATATCTTAAGGAGGATAGTTTCAAAATATCTTTTTAATAAAAGTAACCTAACTATACTGCTGATAAGGTTTTGGTGATCAGGGAATAAAAATTCTCTCTCTCTCTCTCTCTCTATATATATATATATATATATATATATATTTTTTTTTTTTTTTTAAATTAATGTACTTTTTAAAACATTTTTTCATTAATGTGACTCATTATGTGAGGAACCAAACAAAATAACAACATACTTTTATTTTTTTTATGAGTATAAATTTATTAATAATGGTAAAATATTACTGTGTTTCACTTTTTATATAATAATTTTAACTTGTAACTTTAAAAGTTTCAATAATTTTTAATTAATAGCCGTGTGAGAAGACTTCTCTTAGATATAATTGACTATTTTATAAGTCTTCTAATATCATTGATAATGTCGTATTATAATTATCACACAGTGGCAAACTTTTTTAATTTCATTATTTTAAATATAAATGAAATTTTAACAAAATTATTTAATTAATATGTCTATTATTTTATACATCAATTTATCATTCGAAGAAATATATTAAATATTTTGTAAACTTTTTAACCAAGTTAAATTATATGAAAATAAATAAATAACTGTTTAGTTATACTTATATACGGATGATCAAACTTAAAAGTTCTTTAAACTGGTATGATCATTTGTAAAGATTACACCAAATTTAAAAACAAAATATTAAAATTATGATTATGTTTAGTACGTTAATTGTTTTAGTTACAAAACTTGTTAAACTATTTGTTAAAGAATGATTTTCATAGCATAGACTATTTCAACTGTTTCTAAAATGTTAGCCTTTTAATTTTCTATATTATAGTATTTTTCAGATTATTGTGCTCTTTAATACAAATAATCATATGATCATTATCAACCATAGTTTTTAATTTAAAACTAAATGGTCCATCTAACAATAACATATCAGAATTAAAGTAAAAAATTTGAGTAAGTAAAAAACAATTGTACTCTAACAACTAAATTTAACAAAGGCATAATTATATAATACTTATATTTTGAAGTTATAAAACAGAAAATTATTTTTTCCATATTTTTTAATTTTTTTTTCAAAATTTTAAAATTTTAAACTTATTTATACTTTTCTCTTTGGTAAAAAGCAATTATATTCTAACTACTAAATTTAGCACATACATATTTATAATCTAATGTAAGATCATTGTTCAAGCACTCAAGAAAGAGTTGCTTAAGTAATGAGTTTTTATCACTCAAGTAGTGGATCATCGTTTGAGTATAAAGATTGTATCATCTCTGTCATGTTATGAATATGATTAAATTATGATAATTGGATCAAATGAAAAGTTCTTTTGTAATCTAAACTTCAATTTTCTCATCTTCGTTTGTATCAGAAGGAATAACGAGTTGTTTTCGTTAATTTATTGTATATAAATATTGCGTTTATATATATATATATATATATATATATATATATATATATATATATATATATATATATATATATATATTATATGTGATTTATAATTATTAAGAGATTGTGCTTCTATATAAATGACATTGATTTTAAACATATAAGGTAGTTGACACTACTTTTAACCAAAAATCTTATGGGGTTACGAGTCTTTTGTCTGATATAGTGTTTAATTCTGTATTTTTTACTCAATATAGAACTTTGACTCGCACTTAAATTATTCTCAACGATAAATATAATTGATGGTGATAAATTGATTATGATATGATTTGAAAAGTAATTATCATTAGGATATACTAAGTCGGTAAAATATAGCATGAGTATTAGATTGTTAATATATATATATATATATATATATATATCAATGTTCGACTAATACTTGAGGTTTGTTGCAATCTAGTCAAAATAAAAAGAGTTATAATTTATGTTAGGGAGTCACCTTATATGGTTCCATACATTACACGAATTTGATTTGATTTCTCCACTTAATATTCAAATTATAATTATTCTGTCACACTTACTAAAAAATATGCACCAACACTCTTACTTACAGTTGCCTACTTATTTTTAAGTAAAACTATTTTTATTTAGAATGGTTAAGTGATTTAATACTCTTATTTTTGTAGAATAATTTGTATTTTATTAAGTGATTCTCAATTATATTTATCGTGAAATATACTAAAGTTTTAAAATAAAGATATTTTGACAATAATAATATAAATATGGTTGAAATTTATTTATATTTAATTCAACCAAAGATCATAGGTTTGATTTTAGATAAAATATTAATTTATGTGTAATAAAGTTAATAAAATAAGAAAGTAGAGGTGTGAAGTTCGTAAAAGTTGGGCTACACCCAATTCAAATCCTTAGGACTCATTATTATGAAGGATAACCGTGTTCTTAAGATATTGTTTGTTGTAGAGCATGAAATTGCATCACGGTTTTGTCTTTAAAAGACACCTTGAAAGGTGATAAAGAAAAGAATTTGACCTCAACTTAAACGATGTTAAATTTATTAGGTATATTGAAACATTAACAAAATTATGTAGATGATGATAAATTTTATCACGTGTAAAGTGTGAAACATATTTGAAAGTTTGGAATCACCTGGTCTAGCTACTGTGAGTATTATAATTCATGCAAATTAGAGGGGTCAAATACTTTAAACAATTTATACAGTAATAATGAAGTTTTTAACTATCTAGTATGGACTTGTGAAAGATATTTGAGTTAGACATGTAAGACAGGTTTATTTCGATTAAAAATTTATGATTTAAAAATAAACGGAGAATCAAAATATTTTTAAGAAATATTTATAAACAAATTTAAATCACATATAATATTATATATACTTTATATACAAATATTATATATGTAGTTTTCCGGGAATAAGAATTGGAATTTAATACTTTTTACCTAACCTCTCTGTGTACATTGATGCCTTATTCGATTTGAATCCAAAGATGAAAGACCTAAAAGGAAGCATAGCAGAAAATGGCTACTAAAACAAAATATGATCAGATTACACTGACGTTGTGATCAGATAATGAATTCTTTATATATGTTTGTCATTATCATTAATAGAATGTAGAAATATATAATTTGTGGCACCATCTTCTGCGATGGAGTTGAAGCCACTACTACATAGGAATCTTAAACAATAGATAGGAGGTTCCGAAGAAAGAATTTCATTAAGTCGATAATGTTAATTTTAAAAAGACCAAAGTTATTATTATTTTTTCTTAAAACATATAAGAAGGAAAATTAATTGAATTAGTTTTAGAAATTAAATTGATACAAACAATAATTCATAATTTTCTTTAATTAATTTTGCAAATTTCACCCATAAAAGATGAATATAATTAATTATATTTAAGGATGAAAAATAAATCTGCTTTTGTAAATATTATTTGAACCGTTCTCATACTGACAAAAAAAAAACTCCTGTATTAAGTGACTATGTATGAATCATACATAATTATTTAAATTGTGTATGAAAATAGGATCAATAACTGCATATTAAAGTTACTTTTTACTTTAATAAATATATATTATATTTTTAAAAATGGAATATATATTCAGGAATTCAAACAAAATTAACAAAATAATTTTTTTATACTTAAATTGTAATTTCTTTTTCATGCTAATAAGAACAAAAATATCAATACTTATTATAATAAAAGACAAATATTAATGACACAATAAGACATATAAACAAAATAAAATAATCATATATTGTGAATAATCTAAAAACTGATTATCTTATTTCACCATCAAGATTATCCTTAGATCACAACCATGCCAGCCCTAATATTTGTTGGCGAATTCCAATGGGATTTTCAGGCCCTTTACTAATTTCCAAGCTAGCCGAAAAGAAAACACATTAAAATTTATCAGTAAATTAAATAGAATAGTAATAGAAATTAAGTTAGAAAGATATTTTTTTTTGAAGATTAAATAGAATTTATTATGGATGTATGTTACCCTAGGCTACGCTACAATGCATGCAAAAGGAGCCACAATGACCAAACCAACAAAATTATCAGGTTTGCGACTGTAAATGAAAACACTAATACATATGTTTAACTGGCTTAAATAAGTTGAAAACCTTAATTTATTTTAAAAGCTTTATAAGAATCCGATATAAATAAAAATATTATTCCTTTAAAATCATGTTTTCAATCAAGCATACACTAATCAAATTATGAAACTGTCATCAATGGAGGCTCAACTTGCTAGATTTCTGAGACTATATTGATGGATATACACACACGACCAACTGCCCCTTTTATTCAAAGCTGCAATTCGTTATTCTCGTTAAGGCACCTCGTTTCTACTTCTTTTCCCTTTGAAGTAATTTGCTCCTGCTGAAGCGGCAACGAACTGCAACAACAACAACAACAAAGTATAGTTTTGATAATCTTAAAGTTTCATGTCCTTTTGCCCTAATTCCTGCTATGTCTAAATTAATTAAAACAAAGGCATATGCATGTTTGCCAAATTTTGCTATCTATCATCATGATTTACGCATGTAAAATGTAATAAGAGTAAGGAAAAATGAAGTACTCACCTTGCTGTTCCACTTTCAAACTGATTAGTAGAATCTTCACAAATCTGAGTGCATTTAGCTATGTCCTGGGCATAAAGTTTTCATAAGAAATATATAAAGCCATATCAGATAACTGATACAATATACAGCATTCCACTGCTATGTTCACATGATTAATTATTTAATGGAAAACCTTTGACTCCAAATGTCTGTTAATCTGCTCCAGGTTGCGCACCTATCAATATGTAGAAAATTGAAATTAATGGCTGATTATGAATATGAAAATAAAATAAATGTCAAATCAAAGAAAAAAAAAAGTGCACTTATTTATATCTTTTAACATTTTACTATCGTTTTTTTTTGTTTTTTTATATATATTTTACCAATCATTAAATGTGGCAAAGGATTGATATGCCAATTTTTTATTTAAAGAAAACTAAAGGACATTATTTTATTTATATTTTTTTTTCGTGAAACAAGATCAATTTGATACCGTTGTAATTTTTAAATATTTTTTGTAAGATGTCAACACATTATTAGATATTTAATAAATTGATAAAAGTATGTTAAAAAATATTAATAAAATAGGTGCAAATTTTGATTAATAAAATTTAGAAAATAACAATAGTGGAAAGATAAAATGTACTATTATTTGTGTGTGTGTGTATATATATATATATATATATATATATATATATTCAAGATATTAAACAATACAAAATATTTCTCTATAAAATAAAAACATATATAATTAAAAATGAGTTTTATAAAGTTAACATGAAATTTTTTTTATAAATTTTTTTATGATAAATTAACTTTATGATTATGAACAAAAATCTTTTAAATTTTTTCTCGTAAATTATTTTAATAAAATTTTCTCAAATATTACTACTCTATGATTAAACATCTTTCTCCTTTGATTTTCTGTGTAAACATAAATTTTCAAACACCTAACATAACGTAATTTTGCTTCACAGGATGATTCTTTCTATTTTCTTATTCTTTATGACTTTATTTAGATTCATTTTAGGGAAAATATAATTTGATATAATAGTTGCTTTGCTTTCCTGGCCACAGTTTAAAAAGTGGAAACAGTTAAGAAGCATGCATGCAACCTTTTTTGGAACTGGTGAAAGTTAGTCCTAGATTATATGTATGTGTGTTTACAGGCATATATATCAGTGAATTTTCTATAGCATATATATATATATATATATATATATATATATATATATATATATATATAAAGTAATTTATGCATAAGTTAAAGTTGACTTCATACAAAAAATAAATTATTTTTTATTAGACGATAGTTTTAGTTTTTATTTTGTTTCTATTTTTTAAGTATACTTGCTTGTAAGAAGAAAAAAAAAAAAACTCATCCGAAAAATACTATAATATATAGCAAAAATAAGTGACTATTGGTGATAAGGGAACATGAGAAACTAAGTCAATGAATGGTTCAGATGGAGCAAACTAAATTCAATGGAAGCAACCTTCAATATTTGATGAAATAATATACCTTTCCGTGTAGTTCGTCAATTTTTGACACCAGCTTCTGTGACTGCAATTGAAAGAGAGAGCTTAAGTATTTTTATTTTCAATAGAACAAATTATATCTTTTATTTTGTGTATCATGTTTGAAATCGAAATCTGAAAATCTGCTTTGCAAATTCCTATAAATATCCCCTAATTTTTTTATCCAATATCGATATATAAGATTTTAAGTTGAGCCACCGATATAATTCTTTTCTTGCGAGAATTGAATGCTTAGAAATGAAGAATTCAAACTAAATTGAACACAAGAAAAGAAAACCACAGGTATTGTATTGGTAAATAAAGTAAAAGAGTTAGTGTATAACTTATTTATATCCAAAGCTTATTAGATAATCATTAACTACTGCGTTTATAGTCTTGAACCATTTCTATATAACATGTATGATTTTTTTTTTTCAATTTAAGAGAACTAATAGAATATTCAATTACGAGTTTACTAAGACTACTATCATCATGGATCATGTAACAATTACTTTTTATATCCTCATTTGAATAAAAGTAGTTGAAGGAAAAAATCAATAAGTTGTGATTAATACTAGGTGCTTCCGAGCTTGTGCAAGCGTTTTATCCAGTTGTTTCTCCAAGCTATGCAATTCTTTCATGTTAAGTGGCTCAAGTTCTTCTCCCATAAGATTCCTTTAAACACAAACAGAAACAGAATAAGTTAGTGCATGTCCTCTACAACTCTGACATATGACAAGATCTCTTTTTCTCCATAATTGTGTGTTCGTCAGAATTTTTACCTTTGAGTTCGTTGGAGCGATTCATGCTTGACTCTTAATACCAAAAGCTCCTGATATAAGCACTGTAAGGGGCAACGTTATTGTTGTTTTTTTTTGGAACAGCAATAACAAATATAAAAGGAGCATGTGCACATTATCAATGGCTATCTTGAGAACATGGAAATTAGCTTCAACGATTTTTTAATTATTTTGGAATTACAGGGAGGAGAAAAGAAGAAAAAAACCTGCTGCGATTGAAGTTCAGCTTCGTCGCCGATCTGAGACATGTCGAAGCAGCATTGACGATACTTTTCAATGATTCTGTTAATGCTGATAAGAATGAACATAACATTATTACTCTAAATTCTCTTATATATTTCAAATACTTAAGACACTTGGATTCATTTCTCTTATATTTCAACTATTTTTGAACTTAATCATCAATGTGAAACGTTATTTTTTTCAATACTTTCCTATGAAGTTTAACTAGACTGCTACTACAAGTCAGCTGAAGATTGATTCATGTTCATATTTTAATTTAAAGATATCCAAATAATCTTTTAAACCTAGCAAGATAGAGATCTCTCCAAAGAACATAATCCACATAATTTTAGGCACATACAGCAAAACAAATACAATAGTGGACTCATCTGTTAGAAACTCTGGTCTTCATTAGTCTCGACCACAGTAACAAGTCTATGTGTGAAAGTGGAAGGAAAAAGATATAAAAGAAAGAAAGAAAAAAAGAAAGTTGAAAAACAAATTAAAAGAAAATTTAGTGTTTGGTTATTATTTCTGAGTTTTTAACCACAAAGGAGAGTCAAAACCGTACATCTATTAGAGAGAAAGACGTGGGGATTTAATATTCTCTTTTTGGTGTTTGAATCTTATGGCATGCACACAGCAACTTGACATTGGAGTTTCCCTTCAGTCCCATTTAAAAAAAATATTTGTTTTGCTGATATAGAGATAAAAAACTATTTAAAGCTAAAGAGTAAAAGGTCTATTAGAATTCCTTAAGCCAAATTTTATTGACAATAGTTGTGTGTGAAAGAAAATAAACATCATTCAATTCTTATAAATAGATGTTTGAGTTATGTAAACATCAAATCAACATTTTCACATTTAAATAGCAACTTTGTGAGTCGACTACTGGGGGAGAAAGAATAAAGAAAAAAAAAACTGTTAAAGAGAAAAGAAAAAGAAAAAAATGTGTGAATAAATAAAAATACATTATTTAGATTGATAAAAAAGAAAAGAAAGATAATGATAATTTGATTCACATAATAAAAAATAAATAAGAAAATCAATTATATAATTGATTATGACTCAAGAAAAAAAAGCAAAACATATATACTTCTATATACTATATGTAATGGTTTAAGTTCATTGTATAATCAATAAACGTGGATCCACCTTTTTCATTCATATTTTTCTGCCTTTTCCTTTTGTTTCAAACTTTTTTTTTCTTTTTCTATTAGAATGTCTATTAGAATTAATATAACCTAAAGACTAAAATGACTATTAGAATTCCTAAAGCCAAATATTATAGAGAATTGGTCGTGTGTGAAAGAAAAAAGATAATTTGATTCTTATAAATGAATGTTTAAGAATTATATAAATTCACCATTAAATGTGAGTTAATAGGTGGGCTAAAACAAAGAAAAAGAAACAGTAAATGAGAAAAAAAAAGTGAGAATGAATAGAAAAATTATTTAAAAAGAAAAAAAAAAGAAAGATAAGAAATAAAATAATTTGATTCAACATGACAAAAAAAGATGAAAGTGATACTTGTATTTATTTTCTACTATTGTTATTGTTATAATGACTTTAGGGAAAACAAAAAGTAAAACATATATGTTTTACCCAATATAATGGTTTAAGTTCATTGCACAATCAATAAACGTAGATCCACTTTTTTCACTTATTTATATATATATATATATATATATATATATATATATTATATATATATATATATATATATATATATATATATATATATTCCGCTGTTTCAAACAAGGTTTTTTTTCTCTATTTTTTTCCCTATTTTTCCCTGCCCGCTTTTAGCTGTAACAAACGAAAAGTAATGTTATGTTTGATTAAAAGTTCAAACGCTATTTAAAAAGTTGTTGCCTAATAAATAACTTTCTAATTTCATAAATAGTGAATAAAAAAAAGTACCTCAAATAGGGAAAGCTGGAGGCAAAATCAGAACTATAAATTACAGTTCCTGGGGCAGCATTTTAAGAAAATATGCATGTCTCGGGACAGTATATTATCACAAATCTCTGAAAAATATGTTATGTAATGTATGCATGAGTCATGTCAACTTTAACTTAGTTCAAAAGCTGTTCTGTTTAGAACAACACTGTGACTAACCATTCATTAATAACAATATAGAAATACAAGTTTTGAAGACGGTGCGATCGGTGATTTTTAACAAACTCTTCATAGTAGCCCAAGTTAAGCCCGATAAAGGAAAAAGAATTTAGCGATGAACTTCAATAATATTCTATTTCCCACATCCAAATGCATTAGTTTAGGGCTTTTCAATTTGATAAACAAAATCATTTTCAGATTTCTTTTTTTTTTTAGTTTTCATAATTATTGTCACTTTCCTTTCAATTTATGTCTTATTTTTACATGTTTACTGTAAAATAATAAAAACAATGTTCTATTGTTTTCATAATTGATTATATAAATACTTGTTAATGAAAATAAAATAAAAGTAAAATATGTTTTTTCTTTTGTAATTATTAGTAGAATAAAACTTCTCAATCATTGACGGAGGAGCCTTACTTTTTTGCAGTTTTAAGAGAAATCAACTTTTGGTGTGGCCAGTTGGGTGCAGAATAGCAATTTTCCTAAAGTAATTAAGTGACGAAAATTAGGGGTTTTCAATTGTTTCTGGCTGTCTGGCTATATCTTGAAACAACAACATAAACATAATATGTCCAAATCATTATTACTTTATGATTATGAGCGGGCCAGTCACAAAACAAGCCTTAAGGAAAAGGAAAAAGAAGGGGTAAAAAAATATAGGAGTTGTAACTATAGTAACTCCACTCCAAACAAAAGAGCCTTTACCCTTCATATGTGTGACCTATAGTATCTGTTATCCAAAAGGGTTTTAGGGAAAATTTGTCCACTGAATAAATGGCTTCAGTGCTGCTCTATAAACGAAACAATCCAACCTATCAAAACCAACACAGTTATCTCGAACAGACAATTCTCCCAAGCTAAGAATTAACTATTAATGGTATTAGCTTTTAATTTTTTTTTCACAGATTCATTCATTAACAAACAAACAAATCAGACTGTGGGGAACAATGGCATTTAAATACTAATAATGGGTTTATGAGTAAAATATATGTCTTAAAGAAAGGGAAACACTAGGTCTTAACAATTGCTTTTATGTTAATTGAAAGGAACAAGCAGACCTGCACAGCTACCAAGATTTATATATATGAGTAAAAAGTTTATTTTAATAGGGGAAAAAACTATTTCTAGCTTTCTTTTGCATGATAATTACACATGGGGATCCATCTAAAGTTGATATTTTCTACAAATGACCAATTACATGCTACTCTTGAAATACTAATTAAAGGATGGTTTTGTTCAGCTGAATAAGTATCACTCTGCAATTCTTAATATGGCAAACATGATTCATCAGATATGACAAATACTTCAGCAACATCATGCCTAAGAATTGAGAAGTAAGGATTATTTTGAACTATTTCAAAAGTATTCTTCAAATTATCGTGAATTTAAATCAATAAAAAAATATTATAATTAAGACAACAAATGTTTAATTGTGTAGTACAAAAGATGTTTGTTAAGAACATATTTCAGAGAAATTTGCAGGAACTAATATTCGTTTGATGAGAAAAGAAACTGAATCTTGAACATTTTGAAAAACAATTACCCTTCAACAAATTACCCTACCCCGACCTCTTTAATTCATATAATTAGCGTTCGTATGATTATATAATGAGAGTTTGCTATTTTTTTTTTCTTTCAATGATAAAAAAAAAAGAGAGAAAGGGGGTGGATGGAGAATTGGAAAAACCCTAGCAAGGGTCCCTGCACCCCAATTAATAGAAGAAAACAACCGAACCCTTCACAGGGTTCAGAATTTCAGGGATTCAGTACGTAAGTTTGTAGAATACTAAAAAAAAACCTGGACACAAGTAGCAACATGATGGAAAAGAAAAATCTAGGAATGGAATATGAGAATGAAAAATGGATAATTAATATGAAAGAGAGATGAGAGAGAAAGAGGGAAATTACTCAGTGCTACTGTACTGAAAAAGCTTGCCACGACTGGAGAAGATGATAAGAGCGATTTCAGCATCGCACAGCACAGATAACTCGAAGGCTTTCTTGAGCAAACCGTTTCTGCGCTTGGAGAAGGTTACTTGGCGATTGATCTTGTTCTGTATTCTCTCCAGAACCACCTTCCCTCTTCCCATGCTTCGTTCTTGATCTTTCTCTGCACCTCGCTCTCACCCTTTTCACACCTCTTTCTCTCTCTATGTCGCATACAATAAATTAATTAATAAGGGATGTAAAGAAAGGCACATGCATAACATATAGAGTACTATAATATATGCTCCCTCTATCTAACAACTATTTATATTTTTACCGCACCAAATCCAAAATAGAGTGGTATATGGTTGTTGCGAGGGCAACATCAAGCAATTATAGTGCCTATGAAGATAATATTGGTGAAAAGAAAACAGCGATACACGTGTCGATCAGCATCCATAGAATTTTACCATAAGCTTCATTTTCATGAGGACATAATATCATAGCCATCGAAATTTTTGAGGCCATGCTTCCCATTAACTGAGCTTGTAGAGTGAGTCTACGTTCGTCGTGTGGATTCCCATTTTGCGGACACAGAGTCAATTCAATCAAATCAAGTTTTCAACTTTCTTCTTTATAGATAAATTGTTATTATTATCGTTATTGGGATTATAATATATTAGACACTAGATAGGCGTAGGATATATAGCAGGGTTTTTAAGTTGTAGGTCCAGTCACAGTTAGATGGCCACGTTTCAGAACCCTAGTGGCTATTCCACCTTGTAACTTAATTATCCGTTCGTTTGTGTCGTGTGAAAGAGACCACCACCCTTTCCAGGGTCGACACGTTGCACGCCCATGGTCTAGTGCTGTTGCAGAGATGGAACACCTTCATGCGAGGCCAAAATTTAAAATACTAACATTATTTTTCTCATTTTTGTCCTCCCTAATCCCACAACCATCTTTTACTTTATCAAAATCAAATCATTTTTTTTTTAATTTTAATTAACCACATAATGCTAAAATCATATGCCTTAGTTGCTTCACTCCATCTCCGTCTTAATTCTTCAAAACAAAAAATTGTCTGCCTTAATCATTTGGATTTCGACAACTGTTTTGCACCCGTGGCTCACGACGAAAAAGTTATAATTTAATTTGACAGGCAAGACTTTTATAAAATATTCTCATAAAATGTTATTTTACATTAAATTGATGTTAGCGTAACACGTTATTTATTTTGTTTCAGGTTTTATTGCGACAGTGAGTTGTTGCAATGAGAACTTGCATGAATAATTTTAAAGATTTTATATTGGTTACTTGATATATTTGTAAATGTATAATATATAAAGTAGGGGATTTTAATATTCATAATTAATCGATCAAAACCTTAAATTCTAAAAAGTTATTTTACATCGAAAATTTGGATTCCCTGCTAGATTCTAGATTCGTTGTAGAATATAATTAATATAGAATAAATAGCTCGAAAATTATGATTGAAGTAAAGTACGAAGTTTTAAATTAAGTATAAATAAAGAATGTTGTGTCTTTTTTTTTTAGAAAAATAAGGTTCTGATTTAAGTATTTTTTGTTATAAATAATTTTTTCAGAAACTAGATAATGTGGAATAATCTCATTTGAATTTTCCTAAATTTCCATCAAAACTAATGGTTCATCTCAGTTAAATTAATACTAAAAGTTCAACCACACACATCTTAGCTTAATAAATCTCAAAAGTAAAACATCATAACTAACATTTTCCAATATACAAAATATAAACTCGTAACAAATTTTTTCAGTGTGCCATGTGGTTAATGGCTTATATCGTATGTAAAAAGGTTATATATATATATATATATATATATATATATATATATATATATATATATATATATATATATATATATCAATCTTTTATTGTAGAAAAATTAAAATTGTAATGACATAATTAATTAAGAAAACTTAAAAGTATTTATCTTTTCTTAAGAATCCTTGATACTATATAAGTTATGGTCTACATTTAATGCATGTTATGATATTCAATTTTCTTGTTACTTGCACTTACAGAGATCAATCTTAACTAACTTAACTCTTTTAAAAACTAATAAAAGCTATTGTAATATTTAATGAAAAGATAAATATCATAGGATAAATTCAATGAAACTTAATTATGTGATGATGACATTGATTTATTGGCTAAGATATTGCATATGTTCATGTAATTGATAAAAGTAAAAATAATTGATAATTATTATGAGTGAAAAAAAAAACATTATTTTTTAATTAAACCATTTTTTTACTACAATTTTTAAGTGTTGAACTTTTTATGCAATGGATAAAATCATATATCAATATTATCTTAGACAAAATAACCATTAATTGGTAATGTGACATGAATGAGACATGTTGATCAATGACAACACCAAGTGAGTTGTACTTGCACAGAGTAAAGTAGTTATTAAATATTTTGTTGGGATTCATTAATTGAATTTATGTCTCGTATTTTATTTTATTCTATTTTTTTTACAAATCAAAATTTAAATAATTCATACAAACTAACATTAGTGCGTTGAAGGAATTTGACATCAATTTTTTTTTATCATTATAGTTGGGTTCTATAATTGAAGTATATATAGATGAGGTAAAAAAGGGAAAGTTTAAAATTCGATTCTCAATTGAAACCTCCGGTTCATAAATAGATTTCGATTGGCACACAACTGAAAAATAAAATAATTAATAAATATATAAATAAAAACAATAGGTTTTTGCCAAACAGAAACAAGAACAAGGATGAGAGTAAGAACGAGAGAGACCAAGACCAACCACTCAAACATGAACAACCAATCAGGACAATAATAATGATATGGCAAATCAAAAACATGAACCTACAATGTTACAATCCCCTAATGCTAAAAGATGACAATGATTACCAATACAACGACGACACCAAAACAAGAAGAAAAACAACATCGGGAGAAGGAAGAGAAAAATAAGAACGAAAGAAAAAGATAAACAATAAATGAGAAGGGAGATAAATAATAATAATAATAATAAAGACGAAAATGAACCTCGACAAATATTATAATGCAAAAAAACATGAAATTGCAACGATGATAAGAAGAATGCAGCAACATTGTGCAACAGGACATTTCGCGGCTTGTACAATCTCACAAACTTATCATGTGCCAATGATTATAGGCTTCAATTATTGGTTAAACCAAAACCTATACCTAATTCACAAGTATAGTCTTTCAACACACGTGACAATTTTGAAAATATTTGCACAACTATAAACTTTAATTTTAAAGTAAATGAAGCGTAATTGATATAGTATTCGGTTCTTCAAAGAACTGAAGCATATAATTGTACAAATAAATTAAAAAATGTCACCAAGTTTGAAATGCTTCATTGACAAAAATTGAACCTTATTAAATGAAGTTAAATAATTTTTTGCACTGATATAATATTTCTTATGTCTAGGTTAACTAATTTATATGCCTACATTGTTTACATAAATATCAGTTAGAGTGTATACATCATTCACAGCTGTATAATGAAAATGAACATATAATTATAATATACTTACATAATCTGTAATTGTATTGCAATGTTTAACACATGATTGATTACCTTATTATTTTAAAGGTATCTTATATGTGTATATACCATGATATATAACATTGTCCACACCTCCAAAAGATAGTATAACTGTTTTATTTTTTATTTTTGTCTCCTTGTCACACCTAACACAAATAAACACCGGAATTATGAAGTACTATAAATAAGAAAAAAAAAGTCATATATACATGTTTTTTTCTTGAAATATCTTTAGCTATATGCGTAAGACATGCAATAAATATCTAACGTTTATATCTCTAGTTTTTTGTCATTCTTTTCAAATTAGACTACATGATTATAGTATGTATGGCTGACTTTCCCAACTGTACTTTCTCAATAATCACTAAATACGAATAAAATTTTATAAGAAATGACAAACACCATAGGAGATATTTATGTGTCTCTTCCTCTGATACGTCAACAATAACATAACTACTATTTTTAAAATCTCAATTAAATAGAATTTTTGTCTTTTAAGCAATTTGTTTTACTTAATTTAGTAAGATTATTATTTAATATTTTAAAATCTTTCTGAATACTCACACTACCTTTTAATACTTTTTTATATTGTAATTGAATATACTTAATTATTGGTTTCACTTTAAATGATTTAATTTTGCCTTTGAAGTTCTCATAGTTTAAAAACTCATTTATATCCAATTTCTTTGTTTAAAAACTTGTTTATTGTAAGTTAACAAACTATCCAAAATTGTTTTTTTTTTTTAAATTCCGCATATCTATTCACTCTGAAAAAATTATATTCTTTAAATCAACTCCCCTTTAATTATCGGATTTTTTTTTTTTAGATTCTGAGATAAATAATGTATTCCTCGCCCATAACAAACCACCTTAGTTTTCACTATCCATCTTATATGACTAAACTCGACTAGTTTAATTGAACTACATCTTTTAACACATGTATTTTCATGTTGTCATCAAAATTTAAAAACAACACTACTCATTATTTTTTTATTTTAATTTAAAAGTAACATCCTAGGAGTGACAACGGATTGAGTTGGACAGAGATAATGTCCACTCACAACAACAAAAATTCACTTGTTACCCGCCTCGCTATCCGCACGGATACCTGTTTAAAAAATACCCACAGGTATTTTAAAATCTGCAGGTACCTGTGGATACCCGCAAATATTAAAAAAAATATTTTATAAATATTTAAAATTAAATTTAAATAAAATTACAAAAAATGTAAAATTAAATATAAATTTAATTTAGTTTAATAAAATGTAATTTTAATTTTAATTTTAATTAAATTTAACTTAATAAAACATAAATTTAATTGTTTACAGGTAACGGGTACCCGCAGCTATGGATAGTATGATACCCGCATCCGACTTGTTATAAGAGATATTAAAATACCAGCTACCCACGAATACTAACTACACATCACAAATTTTATCCGCTGATACCCACGTGTACATGATATTTTTGCCATCTCCTTCTTTCCTCTCAATAGTAAGATATATTTTCAAATTTTCAAATTAATATTTGATATTTTGGAAATTTGCATCTATCTTTTTATAAGGTCACTTAATTAAAATCACACTTACACTCAATTATAAAATAAATACGCATTTTTATTATATTTTTAGTAAACTAATGTTTATATATATTTTTAAATTTAAAATTTATCTTTAGATTTTTTAAATACTAACATTTTTTATATTTTCACTAAAACGAAATTTATCTTCTTTATTTTTTGTAAATAAAAATAGAATGATTTAACTACCAGAAATTATTTTCTTATTCTAGTAATTTTAGAAAGGAACGTCTCACACATTTATAAGATGAACTATGGAGTGGGGAATCATATATTTTATAATTATTTATTCGTTTAATATTTACATAAATTTCTAAAAAAACAAATTTTTATATTTTATAAAGAAGTTAATATTCAGGGAAAAATGATTGTTTTATTATTTTTCATAATGCATTCTTTTGGAAGTCTCTGTTCCGAAATCTAAGGTCGAAAAATATGAAACCAAACAAAACGAAACGAGCAGTAGTTCATGCTTTCTCGACATACTTCATGCTCAACAATTTCAAATCACTACCATCACCATCATCAAAATTCGATGAAATATTTCTACTTTGATTCTTGACGGAGAAAAACCACAGGGAAAGAAAACTATCAAAGAAGGAAAGACAAGTTTTCAAAGAAAAATGCCGAGGAAAATGGGTCAACCTTATAGGGGGTGCAGGAAGCATAATCTTTTGATATTCTTCCATCTGTTTTTGGTCAAGGTCATTTCTTCCCGTACTTTTATAATTTCAACTTGCACCTCCATAATCTTTTTTATTCAATATGTAAAATTATATTTTAAATTATGCATTTTAAAATATAAAATTTATATCACTTTTTATTGTATAATTCATAATACAATTTTTATATTTTGAATTATATTTATCAAAATGCAATTTTATATTTCAAATTATACATTCTAAAATATAAAATAAAATATATTTTAAATTATATAATATATTTCAAATGTAAAATTTATGGTGTAAATGACAAAAATAAAAAAATTTATGAGAGTTTCAGAAATAAGTTTCCCGTAACGAGCTAGGAAAGGCAGAAGTCTCTTAGCCCAAATGAAGCCCATATACTGGCCCAAAGCAAGCCAATTTTTGTAATTATTTCAATGTCGGTGGTTAAGTTTCATTTTTGTTCTCCCACCACCGCTATCCACGGCGACGACCACTTTGCGGATCGCCGGCAGGGTCCTTAGGCACACCCTCAGCCGAAGTCACCCTTCCAATTCCTAGTTCATCACTGAAGCTGAAGCGTACACTTGATGCGTTGAATCCGCAGGATATCAAGAGCAGAGTTGTTGAATCTTAACCATGAGGAGGTACGGTTCGATAACGCTTCTATGTTGAGTTTCTTTTTGAATTAAACCGTCGATTTTTTTGCTTTTTGTAGAGCTGGCTTCCACAGGCAGCATGGGAGGCACGCTGGAGGCTCAGGAATGAAAGGAATGATTGTGAAGTTATCTCTTGCTGCTGTAGTGCTCTTGATCTGCACGCTCTCCTTGTTTTTCTCCTCAACAGGAACTTCGAATGTTCAATCCAGCTATCGCTCCGAGGTTCTTGCAAATTATTGAGTTCATATTATTTACTCGCTGAACGTATTAATCGAAGAAAATTCGTTCAGCATCTTTATACATTTTCTTTTTGTGAAATGAAATTTGTACTTATATGATGTTATTAGACGATTTGTTATTCATATTTCGTTCGGTGTTAATCAGATCCATGTAGAAGAGCTATGGAGCAACGCTGATTCTGGCGGTTGGCGGCCATCGTCTGCTCCGCGAACTCATTGGCCTCGTATCTATCTAATCTTGTAGTTACAGACTATTTCTGATACAATAGTGTTTTTTTTTTTCTGGATGTAACGTTCTTGAAGTTTCTGACGCTGTGTTTTATGTTTTGTCTTAGCTCCTCCGAATGAGAGCAATGGCTACTTGCGCGTTCGATGTAACGGTGGACTGAATCAACAGCGTAGTGCGGTTTGTACCTTTTTGCTCTTACTGTAAACTGTAGTGTACTTTTATGAATTGTGGGGATCATCTGTTGCTTTTTCTTTTGGTTTAGTGCTTTCACTCAAGCTGCAAATTATTTGCATTGCGTCTCTTATTAAGCTTGGTGAATTTAATGCTTCTGATATGATGAGGCTTCCTATGTGTATGGTGGTGGAATTCTGTATATATACTCGTTGATTTTGGTATACTGATACATTATTATTCCAATGTGTAGATCTCTAATGCTGTTCTTGCTGCACGGATCATGAATGCTACGCTAGTGCTACCCGAGTTGGATGCAAACTCTTTTTGGCATGACGACAGGTAACTGTCTTGACGCTTAATTCTTATCTGGTCTCTGAACTTCTACATTCCTTTACTTTTGGATTTGGAATTTTTTTTTTGGGACGAATAAAAAAGATACATTCTTTTTACTCCTTGAACATGAAGCCTTTTAGCTAATTTGTAGTGTCAAATTTGTCCTCCCTTTTTGTTTTAGTGCATCTTTGGTTTTACTTATTTTGAAGAAGAGTGCTAGCAACACTATTTTTAATACATTCCTCCTCAGGAAATCTTCATTATTGGTTAAATTTATTGGAAACTACAAAATCACAAGTACAACTCTTTAAATAAGAAGTAAGACCCAAATTTTTGTGATTTTCAATGTTTTCAATTGATAAAAAATAGATTTTGTTACTAGCATTTTTCTTTTGAAGTAATAATCACTTATTTGTCGCATCTTCGTAAGAGATTTTCGGAAAAACAAGTGATTATTTTCTTGGAAGTGTGTTGGAACTTAAACACAAGAGGAGAACATAACCGAAAAAACTAGTCCACGAGGTGGAAAAGCCTCAAGGCTTAAGTATCACATCAAGTAGCTCATCCTATTCAATATAAGACTCCTAACATTGCCACCCCTTAAGGACCGAAACTACGATGACTTTCACTTTATTGACACTAACTCAATGGTAGTTCTTATCTCTTTGACATGTTTTTTTATCTTTCAGTATTTCGTTTGCACTTTAATCCAACCAATAGGTAGGTCGTCCTTTCGGTACCATCAATTGTTAGGACTTAAGCACCATTGGTAGGACTTAAGCACAAGAGGAGAGTCTGATCCAAAAGTCTAATTCATTAAGTGGAAGAGACTCAAGGGTTAGTACCACTTATAATAGCTCATCATACTCAATATGCTAATCCTAACAGAAAAACTTCCCCAATTATGCGTTTAGTTGAAATAAATGTGCCTTTAGTGGAAGATACGAAAAAGGGGAACTACTTCTCACTATATCATTGAGAATGGTTTAATTGATTCTTAACTTTTTGTGGGTCATGGTCACACTGCACTTAATGGGTTCCTTTCTTTTTTTATTACATGCAGTGGTTTCTATGGTATTTATGATGTTGAGCATTTCATCAAAACACTGAGGTATGATGTTAAAATTGTGGAAAGCATTCCAGAAAATCAGAAAAATGGCAAAAAAAAGAAAATAAAGGCTTTTCAGGTAGGGTAATAATTTAGTCATCAATAAGTAGTTTGAAATTATTTCAATTTTCTGGATGATGTATGTTCAAATGTTATTTTGGCACAGATTCGTCCTCCTAGAGATGCTCCTATAAGTTGGTATACTAATGATGCTTTGAAGAAGATGAAGGAACATGGGGCAATCTATCTTACTCCCTTTTCACATCGCTTGGCTGAAGAAATTGACAATCCTGAGTACCAAAGGTTGAGGTGTAGAGTCAACTATCATGCTTTAAGATTCAAGCCACATATCATGAAGCTAAGTCAATCAATTGTTGACAAGCTTCGAACTCAAGGTCCCTTTATGTCTATACATCTTCGGTTTGAGATGGACATGTTAGCATTTGCTGGGTAAGTTATTTGGGTTGGACTGGACAATTATGTTTACATACTTTATATGGCTATATGTTTTTATTGACTTTAAATGCGACATAAATATTGTGTAAATGTTGTTTTTGTTTTGTACAATATCAAATGTTAAATGCATGTTTTTGTTTGATTTTAAGCAATGGATGTTTATGCCAAAGCTTTATAAAAAAACCATATATAATATCTGTGAGACTTTCCTCGTTATCTTTCTCAGAAACGAGGTACCCAGGACAGGACATAACAGTAATAACAATGATATGATGTGATGCAATGCACACGACAGAGCAGTAATAATCCATATTTATAATACTACTAGTCTGATATGTACTGCAATTGATGATCCAAAAATCTGTTTTTTGGTTCACAGTGAACTCAATCCCTCCTCTCTCAAAAGCTACATATAGAAAGCTTCTTCTAAATTACTTATGTTGAATATGGATGTGATTGCAGATGCTTTGATATATTTACACCCCAGGAGCAAAAGATTTTGAAAAAGTATCGACAAGAAAATTTTGCACCTAAAAGACTTGTCTATAATGAAAGAAGGGCTATTGGGAAATGCCCGTTGACTCCTGAGGAGGTAAACATTAGTTTTGCTTTGGTTGTTCTTTAATTTTTTCCCAGGGTCATTGTTAATAAACTAACCTTTACATGTATGCTGGTGATTACAAATTTCAAATTTGTTTAGAATTATGATATGATTTGAATGTTTCAATTCGCACACTTGAGTGTTTCTCATTGTAGGTTGGTCTTATTCTGCGCGCATTGGGTTTTGACAATTCGACTAGGATATATCTTGCAGCGGGTGAATTGTTTGGAGGGGAACGATTTATGAAACCATTTCGAAGTTTGTTCCCTCGACTTGAGAATCATTCTTCTGTGGAACACTCTGAAGAGCTGGCTGAAAACACTAGGGGATTGGCAGGTTCTGCTGTGGATTACATGGTCTGTCTTCTTTCTGACATTTTCATGCCAACTTATGATGGCCCTAGCAATTTTGCCAACAATCTGCTCGGACATCGTCTATATTATGGCTTCCGTACGACAATCCGACCTGATAGAAAATCTCTTGCCCCAATCTTCACCGATAGGGAGAATGGGCGGACAGCTGGTTTTGATGAAGCTGTTAGGAAAGTCATGCTCAGAACAAACTTTGGAGAACCTCATAAGCGTGTTTCTCCAGAGTCTTTCTATACTAATTCTTGGCCTGAATGCTTCTGCCAAACATCTGCAAAGAACCCTGCAGACAAATGTCCCCCAAATGACATTTTAAATATTATGAATGACGAATTAGAGAAAACAGAGACACACGCTAATTCTACCATATCTTGAACCTAGGTTGTGGCAGTAGACTAATGGTTCTTCAACTCCGAAGTAATGAACTTCTGTGGGCCTAGGGGAACATGAACGAATTCCTATTACTGGAACTCCAGATTTGCAGATGATCATTTTTGTCTTGTACTATTTATTCTACCGAGGGAATGTAGTTAAACAAGAGAGTTCGATATGCTGATTCGAATATTTACATTCTTTAGCTTCTTGTAGACTATAGGAAGAAGATCCCACTGATGGGTAAAGAGATGACTATGTTACCGGGCTTTACTTCTTAGGGAAAAGAAATCAAATTATAAATGTATTTGTTCACTTCTCTGCCTGAGAAAGGTACTCCAAAGTTAACTAGGGAATGATGAAAACTCTGGCAGATTTATTTAGATATTTGGAGTGCTGAAAAAATCAAAATGTGTTAAATTTATGGATTTATTTATCGGACAATGATATTTTAATCTATTTTTTTAACTTATTTCAATTATCACTAGATTTAATAAGTTTGAAATTTTGTCTTATTTCATTCTCGTGGAGTAATAAATATAATAATACTCATTCATGTACTAGTTCCTTTACGGATTCAAATGTTAAATAATTTGTGTGCAAAAGAATAGAAATCACATTAAAATTATTTAATGTTAAAAGAATTGAGAATTTTTTGTATGAAATTAAACATTTAAAATTGAGATATTTTTACGTGAAAAAAATAAAAAAAAATATTAAAGCAAAATTATTCAAATATTTATCTTAATGAAATTAAGGTTTATATTAATACATTATTCTTATTATTTAAAAAAATTAAGAAAAATATGTGATCATATTATTACAAATATGGAAAAAACTGCATCGTATATTTGAGTCAACTTTGTAAATGTTTAACAAATTGAACAATAGTTGAAAAAGATAGAAATATGTGAAAAAAAAAAAACTAATTCAAATGAAATGAAAATATAAAATAAGAGAAAATAATAAATATAAGTTTGTTAGATTATCTAATGAATTATAAGTGATTTTAGTAATTTAAGACAAAAATAGATATAAGAATCCTCATGAGCATAGAAATGAGTATTTAGATGAAGATGAGTAGGGATGGCAATGCGGGTCGGCCTATCCCGCATAAGGCCTGCATATCACGGGTTGGTCCGTTCCGTCTCGTATAATTTATGCGGGCTGCAATTACTGGTCCGTCCTGCACATCACTTGGCCCGTGGGTATGTGGACTGGCCCGTTTTTTTTTTAATTCTTATGATAAAATTTTCAATATTTAAAAATTGGAAAATTTTAAGAAGTTCACAAAATTAAGTCAAGACTTTAGGGGGTTGGATGATAAATTGATAATTCAACATTTTCATCATATTCATATTACGACATACACAATGTATTCTTTAAATTTTAACACGTTAAAAGATACATAATACTTATTTTTTTCAACTATACAAGATTTTGAAACGTTAATGCAAGAGTCCATAAAAAATGTAATTAATATACACAAGTATAGTTTTTTTTTATGCAGGCTTGTGGGCCGACCTGCAGACTTATGTAGGCTTGTGAACTCACTATCTTAATTTGTCCTGCGTTTTTTTCACAAGATGAGACCGATATAAATATTCTTATTCACGACTCCATCTCAATAGTTAGTTTTAAAAATTAGATACTATCCATATATATAGCCATTTTATATCCTGTCAATTTTTGGAGATTTTTTTTTTGTCAAAATTAAAATGAATTGAAACAATATTTACAAAGATAAATTTATTTTTCATTTCTAATTTTACTAGTCCAAATATCTTCCATTATCTTCTAGTTTTACCACGTCAATCTTATATTCTTATATGTGAATTCTTTTTAAGGTAAATTGTTTTTTAAGCCAAAATATCTTTGTAAACTTGGTCAACATTTCACAATTGCAACTAATACTTTAACTTCAGTGTTGCCTTATCTTGTTCATTTTATATAAGAAAAAAAATCATAACAAACAAGTGTTAACATGCCAATGATATATATTATAACTAAACTTATAATGAATAATATACTTAATTATCATTATGTTTTAAATTTTTACTATATATTTTTAATTATAATACAATGAGTACTTTTAACCATTAACAATTTCTTTTTAAAATTCTGAAATTTTAACTTATAAATAAAAATAAAATAAAAATGTTAACATATTAATACCATGCAAGAAAATCAAACAAGAATAAGAAATCTAATTCAAAATGATTGAATTATTATTTTTAGTTAATCACAGCCGTAGTGAGTAAAATATACATCCAAAGTATAGAAGAAGAAAAGTATGTAAAATGTCTAATCAGAATATAAAGTCTTGATATCTAAGCTGTGTATTTTAATTAGTAATTATAAGCTTATTGAATTACAGTATTAGGTGATTTTAAACTAAAATTTAACTAAAATAGTTGAAGGGAAAGACGCAGGCAGGGAAATCGGTCAATTAATTTTCCACGTGGCGAAAATCAAGATGGGGTCCGATGAATAATTCTTGGCCGTTCTTTCTGCAATCGAAATACTATGTTCAGTAACCTTCTTGGCAAAAATCATGGGAAGGGTCAAAAAAGCACTTCACAGTTAGATTCACATGTTGAATCTCAAGATAAGTGTTCCTTCGTACATGTGGCATCTATGTGTCCTATCTCAATTAAGAGACTCTCTCTCATAAATCATCACTTCACTAATCACTCACACATAGCACAGCATCGGTGTCTCTCTTGCTCTCAGAAAACAACTCAGAACAATATTTCCTTCACACCCATCAATGGCTTTCTCTTCTAAACTTGACAACTTCATCCTCTCTGCCTACAAATCGCAAAACTCCACTGCCCCACTTTCAAAAATTCAACCTTCCTCATTTCTCCCATGTCCTTCTTCCTTGAAGCCTCAAAAGCTTCCCTTCAGAGTTCGCTACGATTCAACCATCCGAGCCACGTCAGCACCCTCATCCCCTTCCACAGCCATTGCCGAACCTGAAGGCATTAAGGTTTTTTCTTTATGCATTGTCCCTTGTGTTCATATTAATGCTCTAAAGTTCTAAAATCTAACATTTTCTTTTATATTTTTGTTGTTGCAAGATTAACTCGATTCCAACCAAACCCTTTGAGGGGCAAAAGACTGGTACTAGTGGGCTTCGGAAGAAGGTACCTGGCTTGTGGGGTTTTAGTTTCCTTGTTTAGTTGAGCAATGGAACACCACCAGTAATCTAAAGCGGTGAAATTGAAGCATCTCATCGCTCATTTTCTGCATACAGTAACTTTGTTTGGGCTGCATGGATCAAAGTGATCAATTAGACCCTTCTTTGATTTTCTTTATTCCTGGTTTGCTTATGCTCCATCAGAAAGCTTGTAGCATATGAAACAAAGTCTTAATGTTGGATGTCCCCTTTTTTTTGTTAATTATATTTTCAGGATGCTATGTTGCTGTTTCTCTTTACTCCATTAACACATAATTAGTTACTCGTTATTTTTCTCTTTAGTAAACACTGGTTTGATAGCCTTTTCCGTGTATTGATTATTTTTCTTTTCATCGTTGTTTGAAAATTGGTTATTAACTGGCTGTAGCAAATTGGAAAGCTATTAATAAAGGAACACAGTTATAAGGAAGCATTGAGTGTGGGAGTAATGTTTTTCTTACAACTACATGCATATTTGTTTTGTAGGTGAAAGTGTTTATGCAAGAAAATTACCTTGCAAATTGGATCCAGGTTTGTAGAATTTTATTTAATGTATGATTGTTTGTGATTTATGGATTTTGCTTTGAATTTAAATGAACATCCTGTCCATCTGTAGGCCCTGTTTAACTCATTGCCTCCGGAGGATTACAAGAGTGGTTTGTTAGTGTTGGGAGGTGATGGTCGATACTTTAACCGGGAAGCTGCACAGGTAAACCTTTTTGAATGTCACAATAGTAATCATATCTAAACTTTGTATTTAAAGAATCATTTTGTTTCTTATTTTTACCCCCGTTTTTGGTGCATTACAGATCATAATCAAAATTGCTGCTGGAAATGGTGTTGGAAAAATTCTGGTTGGAAAGTAAGAATCTTAATCAGTTGATTTTTCCAATTAATTTTCTTCCAAATCAAGAGCTCTATTAGTGAATGGAATCATTAGGCTAAAACAGCTTTTTTGGGTCAGTGTATGAGTTATTGTTCAATGCACAATTACTTCTGTGGCGGTGTTAATAGAAATTGAGTATTTCTTTTTCTTCCAAATGCAGGGAAGGTGTTTTGTCAACACCAGCTGTTTCTGCAGTAATAAGAAAGCAAAAGGCAAGCCAGTTAAACTTTTTTCTCCTGGAATATTTTGGCGTATAATGAGCATAACCTTTCTAGCTCATTTGCTCATTTCTTCTGATTTCCTTAAATTTTATCAGGCAAATGGTGGATTTATTATGAGTGCAAGCCATAATCCCGGTGGTCCTGAATATGATTGGGGTATTAAGGTGACTTTCTTTTATAGTTACTCTAATGCATGAAGTTGTCATTGATCAAATTGTGCATTGACAAGTGCTGATGGCTACTCCTGAAGTTACTATATTTTAAACTTTGGTGAGGACATTGGTTGATACTCTGAAAAACCTTTGATTCAGAGGGGTCACTCTGGTTTTCTTTATTGTGGGGGTGTGTATGGATATTATGCTTGGGGATTGGTAATTTGGTATTCCATATGCATTCTTGCAGGTTTGTGGAAGAGTAATTTTTTCAGAAGATGTTTGTGGCCAATTTCTAAGACTGTGTGTGAATCTATCAGTCTGTGTGTCTAATAAATGGATTTGCTATTCCAGTTTAATTACAGCAGTGGACAACCTGCACCAGAATCCATCACTGACAAGATTTATGGAAACACGCTGTCGGTAAGTGTCCCATTATTATTCAAGTAAGACTTACTATTCTGATCCTACATTCTGTTCTTTAAAATTTTTGACTTGTACCTAGGTTGTATTTTTGTATGATGAATTAATCTTGATCTTATAATATTGTATCATTACTAATTTAGTGATGTCTTATATAAAGAATTAATTTGTCTAAAGCTTTTACATACCATATCAATTCCTGATTAATTGTCGTTTACACCTCGTGTCTAGAACGCTGTTACATTACATGTCAGTCTTGTTGTACGTTTTCTGTAAAATCTCTTTAAGTCCTAATAGTCTTCATTGCAGCATGATATTACTACATGATTAACAACTGGCACATAGCATATCATCTGTATTGTGTGTATCTCTATATGTAAATGCTCCTAATAGTTATAAAATGATTTGGAAGTGACATTAGTAAGAATACTATCTCCCAGAGGAAGAGTCCTTTCCTATTATCAATGATAAAGTGTTTTAGATACTGGGTTAAATGTTTTATGTTGACGCAGATCTCTGAGATAAAGATCGCTGATGTTCCTGATGTTGACTTATCCAAAGTTGGGGTTACGAAGTTTGGAAGCTTCAGTGTGGAAGTAATAGACCCAGTCTCTGACTATCTGGAGCTACTGGAGGTGAAAATAATTTGTTTGCATCATTATAACCTTTCAGTTACATTCCATTATAATCTATAGAATATTTCACTTGAACTAGATCCCAGTCTTGTGTTTTTTTA
Source organism: Vigna unguiculata (assembly GCF_037176805.1). NCBI lineage: Eukaryota > Viridiplantae > Streptophyta > Magnoliopsida > Fabales > Fabaceae > Vigna > Vigna unguiculata. Next base: position 42,827,381 of record NC_140798.1, read on the forward strand.
TTTAATTTATTTATTCGTTTGTTATATTCCTTGCAGACAGTATTTGATTTTCAGCTAATCAAAGGACTTCTTTCACGTCCAGATTTTAGGTAGTCATTTTGTCCCCTAAATATTGCAAATATTGGGTTATTTGGGGTTCCATGTTGCTTTGAATTTTGTTTCTTTCAGTGTACTTGTTTATCTTGGTCTTAGATGGTGAAGTCATTCTACAAATAATAGGTTTGTACATAGTTTGCTTTGTCCCACAAGTTAGATTTTCCCAATTATGGATGTTATTTTTCTTATTTTCTTAATATAGAGTAGGGAAATCCAACTCAAGAGTCATGGCTGGTTATAATGTTTAGGCTTTATGAGAATCCCGCAGTATTTAAATTTATTGTGTTTTATTTTAGGTTTATATTTGATGCCATGCATGCAGTTACTGGTGCTTATGCTAAACCCATCTTCGTTGATAAACTTGGTGCAACTCTGGTATGGTCCTCCACTCCTCCTCCTTTAAATTCTTATAAGCAGACTGAAAAATATATTTCTCTATATTATTTCATATGAGAAGAAATACATTATAGAGAAAGAAGGATGAAAATGGAAAATAGAACGATAAATAACATATTTCTGAATCAACTAGGAATCTACAAATTACAGGAATAAAATGACAATAGAAATAAGTTGACTGTAATCATTCCAATTAATGAGATATCGTGATTCCCATAAAATTTTCGGATGAATTTGTAACTCTCCCTTTGCTATTGGGGAATAGGTATTAGTCATTCCTAACATTGTCAACATTAGACTCAAAATTTGATTTTAACAAAGCCTTTATGAGCACGTTACTGCCTGTAATTTTGTTTGAATGTAGTGTACGGTAAATGTCTGATTTTAACTAAAGTTTTTTGGGAAGTGTGAGAGGCTGATCAACCTTTTTGTAGTGGTGCATCTGTTAAGCAAGGGGGCTGCACCTGGTTTTCACCTGTGAAGTACAAACATTGATCCCATATGAACAGAGTATAGAGAAAATTATTTCATCTTTGTATTACTTAGTTTCAGTAAAGATACATTATAAAGAAAGAAAACGAAAAACGAAATGATAAATAGGATATTCCCATAGTTAACTTGGATTCTTAAAATTACAGGAATGAAATAAAAGTAGGACTTTGTCCTCCTTCCAACGAGTGAGATTCCTTGATTGTTGATTTCCACCATCTATTAGGGTCTGTACAGATTTATATGAAGTTATTGATATTGGGTGTTAATTATGTAATGTAGGATTCAATTTCAAATGGAATTCCTTTGGAAGATTTTGGACACGGCCATCCTGATCCTAATCTAACGTGAGTTTAGTGCTTTATTTCTTTGCATTTTGTTTTCATACATAAGAACATTAGTTCTGATGGTAATGTTTCCTGAGCAGATATGCAAAGGACCTTGTAAACATTCTGTACGCTGAAAATGGACCTGATTTTGGAGCTGCCAGTGATGGTATGTGAGATCAATGCAGTAGCCAGCTTATTATTAAGTGGCTAAACATTTTTTAGTATATGTGTCTCAATTGTGAAATAGCCTTGGAAACAAGTATTGTTACTGCCTTCTGACCCTAGCCGGTTGTTTTTGGTACTTGATTTTATAAGACTGATTGTTGATTAACACCTTAGAGGAAATAATTAAATCTCTTAATTGTCATTATTATTTTTTTAAATAAATTGTTTGTTTGCAGATATTCAGTAAAAGAATTCTTGCCTGTTGTTGATTTGGTTTATTAATGACCACTGTTTGTGGAGGTTGCCTTAGTTGCTTTGCTTTATTTTGGAATTTTTTTTCTGTGTCCTGTTATACTTGAATTGAAAATAAAAAATTGATGCCATCCTTTTATAGTTGCATTGTGTCCTTTTTGTCTCTATTTTAAGATGCTTCCTGCTTTGCATGTTTGCTCTGTTTTGGATTCATGATAGTTTTGCAACAAATTCTTGTCGATCAGTGTTTGTGTCAATGTGGTGGGAGCAACAGGACATAGGACAGGGGAATGCTTAGATTTATTAACGTTTTGGTTCAGTTTATTATAAAAAAAAATACCCACTTTGTTTAGGATCTAATAGGTTTATTTTATGGTTGTGTTGGATCAGTTTTAAGGGGGCGTTGTGAACAGTACATGTGAATTTGTAATTTTAGGCTAGATGGATTTATGAGAAAACCCATGAGAAGGTGAGAGTTACAAAAAAAGAATATCTTAATTCTGTTTACCAAATCTGTTAAGAATACATAATTTCTAATTCATCTGAAGAAAATATTCTCTTGGATGACATGATCCAGTTTGATGTTATGTATAGTCAAGTTATTTAGGCCATTTTAGAAGTAAAACTACTTTGCCCTTATAGAAAGGGGATTGAAATGATTGAACAAGGGCATTCATTTGTACTATGTTAAATCATTCTAGGGATACTAGCTTATGCAATTATTGTAGATTACATTGTTGGGGAAGTCCAATCTTCTCTTTATAACCTTGACTCAAGTCCTCTATGCAATTGAAATATTTTCAATTGTATTTCTTACACATTCTGATAAATCAGTACTGATACATACTACCCCAATTCTAGCCTTTGAGTATATTGGGAAAAGTTTTTTCATAAACACTTCTCAGAAAGAAAAATAAGAAAAAAAATTGAAATTAGTTTTTTCATAACCAAATTTGTAAAAGTTTTTCATTTAGCTTCTCTAATTTTTTATTTTAACTTCTCCATAGGCTAATTTTAAACTGATGGAGAAACTCATTTCATTTTCTTATTTTTCTTCCCGAGTGCTTGTGAAAAAGCTCATTCAAACAAGCTCTTTGTCTGGAAAATACAAATGGAAATTAGCAATATTTGGGTAAACATATCACCACATTATTTCAACTTTTACTCTCTCTTTCCATCTTTTGTTGAATATAACCAAAAATTTTAAGCTAAACGTTGTATTTGTGGTTCAAGTGTTGGCATGGTTTATAACATGCCACTTTTTAGACATATTGCAGATGTGGTTGACGTATGCTTGAGCAACAATGTTTTGCTAGTCTTTGTGTGTGTTTATTCAATGGGATTCATATATTTCAATCTTTGTTCAGGGGATGGTGATAGAAATATGATTCTGGGAAGAAGTTTCTTTGTAACTCCTTCAGACTCCGTAGCAGTTATTGCAGCCAATACAGAAGCAATTCCATACTTCAAGAATGGCGTGAAGGTTGAAATTTTATGCACAAATTATTATGAATTTGACATTGTAGAGCACAAGTATGGACATTCTGTGTTTTAATTGCAGGGTCTTGCTCGATCAATGCCGACAAGTGGTGCTCTTGATCGTGTTGCTGAAAAACTGAACCTCCCTTTCTTCGAGGCAAGTTTTATTTCTTTTTTAAATTTCTTCCTATGAAATAAGTTTCACATATATTTAAACATTGTTCTCAAATAACAAAAGATGGACCCTGGATTCAGGTCCCCACTGGTTGGAAATTTTTTGGGAATCTTATGGATGCTGGGAATTTGTCAGTTTGCGGGGAAGAGAGTTTTGGAACAGGGTCTGACCACATTCGTGAGAAAGATGGCATCTGGTAGATATTCCACAATTCTATTTTTTAGACTAGCTTCTTCGATGTATCTTGAAATTATTAGAATTCTGAAAGACACCTGCATCTGAGACCAACAACGTCATTGTTTTCCTCGAATTTTTGTCAAGAATAGAACTTAATCAAATTGCTTAGATGTTTCTAATGTTGTGGCCCTATAAAACCTAAAACATGTAATACATTTTATGCTTCAACTGGGACAACCTCAAAAGGTTAAGATCATACGACAAAAAATAATACACGTTATATTTTTTATTGAGAAACAGCACCACAAGAACGTAACAAACTTGATCTAAGGTATGTCTTATGCATAATCGTCTGTCTTATCTAAATGCTTTCCAATTACAGGGCTGTCTTAGCTTGGCTTTCTATTATTGCACATCGTAACAAAGACAAGAAGCCAGGGGAGAAATTGGTCTCTGTATCCGACGTCGTGAAGGAGCACTGGGCAACTTATGGAAGGAATTTCTTCTCTAGATATGACTACGAGGTTGGAGTTCAATTTTGTAACACATTCTGAGGTTGTTTAAGTGTAATGTTTCTTTGTTTTAACAAATCTAGGTCCTTGTATAGGAATGTGAATCTGAAGGTGCCAATAAGATGATAGAATACCTACGAGATATTATAGCCAAGAGCAAGGCCGGTGATAAGTATGGTAAGTTTCAGGAATCACTTTCTTTAAATTTTTCCAATACTCTCCTGGCTATTTTTTAAGTGTTGAAAGTATTCATCTTCAGGAAGTTATGTCCTTCAGTTTGCAGATGATTTTACATACACCGATCCTGTAAGTTTTACATCGTGTACATTTGTATCAGATTCATTTTTTTCGTTTTTAGTTCATGGACAAGCTACCACGATTCACAATTTCCTTGCAATTGTTCGGTTCTGATCTTCTTTACATGTGCAGGTAGACGGAAGTGTGGTATCAAAACAAGGCGTTCGGTTTGTTTTTACAGATGGCTCAAGGATTATATATCGTTTATCGGTACGTGTCATCTGTTTCTTTGTCCACATTGTCTCTTTCAAAGTAGTTGAATCCATATTGGAAATTTATGCGTAAAATTAAATTAATCACAATGTTTTCTTTTACAGGGAACTGGTTCTGCAGGAGCAACTGTTAGAGTATACATCGAACAGTTTGAACCAGATGTTTCTAAACATGATGCTGATGCTCAAATTGCCTTAAAACCATTAATAGGTTATTTTCATTTACCAAGATAAAATATAGTAATATCAATTACTCGCTCTATTTTCCATGCAATTAATTTCTCTTATTATTGTACAGATTTGGCAATATCCGTGTCAAAGCTCAAAGACTACACAGGGAGGGAGCAACCTACTGTGATCACATAATGGACAATTTCACCACCACTTAATCAAGTTGTGATGTGTACCAAGATGTGCTCTAAGTTGAGTTCATACGCAGGTTGTTTGTTACACGCGTATCCATATCAGAGCTCGCTCGAGTTCAGAAGCATATGGTTGTTCAAAAATTTTGGAGCGATAGGTCCCTTGTAAAATATAGTACGTCTTCTGTTTATGTGCAAAAAATGATGCACCGTTGTGCGACAAATCAATAATAATGATAATGGTTTTCTGCTCTAAGTAGCTAATCTTTTCAAAGTTATGTCCCATTTCTAAGTTGAGAAACTGGAGTTTGTTACTTCTCAAGCAGAATAACAATACCAGATATGTTCCAAGCTTCTTTTTCTGTTACAATTGGTGACCTCGTTGATTCCTTAGGTCTATAGGATGCCCAAAAGTATGCATGTTATTGTCAAGAATATATTTTTTAGCACTTAAGATGAAAGCAGAGACAAGACCCCCTAAGATGTGAAGGTTGTCCATAGCGATATAGATGTCCATTACTGTTTTCTTGGTCATGAATTTGCTTTGTGTTCTGAGTGGCATCTGACAGTGACAAATCACTGCTTTTCACCCTGTTAATCCCAGCAAAAAGGAAATAAAAGAAAACTATGCATTTTTGGACCATATGTTCATGAGCAGATGGACTTTGGTGAGATTTGAAGTACGTTTCAAGTGAAAGTCAAATGCAGAGGTGATTCCTCAAGATCGTTTTCTGGAGCATTTTGAATTCTATTGGCATATAATAAAGATAAAACTTACACAAAAATTTAGAAGTGTTTTTGGTAATCAGAATTGACGTTCAATTTTGAAATGTTATGGATACTTTATTATACAGTTATTAAAATAAAAGTTGAAATCTTATTATTAGACAATAACATGAAGATACTGATAGAACTGTGTTTAAACTTTGTCCTATTAATAAAGACAACGTTGGACAGCAACCTAGCATCATCCTAGTGAAGTTATATTTGGTTTAAGGCTATTGCATTGACCGCATAATGTGGTTATAACTTTGAAAGACATGATGAGGTGGTGCCATGTGATGAGACAAGGTTGTCACGTGTATCTAGCAATCCCATTGGTGATGGTTGATTTGATGAGAGGTTATGTGGGAACCCAGTGTACTCCTAAGACTAAGAGATTCACATCAGCATGCTTGCAAAGCCAGAGGCAGTAACTGTAAGTTATACAACAAATTCAATGTATCCGCTCTAAATTTACCTTTTTGGCTATCACACTCAAACTGTTTTTAGATCAAACCAATCACCTGTAAAACAGATATGAACTGTTGAATCCAGAGAATACAGATTTGGTCTATGAAAGTTTGTTAACAGAAGTAGCAAGAAATAGGCCACATAGTTGGGTTGAGTAACTCTTGATCATGATTTGGGAGTACATGACTGTTAAATCCGTCTGGAATAAAGACAAATTGAAGTTGTTGATATCGTAAATGATAAAATTTTGAAGTTTGAAGGAATATGGAGTGTTGGAAGTTGCATGATGCATAGGAAAATTGTTGAGACATATTAGATAAAGAGAGTGGCATATTGTTGATGGAACAGGTAATGGGCATGGAGATGATTATCTGTTAAGATGGGATAATAGGGACAAATAGTTTCTTCTCTCCATTTGCAAATGGGACGAGACAGGGATCATGTTCTTGCTCTCCACCCCATTTACCTTTTTTTTTCTTTTTAATTATTTCATATACTTTTTTCAAATGTTTTCAGATTATTAGATGCTCCTTCAGTTTCCATTTTCTGCTGCCAATTTTTTCTTTCGTAATATCATTAGTTTTAAGAAATACTCAGTCTATCAGTGAACAAAACCTCGAACATGTAGATGTTATTCTACTTTCATTTTCATGTGGTTATCTTCTCGAGGTTGCCTCAAGGGTATCTGAGTAAAAATTATATTACACTCTTTTAATAATGACAATATACTATAAATAATTTATTACTATTTATTCTTCTCCTATAAAATCTATTACTTTCCTATTATTGTATCAATTTGTGATTTAATTGAACAATTTTCAAAACATTTTAACTATTAATAAATATTTAAGTAAAAGAGTATTTTAAAAAATAAATTATTAATATTTTTTTTGTTGGGAATGAAGTATGAGTCTATGTTAAACATTAAAAAAAATGAGAAAGTAAATGATTATATAATGTTAAAGATTCATAAATTTATTACTGTAAGATATAAGGTATTGAATTGGAGTTGATGTCAATTCCTCGTGTGTAAATTAAACTCATATTTTATTAATGTTATATATTTCTCGCGATTCTCTTCTGCAAAATTTATTAATATCATATGAATTAAATATTCTTCTTGATACCCAATTATCCTAATGTTTTTTACTGTGTTTCAAATTCAAATTCATTAAAAATTATCAAACTGATTCGTAATTTCTTTTAATAATATTTCTTTTCTAATTATCTTTAAAGTGATTTTTAATATTTTCTTTAATAATAGTTAAAATATCTTTATATCACAATTTAAATTTTTATTGTAAATCTAAATATACTTTATATAATCAAATACATTTATTTATTATGCGTTTTAACTCTAGTATAAGTTATATTAAAAACATTTGTGATGTCAAAAAATATTTTATAAATTATATCCCCATGCATTTTAAAAGAAAATGACCTTTTAAATCTTATTGGTCTATCTTGAGTGAGGCTGATCTTGCTGTTGACATTTTAAACCAAAAAAGAAAAATTGAAATTACATATATTCATGAATTGATGACTAAAGTAATTGCACTGAATTTAACTGATCCAACAACAGTTATGCTTTGCATTGCTGCATTCCATTACCTTGCTACAGTTTTGGGGCGGCAGGTTTCACGATAATCTCATAAACTTATGCTCAAAACTTTAGTTGTTAAATTTATTGAAACAAGTTAAAAATTTGCAAAAGGAAAGGTACAAGTTACAACCAAACACTTTTGATTGTATCTGAAATGCTGATGCAATAAGGTAAAATAAGTTCAAATAGCATGATGGACTAGGAGTCTAAATCTCAAATTAATTAAAGATCCATTCAAGGGATATCAAAATGTGTAAATTAAAATATTGTTGGTTTTGTCATAAATGTTAGAATTGAACTTTAAGTTTAATTCAATCTCACAGAATTAATTTGTAAGATAAAATTTATATCCATTTATATATTATAAAATTATTTTATCTTTAGTTGATACGAGAGTTCTAACAATAATGAAAATAAAGATCATCGTAATTTGATAAGAGATATATCATATGAAAATGAGTAAAAGATTATCACAAGAGTTGTGTAGAAATAATAACATGTAAGAATTTGGTTTGTTAAGTGTTATAGGGAATGAAGATTGAGCATGGAGGTTGAAAAGCAAGTTGGTCACGATCAGATTTGCCAGTATTAGTGAACATAGTTTGGATATGATCAGAAATGAAGCAAGGGTTTTTCTTCGAAACTCCAAAACCAAAATCAGAATGGGATTGTCTCTGCCCCCCAATTTGTGATGGGTGAATGAGACCCACCAAGAAATAATGGCGCAGACATGAAAGAAGCAATTGTGAGCAATGTTATAATGGAGATAAATAAGAGGGTGTAACTGTGTTTGTCGTAATTGTGACACACCCTGTGGCTATAGAAAATGAAGTAGTAGTTGTTGCTGCTGCTAAAATCCAACCTTGTTGGGTAGGTCAATTTGATGTCATTTTATTTTATTTTTTGCATCGGTTACTCTTCTTACTTGCTTTCTGCATTAGGCTCTCATAATTACAGCATCATGTTAGTTGCCTCTGCAAATGGACCAGATTGCTGTCTTTCCTCTGTTCCCTTGTCCTGTTCTCACAAATGGTCACACATTATATGGACACATCCACAGTCTACGTTACAATACTAAACTATTTTTTTCTTATCTCGCCTTTTTGATGATAAAAAGTTAAAAAATTAATAGTATTTAAATGATCAGAAGATAAATTTTAAATCTAATTTAATTTCACAAAATCATAAAATAAATTTTGTATCAACTTATTATACATTATGAAATCATTTTATCTTTAGTTACTATGCCACTTCCAACATAAATTATATCAGTTTGCTATGGAGAAATTTGTTTAGCTCCGGTGAAATTGTTATGAATAAATAAAACTTCTTCTCTTAATATTTACTCAAATTATATAGTTGAGAGCTGAATTTGGAATATACTGTGGTAGACATCAATCGCTCTAAATTCATGGACATAAAGGTTAAGTGAACTAAATTTGAAGATGTGGTAGTGGGGAAGCACTATAAATTTAATGGGGGTGATTGAGTCTGATTTGGTGTGCATAATGGGTTTTGTTTTTCATCAATTGCAGTTTTTTGCTTTAACTATGAATTGAGACAGGAACATATTGAGATTCCAGTAATGGCATTGACCGAGTAATTTTTCTCCAAATAAAGTACTACTAATGAGTTTATATTAGAAAAATAAAATAAAAGGTGAAGGGAGAAGTGGTGTAACCACGTGGGAAAGGTGCAAGATAATTCTGGGGCCAGCAAATAAAGTTGGTATTTTGTAAAGTGTTATTATTGGATTAAAGTTTGATTTTTTTTATAATTTCAATGTCCAAAGATACTTTTAATTATTACTTTCATAAGAAAATGCTATTTTGCTAGTTTTAATTCAAATATACGTTATTTTTTAAAATATTTATTTAAATGTTTAGCTGTTTTTAATATATATTTATATATAAATTAAATTATATCGTGTAACTTTTATTACATGTCCAATATCTTTGCATCATATTTTTTGTTTTCGTTTTATAAATATTTGGTTAAAAAATCCATGACTTATTCTTTGATTACATTAAAATATGTGTACGATATTCAACATCATCCTCTCAGAGGTGCCTCAAGTAATATATTTCAATGAAGTCATGTCATATATTAATTCACAAATGCATGTAAGGTTTAACACACCATCCATATATGTTTCTATCAATCATTATTAAACAAATAACATATTTAAATTCTTTTTATATTTTGACAATTTAAAAACATGTCAATTTTATCCTATTAAAATCACTTTAGCAATATAATATTGCTTTAGTAATATTCAACAACAAAAGAGAAAATTGGTTTGTATTAAGATTTTTGGCTTGAGGAACTAGTTGTTTATTAAAAAAGTTACCTTGAGACAAAAGCTTTGTGTTGGTCTAGTTTTTATTTAATGAAAAACAGGTAGATTGAGTGAAAAAAAAATATTATACAACAAATGGTCTTGTTAATGTATGTTTAAAGTGTAATTAATAAATATTAAATTTTATAAAAATTCATAAATAATTATAATATTAAATAAAATTGTTTATGGTATTATAATGTAATTGATAATTTATTTGTTACACACAAAAAAGTTAAAAAACAATTACATAATAAAATAATTATATTTTAATATTATTAAAAATTAAAATATAATTAAACATAAAAATAATTAAATTATTAGAAAATAAAATATTTATTTTTCTAATAAAAATAATAATAATTAACATAATATTATCCATATTAAAAAAACAAAATTTTATTTTATGTTAATGGTTTTTTTATTTATATTTAATTTTTACTAACATTGAAATATAATTATTTTATTTTTTAATTATTTTTTACATCAAATAAATTATCATATGTGTAATATTTATAAATATTTTTAAAGTAAAATTATACTAATAATTTCTAAAATTATAATTTATTTAATATTATAATTATTTATTAATTATATAAAATTTAATGTTCATTAACTGCCTAAAGGTGTTAACATTCTCCTACAACAAATTCAAAAATATTCAAAACATGCCAAAATCTTTTTTGGCAATTATAACATTTTAAACGAGTCTAAAAGAACATTCAACACTATATTAATTTTTTTAAACTCATGTAATACTAATCCAACTCAAAATCACTGTCTCAAATTAAAAAAAATCACATAATCTGGCCATAACTTGAGTAATTTAAACATATAATCATTGATCACATTCATACAAATTCAAATAAAAGTAACTACAATATCAATTATAACTGCAGTCATAATCATACACTTTATCAAACTATCATTCTAAAATCAATAGTTAAAATTATAATCCTCCCAACTCTAATAACTATATTTTCTCAATCTTAATTTGAAATCATCTTAACCTCTTGGTATAACTTTGACATTATTATAAAAAATAAAACCAAATCAAAATATTTCATTAATTTTCAACATAAATCAAATAAAACATCAATAAAATATATCATATCCCACAATATATCATCAATCATTCACAACTTATTATCGATAGTTTACCTATAAATTGATTATCATAATTTCAATATTAATATAATCACTTTAAAATCAAAATAAAAATACTTAAATACATAAATCGATTCAACTCTGTAGTTAGTAAAACGTACTTTTTGTTTCACTCAACTATCAATATTCACAAGATTATCATATTCTCAATTCTCAATTTATACACCCACAATATCAAATCAATTGAAAATAAAGAACATGAATTAACTCCCCTACTTTAACATCTATGTTTTTTACTAAATTACTACAAGAATAAATTTAAAAAAGGTCTAAATTGCTTCCAAGATATTTAATTTACAAACTAATCATTGTGTTTTTTAAGAAATTACTCCAACAATTTAAAACAGTAAAAGCAAAAATGTCTAACTTGTTTCTAAGATATCTTATTCACAAATTGACCATATTATTATAAATCTAGTTTAATATAGATTTATTTAATCTACTGTAATCTCACATGCGACAACAAAATCCTTCAAATACAACCAACAAAGAAAAAAAAACTTGAAATTTAAAGAAAAAGGAAGAATTACTTTAGTTGAAATTCTAATCGATCAAAATTGATTATCATCTCACCATATCTCAATATACACTATGTGGTTATAAAAAAGATGAAAATCAACTAAACAAATTAAAAAAACTAAAAAATAAATAACTAAATAGTTAGATTTGTAGTCTTATTTCCTTGTTTTTTAGAAAATCATTTCTACTACCACATTAAATAAAACAATAGTCAAAGATCAATTTGTTTTTAAAATAATATATTTCTTGATTATGAGTTCTGACTTTATATAAAGCAATGATAAACAGTGTTGAACTATTTAAACTGGAGTTTGTAAAAAGCAGGAGTAGCATTACTTGGTTGAAATTGAAGTGTTTACAAGTTGAAGAAGTCAATGATTGTTCTCATTGTCGTTAACAATGGAATGGAATATTATTGGAAGAAAGCAGTGTTAATTATAATCCATTGCATCAACACTACTACTTATCAACACAGTAAATAATCTTGCCCAAGATCTTGTCGGCAATGTGTTATGCCCAAAATCAACAATTCAAAAGAGTTTGAATCAATATCTTTATTAAGCTGGATACCAAAATCATCTTTCAATAGATTACCAATTAATTATGTTTATTCTTCACCCAAAAGCTAAAATGAAAATAAATAAAGTCTATTATTCATATTTCTAAAATTGATCTTTAAATTCAGTATATTTTTATTATTTTTTATATCTCATATTTAATCAACTTGGGTTTGTCATTAATTTTGTAACATTTCAAATAATCATGTCAGTATAATATATTTTATTTTTAATATAATCAAAAAGAACAATGTTAGTACAAAGAGTTAGTTTTATTTAAATTTTACTCATAATTGAAATAAGTAAACACCTTTTCATCTTTAATAATCGTAATGTGTGTTTGTTAAAAAAAACCAATTTAAGGTGTAATCAGTTTTGAATATTCACTTTGTGCTATGTCAATTTTGAATATTTGATGATTCTCTTTAATATGTTAATTTTTCTTTAAAAATCACACAAGTCAATTATAAAAAATTAAATACATGTTTAATTATTTTAATTATTGATGAAGTTTAAAAAATATTATATTTCCACTAAAATTGTTTATTTTTTATTGGATTAAAAATTAAATATATATTATAGTGACTATTTATCTTAATGATACTGATATGATAATATGTTTGTGTATGAAAACTTGTATATTTCACTTAAATAAAATCTTTGAATAAAAATCGATATTCGAGTTCAAAATATTTAGTTAGATTTGTTTTATAAGTCAAAAATATTGATAATTAAAATAATTTTTATTATAAATAAAAAATTATAATTAATTTATAAATTAGAGTTTAAATTGAATTTTAATATTCTTTTTATCAATATTTTAATTATTTATTATTATTATTATTATTGATTTTAATTAATCTCTAATTTTAAATTTTTTGAGAGGTTAATATTGAAGATTAAATTAAATATAAATTCATCAAGTCGATTGTAATTCAATCCATTTAATATATATCACACATAATTGATATGACTTACAACAATTATAAATATAATTAACATATTCAATTTAAGACGCTGAAATTGATAAATGAAAAGTGGCGCTGTGTTCTCTAACGTATTTTTCTTTTATATTTTTTTTTTTCAATAAATTAACAAAACACAATTGAGAAGCAATTTTGATATTTTTCAATTGAAAATGTAATTGATCGAAAATGTCAATTACTGGAGTTGAACTAATTGACACAATAGGCACTTGGGACGATCATGAAAAGTATATTTGTGTAATTATATTATATGATATAATTGAAAAGCCAAAAGTATCGTTGCCAACTTGGGACATTGATGGAGGAAGGAACTCAAAAGGGAGAAAGACCGTCACAGACACAGGTTTGTTTTTTCAGTTTTCAATTTAATTTTTAAAATTATTATATAGTTTTTTAATCCTTGACCTCGTCTTATTTTTTGAATGACGTGAATTCTCTTTCAGCGATTATCTTAAAAAAAAATTCCTTTTATTATATATAAATATTCAAATCACAGTGTTAATTTCCAATCATCTATACTAATTGATTTCTATGTTTGAAAGTATAACTCTCAAATTAGAGGAACAACCCTATAAAGATGTTAACGTTCCATGGAACATTAGACAGATACGAGATAGAAAGTGTAGAAACATTATTTTTATTATAATTTGTGGGGAAAATAGTAAAACATTAAAGTTAGTGAATATTATAATATATCAATTATATTTTTCATTGGGGTAAAAAAACCTTAGGATTTTCTTAAGCCATGCTGAAACTTGAAATAGTAGCATCTCTTTGCGAACATCAATTATGAAATTGATTAACAGGAATTGTGTCATCACTAGTGGGCCAGTTTGATGCCCATCTATAGATTGTCATGTCAGTGCTCAACTAATCTTTTTCGTAGTCACCATTGAAACCTCTCTTTTCGGAATAAAAAACGTCCATAAGTACTTTTCTTCGTTTCTACTAAAAATAGTAATTTAATTTGTGTTCTGGTACAAAATAGTAAGCTAAAGATACCCAAATCCACCATTATATCTATCTTTACGAAGTTGTTTCTCACTATCATCCATTTTCACATTTTCAACCTCATTATAATAGAGATCACCGTCACCACCATCATCACCCACTTTACTACCCTCCCCATCCTATTTAACCTTATCATGGTAGAATTAGTTGACGAATTAATTCTATCATATGATACTTTTAAAATATTATGATAGACTCAAATATGATTTAATAAAATATAAGGATTTGTTGATTATTATAAGAAGTGCTAATAAAGATAAAATAAAGCTCATCCCAAGTTGATGAATGTTGGCTTATAAAAGGGATTATGATTTTGTCTCTTGTAAATGAAATTCTTTCATAATAAGTCATCAAGAAAGAGAGTGTGAGAGACGAAAGAAAGATAAAGAAATATACTGGGAAAAGGAGATTGAAGAACAGAAATTGAGAATAATGCATTCTCATTGGATCTCTAATGGATCAATGTTAGTGTATCCTATTATGATAAATGTCTGAAGACGCATGAATCTTAAGATCCTATAATAGTTTTCTATAATGAATTATTATCGCATGAAAACTACAATTTATTTACATGTGATATCAGAGCATGTGTTTTAAATTTATGATTCTCCTATTATGATTTTTTTTTCAAATCATGTTTTGTTTTTCCCAAATTATGATAAACATTAATTATGAATTTAGAGATTTTTATGAAATTAGTATGAACCCTAATTTATGTTTTTGTCCAATTATCAATAACCCTAATTGTTGGATTTTGAGATTTTAACTTTCTTCCGCCGTTAATTGATTTCAAATTGAAATCATGTTACGTGTATGATGAAATTATAATTGAATCGCTACACCTTGTTAATTGATTGAATTGTAATTGGCATTGGGTGAAATTATTTGTCAATGTTACGTGAGTCAATTGCAATTCTAGTTTAAGCGGATTGTAAATTGGATGGTTTGATTGGAAAATGTAACCCATAGAATCGTGAATAATTTGAATTTGAGTGCAATGTTATTGGTTTATGTTATCAATAAAGAATTAATGTTGATTTATTTTTATATGAATAATATATTTTAATTTGTAATAATGTATATGTTTTGTTATTGTTAAATTAAAATTAATGAAAATGTTATGTATGGTTTATAGCAATTAATGTATTTATTTATTTGAAATCAACATGATAAATTTTGTTAGTCACCAAAGTGACCAAAATTTTAAAGTTATTTGATTTTAAAATATTATTATTTTTTATTTTAATTACCCATAATATGAATATTAAATTATGAATAATTGATTTATGGGTTAAATGAAATTCATTATTACAAGACCTTTCAGGATCGTCCAAAGGTTGGTTGATTAATTGTTCTTATAATTAGTGAGTATGATTTTATATGTGTCATTAGTTTTATTTATATAACTGAAGGGTAGCAGGTGATTCTAGGTGATTAGCATCATTATGTTTGTGTATTAATATTAGTGAATGGAAGGAACCATGTTGACTGAATGATGTGTGATGCCATGAATCTTATTATTTATGTATCTTTAATTATGAATAATGATTAAATCAATTTATGTAAGATCATTTAATGCGCATTATGCTTATGTATTAAATCACATAATATTTATGTTAATGACATCATATGGCTCAATGGGTAGAATGTTAGAATTAATTGACGAATTAATTATATCATATGACTCACTTAAAATATTATGATGAACTTAAATGTGATTTAATAAAATATAAAGACCTACTTATTATTATTATTATTATGAGAAGTTGTAATAAAATAAAATAAAGATAAAATAAAGTTCAGCACAACTTAATGGACATTGGCTTATAAAAGGGGATTAGGATTCTTTATTTGACCATGAGGTTCTTTCACAGTAAACAATCAAGAAAGAGAATGTGAAAAGAAAGACAAAGAGATAGATTGAAAAAAAGAGGTTGAAGAACAGAGATGAAACAATGCATTCTCATTAGATCTCTCATGGATCAAGGTTAATATCCTATTATGATTTAATTATGTAGATTAACGACTCATGAATGAATTATTATCACATAAAAACTATAATTTATTTATACATCAACCTCATTACACTCATTACCGGAACCACCATCACCATCTTCACTATCCTGACCATCTTCATTATTCTCTTCACTATCCTCGATATTAATATTCTCACAGTGAGACATGAACTCTTTTGGGATATAAGTCAAATGCTTATATTCTATTTAATATTCATTTAACATTACACGTGATTTTTTATTTTAAAATATGCATTACATGTGTAAAACATATTGTGACTACATCATTGGTGATATACACCTCATCAAAATATTAAAGTTGTTCAAA
Source organism: Vigna unguiculata (assembly GCF_037176805.1). Classification (NCBI taxonomy): domain Eukaryota; kingdom Viridiplantae; phylum Streptophyta; class Magnoliopsida; order Fabales; family Fabaceae; genus Vigna; species Vigna unguiculata. The sequence continues at coordinate 42,844,079 of NC_140798.1, forward strand.
ATGGGAGATGTATTTTACGCATTTCAAAAATATAAAAATGACTTGTATATGAATTTTAAGAGAAGGACAAATTTTAATTTTGCATACTATATAATTTTAAAAAGTATATACATGAAAAGGAATAAGATTTGTATCAACTACTGCAAAAGCCATATTTAGAAGGATTTAAAAGAGATGGAGGATATAAAGTATTGAAAATAACATGCATAGAAAGTAAATTATTTAATTTAATTAAAATTTCCTTGCAAACATATAATTATAATTATTAATAAAATAAAGATGGAGGAGTAAACGGTATTTGGGATATGATGGCACTATTCCAAGTTGTTTGTTGTTGTTTTATAAAATCGAAAAACATGATATGACCCACCACCAAGTGATTGTAATAAAGGAAGGCATGTTTTAGTGGAAAATGTAAGAATATGAAGGCTATGGTGTTGTGTTAAAATTAAATGGAACCCACTTTCTACTTGTAATAGTTAGGCCCAACATGATCGGTTCTGCTTGTTGGCCAACTTGCTTCCTCCCCTTACAAACAACTAATTAATTAACCAAAACTTCTGTTCCTCTATAATTGCAACCAAAAGTGTCACTTCCATCATCACCATCCAACTCTCATTATCTCTCACTTTTTATAGCTTTTCTTCTGCATCATACCCTAACCCTAACAAATTACTCCACTCAATGCATCACTTTCAAACTCACATTTCCACGTTTTTTAATCTATTATTTTTTCAAATACATCAATATATACAAACAAAAATAGGATTTTTTTATTTGGAGAGATTCAGTATCAATCATCTTTCATCTTTCATTTAAAAAAAAAAAAAAAAACTTTTCTTTGAGGGGGTAGACATTGATCCCAGTTTTTTTAGACCCAAGTTCAACACAGTTTGTTTATCAGCAAAACTTAGGCGTGGCTCTTAGTGTTGTCAGCGTTATTTTAAATTAATATTCATGTTTAATCTCAGTAATATAAATAAATCTGCGATACTTATTTATTGCGTAATTTATTAGGTATTAAACTAATTAAAAAAAAACTACAGAATTGTATCCAGATAAGTTTTATCCTTTGCTTCCCTCGATTCTTCAAAGCAATAATACTCTATGAAACTTCAGTTTTTCTTCAGATGCTCACAGAAGTAATTAACTGTCTTGTGTTAAAAAAATGAATCCCATTGCAGAGTTAAAAGTATTTGTGTTCGTTTTTAATTATGTGTATTTTTTATATCATGCAGCAACAACTTGGGTGTTGATCCACGAGGTTACCTCAACATTTAGAAGATATAGAGGACTTAGACAATGTTGTCCTCTCCCATATTCAACTGATCCTGCGATAGGTCTGTCTGTGGGTGAAAGTTGGCGACGAGGAGCAACCATTGGTGACATTGTCGATCAGTTCTTGTTATATGGATAAGGCTCAGGCAGACAATGCTGATATAACAAGATCAGTTCTACAGAATTTGATATCACTGCATCATCACATGAGTTTTTGGATCAATACTGTCGGGATTATTATATTACCCAAGTTTTTTTTTTTATTTTATAGAATAACATTTTAATCAATATTGATAACAATTTAATATTATTATTTAATATGTTAGAAAAGTGTGTTTTAAGTCTAACTGAGGTTGAAGTACGTGGTCCAATAACGGATGAAACAGAATGTCCAAAAAATAATCTGATTTTTTAAACAATGATTATGATACCATTTGAGAATAGTAGACTTTAAGGCCTAACTCAATCCCACTTTATATACTATAAAATTGTATTATCTTTAGTCAAGTAGACTTTCAACATAATATAGTGGAAGTTATATATAATTGTTATAACTAAAATTTATTATAATTGATAATATAGAAGAAGTAATAATAATATTTAAAAATTAATGATTCTAAAATAATTATATTGTGGTCAAGGGGAGTGTGGAGTTAAAACGTTCTACTTCTTGTTTGCATTATCCTCTTATTTAACCTAATACTAATATTTAGAACTTATTTTCAATTTAATATTTTTTTTGTTTATTGTTTAGATTTATTGTATTTATTAGTATCGACACTGCTTTTATATTATTAGGAGAGTAATTAAAATATTTCAATCAAACACTTCAACTCTTTTAACTCGAGTGGTATATTCTTCAATCAAAAGAAACACTATAGTAGGACTATTAATATAAACACAGTATATAAACTTAGTATAGAATAGTGGACAAAATGTAGCATAAAGCCACTAATTTGTTGGATGGAAGAGTTGTAACTTATTAAAAGTATGTGTTCTTTACTAAAATTTTGCCTAGCTGATAAAAAATATAAAAATTTTACTAGCTATAGGTTGTGTTTTTATCTAACAGGATTCTTGCCGGAAGAAGAAGAATAATGGATTTTGATTATCAGTGTATGCAATGCAATTAATGAGGAATATTTTCCATATGGTAGAGGATGAAGCGCGAGGAGAATGACTATGTGTAAACACGCATGCATAAACGATAAACGGAAACAGAGATACAATAACATCTTTCCTTATTTTTTGAAAGAAATGAGAGAACAATATAAAGGCAAGAGAAAAACATAAAAAACAGTGTGATATAAGTTACTCAAAAACACATTAAGCACTCTTTTAGACTTCCAATGAAAAAATACTTCAATTTTTTATTATTATTAATATTCTCTATTAAATTAATTTTAAAATTATGTTTAAGAAAAAAAAATATTTTTTTTGTACTAATATACCTCTGTTAACAATTTGATATAAGTTACGAAAAAATACAAGAGTTGGTTTAGAGTAACACAAGTAAAGCATTCCCTTTATACCTTCGATTAAAGAAGATATTTAAAACTTTTGTTTTTTATTATTAATATTTTTTTACTAAATTAATTATAAAATTATGTATAAGAAAAAATGTTTAAATTTTTTTTACTAATATATCTTTATTAAATTAATTATAAAATTATGTTTAAGAAAAAAAAGTCTCAAAAATATATTTTATTACTGATATATGTTATTAGATTAATTATAAATTTATGTTTGAAATTTAAATTTAATTAAATTATTATTATATATGTTAATTTTTATAGATATTAAAAATTATAATTAATTAGTTAAAACATTTATTTAATAAATTATAATTTTGTTTATGAAAAAGAGAATGATTAATTATTTTTATTCTATTATAGTATATTTTCTTCTTCTTTTATTTCTTTGTGACTTCTCTCACCTCTCCTTAGTTTATTCTCTTCTAAGAGTCATATCTTTAGGATTTTGGTAGATTACATTCCTTGAATCTCACATAGTCCGTGTGTACCAATTTTTTCATATTTATCTCTAGTTAGTATATTTTTTCTTTTTATTTGTGTTGTTGTTCGTACTATATGTTGGCAGCAAGGACCGACACGAACTTAGTACCCGACTTTAGCCGCTGTACTGTATTATAGTCTTGGTCACAATGGACCACTAATCAAACTATATAGAAAGATAATGCATACATAGCAACTAAGTATACATGCCAATAAAAGCCGCCTACTCCAAACTTGGGAAATAACGACTAAAGTAACAGAATCAAGTCATAAGTCTGATGCTTGGGCCCTAATAAGGCCCACACGAGCCCAAAGGAGACCCAACGAGTCCAATAAAGGCCTCACCCATGAGCCAGGTAATTTGTGATTAATATTATAAATACATGTGGACCCCAACACTTAAAGGTAAGTAATTCATTAATACTAAAACTGAGATTTAACTTCAGAGAGCTATCAGTGACTTGATTCTTGGAGTCTTTTCTCCAGGTAAGACGTGATTTGTGCCTCCTAAAATTTTATTGTTGTTTCTGCAGGAACATTGTTGTTGTTATTCTGTTTTGAATTTGTATTAGAATTAGAAATACATTTCTTCTGTCCAATTTTGTTTTTCGGTACTTCTCAGTTTATGAGTTTTGAGAGTTTCTTTGCATATGTCAAAACGAGGAACTTGGAATTTCTCATAAAACTACTAATTATATTAGGGTTTAGTCTTTTGGTGTATAATAGATTAATGGAGCATAATTCAAAATTGGACTTTATGTAAAAAGATAATTCAAGTTTAGGAAAAAAATTATTAGAACTATTAGTGAAAAATGGCAAGTGCACTAGTCGCACGTAGCAAATAATAAATATCATAATAAATATCGTTCTCTCCACATGGACTTGTGCAATATGTGACGAATCTCGCAATTCTCAACTCAAATAGGCAACAAAGTTCACAAAACACAAAGAAACTTTTTTTGGTATTTTATCAAACAGTTGGTGTGCAAGAAGAAATTTAACATAGAGTATATACAATTGTCGATATTAGATTTCATTTACTTCATTCTCATGCATTTACAAACATCTCAATTTCATAATCAAGTTAAAATCAACTCATTAGTTTACTAAAATCCTATTTCTAGTGACTTTGAGCCTATGATAACACATCAAAGTCCAATCCCGTGGATCATCAACAATATCATGCAATAAGAGTCTTAAGATTACTAATAAATCATGTTCTATCCCTAACGAGATTGAATTCACTCTTTAACATGATATCATAGTCATGGGTTAAAGCCTATCATAACGAAAGTTGTCATTTGTTCAACCAATTGTGTCACCTGCTATCGGGAAGTTTGTTATTCGTTAAACATGTTGTTTCACCCGCTGTCAGACTGCTATTGAATCACTCATTAATTTTAGTGATTTCATAATATGTAAGTGAGTGCAAACCATACTTTACAAGCCAGTTTTAGTTTTGTAAAATTGAATTAAGCTTAAAGTTCACTTCTTAACACAAACACTATCCAGTTTGTCATAAAAAAAGATGAAGATTAAACTTTAGTAGTCGGTGCTTATGGGCAACATATTGATGAAACTCGGAACCACTCTCTACAAATATTCGTGTACTCTTGCACGGAAGGGAGTGGTATTTAATGTTCTCCATTAACCCACGAGCAAAAGTTATAATCGTATTGGAGTCCTTTCTCTGCCAAGTTGTTTTTTTTTTTTTTCTTGCTGAAATGATCACCTTCCAAGGGCACCTTCTTGTTCCACAAACATATGAAGAAGCTACTTTTTGTTCGTATGCACATTGAATTGAAAATCTTGCATACAATTGTTTGTAGGTTTAACCCAAAGAAATACATATAATTGAAATTTGGATTTGAAAGAGTAAAATGTGGTCCAATAAATTGTACCGATTCAAAACTATCTTCGTACTTACCGCATTTTAGTTTCTTTAAGAATATACGAATAAACAAAACATGTTTAATTTATGGAAGCCTTGTGTCCTTAACATAGGATGACGTAATGCCTACTAAGGGGACCACTCAAGAAAGAGTTAATCAATGTACCATAATAAATATAATTAAGTTTCAATACGGTTAAAAAAATAAATTAAAAGTTTAGGATGTCTTAAGAAAAAAAAACTAAAATATGTATTTATGAATTACTAACTAAACGAATTAAAAATTCAATCATATGCATAAAATTAAAGTAATTTTGATATTTGATTATCATTATTTCAAAATCTAATTCTAGTGACATAACAATTTATTTTTGTGGATATTGTTTAAATTTGTTTTTATGAATATTATCTGAATTTATCTTGAATTTGTTAAAAGATCTTCGCATTGACTACATAGAATACAAATACAAATATGTAATACTTCTCAACTCTATTCTTATATTCATCGTTATTTGTCCACTTGTCTTCATTTTAAATTACTAAAACATTTATGATTTATTTAGTAACCTATAATACTTATATTTATTATTGTCTTTAGTCTTTAGTTTTGTATTTATTCTTTATTTTTTTGTTACATGATTTATTTAGTAACCTATAATACTTATATTTTTTATTGTCTTTAATCTTTAGTTTTGTATTTATTCTTTATTTTTTTTACATGATTATTTTTATTCATTTTCAATTATTCGATTTGTTCAAAATTCATAAAGTTCACTCCAATCCTCTATCTACTTTCATTATTAGCACAATATTGATTAACTAGGGTTTTTTTATCTGGTTTTATTGAAATATTACATTTTAGAAAACACAAACCTTAATTAAGAATCAAATAATTTATAGAACACTTATTTGATTATTTTTATTCTTTTTTAATTTTTTTTTTCACAACAAAAAAGTTTGATAATTTTAAGTGTTCATTTATTAGTAACATTAAAAATTTATTTTATATATTCTCTTTGACCTAGAGTTCCATTTTATTTGTAGAATCTTTGCTTTGCTAAAATATTTTCATTTTCTATCAATATTTTGATTTGTTTGATATCTATCAAACCTACTTTGATCTCGAATGTATAATTTCTCTTATCATAACCTCTCTCTTTTTTCCTTTGTTTTTGTTAAATACAATTTTCAATTTCATCAGACCAACGCATATGAGATGTTTATTCTTTTATATAATCATTTTACCTTTATCCTGTCAATATAATATTGTAATTTTATATTTACAATTATTACTTGTCAATGTAATATATGTATACTTTAAATATTAATTCTTTAATAATATCATGTTTACTTTCTTACAATTTTTATATTTTGAAAAAAATTATATTTAATGAATATTTAAAACATTAAGGCTATGTTTGTTTCTAGTGACGGAAACATAGCCTTTCCAAAAATAATGGCGGATTTTGACCCATAGTTTTGAAAGAGTCAAAATAATATAATTCTTTAATAATTTGATTGGATCATTAGTATAACGCTTTAAATAATGACTCTTTTATAAAATAATTGGATCCTTAAATTTGATAATTAGTATAATGCTTTAAATGCTTTGAAAGATGTGAAGAAGGATAAGAAAAAATATAATTTATCTTGTTTTCATCTTTACGTATAACTTTTCTTTTATCACTTTTACAAAATGAATTTATTATGTTAATGTTCATCAATATGCTTTTTTTAAATATATTAAAAAATGATTTATCATAATTTAATAAAAGATTGAGAGACATCATTATTAGAAGAAAAATATATTACAATCAATTTATAATTAAAAATCGGCAGTAAAAAACACATAATACATTGTTTTTTACTTCTATAATCATAAAAATGAGTATACAAAAGGTTATAAAAAATAATTTTAATAACTATTAAACTAATATTTCATCATCAAGTAAGACAAGAGAGAGTTACATATTTTTTTTTTCGAGAAACGAAGGAAACAAATGAGAAATGAGAACAAAAATAACGAGTATGTGTCTAACTTATTTTTTGTCTTCAAAAAAAATAATATATGAGAATGAGGGATGAGTACAAATTTGTGAAAAATAAAAAAGGTAATGACATAAGAAAATAAAAAATATCTTAATAAATGTTTAGTTTAATTACTCTTTTAGTTACTGTTTTCAAAGATGAGTTTCAATTTAGTTCCAATTTTTTAATCACAAATTGATATTTTTATACGCAAAAAGAGATCAAAAGAGTAATTAAACCTAAATATTTTTATTTTTTATTATCTTTGATTTTATGTTTTTATTACTTATTAACATTAAATGTTGTATTTTATAAAAAAATAAAAAAATATAATTTTATTTCTTTCAATTTTTAAAATATACAATCTATAATTTTAAAAATTTAAAAATTTTAAAACTTTCAAATATATGTATATAATTTAAAAAAAAAGATAAAAAATATTTGGGGACTATGATCTCTCCGCTACCATGATGCTCCGCCGCTACACAGAAATGTGATGATTTTGCATAAAACAATGCAAAATTTCACAAAAATCGAGAGAAAAAGATATGCTAAACTTTCCTTGCAGAGAAGCTAAGAAATGCAAAAAAAGTGAATGATATACATTTTATATTAAATTTTATTTATAAAACAATTTTATATTATGTTATACATAATAATCAATTAAAATTAAATAAAATATTATTATTTTTTTATTCAAACATAATAAGTAACATTTAAATATTTATAAATATATTTTATTATTATTATTATTATTATTTTATTATAATTAAAAGAATAATCAAAATAATATTTTATTTTATTTTACTGTGTATTGTATATTAAAGAAAAGTATTCACATTAATCCATCAATCACACTTTTATAAACTTTCTCTTTATTTCTTATCATCTTTCTTTTTATTTAAACAACCTTATAATTTATTTCTATTTCTTCTCAAATATATTTATTTTCACTCGTCCAAATCCATCTCTCAGTCCAAACATACCTAAATGGATAGATATGGATATATTAATTACTTATGAGAATGAATACTAAAAAAATGTAATACTTGAGCCTGAGAATGACAATGGAGTTAATTTTTTTTATTTTAGAATGAAAATAAACTTTTATTTCAATATGACAATGAATTTTTATTTAAAAAATATAAATTTTTACTTTGAGATGAGATAAAAAGAGTAAAATTCATACTTATCTAACTTTGATTGTCATTCCTAATTTTAGTCTTTTTTTTTTCTCATCTTTCTCCAATAGAAAAAATAAATAAAAACTCTCATAAAAAAAGGTAACTTTTGCTAGGATATTATCACTTGAGATAGTAGCTTTGGATTTGGCAAAATTTGGACCTTACATTACTAAGAGAGGGGAAAATCACTAATGCTCCACCTTCTTTCTCTCCCCTATTACACAGTATTTAAAAGAACCTTTAGGAATCCCAACCTTGTGCAGTTATTACGACTATATCCTAGTCAAATTATAGTGATGATATTGCTTACAAAAGAATTCATGGATTTTTATGCAGTTGTTTTTTGTGTATTATTAAATATCATTAATTAGTTAAACATTAATTTTAAGTTTTATACCGAGGGAAAATTGATAAATAATGTTTATAGTAAGTAAGTGATTTGGTGATATTATTAGCAAGTGGTGCTTGTGAAATTAACTCTCTCTCTCTCTCTCTATCTATCTCTCTATGTAGCAATTGTATTATGAACAGAAACTTGTCTGTATCCATCGTTTAGTTACTTACCAGTTATCATAGAGATGCTTTTTTAGAGGACTGGTCACACTAGTTTATATGTACTTCTCTGTGTCCTTATTCATACACTTTTTCCTTCTTTCCTTTTATTTTTTCTTCACCTTTTTCATCGTTTCCATGAATCACTTTAAAGATGATCTTGAATTCATCCAATTTTCTAGATTTTTTGCCAACGACATGCCATAGTGGAATACTCACTTGGAGTAGTTACAATTCTGCTTTTGCCTTTCACAATTTTCCATCAACTTCCTACGATTGTCTCCCCTAAAAAGCTCTTTTGCAGGACCTCCCCAAAACCTAGTTCAGCCTGTCAAAAATGACATAATGCCCTACCAATTTTTTGTTTTCATTTTTTTAATTTTTTCTTTAAAAAAAATGCTTTAACACATAATTCTAACAAAATATTTTAGATACATTTTTTTTTTCATTGAGACTTATAAATTGACTATTTTCACCTAATATTTAAGTAATCTATCATGTCTTTACGGTTTTCAATATTTTCAATTAATAACAAATATGTCCTTAATAGAAAAAAAATTGGCTTAATAACTCTTTTTAACGAACTTGTATCATTGTATTACACTAGCTTAAACACAGGCGCTATCGCACCTGTGTGTACGCATTTTTTGAATTATATTAATAATTGATGATATTGTAATGTTATTAAGTTAATGAACAAAATAAAAGTATATTTATAAAAATTAAAGTGAAATGTATGGAGAAAATATGAGAAAAATAACTATTGATGAATAGTAGGAGAAAAAAGAAGAAGGAGATAAGTAAAAGTAACCATTAATTTTAAAAATTTAATAAATAATTAAATTGTAAAGGGTAAAGTTGGAATTATGAAATGTGGATACAAAAGAGGAAATCCCCTTTATATATAGTTATAGATGTCACTGTCAATGTGACGAAAGACATTGCGTTAACTTATTTTCTAAGAAAATGAAATTAAAATAAAAAATGTTCAAAGTAGTAAAATAAATAGAAAATTCTATCATAATAGTAGAACAAAGAAATTATTAACCCAAATAATACTATTAATCTATGACTTTAAAAAAAATAGGTTAAGCAGGATCACCAAATACTACAACAATTTGAAATAATTTATCATCAGTTTTTTTTACAAAATATTTTCCATTCTGAAATTATATCCCTAGGTGACATCATTCTATTTCCAGTTTCTCGATAACCAATATGATATCGAAGAAAGTGTTGGCATTTATCCATGATTTTGAAAGGTTATAAAGAAAAATCCAACAATTTAACGTGTTTTGTGTAATCTAAATTCATTTTCTTAAGAAATTAAGTAAAGTTAAAAGGAAGTAGATCTCTAAAAAGGAAGAGTTAATACGAGTTAGAAGACTAAAGATCTCAATGCAATCCACTAAATAAGACAAATTAAAGAGGTTGAGTACACACAACTAACCTAATTTACCTCCTCTAGAATGGCATTAACAATTTAACATTAATTTGTAAAATTAGAAAATGAAATTATCTTCTCAAACTAAAGTGACACTGGTTTTAAAAGATGAAGTATGATAAATAATTTATGAGCGGGTGTATTAATATGTGAACTATAAGGAAAAAAATAAAAAGGTATAGTAACATATATTATAAATAAGGCAATATATATAATAAAATGATTGATTTTACAAAATGAGTTATGAGAAGAATCTGGAGGAAATAGAAAGAAATTGAAGAGTGAGTAGAGAAATTGTGAAAGTGATGGGAGGAGGTGTTGGTGAATGGATCAAAGTGGGGTGGGAGAGAGAGTGTGCGTGTGTGCGTGTGTCGGAGACTGGGAGCTTATATAAGATTCCAATATTTGTTCCACCATTTCCCCAACAAGCGGCCTTGGCTTTTCTTTCATCTCTTCTACCAACTTATTTCTCTCCCTCTTCTCTTCCTCCCCTCACAACACACAACACAACATAAACCAAACCAACAACAACCTTGTATTACTCATTATTAATAATTAATATTGCAATGGCAATAGACTGCATAACAAGCATGCACCCCATCCCCATCATGCCTCAACCATCCAACCAAGAAATCAAAGAACAAGATCAACACCCTCTTGTCTTTGATGCCTCCGTCCTCAGACACCAACTTCACATACCCTCTCAGTTCATCTGGCCTGATGAGGAGAAAGCATGCTTGGATGAGCCTGAGTTACAGGTTCCGTTCATTGACTTGGGAGGCTTCCTCTCCGGTGACCCTCTTGCTGCGGCGGAAGCCTCCAGACTCGTCGGTGAAGCATGCCAAAAGCACGGCTTCTTTCTGGTTGTCAACCATGGGATTCAGCAGCAGTTGATATCTGACGCTCATCTTTACATGGACCACTTCTTTGCCCTTCCCCTGTCTCACAAACAGAGGGCTCAGAGGATGCCGGGGGAGCACTGCGGCTACGCCAGTAGCTTCACCGGCAGGTTCTCCTCTAAGCTCCCTTGGAAAGAGACCCTTTCCTTTCAGTACTCCGCACGCAATAACTCACCAACCCTTGTCAAGGACTACTTGTGCGATAAAATGGGCAAAGAGTTTCACCAATTTGGGTAATCAAACTATGAGATTTAAAATTTCAGAGATCTTATGCAAAATATATGTATGTTTGGACTCATATATTTTCTGCATATTTATGCAGGAATGTTTACCAGGACTACTGTGAAGCCATGAGCAATCTTTCTTTAGGTATAATGGAGCTTCTAGGAATGAGCCTTGGGGTTGGTAGAGCTTATTTCAGGGAGTTCTTTGAAGAGAATAGCTCCATAATGAGGCTGAATTACTACCCTCCCTGTCAAAAACCAGACCTGACTTTAGGCACTGGACCTCATTGTGATCCAACCTCTTTGACCATTCTTCACCAAGACCAGGTTGGAGGCCTGCAAGTTTGTGTTGACAATGAGTGGCATTCCATTAAACCTGTTTTCAATGCTTTTGTTGTCAATGTTGGCGATACCTTCATGGTAATGTCACTATCTTAATTACTCTTCACTTTCATGCATTTGTCTTACCATGTGTGTGTGTTGATGATGATGATGATGATGATGATGATAGGCTCTTTCAAATGGAAGATACAAGAGCTGTTTGCACAGGGCAGTGGTGAACAGCGAGACAACAAGAAAATCTCTTGCTTTCTTTTTGTGTCCGAGAAGTGACAAGGTGGTGAGTCCACCATGTGAATTAGTGGACCATTTGAGCCCAAGACTCTACCCAGATTTTACATGGCCCATGCTCCTTGAGTTCACTCAAAAGCATTACAGAGCTGACATGAAAACCCTTGAGGCATTTACCAACTGGCTTCAACGGAAATCAACTCACTCAAACTTCGACAGCCACATCAAGTGACACGTCCACACCTGTTCCACGCATGGAAAACAGAAGCTACCAACCCAATGTGGAAGATAAAATAGTTCAAAGGGAATCAATAAACTAAATTCTTCGGGTAATTTTGTGATTTTCCAAATTTCAAATTTTCGTTTCACGTTATAGAAGAAGAGTTCTTCATGTAATGTGCATATGTGATTTGGTAATTGAAGCAACTTTTCTTAAGGGAAATGTCACCTTTAATTAAAAAGAAAAAAAGGAATGAACTTGTGTCCTATAACGACAATAAGGGTCAGATCGAATTACGGATAAATTAATTCCAATGGATTAAATTAAGTGAAATGCTAGCATGCCATTTTCTAATACTTTATTTTTAATATATTTTTTATTAGTAACTATAATTTATTGAGTATTGTAAAATTGTGTACACCTTATTCTTAATTTAATGACCCTCACCTCACTCGTTGTTCGTTGCATCAAAACCAAGAACATAATTTTTATATGGGAAAGAAAATTGTAAGTTTCCAGAAAGCTAGACAAGATTCTAAAATGTAATATTTACATAATCACAATTGACAATTAGTTTAATTGGAGAGAAAACTAGAACAAAGAAAACAGAAAAATGTTGTCAGAAATAATAGATTTTACTTAAATGTTTCTTGCATAGTACTAATTGTTTAATATTTAATTATTTGAGAAAAAATAGTACAATATTTTAAAACTTATTATATAGACAAGAATAGAAAGTATAATAGACGTAGTGAACTTTGATATTCACAAATAATTATTTCAACAACTTTTTTTTGTGTCAAAGTAATCGTACAGAATGTATTAGAATATATATTTTTCTCCTTAATTTGATAATAACAAGTTATATGAAAATGTAAAAAAAATAATATATCAATATCATTATCATATATTGAATACAATAGCAATCTATTTAACTTCATCCAAACTATAAAAAAAAAAAAAAAAAAAAAAAACATGTGAATGGCGTCAAATATTTGGAATAAATAGGATAGTTAAGTGTACAAGTCAACCATTTTTAAATTACATATTTTCTATGTCCAAATAAAACTTAGCTTTTATTTAATTAAATATTTTTAAAATTGACTTAAATAAAATATGTATAAAATGGAATTGTATATTTATGAAAATTTTATTTATAATAATTAGTCATAAATATATGATAAAACAACACAAAATTGATTCGACTAATCAAAATATTTTATATTTTTTTATATATACTATCAATATAAAAAGTTTTGTACTCACAAAGAATAAATTTTATGTTAAAATTATAATAGTCAACATATTTATTATGCATGATAATGTCTTACTGAATAACAACGTAACAAACATTTACACTGTTATTAGTGTTGGCCTGTTTGAAGCAAATTCTTTAATTTGAATGAAGAGATGGTTAATATGAACCTTTTCCACTCTCTTGTTTATACAATTTTAGTTGATCCTCTTTTACCTTTTGCCTAATTTTTAAACACACCCTTAAAAATTAATATTGAATTTTCAGACCTCAATCTTTTATAACATTCTAACACTTTTTTTAATTTATGATTTTTTAATTTAAATTTTAATTACTTCATAAATTTGAACGCTCTTAATTAATTTATAATTACTATATTCATTTAAGTTGTTTTATTTTTATGTTAACTGGTTTATAAGATTATTAGTTTTATGATTTTTTACAACATATTGATTACTTTTGCTAATTTTTTCTTTAATTAGTACCAATTTATTGATTAATTTGTTTTTTCTTTTTTTAATGAGTTGATTGAAAGGTAAAAAAAATAATAACTAAAATACAAATGAATTGAAAAATTAAAGATAAAAAAACTTGAAATAACAACTTAATTATCTTATCAATAACAAAATTAACCATAAAATATTCACTTTAAAATATAAAAATATTTAATAAATTGAAATACTTTCATAAAAAAATTGATTAAAATTATTTAAAATTTAATTAAGTGTTTTTTTTTTCACTTATGTCATATCTGTCCTCATGATTGATTGAAAGTGTAAAATTATGATTTCCGAAAGAAGTTGGAGGCTGCTCTAATTGAGAGCATTAACGGCCATTTTGATTGAAGTGGTCCTTTTAGATGCTGAAACTTTCTTGTCATCAGTCTGAGAAAGAAATTGAAATGCTATACTTAGATGTTATAGTTGACTTTCATTTAATTAATTATTTTATCTCACTCAAGTTACTGTTTGCTTCTTCCTTATCTTTCTTTTGGTTTGGAAAGAAACATAATAATGTAAGCCACATCATATTTCTGTTACCACTTCTGCCTTACGTGAGCAAAATTCTGGGTGGTGTTCCAGTTACACACATCTTAGTTTTAGTTCATTATCATGGGTGTCTCGATAAAAAAAAATAAGGAGCAAATAATATATTTAAATTTTATATATTTAATTATTATTATTATTATTATTATAAAAGTATAAATAATTTAATATTAAAATTTTGTATATTTTTTATTAAAAAAATTATAATTTTAAAATTGTATTTGATATAAAACTTATTTTAAATAACCTTTTCTAATTTTATTTTTTTCCTTAATATTCTCATTTGAGAATATTTTTTTATAATAAGTTTCAAAAAATTAATATAAAATATTCTACCTACAATTCAAAAGAATTAATATAAAACTTCGTGCTTATATTTTTTTAATTTTAAGAAATGGTTATCTAGTTTCATAATTGAATTCTTAGTCTTATATTTAAAAATAAGTGAAGAAGTAAATTTGTATTATTTTCATCTTTTCAGGTATCATTCCTTTAATCACTTAAAAAACATGAATCTATTATTTTATTTTTCATCAATATACCTATTTTAAAAAAAATAAGACTAAAAAATAATTTATCAAAATTTAATCAAAAATTGAGAGACGTGATTACTAAAATATATATATATATATATATATATATATATATATATATATATATATATATATGATAATCAAATCTCATTTAAGAAATGGTTATGAAAAAACATAGAACACAACTTTTCTTTTTATATTCATACAAAAATAAATATATAAAAATCTCATAAGATGAAAAAAAAATATCAAGCTAATATTTTTCTATATAAGAGAAATGAGAGAGTTACCTTTGTATCTTAAAAGATGACGGATGAAAATTGAGAACGAAGATAATGAATTTATGTCTAATTTTTTAATTTTTTTTGAAACAAAAACTAAAGAAGAGATGCAAGAATAATAAATAAATACAATACATGAGAAACTTAAAATAAGAGATAAAAACAAAAATATCTCAATAAATTTTATTATTCTTTATTATGTTTAATTTTTTTTATTTATTAATATTAAATAATATATTTTATAAAAAATTTAAATCAATCTAAAAATATTTTAAAAATATATTTAAAAAATCTTGGGAGAGCATCTCCCTACGAACTTTCTAAGATCCGTCTGATTTTTGGATTTCATTACATTTACATTTAATTAAATATATATTTAATTGCTTAAATTTTCCAGTATTCTTTACTAATTTTATGTCAACCACATAAGCGGTGGATTTTAGTGTGTGTGTTTAGGGGCCCCAAAATTTTTTAAAATTATATCCCAAATTTTTTAATTTCTTTAAATATATTATTTTAAAATTAAATTAAATAATATATTATATTGATATGAAAATTAAATTGGATAGACTTTTATTACTTTATAAAATATAGTATTTAATGCTAATAAATAAATAAATAATTAAATATAATAAAGAAGAACAAATTTATTGGGATATTTTTTATGTTATTTCTCATTATCTTTTAAGTTTCTCGCATATTCTAGTTATCTTTCACTTTTGTAAGTTTTCTTTTGTTTTTGGTTTTTAAAAAAGAAGTTAGACACAAATTCATTCTTTCTGCTCTCATTTTTTATGTGTTCTCCTTCATTTTTTTAAAATAAAAAGGTAATTTTCTCTTATCTCTTGACAGTGAAATATTAATTTAATAGTTAATATTTTTTTCATCTCATAAGTTTTTTATATATTTGTATTTTTATGAATGTAAAAGGAAAAGTTATATAATATATGTTTATTCATAATCATTTTTTAATTTTTGCTTAATTATCATATAATTTTTTTAGCAATTACGTCTCTCAATTTTTGATTAAATTTTGAAATTATTTTTAGTCTTAATTTTTTTTAAATAAGTATATTGATGAAAAATAAAATTAAATATTTATTTCTTTTAAGTGAGAGAAGGGAAGATATAAGTGAATATGGAAACAAGACAAATTTACTTATTTACCTTCTTTACATATTTTCAAACATGAAGATCCAATGGTTGGATTAGAGGAACAATCTTTTAAGATTCAAAAAATTATAGATGGGAATTTTATATTAATTGTTTGAAACTTAACAAGGAAACATTCTCAAATACGAGAGTATCCAATGAATAAAAAGTGAAAGAGATGAAATTAGAAAAATTTATTTGAAATGGAGTATATATCAAATACAACTTAAAATTTGTCATTTTTTTAAAGAAAAATTCAATACTCAATTATATATATATATATATATATATATATATATATATTAAATTAATAGCAATAATTAAATATATTAATTTTGAGTAAATTATTATAACCCTTTCAAATTTGTGTGTGAAGATCCGTCACTGAATCACTTACACTTAGTAACAAGAGTATAGTATAGTGTAAATAAATGTCTGTATAAGGTGAGAGATATTAATTTGAATCGTATAATAATTTATAAATGTATTTTAGAATTAGCCATTTTATCCTTGAAATGTACAATTTTTTTTAATACACTTTTTTTGCTAGTTCATTTATCTGTTAAAAAATATTCATTCATTAATAGATGAATAAAGAATCATACGAATAAAATAGTTATGTACATATTAGTAGATCAATAAATATTTAGTTTACGGGATAATGTTTAAGATTAATTGTTGAATGGTTATAGGAATCACGAAATATTTTGAAATTAATTTAAGTATGAGTATCTATATTCGTTGAAAATAGTAAAATAAAATCATGCAAATCAGATTTGTTTAATAACTAATAATTACCAATCAACTAGATAGAAAATATTTGTTGAGATAGATATAATTTATTGTGATAATCGTCATTGGTGACGAGCGAACTAGTTAAATTTTAGAAAATATATTTTTTATTGAACTGATTAAAATAAAACGTTTGGAAAAATTTCATATTGTCTAAAATAATTTAAAGATAATATTAATAATTATATAATAGACTTTTTATGAATAATTGACTTTTTTATCTTGGAGAGTCTGAGTGAGTGTTGATGTATTTATAATTAAAGGGTTAAGAGAAAATTTACATGTAATAATTATTTTATGTGATTGTAGGTTTTTTTCTATATTCAAAGTTTCTACATTATATTATTGTATTTTTTATGTTAATTTTATTTTTCTGTTAATAAAGTAATTTTTAGATGTAAAGATGATAATATTTTTTATTGACAATGTGTTTTTTATCAACATTTTGTATAAATATCAATTGCAGGAGTAGTTTAATCATTACAAAAATAACTTTTGCATTTGCAAAGAAAAAATATATTAAAGAACAAAATAATAAATATACAGTTTGTAAAAATTGGTTAGATATCAAAATAATACTACCTTTGAATTTATATATGTAAAACTCTAACAACTATATTTGTTTCAGCGAACCGACACTCACATAGCAAAATGACCAACGTAAGTTTGAAAAAACAGTACAGTTAATATCAATAAAGCACGAAAAATGAAAAAAATTGTTATCTAAAACTTTCTTCTCATGTATAAGAAGATTTGTACAGAGAGTGAACACTATATATAATTATGTATTAGTTGTATTTTACTATATATATATATATATATATATATATATATATATATATATATATATATATATATTATTTTTATACTGTAATAAATATGTATAATTAAAATAATAAAATAATTTATATTTTGATATTTATTGAATATATTTTAATTTGTGGTTTTAAATATTATTTTTAATAAAAAATATAATAATTTTTCTTCCAATATATTATAGTTTTAATTTATACTTTTAAAAATTATTTTTTATATTAATTTTTGATTTTATAGTAAATAATAATGTATAACATATTTTATCAATTATAATATTTTTTAATCTATCAAATTTATTACATCACTCTTTTATTTTCATAAATTTTTAGGCAGAAGAAAATGCTGCACCGAGACGTAATGGAATCTCGACATTCAAGACATTGATTACTAGTGGAATCATGAAATAATATTGAAACCTAAATTGTTCCTCTCACAATAAAGATAGAAAAAAAAATACGTTATCAGACTGATCTACTCAGTAACAAATTAATAATAATTTTTCCTTTTAAATGAAAATTTTAAATTTCCATTTAAAAGTGAGAAGTTTCAGGAGTGATGTATATAATAAGCTCAGTGTAATAAGTGGTTGCAGTATTGCAATAAGCATATTTTTGTAGTTTTAGATAAAACCAAAGACGGAAATTAAAATATTTTGCCTGCTTCTTATAAATTACATAATGATAATATATAACACCAATCTCTTAATGGAATCTCAAGAAACTTATCTTGATCAAGTCTATCTATTAGCTATAATTCAACAGATACTGCACTTTTATAGGCTGTAGCTGCAGCTATTCATTGAAATATATGTTTTTGTCCTATCTCATAATTTTCATTGTTACAAAAGACAAAAAATCTCAATAATTTTTCTCTTGCAACTAGTAAAATGCACTAGTGAGTATAAAATGGGACTGAACCCCACCTCATTCCCCTTCTTCATTAATTGATTATTGTTCTTTATTTGATTATTTTTTTTTAAATTAACCTAATACAAAGCATTTATCAATTTAGTTAATATTTTTTCATTTTATAAAAGTTCAAATCCGCATTGCTCAAAAAATTTGAACTCAATTTTATTTGGCATGCTTGATATAACTTAATTATTTTGACAAACTTAAAATAGGTTTAAATATATTTTTGTCCTTCAACTTTTAGTGCCAATTAAAATTAGTCCCTCTTGAAAACTTTGAACCATGTTAGTCTCTTATATTTAAAAATGTGTGAATTTAGTTCTTTAAACTAAATTTTGTTAAGTTTATTTAATATTTCAAATGTGTTTTTTAACAAACATTCAAACAAAAATATTTTACAAACTAAAATACTTTAATAAAATGTTCTTAAAACGTCAAATCAACTTAGTAAATTTGGTTTAAATGATTAAATTTATGTATTTACAAGATTAAGGGTCTAAATTAGTTTAAAGTTTTCAAAAAAGACTACTTCTAATTTTCACTAAAAGTTGAAAAATAAAAAACATATTTAGCCTCTTAAAATGAGAATGCATTTTTGGTGAAAAAAGATAATCGCATCTTAGCAACTCTTGAATGGTGACTCTAGCCATAACTAATTAGATGGCCTTTAGAGAAGGATTAGGGGCATGTGAGGACAAAAATGCTTGATGAGATCGCGCTGGTTAACGTCCATACCTCGTGTAAAATAAAATGTTGTTTAATGAAAAATTTATTATGTTTTACTTCAAATTTCATTCCACAAATTACGTGCCATGATCTCCGACACAAACATGGCAGATCGATCGTGAAATGTCTCGTTAATAGAAGCGACAACGTTTTTGACACATATTCAATTATTTATTCCAGTCTAATGGATTTTTGTAGACTCATTAAGTGATAAAGAGCTCTGCTGATTAACGTCTTACCTCATAAGACTCTCATTCAAACTTGAGATTTAGAGTTTTCCACGTAACTAAAAACTAAAGACACTATTAAAATATGTCTAAAAAATTGGGTGAGTTTGCAGAATATATTATCTTCATTTTTGTTCCATACGTTGTATTCGTCTTTACTGTTCAAAAATAATGAAAATCCGTCTCATGATAAACGTGGAACGTGTACATATACACACATACATACATTAATTATATACTCCTCGAAACATGCACGTATTTAGAATTTAAAAGTAGAGGCCCCTTTTCCTGTGTTTGTGGAACAGATTACAATCACAAATTAGAATTACATATCGAAAATAATGTGCAGTATTTCAGTTTGTTTGAAGCATGAAATTTATTTATGTTTAATTTCATTATCAATTACCGTGGAACAAATAATAATGTTTAATTCAATAGAGGCAATCTAATAAGGTAACTCTTGAAGAAAATTAAAGGCTAATTAAATTAATTATTTCAATTGGTACACAATATCTCTCCCGGATTTTATTTGTTATAAATTACGAAGTCTTCAAACAAACTTCACCCGTCACAACCAACGGTTAAAACAAAGAGGTGTTTTTGGGAGGATGGGCCTGGGAAACTCGTTGCTTGTTCATGACTGTTCTCTAATATTGGACCTTTTCATCAATGTAAAGTCCGAACACTAAATCTTTTTCAAGGATTTACTATTGTCACCTCCCAAATTGTAATTAAAGCCTCACCTTTTTCAAGAGTTTGTTTTTTAGAAAAATACTGCCCGCGTTTTTGCACACTACAATCAACAACAACAACAACTAGGTTTTGGATGTTAATCCAGTTTCTAATTTTTCTAAGTAGGAGATAAATTTCTTTGATCTAATTAGTAAGTTTTTTTTTTACCAATTTAACGCTTTTAAATATTTTACTTAAAGTAGTGCCTTTTAAAATATTAACTTCTGATTTTTATATTTATTTTATTTTTAAATTTTTTATTAAATTTATCTTTTACTTTTAATTATATGAATAAGATTTTTTTTTGCTCTTGTAAGGTAACATTTATTATCTGTTTTAATAAAATAGTTTTTTTACCTTTTATTGCGTAAGTAATCTTTTATAATAAAAAATAAAAAAATAGCTTTTCATATTTAAACAATTATATTATTTGTTTCCTTTTAAATTTCGTTACGCTATTTGTAATATTTGTCTTATATATTATCTTGATATTAAGTTTGAAGGTGTTGATATTAGAATGAAGGGATTGGTTCAGAAAGGGAATTTCTTCTTACTTCTCCGATATTTCTTTTACATTTTCAAAAGTTTTTTAAAACCTAAACCTACTTTTTGACCATTTAAAAAAATTACATAGATCACACCCTTAAATTAATGATGTCGACTTTCGATAAAGATATTTAAGAAAGTTAAAATTCGGTGAAGAATTTAGACTTTTAAAAGTAAAAAAAATATATATTGAAAGTCAACTTTCGAATATATATATATATATATATATATATATATATATATTTTGATATTTGGAAGTCTAAAATTTTAATTGGATGTTAATTTTTGGAATTTTTTTTATTGAAAGTCGACATCTGAAAATAAAATTTTGAGAATATGATTTATATGGTTTCGTTTAAATGATTAAAAGATATTTTTGAAATTTTAAATTTTTTTTAGAGGTGTAGAAAAAATTCTTGGAAGTGGAGAAAGAAAATCCCGTTCAGAAATCCCTTCCGTTAAGATTGGTTTGGCCCTTTCGCCTGTGTTCAAGTATTGTGATTCAAAAAACCCATTGCTTTCACAAATCCTAAAACTTATTTGAAAAATATATATTAAGTGTTACTTGATACACAAAAGTTTATTAAATTATATCTTTAATCGTTCATAATAATATTTAAATTTATTCAACCATTAAATTTCATATTCTTATCAATCATATAATGTCTACAAATTTTCATATAATTTTAAAAAAATTAAATTTATTACATAATATAATTTAACATATAAATCATATGTAAAAATGTATAAATATTTATTATTAGATAAAATATTAGCTCTGATACTAACGGTAGGATTTATATAAATGCAACAGACATACATCTAATATTAAATATGAGAACCTTAACATCTTAACATAATGTTAATAAGAAATCGTATGCAGTAAAATTTCAATGACGTAAAATTTCCGTGTGACATGGTTACATATAAAAGTTAAAAATACATGATACCCTGAAAGAAAGATAGTGAAAAATAAACATTTTGGCAAGAGTAAAAACATAATGAAGGATCTTAAGAAAAAGAAAAGGGGTTGTTAAGCAGAGTTTTGAGGTGATAAATTGTGGATGGAGGGAGGAGGAGCAATGAAATTTTGAACGAGGTGATGGAGTCGATTTTGGTGGAGTGGATCACGAACTTCAGCCCCATGAGATCCCGTTGGGCTAAAGCTGGTGAGAACGGGAACGCCCTTCTCCGCCACCAGTGTGGCCAGACCAATCTGATGGTCGACCAGAGGGTCCTCATGGCACCCACTCACCAACACGCGCCACCCCAGCTCCCTCACCCTCTCCAAAATCACGCCGCCATCGCCACCACGAGGATTGCAATACTCGTGCTCGCGGTCAACCCCAACGGGCAACGACAACTCCCACAGCACGTCACACACGTGCGGCGCCAAAACCGGATCCTCAGCAAGCCTCACCTCAGATGGAACCCTCTGTGTGGCCCCGAAAAACGGTTGACTCAATATCAGCCCTCGGATCTTAAGTGGCTCCAGGTAATTAATCCCGTGAGAGTTAGTTTGGGCAGCCACGCGTAGAGCCGCGTGGTACGCGATGTTGGCTCCGGCGCTACTTCCCACGAGGTAACAGTTGGAATAGTCGGCGTGGTTTCTCAACCAATCGTGCGGGTTGGATTTGAGCCAGTGAAGGGCTTCGACGGCGTCGTCGTAGGCGGCGGGGAGTCGGTGTTCGGGGGCGAGGCGGTAGTCGACGGAAACGACGATGGAATTGGTGTCTTTTGCGAGGTTTAGGCAGGCGTCGTGGAAGAAATGTGTGGCAGCGCTGAAGAGGACGAAGCCGCCGCCGTGGAAGTAAACGATGAGAGGGAGGTTTTTGGAGGAATTGTGGAGTGCGCGGCGTGGGAGGAATATGCGGGCGAAGGTTTTGCTTGATTGGTTGATGGTGGCGTCTTGGGTGAGAACGGGGATGGGGACGGTGGCATCGGAAGTTGGATGGGTGAGTGGGTCTGCACGGAGGCGAGTGATGGTGCCATCCGAGTTGGGGAGGATTTTGAGATGGTGGAAGGGATCCACTTGGCCAGACACAAACATTCTGCTTCTCCCCTATTTGATCGTTGACTTTAATGTTTAGTGTTCTTTCAATCCATACGTTACTTAAACTGCTGCTCCCACAACTTTGCATTCAGCCAAAACCCAATAATTCACTCCATTCCACTGCGCAACAATCTTTTAAAACTCTCCACTTTTTTTTTTTTTTTCAAAGTCTTTAAATATTTGTTTTTCCTCAACTTCCTGAGTCTTCTTTTGTAACCACCGTTCACTTCAATACATTATCTCTAACGTCTCATTTTTATTTATTCGACGGACATCTCATAAAATATATGAAATATATGTTTTGACTTTGGACGAGTCTCATTTCCCTCCTTCCTTTTTTCACTTTTCTGAGTCTCCTTAAACTTCTTCCTCATTCGCCTCTCCGATTTTACTATCTTCACATTCAATCCCCTTTCTTATTTGATTGAAAAGCCATATTTGAACACAGTCGAGCACCAATATAAAGTGTTGAAGGCTATTTGGCAGTTGGTTCGTTAGTTGTTGTTTGTGGTAGCTCAGTGTTAGTTGCTGTTTGTGGTTATGATGAATTATTTGGTAAGGAATCAAAAGCCTCCTATTTTTATTCATAGCATGCGCTGGCCAACTAGCCAACGCTACCTCTATAATTTTTATATTTATTTATTTATTTACGTCAGCCGGCCTATGTTATATTCGACTAAAACTAGCGTCACAGTTGATCCACTCCACTAAGGCCAGCTTCTAGGTTTTTCTTGTGCTATTCCTTTTCAACGTTAGACTTGGCTAATAATATTCCCTTCAATTCTTGTTAGATTCTAGGGTAAACATTCCGTTCCGCCACTTTATATGCGTCAAGGTGGTTATAATGTATTTTAAAGGCACAAAACAGGAATAATACAAAATAAAAATTTAACGGAGAATTAAGATTTCACTTTATATTGCGTATTTATTTCATTTTGTTATGCTAAATATCGATTATGTTTTTATATAGTCCGTTGTGGAATTTTGTTACAATTTTATTCTTGAAAAACGTTTAGGACATGAAAGAAAAAAATATATTTAAATTATAGTTGGTCTCAATTTCTATATAACGTAGAATTGATTACTAAAACAAACTTAAATATTTGTATAAAAAATTATACAAAACATTACTTCTCTAATAATGAAAGACTCGTTCTAAATTAATGACTGTATTGTTTAATCTTGAGTAATGAAAAATTTCACAATAATTTTCATAAAGTAATGAAAATTGTATGAATTTTTACAAATTTCCATTTTAACAAATAGATTTAAGTAATAAAATATTTGGATAATAATTACTTATTTTTTGAAACAATCTTTTGAAGTGTTTCAAGGGTTGATGAATATTTTTTCTCAATTCTTTTATCATTGACTTAATTTTTTCATTTAATGAATCAACTCTATTTTTAGCTTACATTCAATCCCACATTTTTATCATTGACTTTATTGAAAACAATAATTTCATTAAACATAGCTTCTTAATAATTACGAAAGACACGTTAAATTAAAACAATTCGTTAAAATTAATAATTAATAATTTGAATAATATTAATAAATCGTTGATAAAATTTTAGCAAAGAAGAAACAAGAGTGGTATTTCTGTAGTAGCATAAAAATTAAAGTTGTTAAAACATGTTATCTGATTTGATTTGGTCCAATTTATCACAGGTTATCACTTATTGAATCAATTCAACCTAATTTATTTATTAGAAAGCCAAAAATATTTAAACATGATCTATTCTACTACGGGTCAATAAATTAAATAGATTAGTTCACTAGCTCATTTAACTATACATAATATGATTATCATTTATAGTAATTTGAAAAAACACACGAGTGACTTAAGATTTGTTAAACTCAATATGAATTTTAATTTTGTACACCATATCTAGATGCTTTTATGAACTAATCACCTCGTCTTAGATAAGCTTTGTCTCAAATTAATTTAATATAATATAATATTTTATTTTATTTTATTTTATTTAACGATATTCTGTAAAAAAAGGACAATTGTAAATAGAATATTATTACTTTACATTTAACAAATTTTGGTACTTATTATTTTATTCTTTTCTTTTTACAGATATAAATATTTATTTATTTATTTTAATAATTAAATTACATCTAAAAATATTGTCGAGCGGTGTTTTTTTGTGTAAAAGATTCATTTTTCTTGCAAATATGACGTGGAACGGTGATATTTCACGGACTGTTTTCCTTTTCGTTTTTATTTTTGAAAAAAAAAATTTATCTATTAAATTTTAACAACTTTTTTTTATTTTTAAATGATATTTTTTAAGTGATTTTTTATTTTTTTATTTTAAATATTTTAAAATTAATATAAAATGACATCTCATATTAAAAAAAATTATCAAAATTTATTAATCAAAATATTATTATTATTTAATTTTTTCATGGCTGTTGCCCACAACAGTGAGATAAATAATTTGGGTGTCAAAAAGAAACATTTCTGTTTGGTTTACTGAACATTGGGTGCATAAAACACGAAAAACATTGGTTTATTAATGTAGCTGGGTAACTGATCAGTCATGTGATCAATGAAGAGTTTTAAGTAAACGAAAGACTTGGACAGACATGGAAGGGTCACCGACAAAGATGCCATGTCGACCCCCTTCATAAAACTTTCCGACCACGTGCACACCCTTCTGCTCAAGCAATTTCACCAGCTCTCTCTCGCGGTCCACCAGTGGGTCCCCTTCACACCCAAACACCGCAACCCTCCACCCATATACCTTAAACTCATCCAAAATCTTATCTCCACCGTTAACAAATGGATTTGAATACGGGTGATCACGGTCAGCGCCAACGGGCAGCGACAGGTTCCACATCAGATCTGTGATGGGCAAGGGTATAGTGGTGTCCTCGGCAAGCCTTATCTCTGATGGACTCCTCTTCCTCCCACCAAAAAACGGTTGAATCAATATCAACCCTTTAATCTTCAGCGGTTTCAACTTATCCACCTCCGCCGCCGCACGTAGACCCGCCGTGTAGGCAATGTTCCCCCCGGCGCTCTCCCCCATCAGATAGCAGCGGGAGTAATCGGCGTGGCGCAACCAGGCGTCGTTGGAGGCTTTGATCCAGTGCAGCGCCTCCACGGAGTCTTCGTAGGCGGCGGGGAGGCGGTGCTCCGGGGCGAGGCGGTAGTCGACCGAAACGACGACGGACTGCGTGGCGTTGGTCATTCTGACGCAGAAGTCGTGGAAGTAAGTGGAGGCTGCACTGTCGAAAACGAAGCCTCCGCCGTGGTAGAAGACGATGAGGGGTAGTTTGGCGTTGGGGGAATGATGGAGTGCTTTGTGGGGTAGGTAGATCCGCGCCCAGGTGTGGTTGAATTTGTTGATGGGGAGGTCTTTGGAGAGAACCGGTGTAGGGAGCGAGGGATCTGGCGAGGGAGGGCTTTGCGGCGGAATGCTTAAGCGTGTGAGGGTGCCGTTTGGGTTGAGGATGATGTTGAGGGCTTTGTAGGGATCCATGGCTGAGTTAGCAACCGTTGATGCATGGATGAGAATCAGATATATGGAGAACGCAGTAACCACTGTGAGTAGTGTCATGGCTGATATAAATTCCTGTGATTGCCTGCTTCAAAGTTGAAACGGAGTGTTATATATATAATAGGAAAACGTTATAGTTTCGCAAAATGAGATGTTTATGTATATACATACAAAAATACGTACACATCTATTATCATTTATTTAATATTAGTAGAATCTGAAGATAGATAAGTGAAGGAAAGTGGTGTCTACTTGGAGCTTCTGCAACGTGGTCCTGGGTGAGTCTGTGGTTGTCGCCTGAAGATAATTGAGAACAGCTAGCAAATAGGTACAGGACAAAAGAAAAAGTCACAAATAATGTTTTAGCGTGCATCCACAAAAGTAGACAAATTAAGACTGATTTCTTTTCTCTGTAGAATAAGGATGGTAAGATTTGGACTCTAACACCAGTTACACAAATCCAACCATTAGATCGCCCCTATTGATTTCAATTGTGTAGAATTGAACATAGATTAATAAGTAGGTTTAATTAATCGCATAGTACCTGGTTTGGGACTAGTGTGTTAAATAGGTATTCGGTTTTAAAAGAGTGTTAATTGCATTCCAACTTTTGAAAATTGCTTCAATTAGGTCACTTTCAGATAGAGTTGACTAACGTTGTTAGTCAACGTGCCACATGTCAATCTGTGGTTTTTTTTATTTTTTTTAAATTTTTTATAAAAAAATATATAAATGCCACGTGTAAAGGTCCTGTGTGTGACACGTGGCATTGTCAGTGCCACATGTCAGTGTCACTATCAGATGCCATTGTGATGATTTCGATCTAGTCCCCATTTATGTTTTTTCGTTTCAATTTAGTACCTACTTATGTGTATTTGATTCAATTTTGACCTAATAATTAAAATATTTTTTAATAAAATTAAAAGTAATTAAGTATAAAAGTTTTAAAAAAATTAAGTATTTGATATTTATATTAAAATTTAGTGGTAAAAGTCATTTTATTAAGTCATTTTTAATAAAAAAAAAAATAGCATAACATTCATACAAATAATAAATTTGGTCTGAAATTGAGAGAAACATTATAAATATTAGTACTTAATTTTGTAAAAATATTTATACTTAATTATTTTTAATCTTATAAAAAATGGATTACAAAAATATTTTAATTATTAAAAAAAAATTGGGACAAAATTAAATCAGATACACATACTTAGGTACTAAATTGAAACAAAAAGACATATGTGGGGACTAAATCGAAATCAACACAATGACATCTAATATTGACACTGACACGTGGCATTACAATGCCACGTGGCACTGACAATGCCACGTGTCACACATAGGGACTTGACACGTGGCATTTTTAATTTTTTTTTAAAAAAAAATTAAAAAAATTTAAATTAAAAAAAATTAAAAATTTAAAAAAATATCAAAAAAATCACAGATTGACACGTGGCACGTTGACTAACGGCGTTAGTCAACTCTGTCTGAAAGGGACCTAATTGAAGCAATTTTCAAAAGTTGAGATGCAATTGACACTTTTTTAAAAGCAGGTACCAATTTGACACACTAGTACCAAACTGGGTACCTTACGATTAATTAAACCTAATAAGTATATTAATTAATTAATAAAACAATATGAAAATATAAGAATAACATATTATTTTATAGGTTTTAAGATTCAAAATAAACAAATATTTGGATCAAAATATCACAACGTTCACCAGAATCACGAAGATTGCAAGATTGCTAGAGCAAAAAATGATATCCGGTCACATTTTATTTTTAAAAACACATAAATAGGCAGGCGTCGTGGAAAAAATGTGTGGCAGCGCTGAAGAGGACGAAGCCGCCGCCGTGGAAGTAAACGATGAGAGGGTGATGAGGCCATCGGTGCCGTTGATTGGCGGAAATGCACTCTGTTCAACAGAGACGGCCTCCGATAGTCGTTTATTCGGTGGAAACGATTGGAATTGCAGCGGAAGACTCTTAAAGGTTGGATTAGCTCTCGTTCTGACACTGAACTCACACACACACTGTATTTGGAATCCTAGGAGCAGAAATCCTTATCTAAAGGGAAAGGGGAGCTAAGACGAACGGTGGGAGTGATCTCAACCGAACTAACATTCATCAAAGCTAAGTGTTTACAAACAATGGTTTGCCCCTTTATAGAAGAGAGGCAACCGGAGAAAGGAAGGAAAGAAATGGACGCCGTCTAACAATGGTTCCTAACGGCAAACAAAACTAACGGTAACCCTAAGATGAAAAACGTGATGGTGGAAGAAAGGAACCCTAACTCAAGGTTGATGGTTCGCGTGAGGGTTGGGTTGTTACTGAAACCCTAACAAAGGAGGCGCTTTTCAGATGGAGGGAAAGAGAGAGCTTTCTCTCGTGAACACTAGCTGGCAAGTGGAAATGTGAAGTGAGGTTGCGCGAGAAACCCTAGCGGCGCTCCACGAGCATGTGTTGGGTTCATTCTGTAGAAACGTGAAGGAATTGGTGATGCCATGCGGAAAGCAATCTGGGTTGCACGCGAGGACCATGTTGGAAGATGCTGCACGCGTGAAACAGATTGCAAGAGGGAGCTTCTCCCTGCACCTCCAAAGGATTCTTCAGTACCTCCAAAAACTTTTTTTTAATTCCTACTTTGCCCTCTACAGTAAAAGATAAAGATTAAAGAGTAAAATTTATCTCTCCTCCTACAACTTCCACCTTCTACACCCCTCAATATTGAATCCCATTTGACCTAGCCTTTGTGTGGCAACAACAATTCTCCACCTCTTGTCTCTTTTATTCGCGTAACAGCAACAAAAAATTCTTTTTCTAACTATCATTGGAATGAAAACTATTACGGGAAGATGATGCAGGGGATAAGAAATATCACATGTTTTCATTTTGGTAAAAAACGAACGGCTTACGAACAGCTTGAAGCTCTATGGAAACCATTTCGCGCCACTGCAATTTCACTACGAAACCAGGTACTTCCAACGGCGCCTCGACCACTTCAGTTTCTCAAAGCTACCAAACCCTCTGATACCTCAGCTCCTCTACCAAATCCTCCCTCTCTCTCACCTTCCGCACCTCAATCATTCTTTTCTCCGACGTGTCATGGTGGTTCGAAAATGGAGGAGACGACAGTGTGAAGTGCAGGGACAATGGTTACGTGAAGATGCGTTCTGCACCTCCTTCTTCTTCTCCAGCAAGGTTCGTGAATGGCAGGTGCACAGAGGATGGTGGTGACTGGCGAACTGATAGTGGTGGGTTGCGCGCCTGCGAAAATCTGATCGCGGTGATGCGAAGTTGGTGGTCCGGTGACGTGGTTGCTCGGTGTCAGGGCCAAAAAATCCGTTTTTTATATGAAACAAATTACAAAATTCGTTTCATGATTTTTAGAAACAAATTTTGAAAGTCGTTTCGTGAAAATTGTGTTTTTTTTATATGAAACGGATTACGCATTCCGTTTCACAACTTCCAGAAACGGATTTTGAGATCCATTTTTTATTTAATTTATTTCTTAATTAAGTATATAAAAGAAAAATTGTAAAACAAATTAAACTAAAATATACTTAATCTGTAAATTAAAAAATTATTCAATGTATTATAACTATTTTTAATTTATTTAAAGTATATGTTTTTTTAATTTTAAATGTTTTTTTTATTTATTAATTTTTGTTTTATTTTATTGTTTTCACATTTTTTAATATATATCTAAAAATAAAATTATATATATATATATGTATTTAATTTAATTTTTAAATAACTTTTTGAAAAATAAATGTAATTATAAAAATAAATTAAACTAAATGATAAAAAACATGAAAATTTATGAAACGGATTTTGGAATTCATTTTTTTCTGGAACGGATTACGAATTCCGTTTCTGGGAAAAAGTTAAAAATTTTTGAAACGGAATTCATTATCTGTTTCAGAAAAGTATGAAACGGATCCGAAAAGCCGTTTCATAACAAAAAACATGGAAACTTCTGAAACGAATTTTGAGATCTAGTTCATATTTTTCTAAAACGGATCATGAATTCCGTTTCTGAAAAAAAAAATTATAAAATTCCAAACGGATTTGAAATTCATTTCGCTTTTTCTTGAAACGGATCACGAAATCTGTTTGACTGAATAAAAAAAAAAATACAATGAGAGAATGAAGGGACCTCCGTGACTTAACACGAATCTTGGACTAGGACCACCTTCAAAGAGAATGAAGCACAAAGAAGAGAATTAAAATAAAGGAATCACTGACACACTCGGAAAGCACTTTGAAATCTAAAAAATATCAAATTACGCAAAAATACATATATATTTTTTTATTGTTTGTTTTTGTATAAGGTTTGAATGAAAGAGGTGCAGAGTGTGGCGTGCCTTATTTTCATTTGTTCAATTTTTATTGTTTAAAAAAAATAAAAGTGAAACCAATTTAAAAATAAGTTTTGGGTGAAAATAAAAGTAAGAAAAGAAAAGGATAGGAAAGAAGAGAGGATAGATAGGCCTGAGAAGAAGAGACAGAGAGAGAGAGGTCTCTCAAAAATGGCCATTGCCACTGTTTCCACTCTGTGCGCTGCATTCGGGACCCAAATGAAAAGAAAAAAATAAAAATAAAACAAGGACAACTGCCGGAGCTTGAACCAGAGACGGGACCAGAGCTTGAAACACATACAGGCAGGAATCACAAACCAGAGGGACCAGAGTTCAAAAGCACAGCACAAAAATTGGTGGAAGAACGGAAAGAAGAAACAGAACTTATGAAAATATTTGGGGGTGCAGTTTTGCAGAAATATAAAGAAAGCATCGATGGTTACAGCAAATTTTGCTTTCACCTACCCACCTTAACACCACCTTGACAGGTAAAAGTTGATTAGGATCAAAAGAGTAATTATAAAAGATACAGAAGAAGGTTTGGGTGCAGGAAGAAGCCCCTTGCAAGATCTGAAGAAAATTGCTGAAGAAATTGGATGTGTGTTGAAGAATTGGGCTCAGCCCAATAAAGATGATGCTACGAAGAAAGATCAAGTGTTGGCTTGCAGGAGGTGTGCGTATGGACATCAGATCATGCGTAAGTAGAATGGGCCAACTAGGCATGATGTGGACTGTAGCAAAAATTGGTGTGCTGGAAGCATAGATACGAATTGGGCCGCAGGCCCAATATCAAATATTTCAATAATTGACTGTATTTAGAAAAACAAACCACTTAAAACAAATTTATTTAATTAAAATTAAAAAAATAAAAGAAATTAAAGAAAATGGATCTAGGCATTGATCCAATGCTATAAGTCTAATTGGGGTTACATTAGAAGGAGGTTTTTGGAGGAATTATGGAGTGCGCGGCCTGGGAGGAATATGCGGGCGAAAGTTTTGTTTGATTGGTTGATGGTGGCGTCTTGGGTGAGAACGGGGATGGGGACGGTGGCATCGGAAGTTGGATGGGTGAGTGGGTCTGCACGGAGGCGAGTGATGGTGCCATCCGAGTTGGGGAGGATTTTGAGATGGTGGAAGGGATCCACTTGGCCAGACACAAACATTCTGCTTCTCCCCTATTTGATCGTTGACTTTAATGTTTAGTGTTCTTTCAATCCATACGTTACTTAAACTGCTGCTCCCACAACTTTGCATTCAGCCAAAACCCAATAATTCACTCCATTCCACTGCGCAACAATCTTTTAAAACTCTCCACTTTTTTTTTTTTTTTTCAAAGTCTTTAAATATTTGTTTTTCCTCAACTTCCTGAGTCTTTCTTTTTGTAACCACCGTTCACTTCAATACATTATCTTTAACGTCTCATTTTTATTGATTCGATGGACATCTCATAAAATATATGAAATATATGTTTTGACTTTGGATGAGTCTCATTTCCCTCCTTCCTTTTTTCACTTTTCTGAGTCTCCTTAAACTTCTTCCTCATTCGCCTCTCCGATTTTACTATCTTCACATTCAATCTCATCCTACACAGTGCAATTGGTTGGTTTGTGGTTATGGTGAATTATTTGGTAAAGAATCAAAAGCCTTATATTTATTCATAGCATCCGCTAGCCAACTAGCCAAAGCTACCTCTATAACTTTTATATTTCTTTATTTATTTACGTCAGCCGGCCTATGTTATATGCGACTAAAACTAGCGTCACAGTTGACCGACTCCACTAAGGCTAGCTTCTAGGTTTTTCAACGCTAGACTTGGTTAATAATATTCCCTTCAATTCTTGTTAGATTCTAGGGTAAACATTCCGTTACGCCACTTTATCCGCGTCAAGGTGGTTATAACGTATTTTAAAGCCACAAAACAGAAATAATACAAAATAAAAATTGAAAACAGAATTCAAATTTCACTTTATATTGCCTCTTTATTCCATTTTAAACTTGTTTTTTCAATTCGAAGTATCGTTGGAGTGTTGACTTCCGTTGTAATTTTATCCCTAAAAAATTATCTTAAAAGATGAAAGAAAAAAATATTTAAATTATATTTGACTTTAATTTCTAAATAATATAAAATGTATTGATTGTATCGAAACAAAATTAAATATTTGTATAAAAAATTACATATAACATCACTCCTACTGAAAGACTCATTCTAAATTAATGACTGTATTGTTTAATCTTGAGTAATGAAAATTTTTACAATAATTTTCATAAAGCAATGAAAATTGTATGAATTTTCACAAATTTACATTTCAACAAGTATATTTAAGTAATAAAATATTGGATAATAATTACTTATTTTTTGAAACAATCTTTTGAACTGTTTCAAGGGTTGATGAATATTTTTTTCTCAATTCTTTTATCATTGACTTAATTTTTTTATTTAATGAATCAACTCTATTCTTAGCTTACGTTCAATCACTCCTTTTTATCATTGACTTGATTGAAAACAATAATTTCAGTAAACGTAGCTTCTTAATAGTTACGAAAGACACGTTAAATTAACACAAATTCGTTAAAATTAATAATTATAATTTTGAATATATATTAATGAATCGTTGATAAAATTCTGGCAAAGAAGAGTAGTCTTCCCGTATTAGCATAAAATTTAGAGTCGTTAAAATGCGCTGTCTGATTTGATCGGACCGTTCATCATGAATTAATCAGTTACGAACTAGCCCATTTCCCATTTCAACTTATTTATTTGTGAGAAACAAAAAATCAAATCTGATCTGTTCTATCATAGATTAAATAGGTTAATTTACTGACTTACCTAATTAAAAAAATTATATTTTCTTTTTTTATTTAAAAAAACTAAATTATAATTGTAATTAAAATTTAAATAAATTTTAATTAATCCAACATAATGTTTAATCTCAAATATAAAACAAAATCATAAAAGTATTAGGTTTGTATTTGTCAATCCAATATATTAGTTTAAAAAAATAGTCCAACCTAACTCAAATAAAAATAAATAAATCGTGTGACCCTTTTATTTATGAGTGGGTTGGCGACCAACCTGACTCACTATGAATTCAATCCGGATGAGTCAAGTTTTTCATGGATCGAATCAAAAATTAATTCGTACCGAAATTTGTAAAATAATTTCAACCCAATTTCCTCTGAAATCGTGGTGCACTAAGTTGGCTGGCGGGTTCTGACCCACTTTGACAACTCTAATAAAAATGTTCAATGTATTTTAGTTAGTTTTTTACTTTAAAATATGAATTATTTTAACAGCTGCTTTGTTTTCTTTTTTCAGTTATTTTTTTCAAAATTACTTATTGATTTATAATGCTAAAACATACTGTTAATTGTTTTATTACTTGTCTTTCTTCTAAAGTGGTGCATAATATGACTATAATTTAGTAATTTGAAAAAACACACGAGTGACTTAAGATTTGTTAAACTCAATATGAATTTTAGTTTTGCACACTATATCTAGATGCTTTTATGAACTAATCACCTCGTCAGATAAACTTTGTCTCAAATTAATTTAATATAATATTTTATTTTATTTAACTATATTCTGTAAAAAAGAACAATTGTAAATAGAATATTATTACTTTACATTTAACAAATTTTGATACTTATTTTATTCTTTATTTTTTTACAAATATAAATATTTATTTATTTTAATAATTAAATTACTTCTAAAAATATTGTCTAGCGGTGTTGACGACAACAGTGAGATAAATAATTTGGGTGTCAAAGAAACATTTCTGTTTGGTTTACTAAACATTGGGTGCATAAAACACGAAAAACATTGGTTTATTAATGTGGCAAGGTAACTGATCAGTCATGTAATCAGTGAAGAGTTTTAAGTAAACGAAAGACTTGGACAGACATGGAAGGGTCACCGACAAAGATGCCATGTCGACCCCCTTCATAAAACTTTCCGACCACGTGCACGCCCTTCTGCTCAAGCAATTTCACCAGCTCTCTCTCGCGGTCCACCAGTACGTCCCCTTCACACCCAAACACCGCAACCCTCCACCCATATACCTTAAACTTATCCAAAATCTTATCTCCACCGTTAACAGTTGGATTTGAATACGGGTGATCACGGTCAGCGCCAACGGGCAGCGACAGTTTCCATATCAGATCTGTGATGAGCAAAGGTATAATGGTCTTCTCGGCAAGCCTTATCTCTGATGGACTCCTCTTCCTCCCACCAAAAAACGGTTGAATCAATATCAACCCTTTAATCTTCAACGGTTTCAACTTATCAACCTCCGCCGCCGCACGTAGACCCACCGTGTAGGCAATGTTCCCCCCGGCGCTCTCCCCCATCAGATAGCAGCGGGAGTAATCGGCGTGGCGCAACCAGGCGTCGTTGGAGGCTTTGATCCAGTGCAGCGCCTCCACGGAGTCTTCGTAGGCGGCGGGGAGGCGGTGCTCCGGGGCGAGGCGGTAATCGACCGAAACGACGACGGACTGCGTGGCGTTGGTCATTCTGATGCAGAAGTCGTGGGAGTAAATGGAGGCTGGACTGTCGAAGATGAAGCCTCCGCCGTGGTAGAAGACGATGAGGGGTAGTTTGGGTCTGGGGGAATGATGGAGTGCTTTGTGGGGTAGGTAGATCCGCGCCCAGGTGTGGTTGAATTTGTTGATGGGGAGGTCTTTGGAGAGAACCGGTGTAGGGAGCGAGGGATCTGGTGAGGGAGGGCTTTGCGGCGGAATGCTTAAGCGTGTGAGGGTGCCGTTTGGGTTGAGGATGATGTTGAGGGCTTTGTAGGGATCCATGGCTGAGTTAGCAAGCATTGATGCATGGATGAGAATCAGATATATGGAGAACGCAGTAACCATTGTGAGTAGTATCATGGCTGATATAAATTCCTGATTGTCTGCTTCAAAGTTGAAACGGAGTGTTATATATATAATAGGAAAACGTTATAGTTTCGCAAAATGAGATGTTTATGTATATACATGCAAAAGTACGTACACATCTATTATTTAATTTTAGTAGAATCTGATGTTAGATAAGTGAAGGAAAGTGGTGTCTACTTGGAGCTTCTGCAACGTGGTCCTGGGTGCGTCTGTGGTTGACGCCAGGTACAGGACAAAAGAAAAAAGTCACAAATAATGTTTTAGTCTAATTTAAAGTTGGCACCCACGTAGACAAATTGAGACTGATTTATTTTCTCCGTAGAATAAGGATGGTAAGATTTGGACTCTAAAACCAGTTACACAAATCCAACCACTAGATCGCGGCTATTGATTTCAATTGTGTAGAATTGACCATAGATTAATAAATATATTAATTAAATAATAAAACATTATAAAAATATTAGAATAACATATTATTTTATAAGTTTTAATATTCAAAATAAACAAATAGTTGGATCAAAATATCACAACGCTCACCATAATCACGAAGACTGCAAGATTGCTAGAGCAAAAAATTATCTCCGGTCACATTTTATTTTAAAAAACACTATTTATTTCACTCAGTCATTTTTTGTATTCTTCTTTATCACTCTCATAAGATTTTTTTCTCCGTCAAAAAATTTGATGTTGGTGACGAGAAAAAATGTTTAAAACAATATATTCAAAGATTGAGTAACCTCATATATACCAGCGATAAATTATCGTACTTGCATGTATGCATTTTATGTATACATAAAATTATTATATAAGTAGGTAATGATATTGTAATGTTATTAATCTAATATATAAAATAAATTTATATTTATTAAAAATAAAAAAAATAATTGAGAGAAGATGAGAAAATAATACAATTAAGAAAAAAAAATGAGAAAAAATAAACAGTTTTATAGGAAACGTGTAAAAGAAATAATTAATTTTTAAAAATTTAACAAATAATTATATTATAAAAAATATAATTGGAATTATAAAATGTGGATACAAAAAAGAGAAATATATTAGACATTCGCTTAAGTTTACACTTATTTAAGCCCGCATTTTGTCTAAATCTGCATTTGGAAAAGCGAAATTCTCGGATCAATAATTTTGCGACTTTATTTTCAACAAAAAAAAACATATAAAATCATTTGACAACTATTTTTGATTCGTTGTGTGATTGCTATTAACCATTTTGTAAAATGTAAAATGCGATTAAGAGTGAATAACGTACCTTGAACTTGATTTAACATATTTTAGGTAATAACTAAGGGGAATTCTTCAGCTTGCTCATATTGATATCAATGTTAATAACACTTTCTCATGATTTAAAGATGACATTACATTTGTTAACTTCAACTTCTTCCATACCGATTGCAAATTTGCTATAATCAAATTTAATCATAGGCTCATGTAGACAATCTCATTCATGATTTGCTTGATCTCTTATAGGATTTATTATATGACTCATTTTGAGAATATTTATTTAATAAATTTTTTTAAAATTAGTTTTTAAGAAATATTTTCCTAAAAAATATTTTTCAATTTTAGAAATTAATTACTATTTTAGAATTAAGAAATAAAAATTGAGATATTGTAAATATTTTATATTCTTATACATTTTGTTATATATAGAAAAAGAGAATATGAATAAAATACAGTAATAAGTTCCTCCATGTAACTTATATCTTTTAAAATTTCATAATTCTACACCCCAATTAAATTTGCATTAAATTTTCTAAATTAATATGCAAACTTAAATAAATATTATATATATATATATATATGAACGTGACAATTTGGTATTAAAATTCAAGTTCGTGACCCAAAATATACGGAATGACTTGGACAAAAATAGTTGAATTTGACCCAAATAATAAAAAGAAACCCGAACTTGTTATATTGACTTGAATGAAATCAAATTTAAGAATCGCTCATTCCTGTAAACACCACTACTGTATTTCATTTGCCGAGCACTCTCATGCCAGTTTAGTTTTTATTGTAAAAATATTAATTATTTGCTTTTTTTCTTTTTTTCTTCAAGTATAAAAAATTTAAAAATAAATGATGGATTTTTTATTATACCCCGTCCTATGATTTGTTCTACTCTCTATTGTCATTAAACAAAAAAAAGCTAATCCATTAATAATTTTGTCCAAATATAAACAATTGGTACTAAATAACATTCTTGTGTTTATTCTGCTTGTAAGTTGTATTCTTAAACATTTTGAAGAGATAATGTCTTTAAAAATGGTTCTTTATTATTATAAATAGTATTGTATAAGATCTAAATAATGTTATTACCACAAAATTATATCATTTCATAATCCCATCTAAATAAAATTATTATACATTAAAATAAGATAAGGAACTCTAGTCTGGAATTAAGTATTTTAGATCTAACTAATTTATGTCCATTCACACAAGGATCCATTAAAATATTATAAATTAAGCATACTTTAGCAGGTATGTGTTGTCTATTGCTTATTATATTCATTGCGTGTGTGTGTGTTACATAGTCATGAAAACAACATTTTAGAATATAAGAGATGGTAAAATAATGATATGAACATATCAGCCAGTAAATACACAAACATTTGTAAATAAGATAAAATGATGATATTTTTTATTTAAAATTTTTATAGCAAAATTTGGTAGAAAAGAAAAGAAAAACGTGAAATAAATTGTTATTATGAGAAATAAAATGGGAAAATATATATACGAGTTGTAACAATTGTAGTACTGGGTAGTAAAAATACACAACACTATGAAATTAACAACTTTTCACCAAATATATTGAATATCCATCACTGATTCCGTGATTAATAAGAAGAATTATTAAAAATTTCAGTTACAAAGCAAGAGTTTATCTTATTCTAAGTTTATCATCATCACTTGGTATTTTCAACCTGGACTGTGTTCTTCTAATCTCTCCGTAGTTTTCTTCATATTTATCATCTCCATTGGTGTGACTTAAAGTTGGAAGAATCTCTTTTCTTCTTCCAATGCCACCCTTGAGCCACTCCACCACCTCTACCATGCTAGGCCTTTTTTCTGGATTACTTTCTGTGCACCTTACAGCTATCATGATCACAGATTTCAACTGCTCTAAATCAAATCGTCCCTTTAATTTTGAATCAACAATATGAGTGAAGTTACCCTTTTGAACATGAGGTGTAACCCACTGAACTATATCCCTTTTCACTCCTCCTTGGAGTTTCTCAATTGGCTTCTTGGCACTCACAATCTCCAAAAGCAAAATCCCAAAACTGTAAACATCACAGCTCTCAGAAACCTTCCCCCACATGGCATATTCTGGAGCCAAATATCCAAGAGTGCCTTTAACCCTTGTTGTCAGATGGCTCACACCCTCTGGTATCAGCTTAGCAAACCCAAAATCAGCAACCTTCGCTTCAAATTCAGAGTCCAAAAGAACATTGCTTGCCTTTATGTCTCTATGAATGATGTGAGGATTTGCCTCGTGGTGCAAATACCTTAACCAAACAAAAACACATAGTTTAATGATTTCAATGTCATATATAATCTCAAACAAACAAGTTTAAGGATTAATGAGAGGTGAAAGGAGCACATACACCAAGCCTTCAGCTGCTCCAATTGCTATGTTCATTCTTCTAGGCCAATCTAACAAACAATCTTTGGCAAGTTGACCATGCAAATGATTCAGCAAACTGTGATTAGGCATGTAATCATACACAATCAACCTTTCATCACCTCCTGCATAGAATCCACGCAACCCCAACAAATTCTTATGCCTCACCCTTCCCAGTACTTCCACTTCCACCGCAAACTCCATCTCTGCCTTTGCAGTCATCGTCTTCAACCGCTTTACTGCGATCTGCAAAGTTCGTTCATTACAATACATTACAAACAAATATCTCATACTTCAAATTAAGACAAGGTTTATCGGAAATAAATCAAATACTCAAAATTTTAAAGAAATATATTATATATCTGTATGAATATAATTGCCTCAACCCCTTTACTTGTTCGACCCCAATAAACACTTCCAAAGCCACCCTCTCCTATCTTGTTATCTTGATGAAAATTATTTGTTGCACGAAGCAATTCCTTCAAGGTGTATATTTCCCATGGATAGTCCCTTTTCTTCTTCTCTCTGCCGTTTCTGCAGAAAAATAAAATACGTAACTCAAAATATGGACGA
Source organism: Vigna unguiculata (assembly GCF_037176805.1). Taxonomy (NCBI): domain Eukaryota; kingdom Viridiplantae; phylum Streptophyta; class Magnoliopsida; order Fabales; family Fabaceae; genus Vigna; species Vigna unguiculata. The sequence goes on from NC_140798.1 coordinate 42,884,430, forward strand.
TTATCATCACAAATTTGTGGACATGATATGAATTAATTTGATGAATGCTTACTGCATCTCGGATTGCTCTTTATCACAAAGAAAACAGCTGAAACATTTAAACTTCATTTCTTTGTCTCTCTAGGAATTCACAACTGGAAAATTGACGGAAAATTTCGAGGGAAAGTGGGAAGAAGAGAAAAAATAGATTTGAGAGGAAAGAACCAAAAGATATCGGCAAATGCAAAGAAACAATATAAGAATTAAGAAGTAATAAGATTACGACAAATGGCTGCTGCCTTGGAAGTCAAGGACTTTGAACAGAACCGAATTCAGTGAGTATTATATAATCAAATGGGTGTATGCTAGTGTTTACAAGCTTTTCTCAACCCAAATTTCCATTGAAAATTTCACACCTTTATATATATTCCTGTCGGAGGAACACATTCTTCAACGTTTTATTCAAGAGTTATGTGATTCTTGCCTTAAATTTTTACAACTTTTTTAATTTACTCCTTTTTTTTTTTATGTTTCCTCGATAAATCAACTATCTTATTTCAGATAATATATTTTTTGAGAAAAATGTAATTGCTTCTGTATATATTGTATTAATGGTAATTTAAAAGGATAATGATGCAAGCAATCAAAGTATAGGTAATTGTTTGGTTCTTTCTAGTAGAACAATTTAAAAATGGTGGTACAAAGCTAATGAAAGTGTAAAATATGTTGGGGTTGTAACTAGTTGACAAAAAGTCTTAATCAGAGACGGTTAGCAATTGCTCGTTCATAATAAGAAAAGAATAGTCCATAATTGTGCTTTTGGGACAAGTTCTATGAAAATTGGGGTCCAATGAGGAGTTTGATGTAAGCAATACAATTTTTTCTAAAATAAAATTACTGAAAACAGTTTTATCATTAGCTTTTAGTTGATCGTTTCGTTGTTGTTCTTATCTGAACCTGTTTTTTAAGGTTTAATCTTCAAATTATATCTTCATTATAATAAGCATTGGGCCGCACGAAAATAAAGAGAATATTTGTTTAAGAAATTGTTTAAATTAACACAGAAAACATTGCGTGTAATTTAATTTAAATTGATAAAGATACTATTAAATTTAAACCACCCTACTTGAAAACTAAACTATCCTATAAATATACTGTTTGACTGCAAAAAGGAAGACCGTTGTGCATTAAAGCTATTACAATAATAAAACAATTACCGATGACATTAATGTTGTTCCTTTTGAGCAGGGATCGACAAGGTGCGGTACGTGTTATGCTAATTTATAAAGGGTGAAATATGTTTTTGTTTTCTTAATTTTTTGTGGAAATTAGAAATATTTTTTTATTGAAATTTTAAACTAATTTAGTTCATTAATTTTGGAAATGTGTGTATTTAGTTTTTTTAACCAAATTTTTTCAAGTTTATTTGACGTTTTAAACGCATTTCATGATAGTATTTGAGTTGTTTACATCATTTAACTCATTTTGGCCGTTTCAATGTTTACTTAAAAACGTATTTAAAATATTAAATAAACTTAGCAAAATTTGGTTAAAATGACTAAACTCACCCATTTATTAAAGATGAGAAACTAGATTGGTCTAAAGTATCAAAGAAAGACTAATTCTAATTTTCACTAAACTAAAAGTTAAGGGACCAAAAATATATTTAACCTTAGAAAAAATTCATCTTCATCCTCATACTCAAATTTAACGGGTTTCAAATTTTTATCCCATCCATATCCTTAACCAGTATAATTTCGTATCCATACTTGTACCCGTTTTCTTACTACTTCAATATTAATTTTAATTAATTTTTATAAAATAATAAAAAATTATTGTAAAGGAAATATAATATTATCAAATATTCAATATTAAGAGAATGATTGTTTCTTCGATATCAAATACTTTGAAATAAATTATAATTATTTACATTTTAGATTAGAATACCAAATAAAATTTCATGAAAACCAAAACATTTATTAAATTTGCAAACATTAATGAAACTTAGTTGATAAAATTTAAAAATATTTTTAAAAAAAATAAAAGGAAAACAAATATTAAAATTAAAATATATTTTAAATGTTTATTTACTTCAAATTTTTAAATTCTAATGAATCTCTTTTTTATACACTAATAAAAGTTATAATACATCATTTGATCAAAATGACGAAAGAACAACTAATAAACATAATAATAAAATTTTGACATAGATCTTGTATCTTTTGAACTCCAATATATGTTGGATGGTGATAAAAAGTTATTCATGACAATTACATTAAATTTTTATATTGTAGTAAATAAAAGTTATTTATACAGTTATAGTGAGAAAATTTGAGTACGATTGATAATGAGTTAGAAAATAAAAAGTAATTAGATAAAATATATCGAAATAATATTCTACATGATGAAAAAAACAACAAATAAAAATATTAAAAAATTAACAAATGTGTGTCTTAGAAACAATTTGAGAGACTATCGAAAGAAATCGCACAAAGAAAAATAAATGTATAATTAAGGGTATGATAAGATGAAAAATATTTTAGAGATATAAGAAAACTTTTCAAATATCAAAATATATACTCAATGGTTTAGAAATAACGAAAAATTATTTTAGTGAAACAAAAGAGTTATTCAAATGAAACAAAAATGAATAATAATAAGTAATTTTTTTTATATTACCTAGTAAGTGAAAGGTTTATATTATGAACACTGAAATCGAGAATATTAAACATTCTCATGTGAAAAGAAAATCTACAATAAATAAACATATTAAAAAATAATAGAAATATTCAAATGTGAGACATAACTTTATTTTTTAATTGATATACATCATTTTAACATAATTATATAAAGGTTATGATAAGAAGAAAAATATATTGGAGATGCAAATGACTTTTATGACAAACCAAATAACTAAGAGAAATAAAAAAATAGAAAGTATATATATATATATATATATAGTTACTTAATTAATTGTGAATATTTTAATAATTTAAACAATGAGAAATAAATGGTGGGGACAAGTATTATGATAGCGATATGTACATTTTCATACCCATCACTCTACCAATCGAAAAAGTCAGGGGGATTTTTCATATCCATATCCAGTCAATATGAAAATTCTCCATTAAAACGAGAACAAATTCGGATAATACTCACAGAAGATATTTATTTGTCATCTCTATCATTGACCTTGTAATAGTAGGTGGGAGTGAACTTGTAATAGTAGCATGAATTTAATGTGACGTGAAAATATATATAATCTTTACCTTAATAAGATATTTTAGCAGTATATAGTACTTAAAAAATAAACATCGTGGTATACTTTACCAATATATTAATTGCAGCTATTAAAAATTATTAACATCCTTTCACTTTATTTTTTAAAAATCCGAGTTTCGAACAAATTATGTAACCCCGTTCCATTTTTTTTATTAACAATGAAAATAATATAAAGTAAAATAAAATAAAATGATACAAATAGAGTGGAAAAGGTGTATTAGTTTGAATGGATAAAAATATAATATAAAAAAGAAGGGTTTAATTACTCGTATAGTACCCAGTTTGGGGTTATTGTGTCAAACAGGTACCCGGTTTTAAAAAAGTGTCAATTGCATCCCAATTTTTAAATATTGTTTCAATTAGGTCTCTTTCAAACAGAGTTAACTAACGCCGTTAGTCAACGTACCACGTGTCAATCTGTATTTTTTTTATTTAAATTTTTTTTAATTTAAAAAAAAATAAAAATGCCACGTGTCAAGTCCCTGTGTGTGACACGTGGCATTATCAGTACCACGTGGCATTGCAATGCCACATGTCAGTATCACTATCAGATGTCATTGTGTTGATTTCGATTTAGTCCTCATCTATGTTTTTTCGTTTCAATTTAGTACCTACTTATGTGTATTTGATTCAATTTTGACCTAATATTTTTTAATAATTAAAATATTTTTTTATAAAATTAAAAGTAATTAAGTATAAAAGTTTTACAAAAAATAAGTATTTGATATTTATATTAAAATTTAGTAGTAAAAGTCATTTTATTAAGTCATTTTTAATAAAAAAAATAGTATAACATTCATACCAATAGAAATTTTGATTTAAAATTAGTAAGAGACAATATTGTTCTATTTTGAAAAAAAATAAAAATTAACAAAACATGAGTACTTAATAAATATTATAAATATTATAAATATTAGTACTTAATTTTGTAAAAATATTTATACTTAATTATTTTTAATCTTATAAAAAATGGATTACAAAAATATTTTAATTATTAAAAAAAATTGGGACAAAATTGAATCACATAGACATACTTAGGTACTAAATTGAAACAAAAAGACATATATGGGGACTAAATCGAAATCAACATAATGACATCTGATAGTGACACAGACACGTGGTATTACAATGCCACGTGGCACTGACAATGCCACGTGTCACACACAGGACCTTGACACGTGGCATTTTTATTTTTTTTTTAAAAATTAAAAAAATTAATTTTTTTTTAAAAAAATAGAAAAACCACATATTGACACGTGGCACGTTGACTAACGGCGTTAGTCAACTCTGTCTGAAAGGGACCTAATTGAAGCAAATTTTAAAAGTTGAGATGTAATTGACACTTTTTTTAAAATCGGGTACCTATTTGACACATTAGCCCCAAACTGGGTACTATACGAGTAATTATACAAAAAGAAGACGAATTATTTAGACGAATGACAAAATAAATTATCTGAAAATATTTATACTAATTAAAAATGTAATTTTTCATATATGTACTTTCCTTAACATAATCTTCCTTATATTCTTCAAAATTGTGTTATATTCTAAACAAAAAAAATCCCATTTCATTTTAATTTAAAAAATTAATATTTTCTAATTTTCCCCTAAAAGTTTTTTTTTTTCTTCTGAATGAAACAATAAAATATAATATTTCTATTATATCTCTGTCCTATTTGTATTAATTTTACTTCCGTCCACTACACAGTCCACTACACACAGTCCGATTGAAATAGTTTCATACTAGCATTAATTTTCTCATTTTTTCAAGGTTAAAAAAAATGCAGCACAAAATAAAGAGAAAATTAAAATACTTCTTTAGTTTTAAAATAAAATTTCATGTCTCTCTCATTTTTAACTAAATAAAAGAAATATGATTTTTCTATTTATATACTTTAATTTCGTGTATACACGTAATGACATCAATAATTTTTTCCTTCCATTATCCAAATAATAAATTATGTTTAGAAAAAATTATAAATATAATTAGTAATTAACGCATAATTAAAATAACTTGTTTGAAATTAATTTCTAAATATGTCAATAATTTCTCATATTTTATTCCTCTCTATCATCCTTCCATTATCCAAATAATAAATGATGTTTAGAAAAAATTATAAATATAATTAGTAATTAACGCATAATTAAAATAACTTGTTTGAAATTACTTTCTAAATATGTCAATAATTTCTCATATTTTATTCCTCTCTATCATCTTTCATTTTGAGTCAACTTCTTAAATTTTATCTTGTTATAATTAATTCAAATTTGTAAGCAAGGACTCTGGCTCGATGTGTTAATTATTGTGTGAATTCTTGTAATATTTTAGCACCCGATAATTTTATTTCTTTTTCCGAATAAAAAAAGTACAATTTTGTTGATGTATTCAATACATTTTTCACATTTAGACTTTTCCAAATGTGCTTTTCCTCATATTTTCTTGTTTTCATATCCTATATTACGAACATCATAGATTATCTTAATTATTATTGGCTAATCAAGGTAAGTAATATGTCAATTTATGACCTGTACAATATAGATTCAGTAGGTAATTTTCTCATTCATCATATGTAAATGTATCTTATTATAAGGTCAAGGATAAGATTGAATTATTGGAATAGCATTCTATATTTTTTCTTGGTATTCCATATCAACGTTTTAAAAGCTTTTTCTAATAACTATATTTATAGCACACGGATTAAGTTTTGGAAATAAACAAACTTTAGTGACGAAAGATAATACGAAGTAAAAGACAAATTAAAACTGATTAGTTCTTGAGTATTGAAAATAATTACGTTCTCCATTGTTGAGAAAAAAAATTGATCTGTCTAACATAGGTAAAAAGAAATTAAGTTGAGCTGCATCAACAAAAATTATGTTAGATGAATGCAGCAAATTAAAACGTTTGATATTTTTAGGCAATAGATGTTTATGGTCTTGGTTTTATCATAAAAGAGGTTTGGATCCTATCTCGTAATATGGGTTTGTATCATGACCGATATAAGCTTTTGCCTTCTGCACCCCACCATATTCTCGTGCACTTTCTCATATTTTTGAAATGATCATTTCATTTTCCATAAAAGAAAAGTGAATTCCAAATTATATATACTGAAAGCTATTCGGAATTTTCGAAGCAATATTTTCAGAATAAAATTTCTTAAATGAAAATTTCATTGAAATTTTCAGAATATGTTTTTTCGAATAAAATTTCTGAATGATGTGAAATGTGTTTTGAATAAATTCTTCAGAATGAGATTTTTTAATTTTTTTTCCAGAACTCAAAATGCCTTTTCAGAATATATATATATATATATATATATATATATATATATATATATATATATATATATATATATATATATATATATATATATATATATGAAATATGTTTGGGAAAGCATTTTCTAAAACATAAGAAATGTATTTTGAAAAAAACTTTTCAGAACGACTGTTTTCTTTTATATATTTTCTTTCATCTTCCTTCTCCTCGTGAAACATTTTTTACCTTCTTTTTTATTTTCTTCAGGCCAGCATTAATAAAGTTTAACTTTTGGAATTTATAATCAAATTCAAGGTAAATAAGAAATATATCTCATTGGAGGACAAAAAGATTGTGTAATTTATAATCAAATTCAAGTTACATAAGAAGTACATCTTATTGGATGACAAAAACAGATTGATTAATACATTGTACAAGAAGTAATACGCAATTCCTCACAAATTCATGGTATATAAAAAGTACATTGGAAAACAAATGGAATAAGATTGATTAGTAAGTTTATAAAAAACTCATATGCAGTTTTTCACTTATTTGTTCATTGTTCCCCATTTAGATCGTATATCTGATTTAACTTTTTTTTTCAAGTCAGCCACCTAATGCAAGCAATAAGAGTTATTTGTGTAACTTATAATCAAATTCAATGTACATAAGAAGTACATCCATTGGATGAAAAAAAATATTAGTTAGTAAATTTTTAAAAATTATACGAAAAGTAATACGCATCTCCTCAATAAATATAAATTTGTGGGATAAAAGAAGTACATCGCATTAGATAACAAACAGAAGATTGATTAGTAAGTTTAAAAAAATGTATAAAAAGTAATATGCAGTTCCCCATTCATTTGTTCCTTGTTCCTTGTTCCTCACTTAGATCGCATATCTGATCTAACTTATTTCTTGTTCAAGCCAGCCACCTAGTGCAAGCAATAAGGGTTGATTTGTGTAATTTATATTCAAATTCAATGTACATAAGAACTAAATCACATTGGATGAAAATAAAAAGATTGATTAGTAACTTTTAAAAAATACGCAGCTCCTCACAAATTCGTGATATATAAGAAGTACATCCCATTGAATAACAAACAAAAGATTGATTATTAAGTTTAAAAAAAATGTACAAAAACTAATATGCAATTCCTCACTCATTTATTCATTGTTCCCCACTTAGATCGTAGATATGATTTTACTCATTTTTGTTTAAGTCAGCCACCTAGTACAAGCAATAAGGATTGATTTGTGTAACTTATAATCAAATCCAATGTACATAAGAAGTACATCCCATTGGATGATGACAAAAAAAGATTGATTAATAAATTTTTAAAAATTGTACCAAAAGTAATACGCAGTTCCTTCCTCACACATTTGTGGTATATAAGAAGTACATTCCATTGGGTAACAAATAGAAATTGATTAGTAAGTTTAAAAAAATGTACAAAAAGTAATATGTAGTTCCTCACACATTTGTTCATTGTTCATCGATCGCATATATGATTTAACCTATTTTTTGTTCAAGTCAGTCACCTAGTGCAACCAATAAAGGTTGATTTGTGTAACTTATATCAAATTCAATGTACACAAGAAATAAATCACATTGGATGAAAGAAAAAAATTGATTAGTAAATTTTAAAAAAATGTACGAGAAATAGTCCTCACAAATTCGTGGGATATAAGAAGTTCATCTCATTGGATAATAAACAGAAGATTAATTAGTAAGTTTTAAAAAAAAATCTACAAAAAGTAATATATGCAATTCCCCACTCATTTAGTAACAAAAAATATGTTTAAAGAACAATTTCTTTGGTGGTCAAAACCTTGGTAGTTAATTTTGGTGACCAATTAGAGACCAATTCATAATAAAAATTATTTAGTTACAAATTTAGAGATTAATTATAAATTTTTATTCATAATAAAAATTATTTTACTTACCAATAATTTTTAGTTTCTAAGTTGACATCTAAATTGATCAATATAATGACTACTTATTTTTCATCATTAAATTTTTTCATTATTTAAGATTTTTTTTGTAATGTGTGATTTCTTTTATAACTATATATTAAACTATATATTCAAAAATTTTATATTAATGATAATAATAAAATATATAAATTTTTTAGTATATTATTTTGGCTCTTCCAAGAATGCTGAAGATATGTCACTGATGTTAATGATCAATTTAGAGACCTATTCATAATAGAAATAATTTTAGTTATTAATTTAGAAATCAATTATATTTTTTTAAAACTATTTTAGTTACCAATTTAAAAACCAATTATATTTTTTTGAAACTATTTTAGTTAAAAAAAAATAGTTCATAAATTAATATGTAAATTCATTTTTATAGTGATTATTTTTTTCATGACTAAAATCGATCATTATCTAGGTAGTGCATATAATTTTTTATTTTTAATTTATCAAATATTTATTTCAATAAGTCTTTTTTATGTTTTTCTTACATAAATTTTATATCCTTTTCACGCAATACACTGTAAAGTGATATTTTTTTAAATTAAATTTAGATTCTTACAACTTTTTATTCAAAGGACATAAAATGAGATGTTTATGTATTTTCGTCACAAAAATTAATGCCCTTTTCATAAATACAAATATTTTCAAATAATTTATAACTTTAGGTTTTTATTAACTTTCAGCTTATTATTATTTTATACTTAATTTTCACTAAAACTTAACATAATAATGTTTAAAATGAAAAATTAGTAATTTAAAAAAAAAGTTATAATGAAAATAATGCAAGTTTGTGGCACTTTTGCAATCCCGAACTTTAATGATGGAAAGTAAGTATAAGTTCATTATATCTGGGAACAAAATAGGGGTTGACGGGGCAAGAACTTGTGTATTCTTGTCCCCAAACAAAAAAATGTTGCATATACTATAGTTGTTGGGATTAGGGGGGTCTGGATAAGATCATATGACAGAAATTAATATGCTAACCGAGCATGTGTTAATTCCTCAATTGAATATAGATAAGTAGATTCATTAATAATAAGCCAGTGTTCATAAAATATTGCAATAATGCTGTTGGAGAAGTACTTAAAGAAGCATTCTCAAGATTACCTTAGTTGTCATATCTTTGCTTCCCTGATTTAAGTTGCTTTGTCTATACTTGGTGGTTACAAATCCATTTCGGGTATTCATTTCATTACATAATATAATATATAGTTCAATAATATTTGGGATACCATGTAGTTTAACACATACATCAAAATCAAGTTGTTTGATGCATGATGGACCCTGATAGATATTGCAATCAATTGATATGCAATACATTTTAACTCATTTTAAATTGTGTAGGATACCCAAAACAAAATGTCGAAACTAATTTATTTATAGATATATTAACATCCACTCAATTATTAGGGTTTACTTAATTTTAACACAAATGCCACAGTTAACTCCCATACATTTGCAATCAAAGATAAATTAGGAGATGCTGCAAGAATTATAAAGTTTAGTGTTAATATATATATATATAGTCAAATTATTTAATTGACGGTTGATTGAGCTGTTATATACAATTCTAATGATTGTAGTCACTAGTGTTAACTAATCAAATTATGGTAAACCAAACGGGTACTTGGTACGTAGGTTATAGATGTGGTTGGATATAAAAGATACGGTTCACATCGAATTATTCTCGGATTTTTTTGTTAGTGCAGAATGCTGGTATTTGAGAGTGGTCTAGTATAATATTGTGAGTTTATATTCATTTCTATTTTCTGTTTTATCCTAGGGGTATATCCAAGGTTGTTTCTTTCTAATTTCTATACATCTTTGTATATGTCATTCTTCTTTGGCTGATTAAAAAAAATAAATAAAGAAAATTGATTAGAGCCAGCACAAATCCAAAATAGTTTTAATACTACGAACTAATGATCCTTTAAAACAGTTAAATTCAAAACCAGATAGTAATGCAACACGTTACTAGTCAGAAGTGATTGCAAAACATTCAACTACAATGCATGACATGGTTCTGATTTCCACTAGAAAAGAAACTAAACGAGGTCATGGAATACCGCATTACCATTTCTGAACTTTACTCTTTCAACTGGTTTCGCTTCAGAGTATTCCAATGATCATGACAACCAGCGACTAATTGTCCAGATCAATAATATCACCACACAGTACATCTTTCATAGTATATCAGCAGTTTTTAGATTCAGATAGTATCTCCTCCGAACCTACAATTGTAACAAATGTTATTATTTATTAATTCAGATGTATATTATTATAAAAGGATTCTACTGTGTATGAAAAAATAGTTTTCCTCATGTAAATATTCGGACAAAACCAGACGAAAAAAAAAATGAAAATTTTGTGCACATAATATAAGATTTGTACATGAAGATGATATCGCTGCGACAAGCTTCCTTTGCAGTTCAGTGTAATCAGTCCCAGTCATCGTATATGGAACCTTCAAGAAAGATTATGAAAAGACAGAAAGAATCAAAATTTTAACTGAAGACATCACAATACGCCATGCATGCTCATTGATAACTTAAAAATAATTAATCGATATGGAACCTCTAATCGGATAGTGTGTATGAAGCTGTCATCTGTTTTGGTGGAGGTACAGTTGAGCACATCAAGCCCTTCTTTAAGAACCATATGTATCACTCTTGACAAAGGAAAGACATATTTTCTGAAGCTGTAACTACACTTAATCTGAACACCTCCTGGAAAAGGATGAACAATGACACATATTGGAAGATGGGTAGTGCTAAAGCTTTCACTATCAGAGACAACAGGACTCAAATCGGACAACTTCTTCAACTTGTCTCTCTTTGCTTGCAACTCTTTCACTTTATTTTCAAGGTGTTTGATGTATTTCGTACCCTCGTGCATGTGATCAGAAATTGAGCGTTTTCCCTGATGACGGTCATCAAGATATAATTTAATTACTCAATAATATTGTAATTCCCTCAATGGCTTATATTAGTGAAATGAAAAAGATATAAAAATGGTAAAAAACTGTGTAGCTATGGTGTTTTACCTTAATATATTCAAGAGGCAGAAGAGATCTGAAGTCGGTGCAAAGCCTCGTCATTTCTTGCCTTCTTTGTTTCTCGGTCTCTCTATGGATCCACCTCTTGTTTTCATCCATGGTGGTGATCTTATAATCTTCCTTTGTCCAAGCTGGTAACTTTTCTCTCTGCTTGCCCTTGGTAGTGCCCATTTGAGCTGTACTCGGAATGGGAGCACTAGCATCGATGACAGGATCGTAGAAGATCTGATTTTCTGGAGGGGTTGTTTGGATTGGTAGGGAATAGTAATTATCAGTTGTAATCTCAAAGTACAACTCATCAGTAGGGTGTAAAGGATTCATCGTAATCTGGTTGGGGCACTCAAAGGTTTGGTAATTAGGGTTTCTGATCGATTCCCGTTTGACTAATATATATATCCTAGGATCCTCAAATCCCCCACCTGCATAAGATAAGAATCCATCTTACCTGCCATATCAACGTTCTTGTTTCTATTTTCTTTGCTCTTTTGTCTTTCTCTTATTAGTTAATATTATCTTGTGGGACATGGTGTTTGCACTACTTTCATGGATCATCAAATTTTAAACACTCTATTTTGAAACTTGTTTCATTTACATACCAAATTTTTGTTCGCCCTTTCTACTTTGACTTTGTCGGTTGGTACGTTGTGAATCGAATCTAGCCGATCCTTATTTCAACAAGAGAAAGTGCCAATGTAATTTTTCTCATTTATTGTACATATTCAAAGAAATTGAAGAAACTTGTATAAGATTATTGATCAGGTGTTTTTAAAATTAATTTGAGTTTCCTCTTAATATTGAATATCATTAAGATTTATGCAAAAAAAAAAAAAATAGAGCATTAGGTAAAATTTCAACTCCAATTATAATAAAACTTCTGGTATATATATTGCTATCTTTAAAATAACATGCACGTGTGTACAATATTGTTATTTCACCAAATCCAAGTTTTATTCTAAAAACAATCATATACAAGCTACGTTTGGAAATTTTTTGTACAATAACAGTGTTAAGGTTCAGTTCTAGGATCCGTATTACTTAAACCTCTCATCGTTCAGCTAACTAGATTCATACACGCTTTGACAATATTTTACTGAATATGATACTTTGTGATCTTTAGGTATTCTCTTGTAGGCGCAGTATGAATCCTTTAATTTGTTTAGTTTTTAATTTAATTATTAAAGTTCTCACGCTTGCGAAGGTTTTATCTTTTCTTAAACTGAGTATAATTGATTAAATATAAGGTCTCCACAAGCCAAATAAGTTCTAAATTAAGCTGGCTTGAAGTTTAGTTAGTTCATTATCTTCTTTTTTATTTGATGCCGTTGGTCTCCAAGTATTTAAACAACATCTATAATGTATATTTAAAACTAAAATATTTATAATGTGATATTTATTTTCTTCTTTACACACATGTTGTATATAAATTGTTTTTGATTTAGATTAATGGGTGGAAAAATTATAAAATCCGAATCACACCAACCCAACGAAATGTGAATGATAAAAAAATTATTTATCCTATATTTTAACCAAGTAAAGTACCTTTTACATATAGATTTTTGGATAGCTAACCAGCAGTTACTATTATATAACTGATGACGAAATCTTTTATCTGGCCAATTTACAATTGTTCTGATTTTAGGTGTACTTGAATAAACTATTTAACTGATTTGAATATGTTCCACAATTTTTAAAAATTTTATTTAGATTCTACTCTTTTTAAAATTATAAATTTAGTCTTTTTTGCATCAAATTCACAAAAAAGAAAAATAGTAATTACGTATATAACAAATGTGTTGTGAATATCTTACTCTAAATCATGTTACCGACATATCAATAACACATTTTTAGGTTCTCACGTTCTTAAACACATTTTGTTAATTTGATATAAAAAACTAATTTAAAAAAATGAAATTTAAATGAGAACTTTAAAACAATAACATAATATTAAAATAAACTTAAAAATAGTGTCACGAAATAAGTTATTGTACCGTCCTGGTCGTTCAAGGCCCAACCCGATTCATGAAAGTCTATGGGCTTAGTTGATATTTTATTAAGATATTTTTATATGAGATATTTTGGTCAGTTAGGATATTTATAACTGTTTTGTCTATAAATAAGATATGAACCCTCAGGGTCAGGGGAGGGAGATTTTCTGACCTCAGTGTAGTCTTTATTTCACGTTAAGTTAAAAAGATTCAAAAAAATTTGTCTTCTGTACAAAATATTCAATTTTTGACCGGAACAGTTATAAATTTTAAAAAATAATTAATGATTTCTTGAAGATATTACCTGTTTTAGAAAATGCATGCATATGGGTTAATTTTGTTGATCTAATTAAACATCATCAATGTTTTTATTTTTCTATTTTAAATACACATTTCACACTTTCACACATTACCGTTAGTAAAAGAAATTATTTCCGCGCACTCAAACATTTTTGTCGGTATAGATAATATTTTTAACAACGTGTCCCTTTTAAACATTTAATTTCTACAATTCACGCACAAGCAGTTTGCATAAGATGTTACATATGACCCATTTTATGTTTCAATAATAAAATTAAATTACACGTTATGCAAAACGTGCTTTTCACTGTAGCTTTAGCGGCGAATAGAAATTAATCTACTTGTTTGGTCAACCCTCGTAGTAGTAATGTAAAGCCTATGTGTAGATAGAAATAGAAAGATGTCAAACACAAAAAGACGCCAAGAATAATAATAGTGTCAAGTTAATTTCCATTGATAAGCAAGCACAAATGAATAATAATATTAATATTTTAAAGTGTCGATAATCATTTTTATTCAGATTAAACATGTTTTTTCGTTAACATAGAAAATTGTAATCAGTTCCTCGTTAAAGTTTTGGTTTAATTTAATCCTAACATAAAAAGAAAAAGCGTAAAATTAGTTTTTTTAACTGAATTCTATTAAATTTATATTAAAATGAAAATATATTAAACAAAGTATATAACTAAAATAAGTTCATATTAATTTTAACAATAAGTTAACTTAATATTACAACAGTTTGAATAGTTTATCTAAAATAAAATGAAATGACTTTATTTAATGATATTAGAAATTGAAATGTAAGTCTAAGTTTTATATTGAGTAAAAATAATAAGTTAAATATCATATAAAGATGAAAATCCATGAACTGATCGTCTTAAAATCGAGTTAAGAGTGATGTCAATCTTTTTTATTTGAGTTGGATTAATATCTTATTTGTATTGTATCTCCAGGATGATCGTCCCTTGAAAAGTCCAACATGACATAATAGAACTAAATAATAAATTGATAAGGTAAGATATAGTTAAGACTATACAGACATCAATCTTAATAGGGTATGTTTCAACTAGGTGAGATTGAAATGAGTTAGGATAAAAGCAATAGGAAAATAAAACATTTGAATTTAACAAAGGTAAACTGAAAATCCTTATTATATGGTTCTCCTCCTCGCACATTCATTGAGTGTACTATAGCATATGTATAGAAAGAACTGACATAAATATAGTATAAAATCAAGGACAACCTTGACGAGTTCGAAAGGGAGTGAAGAGCGGAGAGATAAACCTGGAACAGACATTCTTGCCCTCTTTTTTTTTTCGACTTCCCTACGAATGATCTTCTTCTGAATATTATATGCTGATTCTCTTCGTTCATTTTGTGTCCAGGATCAATCCCCTCAAGTGATTCTTTGGCCCAATTCAGATCTTATTCAATAATATATCCTCTAGCTTATTGAGTACAAGATCTTTGAAAAAGAGGAAATATATGTTAGGAAAAACAATTGAACCATGACTATGATTTAGAACCTCAACCTTCAACTTTCCTACATCTTTCCTTTTTCCTTTTTTTTTTTTTTAAATAATTAACCCTTCTGTGTCTGGGTGTATGTTATTTGTATGCTCCTTTTTTTTTCCATAGTTAGATATCACTTTTGTCTTTTTATACTATTAAACAAATTAAATATATTTGTTTGGTGGCCTGTACGACCTTTGATATCCTGAATGTAATCAAAATGGTACAGGATCTCTTTTGGGAGCATATAAAAAAGGCCACTACAGTTGGTATACAAAAAAACTCAATTGTGATCGGTCATTTTAGTTTTTTGCTAATTTATAGTTTTGTCTTTCAAATTTGAATTAGTCTAATTTAAAAAAAATGAATTTAGAACTTTACAAGGTATAAATATACTTACACTTAAATTTGTATTTTCTAGCAAATTGGTCAGAAGTTTACGATAAATTTAAGATATGCATATTGTTAAATGTTCAAAAAAGTAAGAAGTTTAGTGAAAATTAATCTTGAAGGAATTTATATAATGTGGTATTAGAATTAAAGAGGAATTTTTGAGATTTTCTATTTTGGTTATTGGTTAAAACATGTGGAATTTAATTAATTCAACTTGTAAAAAAGAAAGTAGAACATTTTAAATCAATGAAGTGGACGCTCACAATTTAAGGTTGGGATTTATAAAGGACTGTAAGAAAAAAATAAAAATAAACTCCTCTATAAATTATAATTAATTCATACAGTTATTAAAAGTAAAATTTAAAAAATGTATTTGTGAAAATTCTCTATATATATTAATTTTAACGTATGCGTGTGAAAACTAATTTGTCTTCCTATTTTTATCTTCAAAAATCTTTATGAACAAGTCATACAAACAAACTTAAAATATTAGGAGAAGGAGAAATAGGCTAATTTCATTTCAGAAATTAATGAAATTCAATCAGAAATCTTCACACTGATTTAATATTTCATTTTAATTTGTCTGGAGGTTTGTTCTTCAACTTTCATATATGACTAAAAGGTGTCATTTATTTCAAAATGAGGTGATTAAGTGGAAAATAGATTAATTAGGTGTTAAAATCTCAAACACAAGCACCAAACGATTAATGTTCCATAAAACATTTTATGTTTGCCAACATGCCAAAGAAAATCAACGACAGAATATGACATATAGGGAAGTTGTTATAATTTAGTTATACATATCTCGATTTAATAGTCTTAGATATATATATATATATATATATATATATATATATATATATATATATATATATATATATATATATATAGAACTAAATTAAATATTAAAAAAAAATATTCAGCGTGTTCAAACTTTGAACTTGCTCTATAATATTCTCGTATCATTTTCTTTTTCTTAAACACGACTTGTCGTCGAGAATGCCGTATCAAATTTCTTAATTTTTTTTTTCATATTCTGCATTTTCCGTAAGCTATTTTTTTATTTGTTGTTGCAACTTGCAAGATTCCTGGATTTGTGGCACTGTTATGTTATAATAACCTTCCAAATGCATGTTCATATGCACATCTTACACTCCGAACATTAATAGAAAAACTCAGCAAGACGAAATTGAATGAGCTAATTAATGTAGTTTTTCTACAATTTTCTTCCATTTTACACATTCTTTGGTAAAATATATTAAATAAAAAAATTATCAATGGTTACTTATGGAAGAAAAACAAATACTAAATATTTTGTTTTTCATTTGTAAGTACAGTATACATTCGCTTAAGGTCTGCACTCATTTAAGTCTGCATCCCGTATAAATCCACATTTTAAAAGAAAAAAAATTCTCGGATCAATAATTTTGTGACTTTATTTTCAGAAAAAATCACATAAAGTCATTTGACGACTATTTTCGATTCATTTACTTGATTAACCATTTTGAAAAATGAGACAAAGGGTAAAGAGAGCGCACCTTAGCTTGATTTAACAATAAGGAAAATATTTCCACTCACTCACATTGGCACACATTGGCATCAAGATTAACACTTTCTAACGATTTGAAGATAATATTGTGTTGGTCAACTTCAACTTCGTGTAGACCAACTACTTTATATTTTATATTTTGTTACATATACATATTGTTATCTATAGAGAAAATATATGAATAAAATAAAATAACAAGTTCTTCATGTAACATATCTCTTATATTTATCATATATATATATATATATATATATATATATATATATATATATATATATATATATATATATATATCATATTTCTACAATCCCTACAAATTTCCAACAACACCCATAATATTCCAAACTGAATTATATGACTCGTAATATTTCATCTTGTAATATGATTCTTAAAATTTCATAAGTCTGCATCCCAATTAAGTCCGCATCAAACTTTCAAGATCAAAATACGAACTTAAGCGAATGTTTACAATACCTAATTAGAAGTTAAAATATTAATAATGAGAGTTTTTATTTTATATATTTTTTTGTATACACAATTTATTTTTAAAGCTTAATCTTGAATGAATAAGTGTTTACCAATTTTATATTTTAAATAATATTTTTAAATTTTAATTACTTTTTTTTTTAAATTCAACTATATTTTTTAAAATTTAAACATTTTTTAAAACTACAATAATTATAATTTAATTATCTTTTTGTTATAAAAAATGTTTTCAATATATATATATATATATATATATATATATATATATATATATATATATATATTTGTGGCAGTTCCCTACATCTTGGTACATTTTGTCATAACAAAATACAAAATGACACCTATTAATGTGAAACTGAATTGAAAATAAATACAACTTTTATAAATAGTTTGACACATAATATAAATGTATATATTATTGATCAAATTAAATATATCATATTATTCATATTTATGATTAAAAAAAGCAATAAAAATTAAAATCTTTTATATTAAAAGTGCGAGTTTCAATAACCAGACTCATATTTTTTTAATAATCATAAGTTATTTTAAGAAAAAAAATGGCATGTTATATCTTTTTATGATTACAAAAGTTTTAAAATATGACCTTAATTTTTCTGACGGTCACAAAATATGAGTTTTCAAGTAAAATTATGTAGTTTTTTTTTTCTGAAAAAAAAATGATTAATCTTAATCCAACGCTATCTATTATGAAAAGCAACAAACATAATTGAGAATATAGAAAAGTTTAGAAAAGCAAGCACTTAGGTAAGGAACCTGTCAGGCTTTCCTATAATGTTTTATTTAAATGGGCCTATCCAACCAACTTTTATTTAACGGATTAGTTTATTTGCGTTGAAGCCCAT
Organism: Vigna unguiculata; assembly: GCF_037176805.1. NCBI lineage: Eukaryota > Viridiplantae > Streptophyta > Magnoliopsida > Fabales > Fabaceae > Vigna > Vigna unguiculata. Next base: position 42,903,082 of record NC_140798.1, read on the forward strand.
GTCCTCTTACTTCATTTTAAATATTCACTGAGTTTTTCTTTATCTTCTTTCTCATGATTTTCCAAACAATCATAAACATAACATAAGTTTTAGAACATCTGATCAATATTCAAGAAAAACATATCTATAAATGCTTTTGCTTTACATGATTCAATAATGCTTAGTTGCATTTCTCTGATGTAAAGCTATTTGAAGATGTTAATGATAAATAAGAAAAATAAGTAGATAAACAATCTCTCATCAACAATTGTCCGGATAAATATTTAGTTTATATTTTGCAAATAAGTAGAAATATAAACAATTTAAGAAAATTATCAATAAAATCAGTTATTCACCAAGAATCAAACTCATGACTTTGAATCTAATATCAATTATTAAGATCGAACATTTATCGTTAAGTAAAAAGCTATAGCCATTAATCAAGACGCAACTCTTTTTATTTAAGAATGTAACAATCCAAACATCACGATTCGATTATGACATGACTTATTTACCTCCTGCTATGAAACAATTGATGTTACTTGTAATTGTCAGAAAATATGATTCTAGCCAAGCCTTCAAATTTAATATGACAACTGGTTTACAGCAGCGACGTTGACTTTCCCTCTAATCACACTTCTTTCTTCCAATTTTCTTAGTATCATTTAGTTAATCTTTTATTAAGAATTTCACGTTTTAAGCATGTTTCAATTGCAAACAGGTAAGTTGTTTCAGATATTTTAGGAGTATTTTAATGTTTGTTATAGGAGATCATTGATTACATGGATAAGATGACTCCATGCATGACTTCAAGCAGAAGAAGACTGTGCACAAGTTTAATTATTATCACTATTCTTTAATTTCATATCTTGTTTTCTAAGGCCCTTGAAAATGTTTTAATTCTTGTCTTGCTTATGAGGTTAATATTTTCTTAATATATTATTTAGATTAGACGTTGTTCACTCAGACTCTTTCTAGTAAACAATTTTAATATCATACTTCACCAAGTTGAGCTTCATCATTATATAATGTAAAAGAGATGCATCCACATTTTATTTTATAACAATTTAAAGATCGATAGTATAATTTAAGGAGAAAATATTTCCATTATGTATGATTATGATTCACCTTATTAATGTAAAAATGGATAATATGTTTTGTAATTTGTAACTTTCTGATCATGGTTTTCCCTGGGCCATTAATTCAAAAAATTTGTCTTCAATCCCATTTCCATTGTTACTTTTCATCTTCTAACATGATAATATGGGTTCATTTCAAAGTCACAACTTTACCTAAGAAGTGAATTGAAGTTGAAATATTTTAATGGAAGGAGCCACAACTTTTGACCTGAATTTGTGATCAAGACGCATTGCAAGGTTCTTGTGTCGTAAACACCATTATAGCCACTAATTATCATTATATTAATGTAAGATCCCGTGATTGTGTGAAAAGAAAAGTTCATAAAGCATGTAAATTATTTTTCCTAACCATTATTATATATTGCTACAAAATGACGTGGCAGCTTCAAGTGAATATCTAGCACGCGATAACGTGGACTGAGGTACAACACAAAATTTAACATTTTTATTGAAAAAATAAATCATGAAAGAATAATGATATTTTAACTACTAAATTTTAATAAATTTTTTTTATAATATCAGGTGTAGTTTTCTAAATGATTTTGAAAGATTGAAAATGAAAAAAATAAAAAACAAGTGAACCACTTAAAAAATATCATTTAAAATTTACAAAAAAATTATTAAAATTTAATAGTCAAAAAATTATTTTTCATCATGAAATATGATACACCAAAATATAAGTTAAATTGAGAAGTTTGGAAGAAGGTTCTTTTGAGTTTTATGAGAAATTGAGATTACTTGTATACGATATTATATACAAATCTTTTACCTTTTAAAAAGTAACATTACGTATAAACTCACGGTTTTCCAAAACGATATTTCGTCAATTTTTCAATTGGAAGAAACTGATAATTTTTAACTTATAATAATTAAAATAAAAAATTTAAAGTATTAAAGATCATGTTGTTCTTATAAATTATTTAATATAATAATAATAAATTAAATATTTTAATTAAATAATACATACATTTTGGGATGAACCTAGACATCCCTCGATAGTATAGATGTTCTCTTAACATATATTATTTGTTATAAGTGTTCATGCTTCCCCGTTCCTGTCTTTCTCTTAAATTTTTTCTTAAGAAATTTTCGGGAGTTTTCAGTAATACTGTTTGTGTGATGATAATGAATATTTCTATTGATATCATTGGAAGTATAACATTTTCAAATATTTTTTTTATCTAACAAAAATATAAGATTCAATCTTTTATATCTTTTAATATCTACTAAATATATGAAAAAGAAAAATACCAACTCCACAAATTTAAAAATATTTTTTATAATTCCTCGTATTCATTTTTTTAATTTTTATTAGCTAATAGAAAAATTATTGAGAAAAAAATAGTCAAAGGATATAAGGTCCATTAGCATGTTTAATAATCCTTAAAATATATCTATTTTATTATATAAATGTGTGATTTTTTAATGTTATATATATATATATATATATATAAATTATGAACAATTTATTAAATAATATAAACTATGATGATGTTGTTACCTTAAGTTTGTATGAGATTTTTTTGTCTGAATTATCATTCTTTAATTTCAAATAATTTATTCAATTTATTTGTTGATGGTACGATAATATTTTGTGATTGTATTGTTTACATGAGTAAATTGATATAGCTGCGAGTTTCAAAGAGAATGACACCAATAAGTTATGTTTGATTTACTTTTGAATGAATGCATGTATAGTTATCTGAGTTATCCTAAAATATGTGTAGAAATAATAGGAGATGAAGATTTACATAGTAATTCTAGTAGATAGAATATGGTGTGTTACACAATATTTATGCTTTCCCTGGCAATAATTGATATTTCTTTTTTATATTATTATTTGCATAGATGAAATATAAAACTTCCCCAAATAAAAGAGATAAAATCAATTAAAAATAAATTATGAGTTACCTATATTAATATTTTGATATAACCAATCTTGATGATTTACTTATTATTGTGTAGGGTGTAGTTTGATTACAGAAAGATATCCGGTAAATTTATAATTTAAAAAAGAAGATACATTATCTATAAAAGTTTAGAAAGATGAACTTATAAATAAGTAAAAAGTAATTACTTTAAATATGTTTATTAGCATTATTTAAAACATGTTCTTTATATTTATTTAATTCAAATTATAGCTTTTAATTGGTCGAGGGAATAAAAGTTAATATCAAATGTAAAGATATCCAATCAATAAAATGTCATAAAGACGGGGAGTTGTGGCGATATTGATTACAGTTTTTTCAGAGAAATTACTAACAGGTTGTCAATGTTATAGTTGTAAAAATATGTTTCAATTTGTGAAGAAACCCGATTCATTACGAGTTTGAATTGAATTGAAAGAAAAAATCATTTTTTTTAAAAGTAGGTTAAACTCAACTTGACTCATACTTAACTTAAAGATTAAACGAGTTTAAACTGGATAAAAGGTGGATTAATCCATTTAACCTATTAACATTTTTTAATTTTTTTAAATTTTTTAATAATTATTTATTACTCCTATTTATATAGATTCACAATTTCATATTTTTAAATGTTAAAATATTACTCAATAATATTTGAATAGTTTGAATGTTTAATTAATTTGATTGACAAATTATATATGTTGATACTTTAATCTTTAACTATAATCTTTATAATAAATTATTATAGCAGCCGTCTTATAAACAACTTTTCCTAAATTAACATGACAAAAATTTGTAGTTTTTTTTATTTATATTTTGTTAAATAGCATGACAGAAAATGTGTAATATTAGTCATGTTTTCTTGGACTATATAGACACTTCCTTAGGAACAATTCATCATATATTAGTGATGAACATAATAAGGACATAAGTTCTTGATTTTACTGTGATGGTCATCTCATTGATTGCTTAAAAAATTATTTAAATATTTAAATACTTAAAAATAAATAAATAAATAATTTTTTTATGTGAGTTGGTAAGTCAACTCATTTAATCCACCATCCATGATGAATTGAACTGGGTTACAAATTTTCTGACTCACCATAAAATAAGTCGGATTGTGTTCACTCATTTTCAACTCAACTTATAATGAGCCAACTCATATAAGTCGGACGGGATCGACACCTTTGACATGTATAGTAATATGAAACATTATATTAATTAATCTCCACTGGTTTTGTATATTAAATATATTAAAAAAAATTTATTGAATATTAATAATAAATTAATAATCCGGGTATATGTTCTTAAAAATAATTACTCATATTTTAGCAGAAAATAAAGAAAAAACAGACAACTTTGATAGTTTACTCATATCCTCTGAATTTGTCGAAGAATCGTTTTCTTGCTAGCTTACTTGAAACAAAAAAAAAAAAAAAAAAGACATTGATTAATTTTTATTAAACAACCTAAACCTACTTATTTTATCGAGTTATTCAAATTAAAAAAAGAAACTTGCTGCATTTTTATAGACCTACAGAGGTAGGGTGTCCGAATTCACCAACCCCTACTGCTACCCCTACATTCTAAATTCATCTTTTAAATGGATAAAAAAATCTTAATAAATAAATAAGAGGATAAACATAAATCCCTATTCCAAATAAAAACGTTTCCTTAATTACCTGAAGCTTTCTCTCTGACGGGAAAGATTTTACAAAAACTGACTTATTTTCTTCTGATAGAAATTTGAGAGAAAAAAAAAAACACTTTTTTTCTCTTTTATCTTCTATTTTAATTCTTTGAAAGAAAGTATTAATTGAAGTTATGGTGCTTAATTAAGTAGCATTTGGATTATTATGTGAAGGTCATAAGGTGGGGTTGAGTTATGAACAGTGCCTCAAATAATTAGTGGGATAGTGAGGTCATACTATCACTTCCCTGCGTGAAAGGATAGCTATATATGGAGGAGGAATCTTTGGCATATAAGGTCCCTCTCCTCTCAAACAAATCAACACATTAATTACCTCAAACAACAATGTTTCTGTTTCCTTAGCGAAAATTGAGGATAATACTTTGGAACAGTACTGTTGATCAAGCTGACCAAGATGTTTCCTTTACAACGCGGCAATGAGCTGGTGATCCAATTTTCTAATGCTCTCCAACCGCAACACAAAATCTCTAAAGATCTCGTTCCGGATGATCACAACAGCGATAATTCTCCCCTTGTCGCTTATTCAGATAAAAAATTGAGTACCAGCCGCCACAACAAACTCTTTTATGCGCCTGAACCAAGTCAACCTAATTCTGCAGAAGAAGAACATGCAAAAAAGATGGTTCACAGAGAGATTGAGAGGCAAAGGAGGCAAGAAATGGCAACCCTTCATGCCTCTCTTAGATCCCTTCTCCCTCTTTCCTTCATCAGGGTCAGACAATTAATTATCGCTCTACTTTTCCATTTCTTTTTTCTTTTCCTGATTGTGTTAGTTCTGGTATTAGGGTTATTAGTGTTATTCTTATTCTATTGGAGTTTCAGGGAAAGAGGTCGATATCTGATCAAATGAGCGTGGCGGTGAATTACATAAAGCACCTGCAGAAGAATATTAAAGAATTGAATGAGAAGAGGGATAATCTGAAGAAGAAAATTGCCATAAATTACAGCCTCGAAAGCCGTGAGAAGAAGCATGAATCTAGTGGTTTCACTGTCCACCAAAAAAGTTGTGGAACTGTGGGGATTGAATTCAGTGGATTGAGTGAGGAAGTGGTTTCACTTTCTAAACTGGTGGAACTAGTGTTAGAAGAGGGACTTGAAGTTGTTTCTTGTCTTTCAACTAAAGTCAATGGCAGACTACTCCACAGTTTGCAGTGTGAGGTATGTACGTATAGTCCAGGACTAGATTCTTGTCTTCTCGTTATGCTGTTATTCTTGTGAAAAACTATGCATATACTAATATTTTATTTTTCCCTTCTATTATTGATGAAATGGGTTCACTCACAGGTTGTCAATTCCGACAGTGTAGATCTATCTGAACTGAGAAGAAGATTCTCCGATGTAATTCCATCATTTGGAGTTTCTGAATAAATTTGGATATTTCTAGGCTCACTTTCTAACTTGTTCTTAATTTGTCACTGTGTTACACTGCATATATGTTGGACACTCTTTTAATGAACCTTCTACTTTAAGTTTTGGGAAGAGAAGGGACAAAACTTGTGTAGATAAAATTTGAGTCCTCTTTCTCTTAATAATGTATACGCTATTTGAAATTTAACATGATGGAGAGAGTTAAAGTTTCATTGAGTTTATAACCTCATTTGATCTCTAATTACATGACAGAATTACTTACCCCTTGAGAAATCTGTTGGCCACTATTATACAATTAATTTCGTGATATATAGATATAATGACTCGTCTGTTTATTGATTGATCATAATTTCACACTGAGTAATTAATTGGTAGAAGTATTCCTTCTGATTTTAACATGTTTCTTAGGTTTGAATTATTTTCAGGTTGAATGTTGAAAATTTGCCCAAAGACTGTGGGGACCTGCATAAAAATGTTTAAATTCGTCTTTTATTAAAAATTATTTACCTTTAACAAAAGAATGGTATATATGTAATAAGAATCTTTAGACTTCGTGACCATAACTATCTCAAAACTCAAAGCTTTTAGGTATAACAGCATCATGATTATCAAACAAAAAAAAAAAAGTGCCCAAGAATCAGCTGCTTCTTGATAACTCATAAAACTTTATAAAAAATTACAATTATTCCACTATTGTACTTATCTACTTGAGCGTGTATTAAGAGAACTTTTCTTGACAGAAGGGAAAAATTGTCTTTTAAGATGTACAACATTGAACAAAACTTTATCTTTTTCAGTAGATTTTTTGTATAAATGACATGAAACAAAACCCTGATCAATATGTTCAAGGGATCAAGCTATTTTTCAGTAGCGTAAGATTTTTGATATGCACTTTATAGCTAACATTTATCTCTCTCCGGTCAATGAGAAAACAAAAACAGGCAAAAACGGTTCTGATGAAGCATGATGCATGTGCATGGCTTACCTATAATACTGTCTTTGAATTCACTTATTTCTTTAGACATTTTTTCTTGAAACATTTGAATTAGAAGAGTGTATAGTACCTGTATCCTAATTAGAATATATATTTTGACAACTATGTCAGAAATCATAGGACAGATGTGTGAAGAGATCATTGTTAATGCTCTGCAAATTATGCGAAGATGTGTAAATACCTCTTATTAGCCACTTTTCCCTAATTTATCATGATCAGAAGGACCTTGTCTGATATCTTTAAAAGATTATGTATAAAGTAGAATCTTAATATTTGTTTCTGCATACATTACTTTTGTTTGGTTTCATTCTTAATTCCTTTAACAGATTTTATTTTGTGTCCTTCCCACATATGGCAGAATAAAACATCCGATTTATCTTGTTCGGAACTTCCAAGTTAGGTTTTCAAACGAAGATAATAAAAATTTTCAAGCACTTATGTTTGATCTGTCTTCTTCATCCACATTGATTTGAAGTTAGATTAAACTGCTTTGCTACTGTTTGGTTGGTAAATTAGTTAACTTTGTATCCTACAAAAGCACACCTGTGGGCTTTGAAAAAGAAAAATTAACGAACCAAAACTTCAAAATTCTTATTCACGCAAATATTAGGATGTAAAAATAGTTTTCTTGCTAGTTTGTTAATATGGCAGTTCCACGTGACAATTGTATTGTCATAATATTTAATTTAAAGATTCAATTTTCGTTTTGATTTTAGAATAAACCTTCTAAAATATTATGTTGCCCGTTAATATTTAGTCTTATTAAAAGTCATAAAATTAATTTACAGATACAAAATAAATTGGTTTTATAGAGTTAATTTAGATTTAAAATTTACTTTTTAAATATGATTTCAAAGTGAAAAAATACATGTGGGAATGATAGATGATGGAGGAGACAAGTTTGGAAAAATATAAGAAAGTATCCATTTTCTATCAGCTTGTATTCCTGGAATAAAGTGACAAGAATTGTATCATCGGTTTGAATTCAACTTATGGTGTATTATGGATGGCAAACCTGCATTCCATATTTGTATAGATTTATTAACTAAAAAGTGAATTTAAAGACCTAATAAAACATTTAAGGGTAATGTAATGGTGAAATTACATAATGGTAAAAGAATAAAGGCAAAACATTCCCAGGAATACCAAACAAGAATCACTTTACCCCTCAAATGGGAAAAAACCTTAATGGCATGAGTATAATTAATATAAAAAAAAAACAAAAAAAAAACTTATATTAGTGGCTTAAGTCCTTAACGATGGAATATGGTGTTATAATCTATACCTCTCTCTTTATATACATATATGTATGCAAAGGCTCGGTTTGGACCCATGGGCTCACAAATCAAAAGTTTGAAGTGTTGAGTTCCTACGAAGGGGGCTTCTTCCCACACCCCAAACCATTTCTCCTGTACCTCCAAAACTTTTCTTATTTCCAATTTTATCCATTAAATGAAGAGAGAGAAAACAGTAAAAAATAGTAAATAACGGATTACGAGATCCGTCCTGTTATTTAATTTTTCTATGAAACGGATTATAAAATCTATTTCATGATTTTAGGAAACGTATTTCGAAAGCTGTTTTATTTATTTTTCATTTTTTATATGAAACGGATTATGCATTCCGTGTCACAACTTCCAGAAACAGAGTTCGAATTCCGTTTTATAATTATATTTGTTAATATCATTTATTGCGCTTCCACTAAGTTGCCGTAGTAAATATCATTTACTGCGCTTCCACTAATTTTCACCCACTACCAGCTACAACTTAATTAGGGATAAAATGATAAATTTGGGGTACTGAAAAAGACTTGGAGGTACAGGGAGAAGGCGCCTCCTACGAATCCGAAAATGAAGTGGGCTTTGATGAATGAACAGTATTGGGCCTATAGATTTTTAAGGAGATCTATTTCCACCGCCTTTCTTTCTGCACCCTTCTTTTCTTCTTACACCTCATAGCTGTATTGAAATGATCTTATTACCCTTAATGAAATATTTAATAGAAAAACCTAAAATCACTTTATCTCCTACTTCTTCTTGCGTGTTCCTCTGCTCCGCGTCTACAGCCACTTCTTCCTCTACACCTCCATTGATGGAGGAAATGGAAGTGTAGGAGATGAAAAGTAAGAAGAAGAAATATGAATGTAAAAATACAAAAATACAATTAGAAAGATAAACTAAGAATTAAAAAAAAAAAATCATAAAGTGTGTGAACATGCATTAATCCATTACAATTAAAAAGTCATATATATATATATATACTAGTGTAAACACAGGCGCTATCGCGCCTGTGTGTACACATTTTTTTGAATTATATTAATAATTGATGATGTTGTAATGTTATTAAGTTAATAAATAAAATAAAAGTATATTTATAAAAAATAAAATAAAATGTACGGAGAAAATAAGAGAAAAATAACTGTTGATGAATAGTAGGAGAAAAAAAGAAAAAGGAGATAAGTAAATAATTTTATAAAAACTTATACAAATTACCATTAATTTTTAAAAATTTAATAAATAATTAAATTATAAAGGGTAAAGTTGGAATTATGAAATGTGGACACAAAAGAGGGAATCCCCTTTATATATAGTTATAGATATATATATATATATAATATTTCAAATATCCCAAGTCTTACACTCCGCTTATTTTCTAGATTTATTTATTATCATTTTTTTTTTCTGGAATTAAATACTGTTGTGTCTCTCTGATTGTTTCACGTTTTTCAGTAACTTTTACGCCAACGGACCTGAATAAATCCTCTTTATATTTGACTGATAATTTATGTATTATTTGCTATTTTTCAATTATATATGATAATTGAATCACCTTTTTAAAATTTCTTAACAAATTATCTTTATTAAAATTTCTCGATTCTTATATTAGATTTCATAATTTATGAATTATGAATTTATCTATTCATTACTAATAATTTTAATTTATACATTTTATGAAAAATTTCATCAATAATCTTAATGAGCAAGTATTAACACGCTACCAATTTAGGTACATTTGAAAGGAGTAAACACCTCATCTTTATTTCATATGTTTGTTTTAAAATGTAATATGAAAATTGATACTATAAAACATGTATCATTTGTCATCATGTGCATTACTTGGGAATAATTGGATAATGGAAATTGTCTGAACTACTTGCCCACTTAAATCTATTCACAATCTGCTCTATGAATAGAATACAACTATTTTTTCGCATGAGAATTTTCAAGCAGATTCAATTCAATCCCAAATCCATTTGTTTTTCTTATAGTATAATTATGTGAGAGGATATTTCTGTAAAAAAAGCAAGTTGCTTGATATGAAATTACTTGTGAATTTTGGCATTCATCATACATCCTCTGGTTTTGGTAAATTTTCCAGGAAGCATAGTGCCTCTGGAGAAAACAAAATTTACAGTTGTAAAGGAGATTTTGACAGGTTTCAAATCAAATGATCTCAAATCAAAGCCTTTACTACCTATGAACTATTAGGTCAAAAAACAGCTTAAAACTGGTAGGAACCCTGTTGCCGCATTGATTGAGGAACCATGGGTCGGTTTGAGTTTGACTTGACATGGAATAACTCAGGAACAATCTCTTATCATGTAAGTTGGATTGTTTCCGTTAGTCATAATTTCCTCCATGGAAAGCAAAGCACAGACATTTGCATCAATAAAGCCATGTATCAGATGGATGGGGGTGTACTTCTAGTGCTTCTATGGATGTTAAAATTCCGATAATTACACGTAGGGGAATTACATCTACAAAAGAAAATATGTGTATGCAAACTGCATCAAACAGTAATGGAAAAGACAGTCGCTTTTTCATCACCAAAACTTTCTTCTTTTTTCAACATTTCCATTCCCAAAAGTTATGTGAACTACAAGAAGATGAGGAAGAGTTAAAATAAGTAAAAATAGACGGAGATGGGGAATAGTGGAGGAAAAACGAGTTCCTCCAATAGCAAGAACACAAGTGTTCACCCTTCTAGAACTACCACAGGTGACTGTGGATGAAAAAAATGTTAGTCACTGTCACCGACCTTGGTTCCTGGAGTTGAGGGGGAAACTATTGCGCGCCAACTGCGGAGGCTCCAGCTCCCCACTTAGCATTCCCAGAACCTCCTTCATGGAAGGTCGACGGGTCGGTGACTTTAGCAAACAAGCCAGCGCAACCGTCACGCACAGACTTGCCTGTTCTTTGTCCAACCCCTCAACACCCTCATCCACCACTTCTAGAACCTTCCCCCTCCGACCACATATCCTCGCCCAAGTCACCAGATTCGCACGTTGAAGCTCCGATATGGGCGACCCTGTCACCTGAAGCGGCCTCCTCCCTGAAACAATAACAAGCAACAAAACCCCGAAACTGTACACGTCGCACTTCTCGGAAACATCCCCATTGTAACCATGCTCAGGAGCCACGTAGAAAACCGTTCCCCTCATACTCGGAGTACTACTCACACCACCACTCTTGCCCACTATTTCACCGCTACAAGTCCCTGAATCGTAGCTGTTCCATCCAACTCCTCCATGTACTTCCCCACTCAACCAAGAATCTACACTACCACCACTTCTCCTACTCCGGTTCTTCTCCCTCTTGTAAACATTTACTTCGCCATTATCTATCTCCAAATCACCATCATCATCATCGTTAACACCCTTTTTCTTTCTCTTCTCCTTCTTTTTCTTTTTCTTCGTCTTCCTCGCAAGCTCTTCTGAATACTCTTCCTTCCACCATTCCCTCGCTGCCCTTCTCTTTTCCTTCTTCGGAACTCCACTATCATCCATCGTCTCCCACCACTCCAATTTCTTCCGACTTTTCTTCTTCTCCGCTAGACCACTGCTCGACCCAGAAGAAACCTTCTCCACCGCCGTCGGCCTTTCCTTCTTCAACTCCTTCCCAATCCAATCCATCACATAATCCGACCCGGTGTTACCTTCAAACGATTGCTCCGTCTTGACGCTCAGAGTTTCTAACTCCGACCTACCGTCGCTCTCGGACTCGTCCCTTCTCTTCTCGTCGCGCTTTGCTTTGAACTCTTGGACTTGGACATGGGGTTTTAGGCGCGCAAGGCCGAAGTCGGCGAGTTTTGCAGAGAAGGTGTTGTCGAGGAGAATGTTGGAGGGTTTGATGTCACCGTGGATGACCGGGGGGTCGAGCGAGTGGAGGTAGTGGATGCCTTTGGCGATGTCGAGGATAATGGAGAAGCGGTTTTTCCAGGTCTTTAGGTGAGGGGTTTTGGAGCGCAAGAGGGCGTCGTGGAGGTTGCCGTTGTGCATGAGGTGGTAGACGAGGAGGAAACGCCGACGTTTGGGGTCGGAGGAGAAGCCGATGGCGGGGACGAGAGAGGGGGAGCGAAGCCTGGACGCGAAGAAGAGCTCGTTGTGGAACTCGCGCTCTCCCTGCTGGGAGGCAGAGTCCATGAGCTTGACGGCAACGGGATCGCCGGCAAGGGTGCCGGCGAAGACAGGGCCGAAGCCTCCGTGGCCGAGGCGCGTGGAGAAGGAGTTGGTGGCGCGGCGGAGGAGGGCGTAGGAGAAGGGGTGAGGGGGGGTGGAATCGGAGTCGGAGGAAGGGGTTGTGCGTTTACGCTTACGGAAGCAGAGGCAAAGTAAAAAGAATAAAGAGCAAAGGGAGGCGGTGGAAGTTACCGGAGGGGTTAAGATGCGGTGGTTAGAAGGTTGTGGTGACGTGGAGAGTTGTCGAGATGGCATGGCGAGAGAGAGAGAGAGAATTATAGGAAGGAATGAATCATGTATTTGGATTATGAATTATATGATGAATGATGAATGAAAAAGTTGAAGGAGAGAGTGTCTCTGGTGTGGTTTGTGAATGCGATGGGGGATGAATAATGGTAGTGTGTACTTCTGACCAGACCGTTTCTTACTTTGTTGGCCTTCTTTTGATTGGGATTGGGACGTCACACGCCACGAAATTCTCTTTTCCCCCACTTTTTTTCTCTTTCCCCTCTTTCCTTCTCCTCCAACAAGACACAGATCTATTTCTGTGCAGACAACCTTCGCTCCATGCAAAACCATTCTCCTATATCTCTATTCTTGTCAGACATGCCCTCATTTTTTTCACAAACATCCAACCACAACACTATAAACTTTCCAGTACACCTAAATATCAATGAATTATATATTGCAAATTGGGTTCTGTGAGACTGTGAACATAGACAAGTAGAGACAAAAGAATCATTTTTCTTAATATTTGGTAGAGTAACAAAAATCACACCATTCATGTGAAAAGTTAAAGGCCGCTGTTTCAAAATCAAGCAAAACGGGTGGGTTAGGTTGAATTTCACTGCAAAATTGTGATATTGTTCACAGCCTGTTTGGTGCAGGACACTATGAAACACCCATTTACTGTATTATGTTTGTGATTTTCTCTCAATTGAACTCCGGTCTTTATTCTTTTTTGAAAGAAAAAAAAAGGGTTTTTGTAGGTAAAAGTTGAAACCAGATCACATGTAAATATGGAAATGAAGAAGAGTGAGGTTATCCTTTATGATATGTGTATGTTACCTGCACAATAACTGCTACCTATAAACGCAGTCCCTTTTTGAGTTTTTATGATTCATGCTTATCTTATCAACATTATGAGGACTAAATGATTGCCTATGTTTCATAATTCTTCTTCATTTTCATAAAGTTCCGTTCCCTCTTTTCTTTGGTTGCAAGAAAAGCCAACGGGAAAAGACTAATTATTGCAAATATTTTTTTTTTGTGACATACACACGTATTAATTTGAAGGTAAATTTGTCAAATAGTAGGTTTGACCAGATGGATCCAACAACACTAATGAACCTATCTTTATGTGACTTTTATTAAAATATTGTACTTTAATTACTAGTTGCGATATCTTTTTGGCAAATTATCTCTAAATATTTTCAATACTAATATATAATAAAAAACAAATGAGGTTATACCCTTCCAGTTTGAAACCTGAGACAGTTTCCCTGGTTTGGTGAAGGGGAAATTGTGTTCAACTGTGATGAACACGAGATCGCTGGTTTTCTTTGATTGAACCACTTTGTAGTTTGGTAATTGTAAATTTGTGGTATGAGACATTGACACGTTGCATTTATTTTGGTTTTTATTAATTTTGGTCAGCTTAAGCTCCGTAATGAAAATATAAGTATAGCCTCCACATGTCGAATCGCAACCCTTGAGTTTGTGATGTTGGTAGTGGATTGCAAAATAAAATAATAAATAAGTTTGTCCTAATTTGTCTCGATAGCATTTGTTAAGAAATTGCTACGACAATTCTCCTGAATTGACCCTTCACTAGCTTGCTACCTAGTTCTGTCTTAAAAACAATTGTTTTGAATTGTAGGGTATGAGTTTCTTTCTTGTATAATTGTAAAGGTCATTTTGTTTCGTTCTATGGAGCTTTTCTTTTCGTATTCATTAATATATTTCTTGGTACACCAGTGCATGGGAGTTTTAGATTGCATAAGCATACACTAAAAATATATGTCAAACTTTCTAATTACAAAAAAAAAAAAAAAAAAATTAGTCAACCAAACTCCCAATATAGACTCTTGTTGTTTTAGTCAAACAAAAATCATTTGGAAAATTCTAATCTCAAAAGAATAATCTTTTTGTTCAGATTATTAGCCATACAGCCACCACACGTGCACATTCTTAATAACCAAATATTTTCCTCCTTTCAATTTTTTTAAATTAGTCCAATCTTTCGGCTATCATCTTACACTGGAAATTGTTTGTTTTTTATACAAATTCTTTTTTAACATCATTTTAAAAATTTATTCACACATTTTTATATTAAATATGAAGTTATGTTAACTCTATTTTTATGTACTTAAGAGACTTGCAAGCAGATAACTTTATTTCTTCTAAAATATAAGGGTTAAATTTTAGAAAATAAAGTACGTTAATAATTATTGATTAAAAATAGTTTTATCAAAGTAGTCATTTTTTTAAGTTGATAGTTAAGTTTTATCAACGTAGACATTTTTCTAAACAATTAATTGCAAAGTTATTTACTTTTCTTTCTTTTTCTAAGTTTTTGTATGTTAATTACAATGTGAAGAAATGTAATTTCTTTTTAATTGTAAACTGAGTTAAAGTTCTGTTAAAATATAAATTCATAATAACAATCAAGTAAAATATAAGTTTTAGTAAATATTATTTTTACTGTTTTTTATATCTCACGATCTACATGAATTTGAAAGAAAAAAAAAAAGCTCTTCAAAATCGTACTTGATAAATAAACATGACTACTCATTACCATACAATATACATAATGAAAAATTCTTCTAAAAGTAATATTTTCCTTATTCTGAAGACGAAAAGCTTGAATAATTGTAGACCCACGTGTGCTTGCACGAATGTGGCCTATGTATAATGGTTCACTTAACCTAAGATTTGGTTTTTAAATTAAAGGAGGTTAAAAAATGTATACTTAATAACGTGTTCCCTTCTCTTCCCCCAAAAAAAAACGTGTTTCCTTTAGTTTAATGCACATGCCATGTAAAACAACGTACAAGTTTCAATTTATTCAAACTTGCAAGTAACCATTAATATCTCTTAAATGCCGACTTTGTACGTGATGAAATATGTAAATATGTTTATGGTCTTTCTACACTCACTCTTCTATTATTAAGATAAATTGATGTTAAATGGTAGTTATTTGGGAACGGTAGTGTCAAAATAACTTTTTCCTTTTATGTATTAGGTTTTTTTTTTATTAATTATATTTTTCTTATCTTATTTTCATTCATTTATTTATATCCATATAAAATGACCACTATGTTATATATATAAAGTCATTAAATATAATTTGTTGCTTTGGACTGAAGCCCAACTTTAAAGTGATTCAGCATGCTTGTTCAATGTTTATATAGGTAGCATGCTGTTGAATATTCAGCTCGTGTTAAATAATAAAACATTTCAATTCATGTCGATAATTACTCCTCTAAACATTTTATAAACAATGGGTGAACATTGAATTATATTTGTTATCATAAGACTCCAAATAAAGTGCGAAGTCAAAATTAACTTCTTTAAAATATGTTTTTCTATTTGTAGCTATACTAATTTTTATTTATCGAAAGCTCCTTTTTTATATTTTTTTCTTCAAAATATTTATACAAGTTGTTAAAACCTTTACTATATTAACAGTGACCATGTGCGTAGTGATTTTTATCATTCACTTTTTATTTCTTGATTTTGAATCTTGAAAAACTTAAACGCAAAAAAAAAAAAAAAAAATCCCTGTAATTGCAAACTATATGTGCTTGTTTCTTATGGACGTGTGAATAACACTGTCCTTGTTTCTCACAATGCTTAATGCTAAATTGTTACATAATTGATTCTTAAACATACTTAGGCCATATTTTTAGGAAATTTGTTTAAAAGATGTCTATAAAAAATATATTTCTGACTTAAGGTATGAATTGTTGGGTAAAGTATATGTATTGTTTACCTTTTAGGCTTAAATTGAGTTTTAAATAATTGAGTTCTTGACATGATCCTATTTAGGTAAAAGTATGATCGTTTCTGAATTTGAATCCTCAAGAGGCATGACACAAATAAATCAGAGAAGAACGCGGAAGAAGACAGAGATGGAGAACGCCACAATCTACCAAATTGATAAGTCAAGTGAAGATTCGCCACAAAAATGTTAATCTTTGATAAGAATCGGAGGCCTAAACTAAGAACAAAGAGAATCTTCTCTTTAATGAAATCAAATTTAATATATAACTAAAAGTCTCTACATTGTTTCTGGTAATTCTATATATAGGCATATAAGTTTAAGAAAACCTGAGAACCTTGCAAGATGGCCCAAGTCCAAAATATCAAAACATAAACTAATTTATAAAAGAAAGTCCAAAGCCCAAAAATAAAAAACATAACTAATTCTTAAGAGGAAACCCAAAGTCTAAAAACATAACCTAATTTTCTTAAAAACTATCTTCAAATGTGCTTTAAGCCATGATCTTCATATTCTTTGAATTTCAGATTGCTTGTAGCATTAGGAGTCTTGAATAGTTTTGATCTTTCAATCTGTTGCTCCTTGTCCTTGTCATAGATTCATCTTCAAGTTCTTCTTGTATGGAATCTTGGGATAGTCCTCTATCATTTCCTCCTTCTTGAAGAAAATTTGTCCTCAAATTTGTCTCACTTGAAGATTCTTTATCGGTTCTCATTAAAAAAAAAAAATTGTTCTAGAATATACAAAATGTTTATTATGAGTGAAGTGACAGACAAGTTAAAAAAATGAAGAAAAAATAACAAAAGTTAATCAGAAAATTAAATATAAGAAGACACAGATAATCATCATACTATTTGTTTAAAGACAAAATAAAAAAAAAAAACCGACATAATATGTAGATAAAATAAATGAGTATTTAATAGAATCATTTTTTTAATAAAACATTTAAATTTATAAATTATTTTAAAATAATAGTTATTATTATTATTATTTATAAGTACAAGTGGTCTCGTTTAAGATAAGATATAGTGAGATTGATGTTTTCTTCCTTTCGGATGAGATATTTGTACACTTGTCTTCATTTATAAAAAGCAATTGGGCCTGTGATAGGCCCGCAGTTTTGAGTACAGTTCCTTCTTGCATCTCCATAAATTTCTTCCTGCACCCCCATAATATTTTCCCATTTTATTCTTTTAAGTATTTCACAATTCATAAACCAAAAAATATTCCCGATTATACAGTCTAGAAACTATTTTTGAAAAAAAAAAAAGATGAAAAAAGTTATGAAGGTGATAGAAGAAACTGTCACTTTTTGAGAATATAAGACCAATCTCGCTGAAAAACATAGGCCCAAAAGAAGATCACCATAAATCATGCCAATGAAGCAAATTTCCCAAGTCCATAAGATAAAATATTTTTATAATAAAAGTCGCAAAATAGTTATTATCGCACAACAATCAAGGGGGAGAAAGAATAAACTAGACATTTCTTTGTTTCCATTGCAGAGATAAGCTTGCTTAAAGGGCAAGAAAGGATTCATATTTTTAAAAAAATTATAGAATAATAAAATATGTAATAAATAGAGGAAGAGACAAATTAGTGTTATAAAATATCTTTTTAAAAAATATGTAATAAGTTACCTTTTTAAAAAATTGTAAAATAAATTAGTTTTAATTTTTCTTTTATAATTTTTCTAGCCTAAAATATCTTTAACGAAGATGTGGGTTTAAACATGTCCTAAATCAATTATAAACTTAATTAAACCCATCTTCTGACAAGGCTTTCCACATTAGTTATGTTCCCCCTTCCCTTATCTTCTTGTGGTTCATCTGAAATAAAATTATTATAGAAATATTTTTTGTATCTCCCACTAGAGTAGTTGAGAACTGAACAAAAGTAGGTGGTAAATGCTTAAATTATTCTCATGACTGTCAAATACTATTCATCAACAGTGCTACCACTTTCCTGACAATTCATTTATAAGAGCATTGCATGCATATGAACTCTTTTGAGTCACAATCCGTAATGTAAAAAAAATGACTGTAATTTTTGGACCACAAATTCTTGCCAGATCAAGCTATGCTGTTGATGCTCACATGCAAGGAGTACCAAATGTCATGCTCAAAATGAATGCACCAGCATCCGATATCAAAACAAATGTGAGAACACTGAAAATTGAAGAAAAATTAAATGGGCATGCAGCTCAAGGCTAATCAAATTCTTCTCCTTCCTCTCTCATGTGATCAATTAAATACTGTTTGGTCAAACGGGAATATCAAGACTCGTGTTTCAACCATCATAATACCGAGTAATGAGTTACAGTATAACAATTAATTGTTATAATTAATGAGTGTATGTGCTGATGAAACGGTGAGTCAAGTCATGGTTCCAAGACACAATTCTATATAAAATCTGAAAAATATAATTATCATGCATAAAAATGTAGGACATTATGGTATCATGTACTTTGCTGTTAAGCTATTGCTGTATATTAATAGCACCAGCTTCTCCTGTAACAGATTCTTCTAGTTATCTTTTATTGATAAAAGAAAAGTATTACGTGAATGTTTTTGCGTGATTAATAGACGACGACATTGATAAAACAGAAGATCTCATGTGACTACTTTAATCTGTATTCAATCTGCGTATGAATCATGAATGGGGCAAATTATGCTAGTTGAGGTCTAAGATGCAGTGAGAGGCATGCACCATCATTTTTCTTTTGGCAATTCAGCACGCAAGATCATTATTGAAAGTAGACAATATCCAGCATTTTCCTGTAATAAAAATGCGTACACTTCGTAGTACAGAAAATTTTGCTTATTGCAAAAAAAAACAAAAAAAAAAAACGAAGAAATACTGCTAAACTTAGAGGTAGTCCAAGGGAAGTTTCATATTGGTGACAAATATGTTATAACAATTGGACTTCTTACTTTGTGCACACCATCCTTCCATACCAGACCTCCAAATTCAGGTTCTGTTTGTCGAGACTGTGTTGTGAATGTAACTCTGTAAGATAGTTTCTGGTATTTTTTGGTAAAACTCAAGGTTTGTGGCTCAACTTTAACAGAAGCACCTTTGAAAGGTGAAACCACAACATGGTACTTGGAAACAGCAGGGCCAACGTTGGTGGCAGTTCTGTGAACGGTCAAAACTGAAGAGGAATTTATCTGTGGAAAAACTACGGATATGGCTGGGTAGTTCAAGTCCCCAGGACTAGCAAGAGAGTGTCTGCAACTTCTGTTTGAATACTTGGCAAAAACTCCAAGTTCAGATGGAGTTAGTTTCTGTGTGCACAGGAATTCAAAGTAATCCTGTGGCTGAATATCATAAACCAAACCTGGGTCAAGAGCTCTTCTGGGGTTGATGTGTCCAGCACCATGATCATAAGGAGTTGAGGCATCAGGACTGGAGGCATCTCTGAGAGGCTTGATGGTATTGTCATGGACATAAGCTGTGGTCATCAGAGCAGATTTTATAGCTGCAGGACTCCATTCTGGATGCCTAGCCTTCAGCAAAGCAGCAATGCCACTCACATGAGGGCATGACATTGAAGTTCCTGAGAGTATATTGAACTTCACCCTCCTGTGGTCTGTTGCCAAACTTGAAGGACCAATGGCTCCACTCCAAGCAGCAAGAATGTTCACCCCAGGAGCCACCACATCAGGCTTCAAAATTTCAAGGGTAAGAAAATTGGGCCCTCTCGAAGAAAATGCTGCCACTACAGGAGATGGTCTAACACCTAACCTTGTAGCCAGAAAACCTAGAGTTGCAGTGGCTTTTTTGCTTGTTAACGCATAATGTTTGAGCTCCTTGCCTTCTTTCTCTCCAATTGCAACTGCTGGAAGGAGATGACAGTCTGCAACAAGCTCCTCTCCATTAGCTGCAGTGTTGGTGAGAATCATTCCCACCCCGCCAGCATTTTTCACCACTTGACCCTTCTGCACTCTTGGACTAATGCCTCTGTCACAGATAACAATCTTCCCTGAAACCATTCTACGATCCAAAGTACCTTCCAAGCACAAAGATCTTGGATCAGGGATGCTTGAGTTAATATTTCCCATGTATACTAAAGGGTATTGTTTCTTCACTGAGAGCACGCTTCTCCCTTTATAGAGTGAGGTTCCGGTTAACCTTCTTCCATTTCCAAGACTAACCTCTGCTGGAAAGTCTCTATCCATGGTGCTGGCTCCAACCGTGGTGATCCAAGGTGACACATTTGTGAGGCTAACAGGGTCAGGTCCTGCATTTCCAGCAGAACATGATACCAAAACACCTTTCTCCATTGCCCCAAAAGCAGCCACAGATAAACTATCACGGTAGTAAGAGGAAACTCCACCACCCAAAGAGATGGATAGAACATCAACTCCATCAGCCACAGATGTATCAACAGCTGACAGAATATCTGAGCTGAAGCATCCACCAGTCCAGCATACTTTGTAAACAGCAAGTCTCGCTCTTGGTGCCATTCCTCTTGCTGTGCCATGAGCATAGCCTAGAAGATTAGCACCATGCACCGGTGAACCAGCAACCGTAGCTGCAGTGTGAGTGCCGTGACCATCTTGATCTCTTGGTGACTTGTATTCTGTTTTCTCATCAATTTTACCTGTTGCCGCTTCATACCCATGGTAAAACATTCTTGCCCCCACGATCTTCTTGTTGCAGTGATATTTTTCGAAGCCTCTCCCGGTCTCACAGGCACCTTTCCAGTGAGAAGGTACTGATCCCATGCCAGTGTCATTGAAGCTCTCACTCTCGGGCCAAATCCCAGTGTCGAGCACTCCCACTGTGACATCATGGTTGGCCAACTTTTCTGACCACACGTTCGTGCTCTGTGTTGGTTCAAGCCCAAGGAAAGTTGGACTTCTGGTGGTGTGAAGTTGGTACTTAGTATCCGGGAATATGGCCACAACCCCTTCTTCTGCCTCTAGCTTCTCAGCTTCTTCTTGGCTCAACTTGGCCGCCACTCCATGAAAAGCAGTTTGGTAGGTGTAAATGATTCTCTCCTCCTTGTCCATCTCAGCTTCTACCGAGTTGGACAGAACTGATTTCACTTTTGAGGTATACCATTCAAGGTGATTGGAAAAGGTATCAGGCTTTGCTGACTTATCCATTTGAATGATGTACGTCTTCTTGGCAAATTCAGCATTTGCAGATGATAGTATACACAAGAGGAGATAGATTGTTAGAACGATACTCATGTTTTCCGGTGGGGTGATTGGACGCGTGTAACGTGCAAAGAAGAAGGAAACTAAGGGGTTTTAGGCATTGAGTTTGAAGGGAGAAAGAGGGGTGAAGGGAAATTAATGAGTTTTCATGGTTTATTGTATTGTGGTGTGTGCTCTGTGCCTCGGATATTTAAGAGAAGGGAGAAGAGTGTGATATTTACTCGGTCACCATTGCGCGGGTAATAAAAGAGCCTGGTTGTTTTGTGGATGCCAAGCAAGTTGAATGGAGAGTTATAGTGGCTACTCTGTGGTTGGTGGTAGAAGTTAATGTAGCTATGGTCCTCTCACTCTAAAAAACTCTATCATGGTCCTTGTGTTATTTCACAATTTTTACATCACACTTACCAACAACTAGCATCATGTGACCTCGCTGTTTCCTTTATCTTCCAGACAACACTTTACAGTCCAACATAGAAATAAAAAAAACAAAGTATGTTTTAGTATACATGGCCTTAAAAAAATGTTGAGGACTTAACCTCTTCATAAAGTTTCTCAATCCACTTTTAGATTTATCTGACAAAGGGTTAGGCTCTTTCTCACAGAGTAAAGCAATGAGCACTAGCATCGCCCAAGTAAAGGGTCTAAGAACATCGAACGGTTAAAGCAGTGACCTTGTAATCAAGGATCAATGGAGGATAATTTTTCCAATAGATTTAGTCCTACTTACACAAAAATCTTAGTACGGGTCCCACTTTCACAGAATGCATGTAATATATCTGAGCACCGCTGAGTTCAGATTCCCTGGCTAAGTGGCCAATTATTCATCCACTTCCTCAATTATTTGTTTTGGAGTTGCAGAATGCATACACCTCTATTTTCATGATGAATGGTGTAGTCTTCTTCAATCGCCTTTTAGATGTTTTGACCATTTTCTCAATGTACATTTACTCTAACACTGTTATCTGCGGGAGAGATGCAGTTGTTGAAAGAACGAAAATTGGCAAATAAAATAACATTTGGTAATTTGGTTTAAAGACGAAAAACTTGATCTTGCCACACATGTGATCACATTTCGTGAATAAAAAGTATGAATTCTTTTCTCAATTATAAACGTGTTGTAAGCCAAGGGTTTCATGAGAGTCTTTGGTAATCCAGTCTCTCTCCATATATAACAAAAACGAAATAGTTGTTGTCAATACATCAGCATTAACTTTTTTAAATTACTACGAAAATTATTATCTTATGCTATAAGTTGTATCAACAATAACATTCTTTTACACTAATTTCAACCCTACCAAATTAGAAGAGTTATTCTGGAATAGTACTGGTCCCAGATATTTTACAGAACATAAATGTTATCTTCAGTCTTCACTATCATGCTAGTTACATACGAAGTAGTTGGCACACAATAAATTTGACAGAATGTAGTGAAAAAAAAATAGTCCAAAATTGTTTGAATCATCATTGTCTTTAAGGTCTTTCCCGGAAAAGGAGGATTAGTGGTACTAATATAGATGAATTATGTGGTAAACTAGAATCCAATGGTGTAACAAAAGCAGAAAGACAGTTCATCTTTATTGCGGACTTTGCAGAGTAACGGAAAGGACATCTTTTGTTGGACTTTAAAACAAAACATATCCTATTATCCTCTGATTAATGCTTTATCATTTCAATTCGTAGCGATCAAATAAATGCCGTTATTTGTTTCTTTCGTGGTACAATGTTTGTTCTGTTAACTACGGAGACAGGGAGGTTTGTAATTCAACCAATGAAATTTTCAGTTCTTTGGGTTCCATTTTTTAGTTTTCGAAAAGTTATGTTGACACGAACTTCATTTTGATAAATTATAGCATAAGAGAATGGTGATTGATATGAATTTGTAAACCAAGAAACTAAGGCTGATCCATGATTTCGATGAACCGCCAATTTTTTTTCTATTAATTTATATTTAAGGTTATTATATAAAAGTCTATATTTTGAATAAAAAAGCTCATTCCGAATTGAGCCTTTCTTTGGCCTTTAGCACATCTAATTATAATATCCCTACTCCGTGATTTACGTCGAATAATTAGTGTAAAACACGTTTGTTGCAAATAATTCTGCACCAAAAACTTTTTCGTGTAATGCAGTAAATTTGTAATTTTTTTAGTTTAGATAGCTTGATGACACACATTAAAAAATTTGTAGAACGATCCAATATAATTAGCGATTATTAGTATACTTTTTTTAATTATGCAGACAATATTCAATCATTTAATTGTATGTAATGAGAAGATGAGAAGATTTGATTAAAAATATTCAGTGCATTTGGGAAAAATAAATTTATGACTTCAGAATATGAAGGATTTTTTATTAAAAATTTTGGTTGAACTCCCAATTAGAATCCAAAATTACATATCAGTGAGAGGTAGTCACAAACTAGTCAATTCCCAGTTTTGTTTCTAGTGATCAACAAACTACTGATTTGAATAATAATTATTTCCTTCAGTTTTAAATACAGTAGAGAAAGGGAGTTAATTGTTAGCATTTTCATGCAGCAATAGTGTGCTTCCTAGTTTTTTTAAGAACAAAGTGGTTAATATATAATTACAAGATTGTATATAAGTTGTAGATTTCGCGGAATATGTCTTTACAACCATCAAATTCAACATATAAATATTTTACTTTTTTAGTGACTAAACATTATTCACTTTAACACTTCTCATACATTTAGTTCATTGAATTATTAAAAAAACTTATATTTTTGGGTCAAGACATATTTGATCACTATTTTTAGTCAGTTAACCTTCACTCTGATAATTCTCGTTACCTAATAAAATAAAATTATAATACTCATTAAACATAATATCAATGTCAATGAATATTTTTATTTTGAAAATTAGTATAATAAAGTCAAACTTGCACTGCTATTGCATTGTCATCCTTATTGACATTAAGGAGAGTTTACTAACTTGAAAATATTGAATACTAATGAGTTATAATGCACTGATATTTCAACTTGGGTCATGTATCCGTGTCCTATATTGTAGGATACTTTATCGATACTTATCAGTGAAGTATCTAATTTATAAGGTCGTAGTATAGTACAAGAAAATCTTTGAATAATGATCAATTTTAGAAACAAAAAATAATTAGTATAGTGACCAATTAAAGACCAATTTAAAAATTAAAATTTGTTGGCAACTAAAACAATTCAAAAACATTATAATTAGTCTTGAAATTGATAATTAAAATAATTTTTATTATGAATTGGTTTCTAAATTGGTCACTAACATTAGCTACCAAGGTTTTGACTACCAAAATAATTGGTTTCTAAATTAGTCACTAACATTAGTTACTAAAATTTTGGCTACCAAAATAATTGGTCTCTAATGAGAATATTGGTCTCTAACATATCTTTTGTTACTAAAATTGGTCATTATTTAGAAGTTTTCTTATAATAATACTTTTACAACGACAATAATTTATATTTTTTTTATGTTGACAACTTTAGTACATATATAATATATTTATTATATTTTTAAGAATTATTGTACACTTTCTCAATATTCATATTCATATATCGTGTATCTATCACATATCGTATCTTATTATTTTCAAAATAAACATATCAATGTGTCAAATACGTGTCGTATCCGATACACGTATCGTAGCTGTGTATAATGAGTGATGATTGAATATTTATTATTTATTTTAATTTCTAATTAAATGAAGTTACACAAACATACTAAAATCAAAAAGTAAAGTAAAATTTTATATTATTAAAATATAGGTCAAAATTGTGAAAGATAAAAGTTTTAAATCACAAGTCAAATTAAAAGAAACAAAATTGTAATTTATCTCCTCTCTTTAAAAAATGCTTTACAGCACGGAAATAAGCTTGTATAACATGCACGAGTGTGTATTCTGTTAAGATTTTCTTACATTTTTTATTTATTAAATATAATGGCACGTATTTATTTCGTACTTGGAAACAGTACCTCGGAGGGTCCCTACTCACTTTGCGATACGTCTTTATTGAATAGTTAAATGATAAAATAAAATATCACAGCTACTAAAGGTTTGTAAAACTACATATTTTTTAATTATTTAAAATATTACATCAGTATTTTTAATACATTATACGAATATTCGGGTTTGAAAAGTATTGTGTTATGTTAACTATAAAGAGATACAAGTGGTAAAAAGTTTTTGTTTTACATTTTTACAAAATATCATAAACGATTAATATAAAATATATGAATGGATATAATTTCATCGTTCAATTTATTCTTTTTGTGGTTATTTATAAACCAATGAATCATATAATTTTCTTTATTTTTCTTTCTCGAGTGAAACAAATATTATTACGAAACAGCAAGTAAAAGCCTTGCAAGGCCTTGCTGGAAGTCGTACAAATTAATATTAATAAAAATCACTTTAGAGGAAGACAGTAGTGTAATGGCCCCTCTGCACTTAGTTAGGTCATTTTTTTTCCAATTGCAAATTCCACATGAAAGCCCCACTTTTTTCATATAAAAACAAAAAATAAATAAATAACCTTTAGCCTTTTACTTTATGAAATAATGCATATATAATATAATATAATATAATAAACTCATCAATGGAAAACAATGAATGGACACAGTTGGCCTGTAGGAGATTCTTCTCACATCTCAACAAAATTATTGAATAAAGTAAAGTAAAAGTGCAGTAATTGTGATGTAACCACATAAACACCATTAATGTTGCAGAAATTTACATAAATTTGGTATTGCAATCGTGACTCTGAAATTATCTTGATGCTGCCGAAAAAGGTTGACATGAAAAACTATTTGGGGAACCTGACCACAGAGACCAGTAATGCCCATTAATATTTAAGCAATATACAAAAGAATAAAATATTAATTTATTTTACATTTATATTTGTTGGATAGATTTTGACAGATTGCTAGGTTACCTCTAAATGTCTGGGTTATAATTTTCATACTTTTTCTTTATTGATATGTATCAATTTTTCTCACCTCGTTTTAACATGATTAATGTGGCTTTTCCACCCTTTATTTTGTTTGTTACTGTCAAATGAAGTGTGGGTGGGTGTCACTCATATCAACACAGCAATGCATGTGGAATATATATTTAAGGTTTCACTTCTAAGGTCTCCATGTGTGGATATATATGTCTTATCGAATTAGTTTGAATAGTTGATTCACTATATATATAAAAGAAAAAGAAAATAAGACACCATATGATTTGAAATCATTAATTAACTCATAAAGTAAATAAACACATAAATTAAGTTTTTATTTATTTATTTTACAATAAGAATGGGAATTGAAATATTTAGAGGAATAAAATTCATTAATGATTTATCATAATTTTTAATAAATAAATATAGTAAACAACAATTAGGGATGACAATGGGATAAGACGAAACGAGTTTCATTATCCAATACTCATTTTTGGAAAAAAAATTCATTATCATCCCCAAATTAAACCTAATAAAAAATATAAAAATAATTTTTTACATAATAAAAATAAACAAAAAATAAAAATATTAAAAAAATAATCAAATGTATCTTAAAAATTTGAGATACAATTGAATGAAATCACACAAAGAAAAATAAATATATAATTAATGGTATTGATAAAATAAAAAAAAAATATCTAAGAGGTCTAAAAATACTTTTGAAATATCAACCTAATTGATGGTTGAGAGATAACGAAAATTGTTTTAAGGAAACAAACAAATTTTTGAAATGAAAAAAAGATTAATAATAATTTAATAAAGAAAATATATTTTTTATATTACCTAGTAAATGAGAGATTTATGTTGTTGAAGTTAAACACTTAAATGGAGAGTGTTAAATATTCTCATGTGAAAATTAAGTGTACAACAAATAAAATATTAAAAAAAGTATATATATTCAAATGTGAGACATAAAAATATTTAATTGAAATACATCATTTAAATACAATTGCATAAAAGTTATAATAAAAAAAATAAAAAGAAATAAAAAATAAAAGTGTGAAGTACACACACATAGGGATGGCAATAGGGCGAGGCGGGACGGGTTTCGTTATACCATACACATTTCCGTAAAAAAAATTCATCCTCATCCATATACTCAAACCCAACAGATATCAAACTTTTGTCTCATCCCATCCCTACGGGGTAACGGATACAATCTCGTACCCATATCCGTACCAATTTACTTACTACTTCAATATTAATATTAACTAATTTTTATAAAATAATTAAAAATTACGGTAAATGAAACATAATATTATCAAATCAAATATTCAATATTAGAAGGAGGATTGTCTCTTCGATATCAAACACTTTGAAATAAATTATAATTGTTTATATTTTAGATTAGAATACCAAATAAAATTTTATGAGAACCAAAACATTTATTAAATTTGCAAACATTAATGAAATCCAGTTGATAAAATTTAAAAATATTTTTAAAAAAATATAAAAGGAAAACAAATATTCAAATTAAAATATATTTTAAATGTTTGTTTACTTCAATTTTTAAAATTCTATTGAATCTTTTTTTTTTACACACTAATAAAAGTTATAATACATCACTTGATCAAAATGATGCAAAAAACAAATGATAAACATAATAATAAAATTTTAACATAAAGTTTGTATCTTTTGAAATCCAATACATGTTGGATGGTGATAAAAAAAATTCATGACAATTACATTAAATTTTCATATTGTAGTAAATAAAAATTATTTATACAATTACAGTGAAAAAATTACAGTATGATTGATAATGAGTTAGAAAATAAAAAATAATTAGATAAAATATATCGAAATAGTATTCTACATGATAAAAATAAACAAAAAATAAAAATATTAAAAAATCAACAAATGTATAAAAACAATTTAAGAGACTGTTGAAAGAAATTGCACAAAGGAAAAAAAATGTATAATTAAGGGTATGATAAAATGAAATATACCTTAAATATCTAAGAAAAGTTTTCAAATATCAACATATATATACTCAATGATTGAGGAATAACAAAAATTGGTTTAGCTAAACAAGAGTTTTCCAAATGAAACAAAAAATAATAATAATAAATAAAAAATTTTGTTCTTATATTACCTGATAAATGAAAGGTTTGTGCTATTAAACACTTAAATTGAGAGTATTAAACATTCTTATGTGAAAGGAAAACTTACAATAAATAAAATTATTCAAATGTGAGACATAATTTTTTTTAATTAACACATATCATTTTAACATAATTACATAAAGATTATGATAAGATGAAAAATATACTGCAAATGCGAATAAGTTTCATCACAAACCAAATAATTAGAATAAATAAAAAATAGAAAATATATATATATATATATGGGGGTACTTAATTATTATAAAAAATAAAAAATATTTTTCAATTTTATTATTTTAGAACTATTTTAAAAATTCAAATAATTACTTATAATAATAAAATATTTATATAATAAAAATAAATTTTTATAATTATTTTTAATAAAAATTATTTCAAAATTTAATAAATTTTTGCTACAAAAATAAAGTAAATACACATAGGCGTTTCCACTTCATACATGTTTCCACTAGTTATTATATAAAAATTTCGTAACATTAAAAATTGGTCCTCGTACAGTGTGAATTTAAAAAAAAAAAAAAAAACAATAACGATATTGATTTAACACAACAAATTAGTTAAACTAAATCCATGTTATCAAAATTAAAATAATCAAGGTATGGAATAGATTACTGATGAACCAATGAAATCACTAATTGAGTCTCATAAATTCATACCTATTAAATATTAAATTCCATATTAAATTACATTTCCCACATATATAGACTAACATTTACTTTGATTTAGTGATTATCTTTCAATCTATCAAAATATATTTATTATTATTATTATTATTATTATTATTATTATTATTATTATTATTATTATTATTATTATTTAAGATCATGATGAATACTCGCAATGAGTCCTCTCTGAATTTAGGTATGTGTTTCTCTTCTCTTTATCCTTTTCTTCTTTTCTCTCTTTTCCTCAATGTTATCTCTTTTAAGCATGATACTTTTGTTATTTGAAAGATAATTTTACACTTTTTAAATTTTTTCTTTTTTACTTTTGACTTTCTATATCTTTGTTCCTTTTCATGAAATTATCCGATGTTTTGTTCTCTTTACTTTTTTTTTTTAATTGGCTATACTAATTTCTTGTGCTTTAAATTCATTATTTCGTTTCCTTGTGGGTGGGTTGTCTGTGAAGACCAGCCTCAACTTTTTCAACAATTTTAATGGGATTCTTTTAACGATATTTCAACTTCACATTCTTGAGTATTTTTTTTTTCTCCTTTTATTCTAACATATCAAAGAATTAAAATTGAAAAAAAATATATTTCACAATTAAATACCTCTTCGCATGTAATACCGTGTTATGTATAATTAAATATATCATTATCATATATATATATATATATATATATATATATATATATATATATATATATATATATATACTAAAAAACTCATTTTTTGACAATTTTGTTGTCAATTTTTTTATAGAAAATACTTATAAATTTTGTTATAAAAAAATTGCAGGAAATTGCTGTCAATATTTTTGTAAAATATTTTGTATAAAATAATTTTTGCAGCAAATTTTGTATGAAATACCTGTGAATTTTATAATTTTGTAGAAAATAATTACCCACGAAGAAATTACTTGCCAATTAAAATTCTTATAAAAATAACATGAAAAAGTCTTTTCTTACAATTTTTTTTAACAAATTTACAAAAAAAATTACATGTAATATAAGAATTTTTAGTATGATATATATATATATATATATATATATATATATATATTAAAAGATTTATACATTAGGTATTCTAATTTATTATTTTATGTTTCTGTCAATAAGATGTGCCTCACATAGGTTTGGACAATTTTCTCTATCAGCACTCATGTGAGAAAAGAAGATTTTTTTTTTCCACAAACTAAAATTAACAAAAAATAAAATAAAATGATTATTTTTTCATAAATAATTTTTTTATGGATAAGATAGTTACAAAGGCTCTTATAATCTCTCTAAATTTTTAACTTCTAACTTTTATTGTTTAATATTATGCATAAACCAATGAGAAAATTGTTATTATATATATATATATATATATATATATATATATATATATATATATTCTATAAGTATTTATATATAAATTTTTATAAGTAAATATCATTGTGTGTTTTCGGTAGAGTGGTCAATCTCTCTTTGTTAAGTTTAGTCAGTAGTATAATTTACTAAGAACTTAACAACTAAATGAATGAGTTGTAAATTACAAAATAAATTTGGACAAATTAAAATATAAAACTCATAAAAAATAAATAAAAAGTAAAACTTTCTTTTATAAATTAAAATTAATTTATACACACTCTAAATGGTAAAACCTTTTCCTTAACATTTTTAACTCTCTTTTTTTACTATTTAATTTTGATTTATAAGTAAAAAGTTACTTTATTTAATTTATTATTTGTTAAAAGTATGTGTTGAGATGATGAAAATAATATATTTTGAAAAGTTTTACATCGTTTAGAATAACTAAGAGGATGAGTGGTAGTAACTATATAATGGACTCTTCTTATTTTTTATATTTAATAAGAGTGTTGTGAAGTTTGAATTAAATTATTGCTGACATTACAGTCTGATCTTTCATAAGTGATTCGCGAATATTTTCCCATGAAAAAGTTTCTTCAAATATAAAATATAGTCGGCAACTAGAACTCGTCAAGTGTATCTTTGTTATAAAATGGTAATTAAGTAGTAGTAGTTTTTACGACTGTGATATGGAACTCGATTTGCCTAAAGGAAAAGAAACACAGTGCTTCAGCCTTAGACATACGAATATAACAGGACAATCATACTTTAACACAAAAAAATATTTTACGCTCATTTAAAATTATACAAAAATATACTTTTGTTAGAACCATTTTATCTGTATAATATATTGTTAAAACCATTTTATCTATATAATATATTATCAAATAATAATTATTAAAACAGTAATTATTGATATCGTTGTTATCGGTGTGAACGAATATTTTCCAATACATTAAGCAGTGTTTCAACAGTATTGTTGATTTTTCCCTATATTCCTTGCTTTGGTTCCCGTCAATTTCTTAGAATATATATTGTTAATTTGGTTTAGTCGAAAATGTCGATACATTTGGCTTATCAAGGCATTCAGGGTGGATTCCTTCACCGTAATTTCTAAATGAAATATGATGCTAATGTGTGAAAGCAGCGTGTCTTGAGGAATTTTTTTCTAATATCTTATGAAAATGAAACTGAAACAAATCCTTCTTGAATAGTTTGATTCGGACAGTGTCAAAAACATTAAAAAATCTGAATGAAAACGGAGAAAAGTAATAGCTCTGAGTCTATTTCCACTCAGGGAAGACACTGCACATTATAAAGTAAGTAACATTACATGTAGCAGGAAGTGAAAAGAGATTTTGCCTGTTGCACTTCACACCGCCTAGTTAAATGGAGGTGGTGAGAGTCCCAAAACTCGGTACCATCACTCCATGCTGCAGAACAATCAATGATGCAACCAACCTACTTAGTACAATTTACTCTTCATAGGAAAAAGATATTCACACCATAAATGTCTGTGTTCACCCTATTCTACTTCATCTCAATGGAACAGGAATATTATTATAGACATACTTATTCTTTGACATGTTATACAATTTTTGTTGGAATTTGCACCACTCGCCTGAAAACCAGAATCAAACTAGGTGTGTGTACATATAGTCTGAATCTGACTGCGACTTACAGATTGTGCAAATTAGACAGAACATTAGAAAACAAAAACCAGCGATACATTATATATAATACGAAAACAAAGGAAAGGAGCAAACCTGAACATTCAAACTTTGCAATTCATTGTGTTATATTAACAGTTTTGAAGCTCCTCATTGAAGCTAAGAAAAAAATAATATGACTAAAGAAAGAAAACAACATCTTACTAAGAAATGCGGTATTCATTTAAAATCCAGAGGATAACATAGTTAAAAAACATTCTTAGTCCATGGTTATTATTGGGTAGCCATGGATGCAATCTGCCCATGGTCCCTTCTTGTACTCTCCAACTATAGGCCTAATACACTTGAAAACAACACTGTTACATTTGGGTCCACTTCCCATTCCAAGCTGCCAAACCTTGTCACCCTTCTGCACTCTTTCCTTGGCTTCCAAGTAAGCTAGTTCATACCACAGTGAGGAAGAAGATTGGTTTCCAAACCTGTGCAGTGTCATCAAAGCAGGTTCAATGTCTCTCTCTGAGAGCTTCAACCCTTTCCCTATTTCTCTTATCACAGGTCTCCCTGAACATGGCAAGCAGAAGTGTTGTATCACTGTCTTAAAATTTGGCACGTAAGTTCCCTCAGACTTTATGAACTTCTTCTTGATCACAGAAACTCCACAACGAAACTTCTCTGAAAGAGGCAGGATCTCACACCCCAAGATGAAGATGTTTGCACGGAGAGTTTCACCAGCCACACTAAGTAAGTCCCTCTTCAGTGTCACCCCAAGTTTTCCTTCAGAATCTTCTTCCCTAAAGGCAGAAAAATAAGCTTTGTCATCAAAGGCTCTTTGTGTTCTACGTGTCGTAACCAACCTGTATTTTGCAGTTTTCTTGGCTTCTTTCTTGTTTGAGAGAAGGATTGCTGCACTTCCCATCCGAAAGAGGCAATTGATCAGCAACTTGGACTTTTCATTGCCCGAATACCATCCTGTTGACAAAATCTCTGTGCTGAGAACAAGGGCATTAGAGTTCTTGTGAACCCTCAGAAGATTCTTAGCCATATCAATACAAAGGGCACTCGCACTGCACCCCATGCCAGAGATATTATAGCTCTTGATGTCGCTTCTCATCGAGTATTTTTCAATGACAACGGAGGTTAAAGAAGGCGAGGGGCAAAAACCGCTGCAGTTTATAATAAGTATGTCTATATCAAGCGGTGAAACGTTGGTTTTTGCAAGAAGATCGTCCATTACGGGGAACAGAACCATTTGAACCTCTTTGATTGATTCAGTGTGGTGAGTCTTAGGAGGAATGTAGTGCAAAGCTGGGGGGAGGTAAGTTTCTTCACTCTGCCCTGAGGAATGGAGGATTTTTTCCATGAAAGCTATGCTTTCACTGTCAAAAACTTCCCACAAGGAAGCATTTTCAACAAATGCTGCAAAAGGCACCCTGCAGTGGTTTGGTGGCTTCAGACATGAGAAATCCACAAGGTAAATGGGAGAGGGCTTTGAGAGGAAGTGTTTCACCAGGAAGCAAAGAAGGAGGAAAAATAGTAGCAGAAAATGAAACATGAGTTGGGAGTTTTGCACAAGTAAGAATGTTTGAAGTAAGAAGGTGAAGGGCCAAAGAAAATTTGAGAGTTTTGAAAGGAGGTGGTTTGAGAAGAGAGAGAATTGGTGAGGGTGGAGTGCATGGTTTTTGTTGGAAATGGCTTCCATTATGAGATCATTGAAGTAGTGGTGACAGGGTCTGCATCAGGAGAGAAAGTAGAGGTATAAATAGAAGGTGTAAATTAGGGCAAATAACATCTGGCAAAGGTTATGTGGCAGATGGTTAGGTGTATCAGTTTGACAGGTGAGGACTATTGACTATGTAGAAACAACCCCACATTTTATGTGACTAATGGTAACTTGTTGTCAACGGCTAGAAATTTGGTGCAAGAACCATTAGACCGAATAATATGTATATATTGTTTAAAAATAAAAGCATTGCATACAAAGTTATAATGAAATTATTTTAATTAAAAAATAAGTATGTACTAATTATAAATTGTTATGTTTAAACTTAAAGATATATTGAAAAACGCATCGTAGGTAATTCTATTAACAATGATGATGGCATCGTGCATAATTTCCTTTAATATAAACTTAAATTATTTAATTTTATAAGAAATTATAGAATAAATTTAAACTTTTTATATTTTCTCGCATAATTAAAAATATTTAAAACGGTTTTGTTGACGTAATATAGTAGTATTTTAAAAAAAATCTGTCCATTAAAGAATTGACCTACATTTTACAGGGACAGGTCAACAATATACACCCAAAACAAATAAATGACCGTAGAGTTCCGAAAATTTCAACGAGTGAGGCTGAAGTTAATGCGACTTCATTCATTTTATACATAAAGCGTGCCTCCGATTCCATAAATATATACAAGTTCGAGATAAATTTACAATGGAGACAATATTCCTTTTGTAAAAGAGTTTGTCTTAGAAAAAGATTAGTTTAAATTTATTTTTTAATATAGTATTAAGGTTTATTTAATTTTGTTTTTGTGTCATTAGGTATAGGATGGCTATGGGATCATTAACTAATATTATATTTTAATTATATTAGTCTGGATTTTAAAAATAAATTAGTCTGGATCAAACAAATGGAAAATCAGCATCCTCATTAATACTAGATGTGATGATTCAATGACTCTGCCGCATGCATGGTGATGCTCACGGGTTACACGGGCCAAGCATAGGCAAGGCATGCATGATGCATAGTTATGCTTATGGGTTACGGGTTAGCCCAACTTAGGATTCAAGATCATGTCACGACTCATCTTTTTCTCCGATGGATTCATGAATCCGACCTATATTTTATTATCTCTAAAAAAACTAACTCTCTTCATTATTTCGATATTACATATCAGCTTTTTCAACTTATATTTAATTAATACTAAATTTTTATTCAATCATCACAATTATATACAAATGACGGTAATGTTTGATCACTTATAAAATTGTAATTATGTTAAAGATTAAAAAGATAAATATGTCTCATCTAATTCATATAATAGATACCTCACTTTGTTATTTGTCTGAAGAAAAAAATAAGTACTCTCATGCTAAGTCTGCATATGAGACATTGTTCATTGTAAAGCGTGTGGTCCTTCTTAATTTTATTTTAAAAATATTTACAAAAATGAAAAGAAAAAAGTATATTTAAAATATCTTTTACTTCGATTTTTAAACGATATAAAATTATTGATGTGATAAAAAATGTTTGTAAAAGAAAACTTTTCTTTCCTTAGTTTTATACGGCTTTAATAATGCATTTTTTAATTATATCTTAAACCCTTACAATAATTTTTAAATAATTAAGATAAAAAAGTGAGTAATATAAAAAGTTATGTAGTTATTATCTTATTAAAATTAAAATTATTGTATTTTTATTTCTTACACAATAACCTAAAAATACATAGAAAACGAAATGAAAATATTTGATTGATTATACAAAGTTATAAACACGTAAATTTATAGTAAAATATAATGATCATTAATTATATAATAAGATCTGTGTCTTATTTATATATTTAATATTTAAAATTGCAATGTACCTTTATTATAAATATACAATATCCACGAATATACAAATAATAAAGTGTAATAAAAAATAAAAACAGTTTTAATAACATTTAAAAAAATATATTTAAGTCTAATACAATTCTTCTAAAAATAAAAAGTTACAAAACAGTTGTATAATAAACTAGGTTTTGTAATAATTATCAATGGCCCGGCTCTCGGTCAATTATTAAGGAAAAAGTATGTTTTTAGTTCTCGATTAAAAATTACAATTCATGTTTAAGAATTCATTTATTTTTAAATCTGAACATATTTTAGTTTCTAAATTTTAAGAATGAATGAATGTAATTTCTTTAATCTATTATATTAATTTTGTTTTAGTTGTCATACGTGTTTTATGATAGTATTGAAGTTATTTATATTATTTGACACATTCACAGTTCAATATCTATTGGTAGGGATGGCAATTCAGGACCGGCTGGCCCGTAGGTCTGCACAAAAAAATGCGGGGCAAGCTGGGATGTTGAACTCGCTAGTCATAACACGCGTGGGCTAAAGACGAGGCGGACGAGCTGACCTGCAAGTCTGCTTACAAAATTATATGTTCTCATTTTTGTAGTTCTCACATCATTCATCATGTTATTTTTTTAAGTTCCTTCTATTTGTTATTATTATTATTATTATGTTTATGTATAATCATTGTATATAAGATAATGATTTTAGTTATTGAATATAGAATATCTTTTTTATTCATTTTTAGGTACATGTCTTGTAAGGTGACATGTTTATATTGTACTTTAGCTATAATTTTCGTTGTTATTTTTCTTGTCTTTTATTAGGTAAACTAATTAGAATTATTTCGATAGAAGATGAGTATCAATTATTATGAAAAAATAAAAAAGTTTTTATTTTACTCAACAAAAAAAAAATTTCGCTCATCATAAATGCGGGTCAGAAAAGTGAACCCAATATTAAACTGTGGGGCGGGTCAACTCGGCCTGCACTTTGCGGACCAAAACGTGGGGCGGGCCAAAACTGGTTGAGCTGACCCGCTTTACCATCTCTATTGAAAAATATATTTGACACCTAAAAAAATTTAACATAATTGAACTAGAAAAATTATATTCATCAACTTTTAAAGTTTAAGGATCAAAATATATTGAAATTTAAGATAGACGAATTTTGATTTTGAATAAAAGTCGAGAGACTATGAAGATGGTTAATTCAATTATTAATTTTGGATAATTATTTTGTTATTGGACTCTTCCACGGTCCCTATCAATCTTGCTGTGTAAAACAAGAGAATCCTAAACGAGTGTCGTTGGTGCTCCTCACAAATAAGCTCTAGTTTTGAACATGCACCACTTTATCCGCTAGATGACACCTTCTAAATTCACGCCATAAAGTGAAAGCCGCGTGTTGAAGCTAACTTTTTGGCTCGTCAGTGCTACTGTGGAACCACGATTTCAACCCGTGAATAATTGGAATGCATGTATGTCATCAACCATCACAATTTACACAAAAAGTTGGGACCCCAACCAAACTTCAAAGCAAAATCGAATCTTTACTTTCCCTTGCATATATATATATATATATATATATATATATATATATATATATATATATATATATATATATATATATATATATATATATATATATATATATATATATGTATGTCGTTATTCTATTTTAAACCCTTTATCCCTGTTAATGCTTTCCATTGTTAATAACACAAGCTTATCCACATTCTCATAAAAACCGTAACATACTTCTATTTAACACCATGAATTATAATGACACTCGTTAAACTTTTTGTTTTCTGTTCTTCTTTATAATTTTTTTCTATTTTTTGTCAATTTATTTATTTTTTTAGTATTTTTTAAGTTAAAACATTAAAAAAATCAGGTATATTATTTAAAAAACTAGTTATACATTAACTATAATAACTATAATGAAAAATTAGTATATTCTTACAAAATTATTATTTTATCTTTTGTCTAAGTAATAAATAAATAAAATGATATAAAAGTACATTATGATGACAAGAGAGAAAATGTTTTCACCAAATATTATTATAATTCAATACATTAAATATCAATATAAGTGTAGTTTTTTTATAATTTTGTCTATGATTTACTTATGCTTTCATACTTCTTTTTATTTAATTGAATCTGTATTTTCTTAAAATAGAATTCAGGTTGTCTTTTCGGTTAAATCGGAATTAACACTCTTTGCATGTACCATTAAAAAAAAACAGACAAAATCAGAGGGATTCTGAAAATAAAAAATCATTCGAATTTTAACATGTCATCTTACAAATAGTTAATATAATTTAAGAAAAAGATCACATCATCTCTCTTAAAAAAATAAATAAAAACTCAATTAAGTACACATAAGCTAATCGTAGACTTAATTATAAGAATTAAATTATCAATTAAGTCAATAATAATAATAATTTAAAAACAAAAGTGTAACAATAATCAGAATAACTCTCTCTGCCACAACATATACATATGTTAGCTCCCAAAACCGCACTTTACAGATAGAGTATATATAGAAGTCTACCTAAAGAAGTAGGAGAAGAACACGAGCATTATGGTTAGGTTTAGGCTATGGTGGTGTTCTCTCTTGATTACATTCACGGTCTTATTTCAAGAGCTCAGATTTTGCAGTGGTTGGAATGTGCAAACCCCAACACCCCCTTTGCCAATTCTCCCTCTCCCGACATACTCCCAGATTAAATGGCAACAGAGGGAGATCATAATGTTCCTCCACTTTGGTGTCAACACATTCACCGATAGAGAATGGGGCACTGGACAGGAAAACCCAGCAATCTTCAACCCCACAAGCCTCAACACAACCCAGTGGGCCACTGTGGCAGCAGATGCAGAAATTTCGTTGATGATACTAACTGCTAAACACCATGATGGCTTCTGCCTTTGGCCTTCCAAATACACTGATCATTCTGTCATCAGAAGCCCCTGGGAAGGTGGCAAGGGTGATGTTGTTGAAGATTTTGTCAATGCAGCCACTGCAAAAGGAATTGATGTAGGGATCTACCTTTCACCTTGGGATAGACATGACCCTAGATATGGTAATGATTTGCTTTACAACCAGTATTACTTGGCTCAATTGCAAGAGTTGCTCAAGAAGTGAGTTCCCATAATTTCTACTACTGCGTTTGCTAATTGCTTTGTTTGATGCTGGTTTTAATTAACCGTGTGTGGTGGACCGTGCCTTTTTAGGTATCAAAATGTGAGAGAAATTTGGTTCGATGGAGCAAAGGGTGCCCAGGCAAAAAACATGTCCTATTATTTTTCAGATTGGTTTTCTATGGTGAAGGAGTTGCAGAGCTCCATCAATATCTTCTCCGATGCCGGTCCTGATGTGAGGTGGGTGGGAGAAGAAACAGGTTCTGCAGGATACACGTGTTGGTCTACCATTAATCGAACCTCGTTGTCGATTGGAAATTCCACCATCACTCCGTAAGTTCTGCTTCTAAGCAAAGCACTCTTTGAAAAAGTGTCACTTTTTCACTTTGTTTGTTGCACTGAACTCTATAGTGATATAGAATAATAATGATAATGTACGAAAGGTCAAGCTTCACTAGCAGGCTAATTTCTTTATCAGAAAATGGTGGAATAATGTACATCTAACAAATATCATTTGAATAAACTTTGAAACATTCTGAAATGATTTTAAAATTATGATAAGACAGATTTAAGCAACGAGGGCATTTGGTTATGAATTGCAGGTATTTGAGCAGTGGTGATCCAAAAGGGACAGATTGGCTGCCAGCGGAATGTGATGTCTCGATTCGACCGGGATGGTTTTGGCATGAGTCAGAATCACCAAAAAAGCTGAGCGAGTTGCTTGATATTTATTACAACTCAGTTGGGAGAAACTGTGTTTTACTTCTCAATGTGCCTCCAAATAAAAGTGGCCTTATAACCGATGTTGATGCTCAAAGATTGAAAGAGTTTAGAACTGCAATTAATACTATTTTTCGACGGAATCTTGCTGAAGATTGTTTTGTTAAAGTTAGTAGCCAAAGGGGGGGTTTTGGAGCAGAAAAGATGGTAGACAGTGACCACTTGTGGTCCTATTGGACCCCAAAAGACGATGATGGTGAAAAGGACCATTGGATTGAAATTTGGGCAAGGGATGGGAATTTTTTGAGATTCAACGTGATTTCAATACAAGAGGCAATTGGACTTGGTCAAAGGATCAAACGGCATG
Source organism: Vigna unguiculata (assembly GCF_037176805.1). Lineage (NCBI taxonomy): Eukaryota > Viridiplantae > Streptophyta > Magnoliopsida > Fabales > Fabaceae > Vigna > Vigna unguiculata. The sequence goes on from NC_140798.1 coordinate 42,943,421, forward strand.
AAATCTATGCGGATGGTAAATTGATGGTGAAAGCAACAACGGTGGGTTACAAGAGGCTTCATAGGCTTGATGAGGGTGAGGTGCAGGCTCGTGTTGTGAGGATCAAAATCAGAGAATCAAAAGCAGTGCCTCTTATTTCTTCTATTGGTTTGTATTTTGATCCTTTTTGGCACTCTAAAATTACCGTCACCTGAACTACCATAACTGCATATTCAAATATTGTTCTGTCGGTAAAGAACAGAAACAAATTTACTTTCTTCTAATTTCAACATTTCTACATCCACTGCTCTTCCTTTGTTTTGTCATAACGAGGAACTTAATAAAAATTTAAGATTTACGTGGCCCATGCTGGTGTTATTATCGGAAATTGAACCTTTTTTAATTGAATTTTTTAATATCTTATCATTTCTATATAGTTATTTATTTAATATCGTATCGAGGCCTTCTAGAGTAGTTAATAAATATACATTTATAGCTTTGGATTCAATTTCGAATTTCTAATTCACGGATCGCAGTAAATTGTATGTTATTTTCTTTAAATGATTTAGAGATGATTGTTAGTGAATAAAATTAAAATTTATAAAAGTTTGTAAATTAAAAAAATATTTTAATAGAGGTAAAAGATAGATTATTATATTATTCTTTATGTAATAAGTAGTATATATTTAATATTTGTATGAGTTATAATTATTTTGTTATTTTTTTACAACTAAAATTGAAAGAAATAAATTATGAAAAATAATAAAATAATATTTTTTTCATAGAATATTGTAATAAATAGGGGATTGGATCTGCATACAAGGGCTTGAATCCCTCTCCAACTTTACCTATATTCATTCCAAACTGATGTTGGATCTGAACTTGTATGTTGGGATTGGTTCCAACAACCACGGATTGATCCTCTTAATCATGCTACATTGTAACATGTGAATAAAGCATAACTCAGGGTAAAATGGTCTTTATATCACTTTTCCTTTCAAATTTACTTGTATTGTGCAGATCGCAAAAGTGATATATCTCGTTGCCGTTGTTTTCGCTTCTTCTTAATTCAACGCAATTAGAGATGACAAATAAACTCGTGCCCGTGGGTATCACCCGAACCCGTCCCCGTTTTGACGGGGAATCCCCGCTTTGACTGGGTATGGGTATAGGTAATACCCGAAATTTTCAACTGGGGATGGGGATGGGGATGGGGATATATATATACCCGCCCAAATACCCGTCCCCGCTTAAATTACTAAACTATTTATAATTTATTAAATAATCTAAAAAATATATATAAATAAATAATATATTTACACATAAAATATAATATAATATAATATAATATAATATAATATAATATAATATAGTATATATACATATAAATAAAATATACTTTTATATATATATATATATATATATATATATATATATATATATATATATATATTTACACATATACATGTAATATAATATAATATAATATACATATAATATATATACATAATAATATAATATAATATATATAATATATACGTATAAAACAAATTAATCATTTAACTAGTGAGATCTTTTATAAACAAATTTATAACATTACAAATTTATAAAAATTTAAAAGAAATATATATATATATATATATATATATATATATATAAAAGCATAAAATATCTACGCATATACATATAATATATATACATAATAATATAATATATATTATTATATTTATATTATTATATAATATAATATAATATATACTTAAAATAAATATATATCTATAAAAAAAAAAAAAAATATATATATATATATATATATATATATAAACATAAGATATCCACACATATAATATATATACATAGTAATAATAATATAATATATAATATAATATAATATATATAAATAATTATATATATATATATATAAACATAAGATATCCACACATATTATATATATATACATAGTAATATAATATATAATATAATATAATATAATATATATATATATATAACATATTTCTCATTCTCTTTATTTTTTGTTATATAACATATTGGCAATTGCTTCAGTTTTAGATCCAAGGTACAAGATGGACATGTTAGAATATTATTTTTATAAATTGTATGGTAATGATTTTGATCTGAAACTTAGTAGGATTCGTCAAATGTGCTATGATTTGGTTTTGGAATATCAATCAAAAAAGAATGAAACTTCTTCTTATAGAGCTACATCATTGGAGTTGGGAAAGGATGTTGATAATGATGCGAATGAATTTTTAGAGTTTATGGCAAAAAAGAAAAAATCTAGAACTACAGTTATGAAAACAGAGTTGGATTATTACTTGGAAGAAGATAATTTGTCGGTTACACAAGAATTTGATATCCTATCATGGTGGAAAACAAATGGGTTAAAGTTTCCAACCCTTCAAGCAATTGCAAGGGATGTTTTAGCTATTCCAATAACAACTGTAGCTTCTGAATCTGCTTTTAGTACTGGTGGTCAGATATTAACTTCTCACCGTAGTCGACTTCATCATATTACTATAGAGGCTTTGATGTGTACAAGAAGTTAGATATGGAACTCAAACCATCTAGGTAAGTTACTCAAATTTATTAATATTTTTTGTTAGTATTTTTTGTGAATTCTCATCTAATATTCTACATTTGGTGTTTGTAGGTGTTAAAAAATTAAAAGGAAAAGATGTTCTCATGAGTGAAAATGAATCTGATGAAGAAGGTACATTATATTCTAGTAATTAAAATTTTCAATTTCAATTATTATATCATATCTAATTTTTCATTTTTTTTCTATGTGTAGGTGGATCGAATGCAAATGAAACCACTGATCATTTGTAAAATTAATAAATATTTTGGTTATTATAAAATTTTAGTAATGTGTAATTTTTTAGCTTTTATATAATTATTTGAATTTTATTTAGTTGTTATTTGATACTTTAATTTGAGATTTATACTATTATAATATTTTTCTTAATATTTGACATCATGGAAATCAAAAAGAGTATGTTATTTTAATATTGAATATTTTGATAGTATCATGATTCCGTTGGTGTGATTTTTAAATTTTTTTTATAAAAAATATTTAATTGATATATGGAACAATAAAAAAATGGGTATGGGTATGGGTATAAGAAAATACCCGTTACCCGGTGGGGATGAGGATGGGTCAAAAGTTGTATACCCGTTGGGTTTGGGGATGGGGATGGGGATGAATTTTTATTATGAGGATGGGGATGGGATCATGATACCCGTACCCGCCCCGCCCCGTTGCCATCCCTAAACGCAATCGAATGTCAAAATCATCTTGTAATCCATCTTTCCTTTTTTTCTTAAACAGGAAATGAACTAAAGCGAACAGAGCATGAATGAGGGTAAGCGGATGAAATATTATATTACTATTTTATCCTTATAGTAAAATTTAATATATTATTATTTATTATTAATGATTATAAGTATTAAATGTAAATGTATTATTTGATGAGATTATAATTAAATTATTATATGTATTTAAAACATGTTAGAATGGACCTCAACTCTTTCTTCATATACATGGAATCAGCTACAATCTTAATAGAATCAATCCCAAGTCCTTTGCATTAATCATGGAATAGGTTGCAACTTGCGTGGAAATTGATTTCATTTTTTGAAATGATCCTTTTTTTCTATATATAACAAGGGTATAATTATATTTTCACCTCGATTATCTCCAAATTTCCTCAGTTGAAGAGAGATTCAAAAATTTTTGCATCTCGCTTTTCCTTTATTTCTCTTGCTCTCAAATATGTCAAAATGAACATGTATATCACACGCAAATCATTCCTTCCTTATCCTTTAATACATTGTCCCATCCCAAATAAAAAAGTCTTAAAGTGGTGTGTTTGAATATGAAATTGAATTTGAAAAAGTTAATAAAAATGGATTCGAGAGAAAATGAATGTGAATATAAGATTGTGTGGAGTAAGGAAAAGATTATATGATTTGAGTGGATTTGAAATAAAGATGTGTATATGATATGACGAGTATAATAAATTAAAAGAATATTTTAATAGATAAAATTGATTATTACAAATTTAATCTTAAAGATAAATGTAATATAATTTCAAAGGTAAATAGTAGAACTTAATTATTAAAATGAAATAGAAGCTATTGTTTAAAAGTAAAAAATATAACTTATTATTATTTTTAATATAATAATTATAATAATAATTATATGAGTCAACGTGACCTTCTTTTTCCTGTTTTACAGTATCTCTTTGACAACATATACACAATCAAAAAGTGAGGGGCAGTTTTGCTATTTCTTATTCGAGCAATAGTAAATAAATCATTGCACATTTGTTCATTTCAACAAAAACAGGATATGAAACTCTCCCGCGTATACTCGTTTCCAATTGCTTTCAAATTCATCGAAACAAACAGGATTGTCACATATAATTTCATCCTCTTAAACAGAAAATTAATGGAAGCAAACACATCAACATTTTAAAGGTTACACTATATTGATTGATGTAGTTAATGTCACTAAGTTTCGGAGAAAAAGAAAATTAGTCTGGGAATGAATCTTTTCATTCCATTGTTAAATGGACATTTATGAATGTAAAAATTCTTACTCTACCATCTTCAAATTGTGTAATTTCAAAAATAAAAAATACTTTCTGATTGCATAATTTAAAAATCATTTTTATGTTTTAGATTGCATAATTTAGAATTATTATTTAAAAAAAAACTTTAAAATTGTACATTTTAAAAATAAAAAATAACTTTAGAATTACGATTCAAAAACAAAAGTGTACTTGTGGTTCATTGGGGTTCAAACCTAGAGGAGTGAAAGCCTTGGTGAATTGATTAATTGATTCGGATTTAAAGTAGGAAGTAGAAAAAAAAATGAATTCCAACAAATTTTAGAAATTGGAAGCCACTTTTGGCATAGTTTAACTTTGTTATTTTTACTGGGCATGGAACTAATTTATATTTATATTATTCTCAATTAGACTTAAAATTTGTTTTTAATGGAAGTACACTCATACAGATTTTATTTATAAATAATAGAAAGTGATGACCGAGAAGAATATTTTATAATTTGTGCTTTGCTTTCAGTAATGTTTAAGAAGTGGTTTTTTGGTAATTTAGGTTTTAGACAATTAATTGTACTCATAACATGGGTTAGCTTTATTAGCACTATGGCACTCATAACAGTCTGTTGTGTTTGTTTGATGGAATTATCTATTTCGAAGTAATTGCAAAGATAGATTAGGAGGTAAGATGGATATTCGTTTAAGGGGATACGAGAGTGAGAAAAAGAATGATTTATGCGATGGTGTAATTTTTAAATTCTGTGTTGTTGGAGTATATTTGATAGAATAATGATATTTTTATCTATTTTTCTTTTATTTACTTTTAATTTAATACTCCAAACAAAATAGATTTTATCTATTTTTTGATCCATTTTATCTACTTTTCTTTATCTACCATCACATCACACACTAAAAAAAATTAAAATAAATAATTGAAGAGTGATTCAAATGGTGATTAAAAGTGGATCAAAAGAAGTGGATCAAAATATTATTATCCTTTATTCTAATGTCATGCTTTGAGACAGACCCAAACGAGAGCATGAGAAGAGATATAATCTCATGACCTTGTAATGGATCGAGACAAGAGTATCGAGAGAAGGATTTGATCACACTTCATAATAAATTTATTAAAAACTATGTCCAAACTCACCTACCTTAATATTGATCTTTACACTTCTTAGGTCTGATCTCAGATACTATAGACCTAATTCCACCATAAATACTTCCATAACATTATTAATAATAAAAGAAAACAACTTTCATAATTACTACTTAAAATTTATTACAATACATTACAAAAAATATATATTATTTTTTTATTTTTTTAATTTTAATATTAAAAAAAATAATAAAATAAATATCATTTATACAAATATCAATTTATACTACTTTTTATATATTATAAATTTAGTCTATCATTTTTTTAATATGATAATATTATCGGTTTCTAAAATAATTTTAAGTAAAATATATAATTTAATTATTAATGATAAAATTATTAAAAAGTAATTAATAAATAACTTTTTATATTTAAAAAATTAATGAAAATTAAAAAATATTTAAACAATATTTAACGATTTCTTAAATCTTCAATAATCTTCAAATGATAATTAAATATAGTTTTTTTTCAATGATAATATAATATATTTTGTGGTTATTTTTTGAGTTAAATATATTTTTTATTTTTTCATGAAAGTTGGAATTAGTCTTTTCGATCCTCTTGCCTAATTTAGTTTCCAAACATTAGAAATGTGTGAATTAAGTCTTGTTAATCTCAAATTTAATAATGAAATTTAACCATAATTTAACCCTTATTTTAAATTAGGGACCAAAGATAAGAGAACACTTATTTTCTCATTCACATAATCTACCAACAAGATTTTGCACAAATTTTTCAATACTCAGATTTTGTTTCCATGAATTTAAACACATGCATCATAATTGTTTCACATGAAAACTTTGCTTTGGTAAAAGATAAATTATTGAATGAAATATATTAGATTTAATTACTTTTACTAAAATATAGATAATTTTGATAATAATGTTTTAACATTTTATACATACTTATGTTAATCCAAATATTTAAATCTAACATTAAAGTAAGATAGGTGCAGATACCAACTGCTGTAAATTTTTTTATCCGAACTTAGGTGGGAGTAATGATGACAGCCCACACAAATATGAAGTACATGCTGGTGCTTTTGGTACCATTGACCCAATACTCCAAAGACAAAAATTTGAAGGACTTTATTAGGATTAAATATTGAAGGGCTTACATATTGAGATGTCCAATAAAAATATGATATTCAACTTTAAACTAGAATTGCAGGATCTAATAAAGATCCCTTTACAAAAATAGGCGTATGCCGCTTAATGTGACAAATACACGGTATTCTTTAGTAAAAGGCGAAAGAATAGTTCGCTTTGTATTTATCACACAGCTCCGTGCTTTTATCACTCCAAGCTGTTCCCATTTATAACATATAATGGATTTTCTTTTTCTGTATTGACCGGTGTGGGCTTTCAAAAAGTAGCAAACACCACAACAGTACCTGTCATGTGGCTAAGTCTAGAGTATCTTTTATTTTAGGTTTCTCCTCTTTCAACCCAAAGTCAATTAAAATGTCATTTTTTTTCTGCAGTGCTTTCTCCAGTGATGAACTTAAAGCCGTTCAAGTTTATGCTTTTATTGTAAGATACTGTTTGAAATTGGTAAGATACTGTTTGAAATTGGTAAAATTGAGAAGCATGAGGAATGGACAAAAGGGTCGGTATTGAGACCTGGGATGGTTCTCTTGAAAAATTTCATAAGCCATGATGAACAGGTTCTTCATTTTCATTTGCTTGAGTATGCAGAAGACTATTTTGTAATTCCTTATAAAATGCTTCACTTGACAGCACTAGTAGGGCAAGATGATGCATATTCTGAAATTGGCTTATTGTGTGTAAGATGATGATACATTGCATGCAACCAATTTTTTCTACTCTTCATTGTTGGGTTGTGGCATAATGCAATCCATTCATAAAAGTTTGCCTCATTTATCCGTAGTGTTGCACCATAACTTTACTTCCATCAGCTGAAAATTTATTCTACTGCTTTTAGGTGAACATAGTGAAAGTTTGTCGTGAACTTGGCCTTGGCCTTGGAGGATTTTATCAACCAGAACATGCAAATGCAGCGAAACTTCAATTGAAGATGATGTGTCTTGGTATGGATTGGAATCCTCGGACCTATAAGTATGGAAATAAACGAGTATTTGATGGCAGCATTCCACCTAGTATTCCCATTCACTTCAGTAAATTAGTTAGAAGAGCAATACATGAAGCTCAGTCTCTGACTAAAAAGAAATATAGAGCATGTAAATTGGAGGACGTTCTTCCTTCTATGACTCCTGATATTTGCGTTGTCATTTTTTATACAGAAAATGGAAAGCTTGGTCTTCATCAAGTTAGCTCCTATACTTCCTAAACTTTGCATTTTCATTTTCAAAACTCAAGAAAATATATGGCTCTTATTGGTTATTCTAGTCATCATAGTAATTGTTTTAGTCTGTATTATCTTATTCATCTATTTTCAGATTTCTAAATGCTAAAGCATTACGTGGTATCTTGTACTTTTGGTATAAATGAATCATACCTTTACTTAGTGGCTCATGATTTGCATTTACCAAACTCAAGTTTTTGTGTGAAATATATCTCATTTTTTTTTTTATGTTAGTTACTTTATATTCTATAATATGCACAAATTCTCTCAAGCATCTAAATTGAAACTGCTTGATGCAGGATCGTGTTGAAAGCAGAGAAAGTCTTCGAAAAGGGTTGCCTGTTGTGTCTTTCTCTATAGGTGATTCAGCAGATTTTTTGTATGGAGATGTGAGGAATGCACATAAGGCAGAGAGGGTAATACTAGAATATGGAGATGTGCTAATATTTGGTGGTGAATCTCGACGTGTTTTTCATAGCGTGCGATCAGTTTTACCAAATTCAGCTTGAAAGGAATTGCCGAGAGATTCTGGACTTTCTCCTGGTCGACTCAACCTTACATTCAGACAGTATTAATGCAGTCTAATCTATTTACTTCAAAGAATTGCTATTTATGTTGTTATAGACATATTTTTTATACTAACTAGTTATCATTGTCCAAGTGAATAATGTTACATTGCTAGCATGAATGTCACTTTTTTGTTTTCTTCAAATTAGTACTCCTTTATTCAATCAATTTTTTAAAAGACAAAGTTGCTCCGATAAAATTGAGTGTTGACACACATAAAGGATGAATGATTTAATTTGAATGGAAACGGATATATCAATCATACCAATCTAAAGAGGCCATACTCGGTGGTCTTGTTAAGTATTGATGGATGTATCATTTTGAAAGGTAATTATCCTGTTATTACCTTTCACTGTCAAATGCATGATGTTTGTCACATGTAAATTCTTGTGAAAACTACACCAAACAAACATACATAAGTTCGTATGAACTTAAAAATAAGTTGATGTTTCGTTAAACATTTGAAAGGAATAGAGAAGCATGTATAAGCTTATATTTATGTTCTGTTTACTTTGTTCTCTGTTAAGGGTGAGTTCCTGCAAGACCCTCATTACTCTCTCCGAGAAGCATAAACGTGCAGGCCACCTTCAATTTGTAGAGTAAGCATGGTTCTGTATTTCACTGATTTGTTTTGGTCTGCCAGTTTGAAGCTGTGACTACCTAAGAGGAGTGTAGAATATATTTTCATCTGTCTGTATGCAAACTCCTTCCCCAGGCAAATTCTTGGACCCGCCTGTGTCACAATATCACAGTAAGTCTCAAGTTCTGTAGACTTCTAGAGCGCAAATCTTATGAAGTGAAAAAAGTTCTGGTTATTTTATTTTATTGCATAAACAAAAGTAAAAGGTTTAATATCATACGTGAAAGGCTGTGAACTTAAAAGGGCTTTCCTTCTTCAAAATTCCATTCTCATCAAGCCATCTCTCTGGCCTGAAATTTTCAGCATCTTCACCCCACAAGAACTTCATCCTTCCCATGACATACGGTTGGAATGACACAAGATCACCTTTCCTCACGCTAAATCCATCTGGCCACGTGTCATCTGAAAAACAAAACTTACCTTGCTACAAAAGCATCATAAAATTGGTTAGCAAAACTCATCACTCACAATGATTCATATATTCAAGTTAACGATGTAATGTAGCCTTATTACCACTGGAACTGCTGGATGGAGCCTGACTGTTTCATTCAATGAGGCATGTAGGTACTGCATCTTTTCCAGGTTCTCTTCAGTTACTCTAGCTGCAAGTTCATCAATGGTTGATCCCGCTGCTACATTTGTTGTCTCTCTAATTTCTTGTGCAATCTTCTCCTGCACGTGAGAGTTCTTGCAAATCTCATAAAAAAACCAGGAAAGAGTAATTGCTGTTGTATCTTTCCCTGCAAGGATAAAGCTCAAGGAAATGTCTCTAAGGTACTTTAGATCAGTTTCTTTCAATTCTATAAACCTTGACAACATGTCTCCTTTCACCACCTGTTAAATATTCAGGTTGTCAACAAATTAGTACTATTCCTACACAAAACACACAACTAACAATCGCCATAGTTTTAGTATATGTGCTCACAGGTAAATTATCTTGTGGCTTTTGGTCTTGCTCTATCTTGTTTCTGATTAGTTCATAAACGAATTCATCCATCACTCTTAAACTTTTCCTAAGAACTGCTTCTGATCCAATGTTCAAGAACCGCATAACTCTCCAGAGAATGTTAAAATACCGGTACATGATAGCAGCACTTGCTTCATCAAACGCAATGGAAAACTCCCTGCCTTCTATATAGGTTCCACGCATGGTGTCCAGATCAACACCCAACATAACCTTGCATACAGAATCTAGAGTAGCTTCCATGAACAATTCCTGCCGATAAGCAAGAAGCGGATGAGACCGTGATTTGTGATTGTGAAGTAACAGAAAGGTGTTGTATTTTTTATTTGTGTACTGCAGTTGCATTAAATAACATCTTACCTGCATGTCAATAATATTATTTGAGATTGCAGCTTCAGACACGATCTCTGCAAGTTTTAGTGCATTAGACTTGAACGCTGAATTGCTGTAGTCTCTCAACATTTTCGTTGAGAATTGATAGCTTGCTGCCTTTCTCTGATGTCTCCACTGCTCCCCATCCACCGTGAATATACTATCTCCAAGAAAATCTGACAAGACACTATGGTGATACCAACCCTGCCACATAATGAAGAAGTTTTCGAGGCTGAATCACACACAAGGATATATGAAAAAGTTCGTTCACTTTCATTTATGTATACCTACAGTTCTTGATCATAATAAGGATTTTATCCTCCCCGTGTCGATAAATGATATTTACCTACAGTTCGTACATTTTATCTTCAACCGAAATATAATATTTAATGATAAGAATGGGAGTATAAGAGCAGTAAGAATCAAACTTCTAATGATTTTGTCATGCAATCTCTAGTTTCATGTCAAATTCAATTAGAAAACTTCCAGGTTTTTGTGATGGTTTTATCAGTCCTAAACAGAAAAAAAAAAATTCAAGTTTATATTTGAATCTTAAAGCCTGCATTATCAGTCCAAACAGCAATTCGAATTTGTATTTGAATCTCAGTTGGCACCATTAGTTCAAACATGAAACAACAACTCGGATATATTTTTGTTTCTATTTATATATATGTAAACGGGTGTGTATACACTGCTGCAGCTTTATAATTCAATGTAATTGGATTCCACAATTTTCTACTGTATGGTTAACGTAAAAGACATCTATTTCTCTCAATTTTTCACCCTTTTCCCTGTGTAAGATGTAGAATTTGGCATTAGTTAGGTTGGTGAAGTTAGAACTCTGCCAGCACAAAGTAAAAACTATTGGATTAAACAAATACGATGAATCTTTAGACATTTTTGCATCCGAGGCATCAAAGAATTTGCGGTTAATGAGATACCAAATTGAAGGAATACGCAAAGATGATAGTTACCTTGCCGTAGTTTGAGAAATTTGTGGCAAGGAAATACTCAATATTAACAGGGTTTGCAGTGTAGACCTCACTTCTGTTGAAGCTAAGCAACCTGTAAGTTTTTCTCTGGTTTGTACAGTCGATCATGTAATCCAGGAGTCTGGTAAAGTTGAAAAGTTGGTGTATGACTGTGCCAGCAACCGGATGGTACTTCCTTTTCTTGTCGAAAAATCTAATACCAAGGATTTTTACAATAACAGCAACTGAGATAACAGCTATTACTGTTGCAAAGAGTGGTTTCAGAGCAAGGAGAAAATCTGTGAGCTTCATCTCTCTCTCTCTCTTTCTGAAAATGGGTGAAGGAACTTCAATCCAAATACGTAGAGTGGATGCAAGCAAATTTCCATGATATCATACTGAAGTTTGACTAGTAGGTTTTCTGCCAAATCGGTCATTTTCATGGTTTCAAAGTTAATAATTACAATGTAGTATTGTTGAAGTATAAAGACTCGAAGCATAGTTTTTGTTTTTCTTTATTACTTTTATGTCATTTTGACTTTATTTTAGAAAGTGCTTAATCTTTTATTTTGTTTGTCTTTATTTTTTATTGATGTGTAATTGAATCTTGGATCTCACATCTTAAAAAGTAATTTAATTAAATTAATTAGAAATAAATAACTAAATGTAAAATAAAGAATTACAATAAATTTGAAATTCTTCAAAATATGAAATAAGATTACTTAAAAATAGGGAAAAAATACCTCTCAAAAATTAAAGAAAACAAAATTAAAGGTTAGTCAATTATAATATATCGGCATAGCTATGTATTATATTTTTTGATAAACATTTATTATTTATTACTTTTATATTTTTCTATTACAATATTTATCATATTTTTGTCGTTATTATTTGTTTAATTCCAATGTTTTATCCATAAAAAATACTTTAATGTAAGTTTAGAGATCTTTTCTGTTTATATATTTTTCCTCAGTGAAGAATTTAAGCGTACTTAAACTCACATTTAACTCGAAGAAAAGAATGACTAAATCTACGATTTAAAAGAAACAAATCCACAATTTCCAAGACTAAATTAAATATTTAATTTTTTTTGTTCATGAGACTTTAAATAAAAATTAGCTAATGTGAAGTTCGATTAAAAGAATCATCAACACTTTCAACAGAAAAATAAAGTAAAGTATATGGAACCTAACTTTTTTCCACAATCAAAGCTGTCGGCGCATACCAAAGTTTCTTCATTTTCAGATTTTCCAATATCATTCTTTTCTCTTCCACACAAAAGTATAAACAAATGAAAAAATGAAAGTCAGATGGAGAAAATAAAATTGACATGTACAGTCATTTAATCAACCCGTATTTTCCATGGAATACAAATGTGTAGGGAATGCATTGTGCAGATTACTGCCCACAAGTTTCTAACCAACTTCTACAATGTTTTCCCAATTCAATGAGAAATATTTTACAGAAAATAAATTTGGGAGAACGGTTTTAGCCAACAAAACTAATTATCTTCTCTTTCATATTTTACATGTTCATTCTTTCAGTCTTAATTATTCACTCACCTCCACTTTCTATCCCCTCTTCTAATCTTCCATTCTTCCTCGATCAGCTGCTGTAAAGAAACATTTAAAGGATAAATTTTTAACAATATAAGTATTCTGTTTAAATGGTTTATCTACTATCTACATTTTCTTTCGCAATACTACGGTACACATGTAATTATATGGTATGCTTTATGTTTTGTAGTCGGTGCATTAACAGAAGACGCGGTAATGTCTTTCCTGGTCATATTGTAAAAAATATAGCATATATAAATACTAACACAACTTTCTCCTGTGGAAGTCAAAGAACATTAAAAACCTAAACTTAAGCTTCCCCGTCAAAAAAGAATAAAAAATACAAAAAGAGGAATCAATAACAGAACAGTAAAACATAGAGTGTGTTAATGGGGGGTCACATTGAATCCATCTTAACTTGAATCCTCCTTAACCTAGCCAGCATCAAATATTTCATCTCCACGTGGCAGCCATGCAGTAATGCTACCAGACAGTGCAGAGTGAAAACTCACCATCTCTTTCCACCCCAGTTTCCACGACCACCTCTTCCACCACCATTGGAAAACCTATCATTTGAAAATCTACCGTTCCTGCCTCCACCGCCTCTTCCAAACCTGTTCCCACCACCTCGGCCACCATCACCAAATCTGCCACCTCTTGATTGATCTCTCTGTTGCAAACGTGGCAGAGCCTTCAATACCTCTAGACTTACATTAGCAGCATTTTCCTGACCTGATGAACAAATGTGTTTCAATGAAAAACATAACCAAGACAAAAAGCTATATGCAAAAATGAATTCCCATACTCAAATCCCAAAGTCAACAGTTATGTGGAAATTAACATCCAACATTTACGCCAAACTTTACCACTAAGATATGTATCTAAATCTTCAGCTGGTACATCAAAAACTGCACCATTTCCATCAGCAGTGAGTGAAAGACCTTTCACAGCCTCCACCTTCTCTTCAGGCAAAAATCTCCTCAAGATTCCATAGGCAAAACTGTTATCAGCCAATGAAATAGTAAGTCAAACAAGTTCAAATTGTTCACATAAGTCCATCATAATCAAAACATAAATGATGTTGATTTCTTAAGATTCTAGACAGTTATTTAAAGCAACACGTAAACACCATATGCGTAAATCAGGGGCTATAGTAAGGTTCTCACGAAGGAGTGAAGATTGGTTTCCCAATTTCAAGAAGCAATGTAACATAGTTCTCCATGGATGTGAGAAGTGATCTTTGCTTTATTTCGGTATAACCCTGCATATTATATGAGAAAAAATTCCAGTCAGAAAAATATTGAATGATTAAGGTGAAAAATAAACGGAGAAAACAAGAAAAGAATATTGACTCACAACAGCCTTTGCAAGAGCCTTTGCAAGCAATTCAACAACTGTTAAACCAGAACTCTTCAAAAGCTCTTCAGCGGTTTCTTTGAATGCAGGAATCACACTGCATTTATTATATATGTTAACAGCAAAATATAGCACCGAACACATTAACAAAGTTTGCAAATAACAAGCATACCTATCAGAAACTTGGGTAATCATTTCAGCAGCTTCACCTCCAACAGCTTTAGCAATATCATCAGGCCGCGGGGCAGATATGTGCTCAAATTTTACACCGGACTCTCTTTCTATTTTAGATATATTAGATCTTTTTGGATCATAAAGGGTAACAGCAACCCCAGTATTACCTGAATAAAAAACAAACCACAATATAACCTTAAAATTGAATATCACTATCTGATAATACACGAAAAAGAAAAATCCTGTAAATATACCTGCTCTTCCTGTTCGTCCAGAACGATGGATATAGGACTCTACCTCCCGTGGGAACTCACACTAAATCAAAATACAAATATCAACATACTAGGTTGTGACAGAAATAAGAATGATGTTATACATTGCACGTTTATCCATCAAAAGTACCTGGATAATTAACTGAACATCATTTATATCAAGACCTCGAGCTGCCACATTTGTAGCAACTAATGTCATGAATTTCCCAGACCTGAAGCCAGATAGAGTAACCTGCAGGGGACAGGACACTATTTAATAGAGAATATAAAAAACAATTGAAATAAGAACACGTTATGAAAAAAAGAAAAGTTCTACGTAACAGATAAAAAGACAACAACTAAACCACAATTCAGGTAATAGCTCACCTCACGTTGTGCTTGTTGTATGTCACCATGGAGAGCTCTGGCTCCAGGTAACAACCCTGCAAGCTGAGAAGCAGACTCCTTCGTCTCGGTAAATATAATTGTCCGGCCTCCACTGAACCAGAATCATAATAGTAAACATTAAAATTCAGTATAACTATAAAAGACATCCTAAGTTGAAAATTTGAAAATAAAAATCACCTGCTATAACACCGAATAATGTCCGGGATAAGTTGGGACCTGGCAGAAGCAGAACAAGGAAGAACAATATGCCTCACATTGGTACTAGCCTTCATTTTTGTATTTCCAACAAGGTCAGCAGTTTTCTTATCTGGCTTCAGAAATTGTGCAGCGATCTGGCATGAATACACATCAGATAACATTAAATACCTTAATTATAAGGTCCCATAAGCAAAAAGAAGAAATCATCACGTAGAAGCATACATGTTTAACCCAGTCTGGTAAAGTAGCGCTGAAAAGAAGAGTCTGAACTTTATTAACATTCTCAACCTTACCTGCAAAAATATCAATATCAAATAATAGACAAATGTGATACAGAAAAATCCTACCATCAAACATTTTGGATAAACATCAAAACTAAGGTAATCCAAATTAGAAAGCATTGTGTACTAGAAGATATGAAAAGACATTTTGAGAAGTTCTAAGGGTTGGGTGTAAGAAGTATTGTTGAATTGAAAACAGTTGAATATATCAGAATGAAAGAGACTTGGAGAAAAAAAGTCGTCCTGCCACTAATAAAGCATAGTCAAGGCTATAGGACAAAAAGATAATAAATTAAGCAACAAAACCAAGACAGATTAGGATGTTGAGCATATGAAGAAAACCATCAAATTATAACTTACGAGTTAAAAAAAGTGAACTCTATACCATGAGGATATATTATCACAAAAAGATGACGAGATAAATCATTCTTGTAAAAACTATAACTAACTACAACTAACCAAGCAATATCAATAATTTATAAGACGTATAAATAGTATTAGTCTCACAAACACAATCTTAATATATTTGACACAATAATTGATACTCAGCAACAACAGTGGTCCATTCATCAGGGAAAAGGAGATACCTAGAATCAACTCAACATCTTCAACAAAACCCATCCTCAGCATTTCATCTGCTTCATCAAGCACACGAAATTTCAGTTGGCTCAGATCTATATTCCCTCTCTCAATATGATCCTGCATCAATACATGCCAGATGAAAATCAAAAGAATTGTTAACATTCGTCTTCAACACACAGTAAAACTTTCAGGGTACTGAAAATATTGACATATATTAAGGAAATAACTGAGTAGCAACATATATCAACTAGTATTACTGCAATTACCTTTACACGACCTGGTGTGCCAATAACAATATCAACACCTCTTCTAAGCTTAATTTCTTGAGTGTTATACGGAGCTCCACCATACAAACAACAAGAACTCAATCCCATCGCCCCACCATAAACTTCAAAATCAGCATGCACCTAAAGCACAACACTACTTGTTAAGAAGGACAATAAATTCATCATACAATCAAAAATACCAGAACTCATTCACATAATCATACCTGACAAGCCAATTCCCTAGTTGGAAGAAGCACAAGAACGCTTGGAGTTCTCCCGTAGCCCGTCTTTCTAGAAGACTTAGCCGGACCATTTATTAAAGACTCCAATATGGGTAGCACAAATGCCAGAGTTTTACCCTACAGTTTCCCCATACGAGGCAAATGAGGTCAAATAAAACCATTACACCATTCAAAAGCATGCACTTTCAAATACAACTGATTAAAGAATGGTTCAATTAATTATATGATCCTGTTAAGGGAAAAAAAGCTTCCTTAAACTCGTTACAGTAAAAAATCCTTTTCCTAACCCCTACAAATACCATTATTAACTCTTTAGTTCGTTCAGTGCAGACTAAGGACTAAAATGGGATAATTTTAAGTATAGAGATACAGGATCGAAGAATATCTAAATATTACCTCATAAAAATGATATGTGTATTAGAAATGGACCTAAACCCCTTCAAACCAAACATTCGATTATTTTCTCTTAACCGTTAAAAATATGATCAAGAACTTTCAAATACAACTCGATATCTTTCTTAACACCCCAATAATCAAAGAAATTAAAAGACGATAACAAGGGTTTGTGATAAGAGTAGATGGATACCTGACCGGTGCGAGCCCGACCAACCAAATCAGAACCGTCGAGAACCAAATCGAAAGTCATGGCCTGAATCGGAAACAACGATTCAATCCCCTTCTCCTTCAACTTCAGCCTCAACGGTTCAGATATCCTGAATTTGGAGACCGCATTAGGATCCTCCTTCTTCTCTTCTTTTTCCTCTGCTTCCATCACCAAAGGCTGTTCCTCGGACTTGGCCTTTTTCTTCTTTTTCTTCTTCTTGTGGTCGTCTTCTCTAGAAGATTCGGGCTCCACAAGCTCGGAACCAGTGTCTTCGTCGGCATCGTTGGTCGCCGCCATAGCCTCTATATCTGAAGCCTTACGCTTCTTCGCCTTCTTCTGAAGCTTCCCCGAGACCCCATCTTGGTCGGGATCGGGGGTATTGGGATCGGAAAGAAGTTTAGAGGCGCTCTTCTTCTCTGCAATGATTGGGGATTGGTTTTTGGCTTTCTTGGCGCTTAGCTTCTTGTTTTCTTGGAGAGTGGTGTCAGTGACAGAGAGAGAGACTGAAGGCATGGTGATGGCGGCTGAAGGAGAAAGAGTAAGAGAAAGAGAGAGATTTTCTCCTGCTTGAATGGGGTTGTGGCTATGAGGTGCAGAAGCAGGAGAAGAAAGAGGAGTAAGCGGCGAACGAGGTTTTCGGGTTTATGGTTTTAGGGATGGAAACATTCTTATACACTTCCCAACCTCAAAACCTAATTCTCTTTTTCTTTTTTTCTTTTCTTTTTTTATTTTTTTCTTTTTTGTTTCACCACCGTGTGGTCACCTCAAGCATCAAAACCTAATTCTTTTTTTTTTCTACTAAATGTATTAAAGCGAAAATAAATAAATTCAAAAGTTATTACCAATCTACCATAAATAGTCAATCAAATTATAACAAATGTATAAATATATATATAAATATAAATGCATATTGTAATGAGTCTACGTTAAATGAGAAAATAATTTTTAATTGAAAAAATTGTTAAACATAAAAAAAAATTATCTTTTATTTTTAAAAATAATATGTTATTAAAAAATATATAATAAAATAATAATTTACATAAGGTTTAATTAATTTTAATATTTTTCTTAAATTTAATTGGGTTTTTATTACATTTGTTTTATATAATAAATATTAAAATATTTCTAATTCTATCATTCTTTTAGATTAATATTTTATTAGTTAGATTATCTGACATGTATTTATATATTAAAAATATATAAGATTTTATAACTAATTTAAAACAAAAAAATAAAAAATAAAAACTTAATCAAAAAGAATGTAAAAAGTTTAAATATTTAATGAATAAAAACAATAATAATAATTTAATTAAAAAAATAAATTTCTTCAAAATTTCTTAACTAAATATTGGTTTAAAATCTCTAACAAAAACTAATTAACTTACCGATGAAACTGTCACAAATCTTGATAAAGAAGTCTTTGTCTTTGATAAAGTAAATTTATTATTTTTCTTTTCTTCTTAATTTTAAGACACATGTGTATGTGAAATTTTATTATAAAATTATGTATAAAACAAATATATCCTTCATACATATAAAGTTTCAACTTTTATATATATATAGATAGATATTGATATTGATATTGATATTGATATTGATGAATGTGTTGTTTAGCATGAAACGGACTTCTGCAGAAAATAATATTGTTATAGTTTTCTATATGTGTAAATAAATTATAAATTCATTTTCATGCTTCTTATTTGGAAGTTATTTGCATATCAGATGAAAGTATTATTTTTTAAATTGTTATTCATAAAATATTTATAAAATATTTTTTCAATCAAAATTATATAAATATAATAAATCTGTTTATTCCAATGGTTAGGATGAGTTCATGTTAATGTGAATCTTTTATTTTAGTTTTATAGTAACAAATTGATTAGGACGAATCATGTGTATTGTATTAATTTTTCATGAAAAAATATAACATTTTTGTGAAATGTATGTGATTTATATGAGATCATGTTAATGTGAATCTTTTATTTTATTTTTATAGTAACAAATTATTATGATGAATATGTGTATTGTTTTTATTTTTCATAAAAAAATATAACATTTTTGTGAGATGTATCTGTGTATGAGTTAATGTTTATGTGAATCTTTTATTTTATTTTTATAAATTGATTATGATGAATCATGTGTATTGTTTTCATTTTTCATAAAAAAATATAACATATGTGAAATGTAAGTATATGTATATATAATATTTTTCTCTCCTCTGTTCTCTCTGCATATAAAGTAAAATATACTCATCATATAAATACATATATATTACATTTTTCAAGTTCATTTATACACATAAGTATAAAGAGAAAAACACTCTGTGGACAATAGAAAACAACTCAAAGCATATATTGCCGGCAATTATTTTTCTTTATGCTTATCTCTTTTGTTTTTTCATTCACACTCTACATTTTTTTAATATATTTGATAACTCCCCTTTACTAAATAATTAAATATATTTTTAATTTTAAGTTATAATTATGTAACAAACAATTTATGAAAAATGTATTTATAACATATATTAATATTGTGCAATTGAAAGATGTGTTACATATTCTTTACCTATTACATATTAAAATAATGTAATAATGAAATAGACAAAAAATAATCCATAAAATTAGCATAGAATCAAAGAATGATTTCTGCCTTATCAGGACATCAATGAATCACCAAATTTAAAACCCTTAATTATAAAGGTAAGATAAAATTGTCTTAAAATCATATTTTGTCTGTTCACATGCCAATAAAACATTAATTATGAGTCTTATAAACTTCTATATTGGAATAAGAATTATAAAAATTATATCTTAAAAATAACATGACATCATAAAATAAATAAATAAAAACAGTAAAGAAGAAAAAAGTTACATATTATATATATATATATATATATATATATATATATATATATATATATATATACTTTATTTAAAATGTTTAAGATTTTAAGTTAATTAAAAAAAACACGACTTAGTTGTTATTATTTGGTTGTAAGTTTGTGTATTTTTCATCTAATTGTTCATAAGGATTAATGTTCATATCTATGATAATACTTTACAACCATCATTTCCTCTTAATATAGCAGTAGTTGCATGTTCCGAGCAGACTGTTCCCTCATCCTAAAAACTAACCTCATATCAGACCACAACTCCATCACAAGGTGACAACACTCAGCATTCTCATACATCCCTTTCAGAGTCACAGTCAGTAGAGTAGAAAAAGAAGTAAAAAGATAATCATACCTACTGAGAAATGCTCAAGAGAGTATGTTCAGATTATACTTGACACATCTCAACCTTAGTTTGGATTGAATTGATAATAGTTACAAAATAATAAACATTTGACAAATTTATGAATGAGTTGTGTTCCACACGATTGTAAGTCCTAAATAAAAGTGGAATAAAATAATTTTTCTATCCAGAAACACCCTGAGAGTACTGATACTGATGTCACCAAACTATCATGTTAACCGAACAACAGGGTATATCCTTCACTAGAATTGATAACTCTATTTGTTATTTTTAGATGAGATAAATCTAGTTTTAGTCTCCTAATTAAAAATCATTTTAATCCTAAATTTGAAAAAAAAAAAACACTTTTAGACTCCAAGTACTAAGTTTAAAAGACTAAAACCATATTTTCCTAAAAAAATTGAAAGATCAAGTCAGATTCCCCCAAATTTGATTCACAAAAACACAATTAAGCCCTTTTTTTATAATATTGGATGACCCTGAAGGAAACTGAAAGCGTACCCATGTTCTATTGATCAGAAGTTAGCTTGACCAGTGAGTAAGTAGAAGAGTATGCAAGGAGCTTAATATGAAGAGTAAAGTAAATAAGGAAAAACAGTGAATTGGATTATCTCGTTTGATGCTTAAAGTCATGAACAATTACAAAGAAAACCGAATTGATGAAAGATTTGACCATTGTTGGTCAAAATGAAACCAAGAAGAATGACCCGAATCACATCATATGTTCAAGTTTAAGGTTATAAAATGATGAGGGTATTAATTTACAGCACCACCCTCCAACTACTTCTGCTAACATTAAGAACATCATACTCAGGACAATAAAAAATTAAGAAGAAAGCAAAGGTTTTACACATCTAGTGTCTATACTTCAACATAAGGTGCTAAGTTTCATGGGTACCAAGGTGCATCAAATATTATAAGATGAAAAATACACAAACTTACAACCAAAAACTTAGAACAAATCCTAGAACCATAAATATAAGCCATTTCTGCTTGGATACCTTGTTCGAAGAAGAAGCACCGCTGCACAAATCAAATCCATACCAAGTATCTCTGGGGATAAACGTGTTGTAATAGAAAGTAACAGCCCTGCCATTATAACTATTGATTTTCACACTTTCAGGCCTCCAACCATCTGATCCGTGTCTATATAGGTACACATAACATATCTGATATGCACATGGACCACTTATTTGAAATGTATCTGAACTACAACTCTCAAATGTACCTGAAGTTGGATCATCCAGTCTTGGTACATATATCTGGTAATACGTGAAATAAATAAAATATAAATTTCCAGTTATTCAAATCAAAGAGTTTGATTTTAATATACTCAAACATAACATTTTTTACACTATTAATTAATTAGAAATTATTTTAGATATGACTTTCAAAACAGTCATTACAAAAACCAACAATTTTATACCAGATACAACGATTAGATGGCAATGTAAAAACTTCAACACTTCCAATACATTTTCATTAACTTCTTACTGAAATTAAAACTTCTTTGTTAACTACATCTGTAAGCATATATTGAGGCACTTGCCTTTTTCAAATTCCAATTTGAATGAGCTGTGAGCAATTTACAAACATATATTCAAGAGTCATTGATATGTTTATGGTGGTTTAGTCATACACATACCCAAATAGAAAGCTATCATTCATTCAATTAAAGTCAACTTGTATTTTGCTGATAAACTCAGGACACGTCTGACTAAAAGTAATACCGATCAATAGATTTGCTGATAGCAAAGGAAAGCTATACTTAGAGTATACAAGCTTTGACATTTAGACACTCAAACTTAATTAAATAGCTTGCCAAGAAGAAGAATTGTGTATATGTTGTGTTCCACAGTTACAATTTCTACACACAGATGTATAAGTAACTCCTACACTTTAAAATCAATAAGGGACATGAAAAATTAATCCAAGAAGAACTTGATAAAATATCAAGAAATGAAACTCAAGATTCACCGTAAAGCAAAGTGGCTTAAGAACATAAATTTCACCGACTAAAAAAATTAAAAGTAAAGGAAAGATGAAGCAACCAAATATGTCTGAGTTGAATTTCAATTGGTTTATTAACAATTCTACGTAAACAGACACATGAAAACGAATGAGGAAATTTCACTCAAACTATATAAACGAAGAAATTGGCGAGAAAGAGAAAGCAGAACCTGGTTTCCATAAGCATCCCCAAAAGCAATACTGATCTGATCTCTTGTATACCTAGGAGACGAACAACTGGTAGATATAACCACCAAGTAAGAACAACTCGCCGCGTTCTTCAGCTGTTTAAGAAAATATTGCCAAGTCTTCACCCTATTAAAATAGCACTAGAAAATTTTGAAAAAAGAGAAAGAGAGGTGACAAAAGGGTTCGGGAGAGGAAATAACAAGAAGTACCTGGATATAGCTGACATTGAAGGAATCAGCAGCATGAGGAAGAAGAGAAACAGATTGTGACTCTGAAACGGAGAGGGTCAATCCAGAGGCCAAGAAGAGCAGAAGAAGACGAACCTGTTTCAACATTTTTTTTTTTGCTCTGAAAGCTGAAAGTTTAGCCAAAGGAACAAGAAAAATAAATAGTGGGGAATAGAAAATGAAGGGGCAATGCGAACTGAAAACGGGTTTTGTTGCCTCTGCCAAAAATTCAACCTTTTAGTGTTGTATGCTAAAGACAAAAGGCAAAACTCCTCGGGGGTAATAGGATAATAAAAAACGATTAATGAAAAAAAAAAGTGTATCTATATTTAATATACATAGAGTAAAAATAATTAGTTTATAAATAATATAATTTGATAATATATATATAGATATAATAAGTCTAAATAATATAAAAGTATATGTATATCATCATTCATGATAATAAGATAAACGTGTCCGTCGCAGTTTTATAAAGAAATTAGGATTTCTTAAGGTAAATTTTTATCATATAAATATTGTTCCCTTAGATTAAACTTAATTCTTACCTTTATGATTCACATCACAAAAAATTCCAATTAACGATATCCTTATCTTATTCGGTCCTTTAACTTCCTACAAATATAAGATCTAAAAAATATGTTGTTTTTCACGTTTAGGTTATTTTTTAAAAATTCAAGAAATTGAGCTTTTGGAAATGTTTTTTTAGATTTTATAACTTTTTTCAAGTTCAAATAGAAGACTTATATGAAACCTACAGTTTTTTTATTGAATCATCTAATATGATAATAAATTAAAACAACACATTAATTAATTTTGTATTACAATAAAATTTAAATAAATATTTTCAGTAATAATAGTTACCAATTTTCAGAATTCGCGATTTTCTCCTTCAGAGGGCTTGGCGTAAATCGCGAGGCATATATCAACTAACGTTAAATGTCCACGAGTTGCACACTTGTGCGGTAAATAATATTTTTTTAGAAATATTGGGGGCCAAATTAAATAATAATGTATCCTACTCGCGATGGAAGAATGAAGGTGTCTTTTTTTTTTTTTTTGTTAATTTAATAGTCACATTGAAATAAATTGTTGGGGTATCCACGTACTGCAGTACCTCCAATTTCGTAGATTATGGTATCTACGGATATCGAAACTTCCGATAATTGCTTTTTCCATAAATCCTATATTCTATATTTTGTCAACCAATTTTAGCCTTTTTCTTATCATTTTTATTTTATATAAATTTAAGTTGTTATTTTTAATGAGAATAATTTAATTAAGTATTATTTAATGAAAAATATTGCTTTGAGAACAAAAATGATTTATGAATTTAAATGACTCACAATTCCTTTTAACAGCCTGATTTTTTTAATTGGGTTTGACTATGTTATTGAAAATTAAACTCGAATACCTATCTGCAGTATTTTCACGTATGTAAATCTACATTAAGTATTTTATTTTCACATCACCAACTTCATATTTTTGCTTCTGCATACTTTGAACCAAATATTCTTAAAATCGGGTTCTTCAGCTGGTTTATTTCCACATCCAAGGTTATCCTAATTCAAATATTTGTCACACGTCTTTATGGGTTCTTTAATAAAGACGTTAGAACATGGGTTCTTTATGGGTTCTTTAATATCCAAGGTTATCCAAAATATTTGTCACACTTCTAATAAACTTGCGACAAACTCATAGAACTAGTTTTTTTGGTAAAGACAATTAGATAGAAGGATCTAATTAAAAACAAAATACAAGTTTAAGAACGTAATAGAAAAATAGTTAAAAAATAATTAAAATTTATGAAAAAATAAATATAAAATCAAAAAATTATAATTAGTTAATTAATGTAAAAGTATTTGCTTTAATAATAGACACAAATTAAACTGTTGAAATAATTAAACCAATACATAGTATTTACATCCACATTTTTAAATCACAGGGCGAGGATTCAACTGATATTTCCAATAAACAAAAAGTTTCAGTGACATTATGCTTCGACGGGCGTTGGTATACAATTGTAAACAAATGTTTGGGGTTTCTACCTGCACCGTCAACTTTTCTTTTGGAACCCAACCTTTTCTAAAATATCTAGAACAACTCTTGATTGTTTTACTAGGGTTTTTCTTCCTGCAACCCCCAATTTTTCTTCCTGCACCTTCAAAAAATAAAAATAAAAATAAATTATAAATTAAATATCTTCGCAGTCTGCATCTATAACAATATATAACAATATATAAAGAGGATTCTCTCTTTTGTGTTCACATCTCATAATATCAAATATACACTTTACAATATAATTATTTATTAAATTTTTTAAAATTAATAGTTACTTTTACCTATTTTCTATAAAATTGTTTATCTTTTTTCCTTCTTTTTTTATTCATCGACAATTATTCTCTCTATTCATCTCATTCTATTTTTAATAAATATAAATTTATTTCATATATTAACTTAATAATATTACATTATTATCATCTACTAATCTAATATCATGGCATCCCCAATCAATGGCGGAGCTTTATTGGAGCAGGGGTGGGCCATGGCCCCCCTTAATTTTTTTCATTTTGTTTATATTATATATATAAATTATTTTTAATTATTTTAAAAAAATTTAAATTATATGTAATGTATAGTGAAATAAAATAAATAAAAAAATGAAATGTAATAAAGAATAAAATATAAAATAAATATAAAATTCTAAATATAACATTTAATATTAATAAATAATAAAATATAAAATAAAATGCAATAAAGAATAAAATTGTATTTTTAAGTTTTTTACAACTTATTATGATCTCACACTCTCACATCTTTTGTTTTTATTTTGAAAAAAAAAACAGTTAAATACAAATTTGTTATTTTTGTTTTCATTTCTCATTTGTTTTTTTTTTCATTCGTGAAGAAAAAAAAAGTAAATTTTTTATATCACTTGATAATGAAATATTTGTTTAATAGTTAACATTATTTTATACCATATGAGTCTTATATTCATTTTTTATGATTATGAGAGAAAAAAATGATTGTTCTATGTGTTTTTTTATAACTATCTTTTATTTGGAACTTGGTTGTCATTGATTTTTTCTTTTAGTGACTCTTATTTTTTCATTTTTTAATTAAATTATGATAAATTATTTTTTAATCTTAAACTTAAAAAAGAAATAGATATATTGATGAAGAATAAAAGAATGAATTTATTTGTTAAAAGTGATAAAAAGAAAGTTATTCGTGACGATGAAAATAATTCAAATTCAATATTTTATCTTAACCTATCATGAATCATGATACAAATGATCATATTGTTCAATTAGAGGAACATGTTTTATAATAATTATTTAGAACGTTTTTATATTTACATTGAAAAATAAATAGTTGACAATTTTAGTTTTAATTCAATTATTGATAAGTTCAAAAATCTGAAAAAACGAAGGACAATCCTTTGCATATATGTGATTTCTTTTGTATGTACAATTATAATAAATTATTTATTCATTTTATTTTTATTGTATTAGTGACACTAATTAAATATATAAATTTTGAATTTTGAATATATTATACTGGCTCCCCTACAATTATTGGTCAAGATCCGCCACTGTCCCCAATAATGAAATTTGGTATCCCAATTTCTAAAAGTTGGTAACACCGGTTTCTGAAAGACGGTAATACTGGTTTCTAAAAGCCCGTGACCCCAATTTTTTTTTTAATTTTTTTTATATTTATTTTTATATATTTTAAAATTATATTTATATATAATTATTTTATTTATATTAAGATAAAAAAAATTTCTAATAATCTTATTTATTTAAAACAATATATAAAGAGGATTCCCTATTTTCTGTCCACATTTCATAATACCAAATATACCTTTTACAATATAATTATTTACTAAATTTTTTAAAATTAATGGTTACTTTTACCTATTTTCTATAAAACTGTTTATCTTTTTTCCTTCTTTTTTTATTCATCAACAATTATTCTCTCTATTCATCTTATTTTATTTTTAATAAATATAAATTTATTTCATATATTAACTTAATAATATTACATTATTATCATCTACTAATCTAATATCATTGCATCCCCAATAATGAAATTCGGTATCCCAATTTCTAAAAGCCGGTAACACCGGTTTCTAAAAGCCGGTAACCCCAATTTTTGTTTTTAATTTTTTTTTTTTATATTTTTAAATTATATTTATATATAATTATATTATTTATATTAAGTTTTAAAAAATTTATAATAATCTTATTTATATATTTTTTAGTTGTATATCTTTATTGTTTAAAAATAAAAATTAATTTGATGGATGTTGGTTGATAAAAGCGATTAAGGTTCTATCTTTAGTCATAATAAAATTATTTCTCAATAAGTCATCAATAAAGTATTAAAGTAAATAGATAAATGATTATCTCAATATATGTCATAAATCATTAATATTTTATTATGGTTTATGTATCTTAAATTTATGATTCTCCTATGATATTTCTTCCAAATTAAGTTTTATCCAAATTAGTATGAACCCTAATTATGATTTTAGAATTTTTTTTTATCAAATTGGCATGAACCTTAATTATATTTTTACCCAAATTAGTATAATCTTAAATTATGAAATTTAAAGGTTGTTGCGTTTTTTGTTGAAATGGTAAAATTTATGGATATATATTGGGTTGCATTACAAATTCTGCTACACATAATGAATTAGTTGGATAACCTTGATTTGAAATAAAAATCAGAATATCTCTGTTGCGTGAATTCAATGATATTTAGAAATATTAGAAATTGAAAAGTGCATATGTGCATCACTATATAAAAATGGTCTAAGTAAAGAAAATGAAGAACTTTTTATTTAACCAGAAAATTAATTTATATACAAAAAAATTAAATTTGGCACCCCTACAATTTATATTCATGTTTTACCATTGTTTCTATCTTGGAAGTCAGTAACACTGGGATCTGAAAGCCGATAACTCCAGTTTATGAAAGTCAATAACTCTGGCTTCTGAAAGCCGGTAACCTCGGCTTCTGAAAGCCAATAACTCCAGCTTCTGAAAGTCAGTAACTACAAACCAAAAAGGTAGCAGTGAAATTATAAAAAAGTTGGAGGTGTAGGAAAAAAAATTGGGAGTGCAAGAAAAAAAAACCCGTTTTACTAACAGCCACTCAAATACGTTTTGAAATCCAAGGCAATACGAGATTTTCAAATCCATTTAAAAAAATTACTAAACTTTAAAATCCGGTCATTATATATATATATATATATATATATATATATAATTTTGTTCTTATGTTTTATTTAATTTTTATATTTTATTTAAAGGTTATTTATTTTATTAATTTGCTTATTTTTATCTTTTTTATTTTATAATTTTATTTTTTTAATATATTATATGAAAATAAAATTAATATATATATATATATATATATATATAATTTTACTTTTAAATAGTGTACGAAGAAAAATAAAAAATTTTAAAATAAAAAAAAACTTTTAAATATTTTCTTAATTTTTTTTCTTTTTATTATGCTAGTTTCAATTTTATTTTTTCTAATATATTATTGTTCCGGCAAAAAACTAAGTGTTCTTTACCTAAGACAAAAATCTAAAGAATTATTCTAACCTACAATGAAATAAAGAGCATTGAGAGTAGAAAAATCGTTCCCCCTTACCCTAGACGTTAACCTTTAATTTAGGTTTAATCAGTCAGATGTTACTTACTTTTGATTGGATGTATCAATTTGATACCCGCTTTTAAAAATGTGTCAATCGAGTCCCAACCTTTGAAAAAGTGTACCAATTAAGTCTCTCTCAGAAAGAATTTATTAGCACTGTTAACTTAATTTATGATTTTTACCAGTAAATTTTAATATAAATATCAATACTTAATTTTGTAAGTCATTTTAAATATCAATGTCGTTAATGTCGTTAATAATTTTTTTATAAAAGAAACCTAATTGAGACATTTTTAATATCATTCGACTAGTTAAACCTTTAATTTTTAGTTAAAGTCAGTATAAAAATGTAACTGACTGACAAAATATTCTCCTATATAATAATAAAATATCAATCAATCAGTAAAAGGACAGACTTAGTCCCAAATGCTCAGCCATGTATTTTAGGTAAATTTTGGAATGTTTTATCCATATTCAGAAATTAAGTCGACCATGGTGTAATTACATATAAAATAACTTAAAAAAAGTGAAGATATATATATATATATATATATATAATTTTAAATTAATTTTGTTTTTATTTTATTTTATTTAAAGGTTAATTAATTATTTTATTAATTATATTATTTTTAACTGTATTTATTTTAAATTTATTTACTTTCTAATTTTATTTATTTTTTAATATGTTATATAAAAACAAAATTAAGATATATATATATATATATATATATATATATATATATATATATATATATATACGGATTTATAACTTAATTTTAGAACTTTGCTCGAGTGTTTCTTTCTTAAGACGGATAACTTTATTTTTACATTTATGTATGTTTGTTTACTTTTATTGGATTAATTCAGGCTAAATAGTTTACTTTTTTCCATAATATGTGAGTGTTTTTCAACTTCATTTAACTATTTTCAAAGGTTCAAAGTTAGTCAGATTTTTAAAATAATACAATATAATTAAATCGATAGAAGCGCAACTGTACATCTTCTTGGTATAACATATCATCAAGGAGATGGTTTTCCATCTGGGACACTATGATTAAGTGATTTGTATCTAATTTATGTTCACGAACCCCGTATAAAAATGTTTTCTAATTTATTCATCTAGGTCATCATTGAAAAATAAGTTTCAAAAGTAGAACTCTATCATCATTTTTTTATCGGATTCTAAAATCTCCTCGATTGAAACATCTATCATGACTAAACTAATCAATTCCATAGAAGCTTGATATTATCATTTCAAATTTGTAAGACAATTTTCCTTGCTAGTTATATAGTATGAGTTGTAGAAGTGAGAATGTGTGTACCTGTAAGATCCGCACAGGCTGCGTTGCACAAATGCTTCATAATAGCTTATAGTCCTGCCCATCAGTTTTAAAAAATGAAAAAAATAACAAGGTCGTTTTAGCAAATTCAATTCAGAAAAAATGGAAATAAACACGTAGCATTTGGTTAACTTGTAACACAAGATAAGTTCAAAATTAAACAATTTCTTTCAAATCACACAGGTTAAATCACTTATTACACTTCTTTAAACAGTATAATTTATACGAAATTCACAAATTTAGATTACTTTCCTTTCCATGAGAAATCCAAATACAATAGAAGCAACAATCAGCATCAGAAGACACGAATCATGAATTCAACTATGAGATGTTTCTTGTAGGTAATCATTGCATTGCATGACTAATTCTTTCTTTAATATATGATCCCTTACTCTAAAGCAGCTATGGGTTCAGTGTCATTTATTCAATTTTCACCATTATATATAATGAGTTTCCACCTTTATATATTTTTAATGGACTTTCAATAACCATTACGCATCGAACGGGAAGTCCATGCGCTATAACTCCTCTTTTCCAAAGTGTACTCGAAGGAAACCAAGATCATTCATAAAACGTTCGTAAGAATGCATAAATTCCAATTCTAATAATCATCAGCATTGCAACTGTAACAATTACTTCATAACAAATCTACAGTACAGATAACGAAGGAAATCAGGGTAGGTCCAATTTTAAAAAAAGTAATTCGTTCTACGGAATAAGGAAATGGATGTAAACGAAATAATCGATGCAGTTTCGAAAAAAAGATAAGGGCAAATGTTAAAAATAGTCCCCGGCGCACCTAGGGTTTACGAAAAGTAGACTATATATGCGTGTCGCGTCTGGGGACATAACCGTCACAGTCGTGTGCGTGATGGTGGCGAAGAAGAAGAAGCTCGTCTGGTGTCGTGGTTCGTGGTGTCCGTGCGTGCATAGAGAAGAAGATGAAGTAAACAAATAGAACGGAGTTAGGGAAAAGAAACTTACTGAAATGTGTGATGAGAGATCATGGGGCGTGGCTAGCGTGTTTTTGGATTGGGCTGGGCCTAGGTTTCATCCATTTGAGTTTATCACTAGACATAAACACATCTTACGAAATTTAAACCTTTATTACATTAGGAAAGACTAATCTCATATTAGACTTAATCATCTATTAATTCGCTGGAAAACGAAATCATGACAGTATAAACTTAGCCCATGTCTGTTTGGAGGAAAATAGTGAAACAGTAATAAGGACATGTCGCTTTCAAAGCGGCGATTGCTTAGCTTTCGCTTGAATGTGCCATGTTTTTTTATTTTTTTTCAGTGTAACGACGCCATTGTCCTAAAAGGGTAACACGGAAATAATAGAAAAAAATTTGGAAATTCCTTTTGATTGATTTTTTTGAACTTTAGAAATCCCAAAGGTCTTCAACAAATGAGTCCTGTACAACATTTAACTGTGCATTATTCTTTTTTTTTTTTTCACATTAAAAGTGCTTTATTCATACACCTTAAGTAGCAGTTTTCCACGTCCACCCATCTCTATGCTCAGTTGTCCCTTTGAAGGCCCACAGGGCCATTGCAGAAATTAAATATTGTCCCCAATTTTGTAATAACTTTTGCATCGGAAGAGGGTACAAATTTAACGTTTTGTGGCTAATTTGTTGCCGTATCCATCCCTTCTATACGATCAAAGCAAACTACAACAGTAAAATGGTTAAAAGGGGGAAACATGAGTGGGTTTCTCTCAACTCACACACAACACAGCACACCAGCACTTATCAACTGAGTGGCCGACGGATGTACATATTTTTTCCCTTGGAGCTCTTTGTACGATTTGCTCATCTGTACATGGTGAAATTGATGCAACTGCGCAAATTGTTCTTGTTCGTGCACTGTTCCGCATGTACACATGCAGTGTTCTTTGCTCACAAAAATCATTGCAATCGATGATACTAAATGATTTACAGAAAGCACGCAGCAGACAGAAGTTTATGAGTGGTGAGTTTACTATTATTGTCAAGCACATGTATGTTCTTGCTCACAAAAATCACAGAGACGTAGATAATAATACATCCATGGAGACCACGAAGTTGTTTTAATAATGTTTTTTTTTTCTGCGATATCGTGTCAGTTTCCTCCACCTCATGATTACTCCAGAAAAACAGAAGAAAACCTGAAGCAGCAGGCCCAGGTCAGAGTAATATTTTTCAGCATGATCACCAATCCTGAATCAGTAACAAGCAGTGCAGCATTTCATTTGATCGTTCTGCGAGAATTACATAACAGCATATGGTACGGATTAGCAACCATCATGTCGAAACTCCAGATGTAAATATATTTCCTTCGTATAAATACATAATTCATCGAGTAAAGCAATATCAATATAGTACATCGCAGTGTGCATCTATAAAAAAATATAACTCTAATCTACCGAATTCACCTGAATCAAACATACAGTATTTTTTATTTATTTATAGTTTTTCTAAATCTAAGGAAGGAAGTATTGTTTTGCCGCTATTTCCACTTCTGAAACTCCGGTTGTTCCTGTTCCTTGAACCTTTTGAGCACACCTTCGATGGCAACATCGAACGCGTCCTTCATATCCTCTAATCCATCTTTCGTGTTGGCGTAAATCAACCTCGGAATGTACTCAATCACTTTCTCCCTCATTTGCCGCACTTCCTCCCTGCTGAACTTCTCCAGCACGTTTTTCACGGTTACGGTTCCATTCTTTACTGCGTTCCGGTCTATGTAAACCGAGTAACTTCCCGGTTCATTCGGCAAGAACAACTCGTACTGCAGGTACGCGCTTCGCCGCCAGAAGAAAACCGGAATCGAACCGGCCACCATGCAGTCGAAAATGGACCTGCGTGTGAAGCTGTCCCCTCTCGGCTGTAAGCAGAATTCAGAGTCCAGAAACGTTTCGAGAATCGCCGACGTGCCGTTGGAGCACCGCGTCCCAGTGCAGTTCACGGTGCGGCACGACTCGCCCGCGTCGCGGCATTGGCTCAGCAGAATCCCGCGGAAGTCTTGGCGGAACGCGCGTCGAGGGGCGCCGGCGAAGCAGAAGAGCGCGTTGCGTTGGCGCTCCTGGACAAAGTTCTGCCAGCGCGTGACGTCGGATTTAGAGCGCGGATGGAATCCGGTGGGGTAGGGAACGCCGACGTCGAAATAGTCCCAAGGATTGCGCTCTATGAGAAGGCGCGTGACGTTTCTTATCCCAGGCTTGTAGATGCAGCTAGAACCCCAATCGTGGTCCGTAGAGCGGCGAAAATCCCATGTGATGCGCCCCATGGTAATAAAATGATCCCAACCGTTTGATCTTTTAAAATATGGTTGGTCCATGACCCAGCGCAGCATCATGTCGCAGTGGCGATCGCGTTCATCAGCTGTGGAGTTGAGCCACAGGTACTTCCCAACCGCCAGTCCAGCGTAGAACGGTATGTAGAATGCCGTAGCGGATTCCGGCTCCTTAACCCTGCACCTGTGATTTAATAATCTGTTGTGGAAGATGACTTCAGTGACGAACTGGTCGGTCCAGTGCCACGCCGGGAGGAGATCCTCAGGAACGATTCCGGCCAGCGCGGCGGCGTTCAGGCCGAATCCGTTGTTAGAGAGGGAGTTGCAGCGGGAGCCCCAGGGGTTGAGGTTGTCGCAATTCTGGAGGATTTCGTAGTTGAATGTTTGGGGGAGGTCGTAGACGAAGACCTTGCCGGAGCCGCATTGGTCTAGGGCATGGGAAGAGTGGTGGACGATGGGGGCGGGGAGAGGAGAGGGGATTGAGGAGGAGAAGATGCGGAGGTTGCAGAGGAGGAGGATCTGGATGAAGAGGACAGTGAAGAATATCCATGAACGAGGGATTTGGGGGGAGAAAAGGGGTTTGAGGAGGGAGGTGATGGAAGAAGTGAGGGTGGGTTTTGTATGAAGTGTTTTGGGTTGAGGTTCCAGTGAGGGATGAATTGATTTGGGAAGCATGAGATAGAGTGAGAGAACAGTGGAGAACGGGAATTCCGGCGAATTAAGACCGGAAAAGTGGGGTTGCGTGGAGGAGTGTGAGGGTGGAAAGTGTGGTTGGGTTTAAAAGCTTGGTTCTATTATGATGGTGATGATGATGACGAAGGTATGTAGGGATGGGGAATGGGTTTATTTCTAGAGTGACACGTGTCCCATGGATTATACAGTCTGCTAAGAGCAACCGACAGGGTTTCACGGAAAAAAGTAACACGTGCCTCTTCTCTTTGTTGTCACAGTTATTGCTTCTTCTATTTTCTATGTAATTTCTCCCGTAGGCTTTTGTACCTTATTAAATTACTGTCACTAACTTTTTTATGTTTTTAATGGAGTTCTTACTGTTTTATTATTCCATTTACGGGATGATATGGTTGCATTTATTAAGAGATCTCGCTTGTTTGTTTGTTTTTATGGGTTAAACAAAGTGATGTAACTTTTTATTTTTTTTTATAACAAATATCGTTATTAAACATTGTTATTCAATTAATAAAAAGTTTATATGATTAAATTCGAAATATAAAAGTTTTAAATATTTAACAAATAAAAATAATTTATTAAAAATTAAATTTAGAATATTAAAATTTATAAAACAAAATTAAAATTTAAAAAAAAACATATGAAATCCACTGAAGATTTATCACATTTTAATTTATTTTACATCACTCGTTGTGTTAAAAATGATTATATCAATATGAAATAAAATAATATTATTAACCTGTATTCAAGGAATATATTTATCTGATTTCAGCATATTTTAACGAATCTTTTTTTATAAATAAATAACGTCATATTCAATCCAAATATTTAAACATTAAAAAAAATCTACGATATTTAAAAATTCAAGAATTATTTAAAATAAAATAAAATTTGGTGGTGTTAAATTGAGATGCTAACATACTAAAACAAACTATCTCTTATTTAAATTATATGCTTTTTAGTAGATTATATTATTGGTAAAATTTTAATGAATAATCTTATATTCAAAAACATATCGTGGTTTGTGGAATTATTTTATTTATAAGAAGTTTAATGAATTTTGTGTCAATTTTTTTTTTATTCTTGTTATTGAATATGATTTTCCAATTCGTAAGAACTTTTTTTTCCATACTTGGCTTTTAGTGATGCTATTATTTATCTTATTAGGTTTTTGAAATATTTCTTTTTAATAATCGAAACCGATAAAAACACGAGTTTAAAGTTTCAACCAGAGTTAAATCAATTTCAATAAAATATCATCATTTTAACTATTAAGTATTTAGAATTATAATATGAGAAGCAGTTATATTAAAAGAATAAAATATTATACTTATATTTATAAAATTAAAACTTCACTTAAAGATTTACAACATATACTAAAAAATGTAATATATGAAAGCAAATAAAATGTAATACATCATATTTCAACCATGAAATATAAAATCAATTAGCAAATGCAAATCTTAACAAAAAAAACAATAGAATAATATATGTGCATTTTAGTCAATACATTGAATATGTCCACTATTTTCCTTAGTTTTACAAGTCATAACTAATTTGATCGGTTAATTATGAATTCAATTAAAATACAATTCAATTTTTACAAGTGTATTAATAATCGTTTTAATCATAGAATCTTTCAAGCTCTTGTAGGTGTATAAAATTCTTTCAAACTTTATGATTTAATAGTTTACGAATCTTTTTAAACCAACCTACAAAATCGTATATTTTTTTGAAATCATTACATTCATACAAAATATTTAAAATTTATAGCTCTTTTTTGGGTAAAGAAGTAAATCTGAATTAAATTCAAACCTTTACACTGTTGTCTCTTATTTGTAAAAGGATTTCCTTTTTATTTTTTAATCATTTTATAGGTGCTGTGTTAGAAATGGTATTTGGTGTTGCTGAGATCCTTTTTGATCAAATGATGGTGTTGAGGTATTCTTATAAACTTAGTCAAATGCTATTTTGAAAGTAATCAATGTTTTGCGTTTTATTTATTAAACAATATTTCTGTCCTTTTCAGAAACGAATATATATTAAATTTAATCAAATAACTTTTTCACTTAAATATTCACTTTTAGATAAATACATTTAAATAATGTTTTGCGTTAAAATGTTGTGTTTAGATTTATTTATTAATTTCTTTCCTCTCTGATTGAATATATATTATGCCAAACATATATGTACGAAAGCTGTCAAAGAGAGAAGACAAATACTCGTTTATACTAATCAAAACCTTTAGTTTTCAACTTGTTTTAGTTTTACACATATTTCTGTTGACTTTTTAACAGAGGACAGGTTTGCAATCATGAGTATTACGTTTTGTCGCTTTTTGAATTTTTGTTGTTTTTTTCTTCAGACACAAAGGTGGTTTTAGAGTTGGTGTCTAAGTTGGATACACAAGAGGTAATACTAATGTTACATTCTGTCGGTTTACAATAATTTAATATGGTATTTTTTTTAACATCAAACTAATTTTGTTAGATAGATAGGGAGAAATATCTTTTATATTTAATAACTTAAAAAATATTAAATTTTATGAACCAGAATGGTTTTTTATATTATATCTTTCTGATCATTTATATAAAACTTTATTAACCAAAAAATAATTCAATTTTTTAGTCTTAAAATATCTCATTTGAAAATATTCTTAAAATGCTTTTATTTTGAGTAGCTCGTACAGTATGATTATTTAAAATATACTTTTCAAATAAACGAGATTACTAGTTATAAATGAAACTACCTTTTTTTAAAAAAAATGATCAAAACAACTTTTAAATAATTTTTAAGCTAAAAAACCAAATACGAACCAATAGCCCCTTCTTTTGTATTTTAAAGCTCCATTTTGAGCTCTAAATTTAAAATAACTTTTTAAGAAAAATCCGTACCAAAGGTAACTTAAAATTATTATCCCTATAGACACTTTAAGGCATATCTTTCTCTTTTCTCCCACTTCGTTTAGTTTGTTTATTTAATATCTTTGCTCATGTATCTTTCTCCCACTCTACATTATTTAGAACAAACATATAAAGCCTTTCAAGATCTGTAAAAAGGAAGCTACAAAGAAAAAATGAATTGAATTTTTCACATAAATCAAAATCAGCGTACATATCCTAGTTTTATAGAAAAAAAAAAGATCAAAATTATATAAAAGTTAACTGTTCAAATTAATTTTAACTCATATATATGAATGTTTAATTTGTTTCATTCTTTGCTAAAGGAGTGCACGCCATTGGGCACGAGGAAGAGAAAGGTATTGATGCGGGATGAATGATGGAAAGGAGTAATAAATAATAAGAAATCCTGGACCATGTCTTTTTAATCCCCCAACCACCCTCATTTTTTTTTATCATTCAACTTTGCTTAATTAGTCAGATAGTTATATTCGTATTACCACTTTTTCATGTTTTTATTTATTTATTTACGACACTGCTGAAAAAGCCTGTTGTACATGATTTATCAAAGATTAAGCACGCACAAACAATTGTTACACCATTGGTTTTAGATTTTTTTGTATTTAATCTTAGTAACAATTTTAGGTTTGAGTGTAAACAATGCATACATATCATAGTTGCATTTCTTTAGATAATTTTATTTCATTATTAAAGATATAAATATAGTAAATAGGAGTGGAAGACGTCAAGGAAGTGTTAGTGATGGATTATTCCATAAAAGAAAATGAAGAGGAAAAATGATGGGGGATTAAAGTGTATTGTTGGGTTAGTATGGGAAAGAAAACGTAGTTTACATGTGATGATGTTTTGTGATGAAAGCGGACAAAGTGCAATAATTAAAGAAAGAAAAAAAATAGGCGGCAAACAGTAGAATATTGCATGCACCATGTTGTTTATTGTTGGAGCATGAAGAGATTCTTCTCTCCTAGTAGAGTTTTGGTAGTTTGCGTCAAGTGTCTCTCTCACACACCGTGAGGCATTATAAATGAACCATCCACCACAGTGTCCAATTGTAAACGACATCTTTCGGATAATACATGGTTGTTTGTAGATCTCGCGGTGACCATCAACATGTATTGACAGGTTCAGCGGTGACATTGCCACCGAACCGTGCGTCACATTGGGACGAGGACAACGTGGTTCATTCATGTGCTGGCTACAGCAACAAACTTCTATGATAAATCTCTTATTCGACTAAAACCCTACGATTAATTAACATCAGTAATAAGGTTATTTGTGAACCTTAATTTATCATTTATTGCTACAGAGAATTGACGAAAATTGAAGCCAGCGATATTCCAATACAAGGTTTTTCCTTAAAAGTAAAAAGTTATGTCAAAATTCGAAATCCAAGTTCAAGGTTTTGGTAGATGGTAGGTTACGGGTCTAAACAAATGGCTAATCACAGCTTGAGCTGTCAGACGCGCTTTTTTGTTTGCTTTGAATAATGAGTGAAAGAGCTTTTGAAGTTTGAATGCGTTTTGTTCTGGGTGTAAAAATGATGTTAAATATTTTATATTATATATATATATATATCCAACGTTCAATTTTTTTTTAAATATTAAGCATATCGTCGGTTTAGACGATGTTATTTGAAATTTGAAAAAGAATATTAAAAGTAATGAATATATTAAGAAAGAAATGCTAAAAACGCAAAGAGGAATTTCAATGAAGAGAAAGGCAAAACGGTATGGAGAGGAAGACGAGGTTTTTCTCATAAAAAGGGATTCCGTTAAGGGATAGGTGTCGGAGACGTTGAACAAAGGCAAAGGAGATCGTGTGAAGCGGTGACGTTTTGGTTGGAAGTGAGAAAGTACACGGAAAAGAAGCACAATGCGAACTTTGAATAATCTAAAATATTTTTTTGTTTTAATAAATCCGTTTCCATTGTAGCAGCCTACCAGGTAAAAAACACACCTCAATACACCTGCAGAGCCTGCATGATAGAGATAATAAAGTATCTGCATCCAAATTATCAAACTTATAAACAAAAGTCGTAAGAAAATAGAATCCTCCTCATTTGCACTTTGCCATTGGCTGGTGTATCAAACATTTTTGTCCAAGCTATGGGATAATCTTCCACGTCATCTTGGTCAGAAGAAAAATAAAATCTTGTTTTCACAAAAAAAAAAAAAAAATCTACATCTTCACAGTCGTATAATACCGTCTGATTTTGTAAAATTTTTAATGCATATTGACATAAATAGAGTATGGTTGAAATTTATAAAACGTGATTTGAGATAAACCCAAATTATTTTACTTCATCTGTTCAATTCGTCGGACCAAAGTAGGTTTTGGGGTTAGCTTGTCTTTTAAAAAGAACTATAATTTTAATTTATTAAATGTTATTTTATTTAGAACTGTCAACACGGTCACTCCGTTCCATCTATTCACCATAGATTACTCACTTAGTAAATCAATTCAACCCAACTCACTCATTAAACGAGTCAAACAAAAATTTAACCCGGTTCGAGTTAGTGAGTTAAACGGATTAACTCACTGGTTCACTTAATTAAAAAAAAAAAATTCAGTCAAAAAATAAATAAATTATAACTATAATTAAAATATAAATCAACTTCAATATAATCTAAAATAATGTTCAATCACAAATACAAATCAAAATTACAAAAATATTAGGTTTGTATATGTCAACTAATATATTGGCTAAAAGAAATATCCAACCCAACCCAAATATA
Source organism: Vigna unguiculata (assembly GCF_037176805.1). Taxonomy (NCBI): domain Eukaryota; kingdom Viridiplantae; phylum Streptophyta; class Magnoliopsida; order Fabales; family Fabaceae; genus Vigna; species Vigna unguiculata. Next base: position 42,983,220 of record NC_140798.1, read on the forward strand.
AAAAAATTGTGTGAAAAAAATTGTGTGACCCGTTATCTGTGAGTAGTTTGATGAACCAACCTGACATATCACGGATTCAATATGAGTGAGCTGAATTCTTGGTGGATCAGGTAAAAAGTTAATCTGTCCTAAATTTATAAAAAAAAATTAATCTAATCTAACTCTTTGGTGAACGAAATTAACTCACCGATCTGACCCACTTTAACGACCATAATTTTATTAAGACATCATCTTCTTTGATTTTTCATACCAAATAAAAATATTCATAACAGTGACTGATTTTATCGTTAACCGAGGTCATGCAGATTTGGATGCATTTTGGTGGTGTCAACGAGTACATTTGAGCTTAATTTGGATGTATCGGTGGTGTGAACAAGTACATTTGAGCTTAATGTGCCTTTATACTACAAATATGAATGATGAATATTAGCTCTTTATCAGGTTTCTTGCTAGCTTGGTTGGAATGAAGGAAGACTTTCATTAAAATGATCTAATTTATCGACATTAAAATAAGTTATTAATTTAATAGAAAACAATATCTATCATAAATTTATATTTTTCCTTCGGAATTACGTTATAAGAAAAATCATGTATTCATAATATTGGGAAAGAGAGTGAGAATAGCCTACCAAAAGTATATATATATATATATATATATATATATATATATATATATATATATATATATATATATATATATATATATATATATATATATATATATATATATATATATATATATATATATATATTTAAATTTTCTACGTGAATAAATTTAAAAGAATATAAAATTAGAGTTGTCAAAATGGGTTGAAATCCGCAAATCAATCCGGCTCACCACCGATTTAGATATTTTTTTTCCAAAATAGTACAGTTTCCTTTGTTACTTTCCCACCTAGCATATTGTGCTTAATATTTACAGCAGTAGCACACTTTTGAAATTAGTTCAGAATTTGGTTTTTGGAGAATCAAATCCTAATCTTCATTTATGTTGAAAATGACTTTGGAAATCAGTCAGAATTCGGTTATCAAAAAATTGAATTTTGAACTGAATTATTTTATTTTTAATTTTCCTTTTTTATTATTTTTTTTTGAAATTAAAAGAAAAAAATGAAATTTTTATTTGTTTATTTTTAATTAAAAGGAAAGGAAAAAATATTTTAAAATGTAATAAATGATTTAATATTTTGAAATAATTAAATATTTTAAAATATATAATTATATTTTAAAATAAATTAAGTGTTTTTTATTATTTGACATGTAATATATAGATAATTAAAAATTATATTTTAAAAATAAAGGAATAAATAATTGATCGAAGATTATTTGTTGAAGGAAAAAAATATTTAATTGTACAGTAATTCAAACTAAAAACAATTACTTAAAAAACACTTAATTATTTAAAACTTCACACATCAAATTTTAATATCAAATTTTAACTACAAATCATCAATGCTTAATTTATAAACTTTCGACAACAACAAAATAATAATAAAATCAATTTATTTTACAATATAATTTTACAATAAATATTTTTTTGCTTAAACAACAACTTTTCAATCGATTATTTATTCCTCTGTTTTGAACATATAATTTTTAATAATCTATACATTGCATTTCAAATAATAAAAACTTAATTTATTTCAAAATATAATTATACATTTTTTTAATATTTAATTGTTTTAATGAATTACATCAATTACCATTAACAATTACTAAATTAATTTATTATAATTCTTAACATTAATTTTTTTCTCTTTCCCCATAAAAAGAATAAAACTAAACGAATAAAAATAAATAAATTTTAGCTTTTTCTCCCATTTTGAAAAAGAAAACGAAAATTAAAGAAAAAATATCTAACTCAATATTCGGTTTCTCGAGAATCGAATTATGATTAGTTTTGGGACAATTTAAGAAAATAATTAAAGTCACAATTTGGTTTTCCAGAACATAATTCTGACCTATTTTTAAAAGTGTGCTAAATTGGTAAATAAAATACAAAGTGTGCTATTTGAGTGATTATTTTTGATTTATTTGCTATTGTAGAGAAAAATTCTCAGGTTTGGATTGGGTTAGGTTGGAATTTTTTTATAAATTTCAATACGGGTTGATTTTTAACCCGGCTCACCTGGAACCCAGTACATCCGGGTTGAATCTGTTGTGAGCTGAATTGGCTCACCAACCCGCAAATAAAGGGTCACATAAGTGTTTTTATTAAGTTGGACTTTGCATATGGGTCATTTTAGGTTGTTTTTTTAGCCAACACATAGATAATTTGTATTTTTTTGATTTTGGTTTGTATTGGGATTATATTAAAATTTATTTAGATTTTAATTAGAAATTTAATTTAGTTTTGACTGAAAAAAATAAAAAATTGTATTTATTTTTAATTTACTAAACCCGTGAATCAACCTGTTAAATCCACCAACCCATAATGAGTCGGACCGAGTTTAAATTTTTTTTGGCTCGCTAATAAGTGAGCTGGATTGAGTTGGCTCACTAAATGATCAACCCGTGATAAATCAAGTCGGATCGGATTGAGTTATCTGTTTTGACAACTCTATATATAAAATAAATAATAATGTTATTATAAAAATATGTATTTGTAAGACGATTTCAATATTTAATTTTATTAAAAAATTAAAGTGAAATCTTCTTTGAGTATATGACTTAAATTTTATGAATGGATTTTAATATATTTTTCTTTTATTTTACTTTATGCAAAAATTAAAATTAAAATCATGTTTATAAACACTATTTTAATTGAATGAAGTATTATTTTCAAACATGATTTATTTAATTTTTTTTTATTTTATTCACTTTGGTAATTTCAAACAAATTACACGATATTGGTAAACAAAAATAGTGAGAATGTTCCCTAACTTTTATGGATTTTATTTCAAATTTATCATTACAGGTATCTAGCTAGCTAGGTAACATAACTCAAAATCTGGAACCTGCAAGAAGTTGAGTGAAAACTGAGGGGAATCAGCTTTTTATATAATATATTTTTCCCTTTACTCTATTTCAATTTTCAAGAATTGAAACAGCGTCAAAGCCCAACCCGTCTGAGTTCTCACAAGGTAAAGTCCTCGTGTTATTCTCTTGCGCCTGAAAGCTGATTGTGGTTGTGTTATCACAAAACCACAGGGATTGTGCCTACTTTCAGAATGGAGAAGACAACACTTATGGTTCGATGCCAGAGGATTGGGTGCGACGCCACCTTCTCCGAGGACGACAATCCTGACGGTTCCTGTCGATACCATGATTCGGTACTCTCTCTCTCTCTTTCTCGCATAACCCTCATGTCCAAGTTTCCACCTTTATCACAACCAACATGCACTTTTCCCTTTCACTTAGTATAATTCTGTTCTGTAACTCCCCATCTTTAGTTTTTCACCTAATGCCTAGCCCTAACTTATGTTCTTGCTTCAAGGGCACTTGATTTAATTTCCTAAGCCTTCCTACAATTATTCTACAATTAATTGATCTCCCTGCAAATTGGTTTGCGTTCAACCCTGTTCTTCCGTCTTCTCTTTTGTAATTCGTTATTGCAGTGTATTAAAGATCCTGGTTTCTTTAAGCTTGTGCCTTTTCTTGTGGGATTTGGCTGCGCGAAATGTCGTGTTAGAGCAAATAGTAAGAAATCTGCATCACTGATGATGAAATTAACTCGTGATATTACCTACAGATGGTATCGCCTGATATTGCATGCGCGAGCAGGAGTGCAATAAACTGTGAATTGCTTACTATCTCTACTCGTTTGATTTTCTCTTTAATTGTTGAGAGTTGAGAACTGGAGAGTTGAGAACTGGAGATAGTCCACTTTCACATTTCTTTTCGGAGTGGTTTACTCATATTAGTAAAGTTAAATTCATTCCGTGGAAGCTATTCTATGTAGTGTAGTGATTCAGTTCAGCTCGAGTGGCACATCTATGGTAGTACTTTAGCACTTTGGCCAAGGAACCGTATGGTACTAAAACAATGTTAGAACTGATTGCTTTTACATATCTGAAAGTTAAGAGTGATATAGGTAAATTAATAACTAAGGTAGTCATAATTGAGATCTTACCAAGGGTTTACAAGGTTTGGGAAACAAGTTGGACCGTGCACCTGAGAATCAGCCCCTTCATTACTGGATTGGCTAGAAAGGGAATTCACATTAAAACTTTAGGGGAGAACACCACAATTATGAATTTTTTAGATGTGAGATAATAGCCAATCCTTTATCATTTCGTTCTACTTTTTTTTTTTTTCTCAATTAATGATATAATTGATTCTATTTTTCTTTTGACAAATGTTACCCAGAGCTCTTAGGGCTTTGGTTAAGGAATTAAAAGAGATTTTTTTTTTTTTTTAATTAGGATGTGTAGATATGTGCTTCCCTCTGTTCTTTTAATGTGCCTGCATAAGATTTCTAATAGAACTTTTTCCTTTTAATTCCCTAACTAGTGCTCAACACTAATAAGCATGACCCTTCTCCTTATGCGGTGTGTTTTCCATTTTCTTTATCTAATATAGTTTGTTGCAATCATGCTTAATACTTATTTTCTAGGGATTGGTTTTAGTTTTCAACATATCTCTTCATCTTTGGTAGCTAGACCTAGTTTGTCAATAGTGGCATGGTAGTAGCCGAGAGGTTAGCACTCTATATTGAAAGTTACTAAAACTTGTATTTTCTTCCATACTGTTCAGTTCCTATAAGAACTCTTTTGGCTTTTGGTTTGTGTTGTTTCATGAGCTTAGGTAATTTCATTTTAGCTAATGCCATCATTAATGCATACTCATGATTGTGAACTTAGTACAATTTTATGTCCCTCCGTTATATCATTTTGTTGATTTATGATGCGGCATCTGTTTGAGATCTTACTGATTCACTTTCCATCTGGCATGTTTGGGATTTGGATTTTATGCTGCTGGGGCATCTTCCATTGTTCAGGGGGTAAGTCCAATGTCTATAAATCTATTTCTTCACAATGTATTCTTTCTATTATGATTAGTTATCAGTTTATTGTAACTGATTACATTTCTTTTATTTTACAGCCTATATTTCATGATGGAACAAAAGAATGGAGTTGTTGCAAGAAAAGAAGTCATGATTTTAGCTTGTTTTTGGAAATTCCGGGGTGAGAGATCATTATTCAATTTTTTCCCCTTTTCTGTAGTTTCCTGTTTTAGAATACAATGTTTGGTCTGCGGTCAACTGGTCAATTTGAAAGAGTTCAACCTTTTTGGGTAGAATTTATGAATAGGTCGTAGCGGTGACTTTCTGTTATGGAGAAAGTAAAAGAATCGTAGAGAAGTATTGTCAAAATAGTTGATTATTGATGTTTTACTCTAAATTTCATTTATTAGTTCCGCATGGGTTGATTTCATCTTCATATATGGGGAAGTATCATCACGTTACTCCTGTTTCAATGTGCAATGATCTGTATTTAGAATCTCCAATCTTTATTTTACACTGGTATGAGTCCGCTCTTCATTACCAATTCGTGCTTCGAAGTTGCTTTTGGTGGCAGAAAATGCTCACCGAGTAAATATGGTTTCTAAATGTAACATTAATGAAATGGAAATTAGAAGTGAATTCCACCTAGCAGTTATTCTTGTATAAACTTATAAAACATTTTCAATTGAAAATATTTGCTGCTCCTCTAGACAATATCATTATCTCCTGTAGATGATTTTGCTTGTGTTTAATTATATCTCTGTGGGATTCTTTATAGTATTAGATCTTATATAATGTAGTGATCATATGTATGTTGAGTTTGGAAAACATGGTTCATTGGCTTAAATGTGCTAGCAATGAAACAGCGTATTTTTCTTTTACTTGCGGCAATAAAATTAAGTCGGTTTTGTCCATTACTTTACAATTTCTTTGAATATTGGCTGCATATATTGATCAAAGTTTCTCTCTGTGGTCAAGATGTAAGACTGGAAAACATACAGCAGTCAAGCAAGTAATTGCGCCAGTGAAGAAGAACACCACGCCCCCTCCAACTGCTGTTTCTTCAACCAATGCTTCGTCAAAGGACACTTGTTCCAGATGTAGGCAGGGTTTCTTTTGCTCAGACCATGGTATTCACATGCTTTTGCTCATGCCACTGTCTCAAGTCCTTCGATTAGTTGTTTTTCAGCAATCCCCCCATGTCGTGCTTTCAAAAAGCTAATTTTCTTTCTCCTATCCCTCTCTTCTTCATTAGGTTCACAAAGCAAACCAGTTAACGTTGTAGACAAGTCCCCAAATCTTGTTGGAGACGTCTCTGCTGTTAACAATTCAAGTGTTAAGGCTCCAAAACCTAAGAAGATCGTCGATATAAATGAACCCCAAATATGCAAAAATAAAGGATGTGGTCAAACGTTCAAGGAAAAGGATAATCATGACACTGCTTGCAGCTACCATCCCGGCCCTGCTGTTTTTCATGACCGGATGAGAGGGGTCAGTATTAAGTATTCCTCTGAATGTTCTTCGTTTGGTCTCATTTCTATTTAAATCAATGCTTGTACTGTAGTTGAGACATGTTCTATGTGAACTGTATTTATTTTTCCTTTGTCACGCTTTTTTGTAGTGGAAGTGCTGTGATATTCATGTAAAAGAATTTGATGAGTTTATGAACATTCCTCCATGCACAAAGGGATGGCATAGTGCAGATCCAGAGTCCTGATCGCGGAAGACACTGAAGAACCTTTTTTTCCTTACAATAGCTGATACTTTCATTGAGATGGAAAAGGTAATGTTGATTGATGTTTTGATGTCATTGATTAATTATTGGAGAAAAACAGCAGTGTCTACTCTTTTTGCATACCTCTATTCTTAATTTTCTTAGTCAATCCATCTGGATGGTTATTGTGATAGTATACTATGTGAATCTGTTTTCCTGAGTTCTTCGAATGTCGTAATTTGCTTTTGTTGGACTGTGTCGGACTTGGCTAATCTCGAAAGATGTTAAACTATGGTTCCGTTCACAATGGCCTTGTTTATTCAGAGCCAAAATATATGTTTTTCGGCTTAAAACACAGAATTGGGCTATCTTGATGATGTCATTGCTACTTAGCTATCACATTTTCAGGCAGAAGATAACTTACTTTTATGCATGAAATATTTATTTTTAAAACAATGAGAAGAGAAATGTTCATATATTAAAATTAGTTAAGGAAACAAAAGATATAGGACGTGTTGTGTTACTGAAATGGTTGTACTGAAATGGTTGTACGAATGGTATAATTTATTGGGAGTAATAATAAAAAGACGACTTAAATATATCTTGTGGTAAATTTTGATTTTAGTTCTTTTAAAAATAGAAATTTCCTATTATTATGTTCTTTTAAACAACAATGTCACATCTAGGGATGTCAAAAAAATTCGTATCCGTGGATATTTGCCGATAAAACCCGTAACGGGTAGGAAATGAATATTGTAAATGGATACGAGCGGGTAACAGGTACGAGTGTTTTTAATACCCGTATGTTAATGGGATGTGTACAAATATTCGTATTAATTTGTGGATATCTGTATCTGCTATACTCTAATTAAATTAAAAAGAAAAATAAAAAAGTAGGATTAAAATATCAACATATTGATTTTGAATGGGTTATTTTTTTATCAATTAGTTTTTTTTCAAAATTATTTTTTTGTAAACTGTCACACTATTTAAATGAGTTATTTGGACTTTGTTTAAAATTTATGATTATTATGTATTGTATTTTATTTGAATTCACGATTAAAATATGTTAAATATATATTAAATTTTTTGTAAATATCCATGGTACCTGTGGATATTGTGGATATTAAAAAATTATGCGGACACCTGCATAATAGATACCCAAAAGATATGGGTACGGATAAGAGACAAATATTTATTTAGCGAATTAGGTATGGACGGGTTTCTACAGTTTTTACACGTTGACACTCTAGTTACACTTGTGTTTAGTGGGAAAAAAATATGGGTTCTTTATATAAAGTTATTCATCTACTTTTAAAATAAATTTTAATAATGAAAAATAACTACTTTAAAACTTTTCAGAGATTACGAGTAATAATTGGGATCAAAACTAAAATGAACTCATTTTAAAGTGACTAAGTCTTTTATTTTTTAAAGGGGTCTAGAAACCGACACTAAAATATTTTGTATGGATTGAAAGTATAAGTTCAAATAAAAAAAAAAAAGTTGATTATATTTTTAATTCCTGAATTTTGATGTAAAATTAGAATTAGTCCATGTTTGAAACTTTGATATATTTTAGTTAGGGGTGATCATGAATTGAATTTTTAGTGATTCAATCCACATCCATTTTGGATCCAAATAATTGGATTAGATTTTCGATCCAAATCTATTTTTTTAAAAAAAGTAGATTGGATTTTTTAAAAATCCAGATCCAAATATTTGGATCAAGTTTAAATCTAGATCTAAATATTTGGATCAAGTTCAAAATTCAAAATCAATTTTTCATAAAATAAATTCAAATTAAATTTTTTAAAACTTGTGTTCATAAGGTTGACACCATAGAATTTGACAGATTTTTTGTCGGAGCCAAAGAGGCCAAATTTCAGCATAAGATGAACTTGGATGACTTTTGAACGAATTTCGGTCGGAGACGACGTGACCAAAATTGGACCAAGGTCGACTTGACAAAATTTTAGTTGAGATCGACTGGACTGGATTCGACTGAATTTCGGCTAGGACCGATTTTGCCTCATACGACCAAATTTAGCCAAATTTGGGCCAAGGCCTGATCAGTCAAATTTCGGTCACGGTTGACTCCATTAAATTCGTCGGCTGGGACCGACTTGACTCAACATGGCCAATTTTTTATCACAACCGACTAAGTTAAATATAGTCAAATTTTGTTCGAGATTTACTCGATCGAATACGGCTAAATTTGGACTAATGCCGACTCAACCAAATTTTGGTCATGACCAACTCGACTGAATTTGGCCAAATTTAGGTCAGGACCAACTCGCCTAAATATGACCAAATTACGTCGTAATCGACTCTGCCGAATACGACCAAATTCAGGCCAGGACCAACTCAGTCAAATTTTGGTTGAAGTCAACACGATCAAATTTTGACCGAAGCCAACTCGACTTAATTCGACCGAATTTCGGTCGTGGCCAACTCAGTTGAATACGGCTAAATTTCGATCGTGACCGACTCATTTGAATACGACCAAATTTCATCCTAGGTCGTCTCAACCGAATATGACCAAATTTGGACCAGGGCCGACTCGGTCAAATCTCAATCGGGGCCAACTTGATTGAATTCGACCAAATTTTGACTGGAGCCAACTAGGATAAGTACAGCCAAATTTTGGTCGCGGTTGTCTCGGTTGAATACGGCCAAATTTTGTCTAGGTCGACTCAGTCCAATGTAGTCAAATTTGGATCGGGATGAACTCAACTGAATACTTCCAAATTTTGTCCAGGACCAGTTGGGCCAAATTTCGATCGGGACCGACTTGACAGAATTTGGCCTAATTCAGCCAAATTTTGTATAGAGTCATGTCAACTCAATCAAATACGACTAAATTTGGGCTAGTCCGTCTCAACCTTTAGCCTAACCTAACGAAAAATATAAACTAACAATTTAGATTGAATATTTTGGATTATCCATTTTGAAAATCTAGATTTAGAGTATAGATATACAATCCATAAAATATATAAAATTTAGATCAGATTGATATCCAAATCCAATAAAATGGATTGAATTTTTAATAAAATGAATATTAAATGGATTGGATCATAGCAAAATGCAAAAATGGATTGGATCATGAAAATTAGATTTTTTACCCATCCTTAGTTTAAATTTTCAAATCATCCTCTATTTTCTTTCGCTCATTTCAGAGTTCAATAAATATAAATTATTGTTGTTATCCTCATAATTTTTATTTTTTATGTGTTAAATAAACATTAAATATTACTTTTACTCTCATATTTTTATTCTTTCAATTTTATATGTATTTAATCTCTTTTTATTAATATATTTTTTTACAAGAGTATAATTTAAATTTGTTAGTACAAATTTATGGATACATTAACAATTCTTTTATTAAACTTCTAAAATTTTCAATTAAATTGTAAGTTTTAAAGTTTATGAATATAAATTTCAAGGTTTAGTGTTTACGGACGTCTCACGTCTCACGTCGCACGTCTCTCACGTCTCTCACGTCCCATTGCCCACGTCCCACGTCACATGTCTTTCACGTCTCCCATGTCTCACGTGTCACGTCCTACGTTCCACGTCTCACGTCCCACGTCTCACGTTCCACATTCCACGTCCCACGTCCTACGTTCCACGTTCCACGTCTCACGTCTCTCGTTTCACGTCCTATGTCCCACATCCCACGTCCCACGTCCCACGTCTTACGTCCCACGTCGCACGTTTCACGTCCCACGACCCACGTTTCACGTCTCACATCTCATGTCTCACGTCTCACATCCCACGTCTCACGTCTTACGTTTCACGTCTTATGTCTCACGTTTCACATCTCACGTCTCACGTCCCACGTCTCACGTCCTACGTCCCACGTCCCACGTCTCACATTTCACGTCTCACATCTCACGTCTCTCGTCACACGTCCTATGTCCTACGTCCCACGTCTTACGTCTTCAATTTACGTCTTACGTCTCACGTCTTACAACTCTCATCTCTCGTCTCACGTCCCACGTCCCACGTCTCATGTCTTACGTCTCACATCTCACGTCCCACGTCCCATGTCGCACGTCCCACGTCGCACGTCACACGTTTAACGTTCCACGACCCACGTCTCACGTCTCACGTCTCTCGTCTCACGTCTCATGACCCACGTCCCATATCCCACGTCTCACGTCCCATGTCCCACGTCTTATGTCTCGCGTTTCACGTCTCACGTCTTACGTCTCACTCACGTCTCACATCCCACGTTATCTCACGTTTCACGTCCCATGTCATCTTACGTCTCATGTTTCACGTCCCACGTCCTACCTCTCATGTCTCACGTCTCATGTCTCATGTCTCACGTCGCACGTGAAACGTCCCATGTCCCACGTCTCACCTTCCACGTAGCACGTCTCACGTCCCACGTAGCACGTCTCACGTCCACGTCGCACGTATCACATTATTGCACAGAAATTCTTGATTCTTTCGTAAAATAATGATGCTTTGGTTTACTGGTTGCAATATAGTTAAGGTTCTTCATTGCTTTTTATCCTCTTCAGATAATAGCTTCTTATTGATCCAAAGAAGAAAGATAAGGGACATTATTTTACCGGAAATAGGAAAGTTAACCTTACGTAAGAATAGTAATTTGATGTTTTTGCAAATGTCTGTTATCATTACATGGATGATTTTAGAAAAGTGTTTAGATGTTGATAGACAATATTTTTTTATTGATTTTCTGTTCTGACATTTAATATGCAAAGAGATGTGTCACAAAATTCTAATCAAGGGAAGGCAAAAAATCCATTTTTTATAATCCAATATATTTTTTCTATGATCTAATCCATTTAATATCTATTTTATTAAAAATTCAATCCATTTAAAATCCATTTTATTGGATATGGATATCAATTTGATATATATTTTATATATTTTATGAATTGGATATCCATTATCTAAATCTAGATTTTCAAAATGGATAATCCAAAATATCCAATCCAAATTTTCAGTTTATATTTTTGGTTAGGTTAGACTAAAAGTTGAGACTGACTAGTCCAAATTTAGTCGTATTTGATTGAGTTGGCGTGACCCTATACAAAATTTGGCCGAATTCTGTCAAGTCGGTCTCGATCGAAATTTGGCCCAACTGGTCCTGGACAAAATTTGGAAGTATTCAGTTGAGTTTACCCCGACCCAAATTTGACTGCATTGGCCCGAATCGACCTAGGCAAATTTTGACCGTATTCGGCCGAGACAATCGCGACCAAAATTTGGGTATATTCAGCCTAGTTGGCTCCAATCAAAATTTGGTCGAATTCAATCGAGAGTGCCCCAATTGAGATTTAGCCGAGTCGGCCCTGACCCAAATTTAGTCGTATTTGGCTGAGACGGTATAAGGTGAAATTTGGTCTTATTCAAATGAGTCGGTCATGATCGAAATTTGGCTATATTCAACTGAGTCGGCCACGACCAAAATTTTGCCGAATTCAGTCGAGTCGGCTCCGGTCAAAATTCGGTGGTGTTGGACTCGACCAAAATTTGACCGAGTTGAAGTTGGTCCTAGCCTGAATTTGGTCGTATTCGGCAGAGTCGATCGCGGCCGAAATTTAGTCATATTTAGGCGAGTTGGTCCTAACCTAAATTTGGCCAAATTCAGTCGATTTAGTCATGACCAAAATTTGGTCAAGTCGGCACTTGCCCAAATTTAGTCGTATTAGGTCCACTAAGTCCTGAATGAAATTTGACTATATTCCACTTAGTCGACTGTGATCGAAAATTTGTCATTCAGTCAAGTCGATCCCGACCGACGAATTTAGTGGAGTCAACCCTAACCAAAATTTAACTGATCAGGCCCTGACCCAAATGTGGCCATATTTGGCCAAGTCGGCTCTGGCCAAAATTTGGTCGTATTAGGCAAAATCTGTCCTGGCCGAAATTCAGTCGAATCCAGTCAAGTCTATCTCGACTGAAATTTTGTCGAGTCGACCTTAGCCCAAATTTGGTCACGTCGTCCTCGATCGAAATTCGTTCGAAAGTCATCCAAGTTCATCTCATGCTGAAATTTGGCCTAGTTGGCCTCGACAAAAAATCTGCCAAATTTTATGGTGTCAGCCCTATCGAAAATCTAATCCACATTCATTTTGGATCCAAATAATGGGTGTGGATCGAAATTTGTGTCCATAGAGCTGACACCAAAGAATTTGACAGATTGGCCGAATACTTCCAAATTTTGTTCAGGACCAACTGGGTCAAATTTCGATCGGGACCGACTTGAATGAATTTGGCCTATTTCGACCAAATTTTGTACAGGGTCACGCCAACTCAATCAAATACGACTAAATTTGGACTAGTCCGTCTCAACCTTTAGCCTAACCTAACAAAAAATATAAAGTGAAATTTTGAATTGGATATTTTGGATTATCCATTTTGAAAATCTAGATTTCGAGAATAGATATTCAATCCATAAAATATATAAAATGTAGATTAGATTGATATCCAAATCCAATAAAATGGATTTTAAATGGATTGGATTTTTAATAAAATGGATATTAAATGGATTGGATCACAGAAAAAATGGATTTGATCATAAAAATTAGATTTTTTGCCCACCCTTAATTTTAGTTATCAAACTTTAAAAATGAATAGATATAGCCCTTATAATTCAATTATGTTAAATTTTTTTGACATTTCAAAAATGTTTCATATTAGTATTAGACTTGTTTATGTTGTTTGACATATTTCCACTTTAATATCAATTAGGAAATTGTTCGACACATAAAAAAAAAGTTAACATAATTGGTTTAAAATAACTATATTCATTCATTTTTAAAGTTTAGAGACCAAAATATATTAAAATTTTAGAGAAAAATAAATTATAATTTTGGATCAAAATTCAGGAACTAAAAATATACTTAATCTATTAAAATGAAGTTATTTGTCATTTCACCTTGATCGATTAGTTATTTCACCTTTCATGTTAATTTCAACAAAATTTTGACACTTAATGTTTTTTCTGTGGTCCATAATCTTGTTAGCATACAGGAATGTTGCAAAATTAGTAATACTTGGGGCTATATTTTGGAAAAACAGTTTAATTGCTTTTTTTATTTGTTAAATTTACGTGACATCTTTATGTGTTTAATCATATATATATATATATATATTACGATATATTACGATATATGTTTTTTTTATTTGAAAGTCTAAATTTTTTATCGGATATCAATTTTCAAAAATATATTTATTGAAAGTTCATATCCGAAAATAAGTTGGGGGTGTGATTTATCTATCTTTTCTCAAATGATTTTAAAGGTAATTTTGAATTTTAAAAAATTCTTGGAAGTGCAGGAAAAACTTTAGAGGTGTATGAAGAAATTCCCTTAATACACTATTAGAATTTGTTCCATGGACATGAAAGATAACTTCCAATGACTCACTCTCTCGACTATGAACAAGTGTGCATCACAAAAAAGCCCAATAGCTATGGGCTTTTATGTCTTACAACTCTCCTAATCTCTGTTGTCTATTTCTATAATTGTGTTAAAGATTGTAATAAACTCGTGATATTTAAGACCGGTGTTTGTATTTGATTGAGCTCTTTTACGTTTCAAAAAATTAAAAAATTAAAAAATTACTTGTTCTGGAAAAATCTATTTAAAACAGGTATATAGAATGAACAAAAATGTGTACGAAACAATTCAGTCTCTAAGAACACAATATAATATAAACTGTTTAAAACAAGTTCTACAAATTTTGGTGGTGAATCATTTCAAAGATTTAAAGCCGTATAAGAAATATTATCAAATATTTAAAGTCCATTTATATATAAGTAAAATACAAAAAGAAAAAAAAAATCATCAATGAAATTCACACATAAGGTGTATTAAGTGGACTCATATGTTATTGACATAGTTGAATGTTAATAATATTTTTAATATTACTTGTTAGTTACACACGTGCATCGGTTAATATTATTCACCTGCCATACTATTTCATATTTTTAAGGAGTTCACTCTAATAAAATAATAAATTAGGATCAATGTTCTTCTCAAGTACAACACCATAAAATATTAATGAGATATAAGTCTAACTCACACATAAGGGATTGATATCACTCTCAATCCAAAATCTTAAGGTGATGGGTTTATGGGCCTTAATCCTTATATGATGTTTAATTTTCTCATTTTTACTCAATATAAAACTTAAACTCACACTTAAATTTTCAATAATATATATTTTTTCATATGGTGTGCAACGATAGTTACCTGGCGCTCAATGTCATATCGTATGAAGCTTTAGAATTAAATTTTTCATATGATGTTCAACAATACTTAATTGATGTACAATAGAATATTATAACTCTCCATAATTTAATTTCAGATAGCGTACCTCCAATGGTTTCCTAGTGACACCAACATTTTGGATCACTATAACTCTCTGTGATTTAAATTTTCTCCTTGTGTCCAATGATTTTGAGGTTACACCATATCAAATTTGTAGGGTTAAAAATTGTATATCATATTGATTTATTGACTTATCTAAATTACTTTTACTCTTTTTAGCCAAATATTTCAAGAATTATCATCCCAAGTTGATGAGAAGCCTCGGGCCAAGGGACCTACAACAAGAGCCATGGCTAGGAGAATACAAGAGGAATGGGCCTTAAATGCGCATGCAAGGCCCAAGATGAACTTCACATGGGCCAAGGAAGATGTCAAGACCTAGCCTAGGACATTTTGTTTGTAAATACTAGATTAGGATTTTATTTTGGGCTTTGTATTTTGGGCCCAGTAGAATAGGATTTTTCTTTGGGCCATGTATTGGGCCTTAGAGGAAATTGGGCTTTAGAAGTAATTTTGGACCAAAAAGGGGAATTGGGCCAAATGGGCCAAGAGTAGTGTGTCTACTCTAGAAAAGCCTAGAAGCTTCTCAAACTTGCTCTCCAAGGATGAGAGTTAGCTTCCCATGGCAAGACAAGTGTGACTTGCTTAGGTGGCAAGTCACACCTCCCACATGCTCCTTTTTGGCTCCAAAATTCAACTTTCTAGACTCCTTTTTCCCTCCACTTTTTGGAGACCCCTTGGTCTCATTTTAGACTATAAATAGAAGGCTTAGGAGATGTATTTTTCAGCTTGAAATTGAGTAATGAATTGCTGCCCAAATTTGTGCACAAATCTCTTTTGAGCTCACCTTAGAGTAAACTCTTCTCTAGTTTACTCTAGTCTTCTTCCTTAGGAGTTGGCCTCACCTCTCTTAAGAATCCTTTCACCTACACCAAACCAAACACCTTAAGCTCCTTTCCTTCATGCTTCCGCATCCAACACCATCCATGGAGCCTCCATTCTTCATGCAAGCTTCAATGTTTTCCAAAAGTGTTTTCCAAAAGTTTCCTAACCTTGACCAAAGTGTTTTCCAAAAGTTTCAAGGAAAAGGAGAAACCAAGGGAAGGCACATCTTCACACACTCGCACTAGTGAAATCAAATGTTTCAAGTGTCTTGGTAGAGGTCATGTTGCATCTCAATGCCCCACCAAAAAGACCATGATCTTAAGGGGTGTTGACCACTATAGTAGCCAAGATGAGCAAGAAAGTGAGAGTGAGACTTCTAGTGAGGAGTCTAATGATGAGGCTAAGGAAATTGTCTATCCTTGTGAAGGAGACCTTCTAATGATTAGAAGACTTCTTAGCAACCAACCCATTCCAAAAGAGCCAACACAAAGAGAGAACATCTTTCATACAAGATGTAAAATTTTAGAAAACACTTGTTCTCTCATTGTTGATAGTGGTTCATGTTGCAATTGTTGTAGTACAAGGTTGGTTGATAAGTTGGCTTTGACTATCATTCCCCATCCAAAACCTTACAAATTGCATTGGCTTAATGAAAGTGGGGATTTGACAGCCCAACATCAAGTGAAGGTCAAGTTATCCATAGGGAAATATGAAGATAGTGTGCTATGTGATGTAGTACCTATGGAAGCTTGCCATGTTTTATTGGGAAGACCTTGGCAATTTGACAAGAAAACCATGCATAATGGTCTTACCAATGAAATCACCTTCACTCACAAGGATAGAAAATTTGTCTTGCATCCTTTATCACCATCCCAAGTGGTAGAGGATCAAATCCAAATGAGAAAGAAGTTGGAAAAGGAGAGAAAAGAGGATAAAAAAAAAAGTCCTCCCTCTCTCCCAAAAAAAGTAACTAAAGATGAATCTAAGGTGGGAGAGATTGGTGTTCCTTCTCCCAAGGTCATTCAACATGAGAACATTTTGACTATAAAATCTTTGAATCAAGTTCTCAATGATGAACAACCTTCATGCCTCTTGTTGTGTAAAGGAACACTCACATGTACTGCCACAACTCTTGAACGTAAGAATCTACCTCCTAAAATTGAAAATCTTTTGAAAGAGTTTGAGGATATATTCCCTAAGGAAGGGCCTATTGGGCTTCCTCCCTTTAGAGGAATTGAACATCAAATAGATTTAGTGCCTGGGGCTAGTCTACCAAATAGACCAGCCTATAGGACAAATCCTCAAGAAACAAAGGAGATAGAGTCTCAAGTCCAAGAGTTGTTGGAGAAGGGTTGGGTTCAAAAGAGCCTTAGCCCTTGTGCTGTGCCTGTTTTGTTAGTACCTAAAAAGGATGGGAAATGGAGAATGTGCTGTGATTGTAGAGCCATAAATAACATCACCATTAAATATAGGCATCCAATCCCTAGGCTTGATGACATGCTTGATGAGTTGCATGGGTCCCTCATGTTTTCTAAAATTGATCTAAAGAGTGGTTATCACCAAATAAGAATCAAAGAAGGTGATGAGTGGAAAACCGCTTTTAAGACCAAATTTGGACTATATGAGTGGTTAGTGATGCCCTTTGGGCTTACTAATGCACCTAGCACATTCATGAGACTAATGAATCACGTTCTTAGAGAGTGCATAGGAAAGTTTGTGGTTGTCTATTTTGATGATATCTTGATTTATAGCAAGAGCTTGCATGAGCACATAGACCATCTAAGGTCTGTCCTTACCATCCTTAGGGTAAATAGTTTGTTTGCTAATAAAGAGAAATGTACTTTTTGTGTAGATAGTGTAGTTTTCTTAGGTTTTGTTGTGAACAAAAATGGGGTCCATGTTGACCCTACAAAAATAAAGGCCATCCAAGAATGGCCTACTCCTAAAAATGTTGGAGAGGTTAGGAGCTTCCATGGTTTGGCAAGCTTTTATAGGAGGTTTGTTCCTAACTTCTCTACTTTGGCTTCACCCCTCAATGAACTTGTCAAGAAAGATGTATCTTTTAATTGGGGTGAAAAACAAGAGTCTGCTTTTCAACAACTCAAGGAAAATCTCACCAATGCACCCATTCTAGCTTTACCAAACTTTTCAAAAACCTTTGAGCTAGAGTGTGATGCATCCGGTGTAGGAATAGGTGCTGTGTTGTTGCAAGGAGGGCACCCAATTGCTTATTTCAGTGAAAAACTTCATGGTGCCTCCCTCAACTATCCCACCTATGATAAGGAATTGTATGCCTTAGTTAGGGCCCTTCAAACTTGGGAACACTACCTTGTGTCCAAAGAGTTTGTCATTCATAGTGACCATGAGTCGCTAAAATATTTGAAGGGCCAACATAAGCTGAATAAAAGACATGCTAAGTGGATGGAATTCTTGGAACAATTTCCTTATGTGATAAAGTACAAGAAGGGCAAAAGTAATGTGGTGGCTGATGCCTTGTCTAGAAGGCACACATTGTTTTCAAAATTGGGAGCCCAAATTCTTGGATTTGATCACATTCCAGAAATGTATAATCAAGATTCTGAGTTTTCCTCTACTTATGCTGAATGTATGGAAAGACCTCAAGGAGGTTTCTATGTGAATGAGGGGTATTTGTTTAAAGAAGGAAAAATTTGTATTCCCCAATGTTCACAAAGAAAACTCCTTGTTCAAGAAACACATGAAGGGGGATTAATGGGTCATTTTGGGGTAGAAAAAACCCTAGGTCTTTTAAAAGAGAAATTCTTTTGGCCCCATATGAGGAAGGATGTCCAAAGGCATTGTAATAGATGTATTTCATGCTTACAATCTAAGTCTAAAATAATGCCTCATGGATTATACACCCCCTTGCCTGTTGCTTCAGCCCCTTGGGAAGATATAAGTATGGATTTTGTCTTAGGACTCCCAAGAACACAAAGGGGTTTTGATTCCATTTTTGTGGTGGTAGATCGTTTTAGCAAAATGACACACTTTATACCCTGCCACAAAGTGGATGATGCTAGCAACATTGCTAGGCTTTTCTTTAGAGATGTGGTCAAGCTTCATGGTATACCCCGCACCATAGTTTCTGATAGAGACACCAAGTTCCTTAGCCACTTTTGGAAAACACTTTGGTCAAGGTTAGGAACTAAGCTTAATTTCTCTACTTCATGTCACCCACAAACTGATGGGCAAACTGAAGTTGTTAATAGGTCTCTGTCTACTATGTTAAGGGCAATTTTGAAAGGGAACCACAAATCTTGGGATGAATGCCTTCCCCATATTGAGTTTGCCTACAATAGAGTAGTTCATAGGACTACTAAAATCTCTCCATTTGAAGCTGTTTATGGCTTTAATCCTCTCACTCCCATGGACTTGCTACCACTTCCTACATCTTTTGATTTTATTCATAAAGAAGGGGTGGCAAAATCTGATTTTGTTAAGAAAATGCATGAAAAGATTAAAAGCCAAATCCAGCAACAAACAGAGAGGTATGCTAAGTACAACAATAAGGGGAAGAGGGAAATGATTTTTGAAGAAGGGGATTGGGTGTGGCTACACCTTAGAAAAGATAGATTTCCTAAGCAAAGGAAGTCTAAACTTAGTCCTCGAGGTGATGGTCCCTTTAAAGTGCTGAAAAGAGTAAATGATAATGCGTATAGGCTAGAGTTGCCTGAAGGCTATGATGTGCATGCCACCTTTAATGTTGCTGACTTAATACCTTTTGCAGGTGGTACAGATGATGAGGCAGAGAATACAGATTTGAGGACAAATCCTTCTCAAGAGGGAGGGGATGATGAGAAGCCTCGGGCCAAGGGACCTACAACAAGAGCCATGGCTAGGAGAATACAAGAGGAATGGGCCTTAAATGCGCATGCAAGGCCCAAGATGAACTTCACATGGGCCAAGGAAGATGTCAAGACCTAGCCTAGGACATTTTGTTTGTAAATACTAGATTAGGATTTTATTTTGGGCTTTGTATTTTGGGCCCAGTAGAATAGGATTTTTCTTTGGGCCATGTATTGGGCCTTAGAGGAAATTGGGCTTTAGAAGTAATTTTGGACCAAAAAGGGGAATTGGGCCAAATGGGCCAAGAGTAGTGTGTCTACTCTAGAAAAGCCTAGAAGCTTCTCAAACTTGCTCTCCAAGGATGAGAGTTAGCTTCCCATGGCAAGACAAGTGTGACTTGCTTAGGTGGCAAGTCACACCTCCCACATGCTCCTTTTTGGCTCCAAAATTCAACTTTCTAGACTCCTTTTTCCCTCCACTTTTTGGAGACCCCTTGGTCTCATTTTAGACTATAAATAGAAGGCTTAGGAGATGTATTTTTCAGCTTGAAATTGAGTAATGAATTGCTGCCCAAATTTGTACACAAATCTCTTTTGAGCTCACCTTAGAGTAAACTCTTCTCTAGTTTACTCTAGTCTTCTTCCTTAGGAGTTGGCCTCACCTCTCTTAAGAATCCTTTCACCTACACCAAACCAAACACCTTAAGCTCCTTTCCTTCATGCTTCCGCATCCAACACCATCCATGGAGCCTCCATTCTTCATGCAAGCTTCAATGGAGACAAGAAGAAGCCATCACAAGTCAACAATATCGCCAAATGCATTATAATCCAAACCACAAATAAAATCTAATAGTTATACATTCTAACTACACAAATAAATTTGATATGAATGGTATGAGCATATCCAAAAATTACAAAGAGATGAATGTTTTATAAAATAAAACTCTTTTTAAGAAAATTATGTTTAAAAATTGATGTTTTATTAATAAAATATCGTTTTGTTTAATAGTATCATTTATAAAATCACTTCTATTCATAGATCATTTTCTACGTCTTTACATTTTGCATTATCCGCTCTGACATTACATTTCCCTTTAATAAAAAATTATTTTTATTTTAGTCAATAGTTTATTTTCATGTTAATATTTTCTATGCAAAAAACAATGTAAGTTTAAAATTACTAAGAAAACAGTTATAATTTCATAAACATACATTTTTTTACAACTTTCTTTTGTCAACAACCAAATAGATTTTTAATTTCAACAAATATATTACCTGCTACTTCCAAACACATATTGACAATTTGCTGTTTTTATTTTAACTATAATATTGAAGAAGACGTGTATTCTGGGTGATAGAAAAATGAAAACAATTTTGAGTGTGCTAAATGGAAAACCTATGACATGGTATATACAATAGTATTAGGTCAAACTAAGACCATTTACTAACAGGTTGAGTCAAGATTCAGAAAAACACTATTTAGTCAAAAAAGAGGGTCTATTTTCGAGTCTTTTAAAAAGCTTTTTTCAAGTTTGGTAGATTAGCTCATTTACATAAATATTATAACGCGTGATAATAATGTCATTAGGTAGGTATTAGACTCTTAAATAGCCTTTCAAATCACTCTCAATTTTGAAAAAGAGAAGAATCAAACCTAAAAAATGAACTGCATAATAAGCTAAGCACATAAAACCATGCCAGCTTTAACGCTGTATTCGTTTATAAAAATACATTTGGAAAAGAGTGTGAAGATGAATTTGTATTAATTGAAGTGGATGAAAATGTATGTTTTTTTTAGTGGATTTAGAGAGTAAAGTGAGTAGATTTAGAGATAAATTTTGTGAAAATTAGTGAATCATTTGAGTGATTAGATAAATTAAAACAAACTTTTAATAAATAAAATTTGAAGATTACTAAAATACCCTTGATGATAAAAATAAAATAAAATAATTAATAAATCAGTTAAAACTATTAAAATTTATTAATATTTTAATTATTATAAAAATTTATATATTTTTATTATTTTTAATTATTATATACATATATTAATAATAATAAAATTAATTATATGTACATAATTATATTTTTAACAATATTTCAATTATTATTGATTATTATATACGTATATTATTAATTTATATATTAATACATTAATCATAATATTTATAACAATATTTTAATTATTATATAAAAAATATTAATAATCAGTTGAAGATAATTATTATATAAAAAATATTTTAATTTTTAATTATTATTAATTATTGTTAATATATATATATATATATATATATATATAGAGAGAGAGAGAGAGAGAGAGAGAGAGAGAGAGAGAGAGAGAGAGAGTTGAAGATATTATTATCATATAAATAGAGGAAAGAATTATCACTCGGAGAGCAACTTTGTAATGGTAATTGAATGTTAATAAGGTCATAAAAGTAAATTTAGTGGAAATCGTTGCAAATCTTTACATTTGTGAAGGAATGAGATTTGACTATTTAATCGCAAATCCATCTGTTCAAATCTTTTTATGTGAACATGTGAAAAGTAAACATTTCATCGTCGTAAATCTACAGATTTACAAAATTTGTGCATCTGAACACTGTCTAAAACAATTTATTTCCATCTTTCGTGTTATAGCTATAAATGAAATTTAAAAAAAAAATGTGTTATATCATATTTATATTTATAGATTAAAGATTTGTTTATCGTTGTTTTTCAAAATATATAAAAAAATGAGATGTATATAAAAAAAAATTAGCTAGGTCCAATTACCAAACTAAAGAGTAATATATAGACTTAGTCTTCCAGAAGACTTGTGTATTGAATAAATTTGATATGAATTTGACTCATGTCTCATTGATAAGATTTGATATGATATGATTGTTATAGTTTACTATAAAATCTATAAGGTGATGAAAAAATCTGTAAGAATCGTGTAAAGAAGTTAGAGAAAAATTGTTGAAAATAGTTTAAGTGTGAGTAAAAACGTTTCACATTAAATTGAATAGACAAAGTTAAACATTATGTAAGAATAAAGGTCATAACACCATTGCCTTAAGGTTTTTGGGTAGAAGTGGTGTCAAATGCCTTAAGTTTTAGGCCATAACACCATCTTATCTCCAATATATTTTTCATCTTATCATAACCTTTATGCAATTATGTTAAAATTATGTATGTCAATTAAAAAAAAATTATGTCTCACATTTAAATATTTCTATTATTTTTTAATATGCTTATTTATTGTATATTTTTCTTTCACATGAGAATGTCTAATACTCTTAATTTAAGTGTTTAATAGCATAAACATTTCATTTACTAGGTAATATAAAAAAAATACTTATTATTATTCATTTTTGTTTCATTTGAATAATTATTTTGTTTCGCTAAAACAATTTTTTTTATTTCTCAACCATTAAATATATATATATATATATATATATATATATATATATATATATATATATATATATGTTGATATTTGAAAAGTTTTATTAGATCTCTAAGATATTTTTCATCTTATCATATCTTTAATTATGCATTTGTTTTTTATTGTGCGATTTCTTTCAATAGTCTCTCAAATTGTTTATAAGACACACATTTGTTAATTTTTTATATTTTTATTTGTTGTTTATTTTTATCATGTAGAATACTATTTCGATATATTTTATCTAATTATTTTTTATTTTCTAACTAATTATCAATCATACTCCAACTTTTTCACTATAATTGTATAAATAACTTTTATTTACTATAATATAAATACATAATGTAATTGTCATGAATGATTTTTTATCACCATCCAACATATATTGGAGTTTAAAAGATACAAGATCTATGTCAAAATTTTATTATGTTTATTATTTGTTCTTTTCGTCATTTTGATTAAGTGATGTATTATAATTTTTATTAGTGTATAAAAAAGAGATTCACTAGAATTTAAAAAATTGAAATAAAGAAACATTTAAAATATATTTTAATTTGAATGTCTGTTTTCGTTTTATATTTTTTTTCAAAAATATTTTTAAATTTTATCCTCTAGATTTTATTATTTTTTGCAAATTTAATAAATGTTTTGATTCTCATAAAATTTTATTTTGTATTCTAATATAAAGTGTAAAAGATTATAATTTATTTCAAAGTATTTGATATAAAAAAACAATTATCCTCATAATATTGAATATTTGATAATATATTTCCTTTACCGTAATTTTTTATTATTTTATAAAAATTAATAACGAAGTAGTCAGAATACGGGTACGGGTATGGTACGAAATTATACTCGTTACGCGATGGGAATGAGGATGGGACAAAAGTTTGATACCCGTTGGATTTGAGTATGGGGATGGGGATGACGATGAATGTTTTCTACAGGGATGGTTATGGGATAACGAAACTCATCCCCGCCTGTCCCGTTGCCATCCCTAAGTGCCTTATATGTCTAAGACCAATGTCATATATATAGAACTACAATCTCTCAATAAAATATAAATCCATAAAAAATAAATAAAATAATATTTAGATAAATGATAATTTTACAAATTGAAATTGAATAGGTGATTTTCCTTTTTACAAACTCTGTATTTTAGCAATAAAATATTTAAAGTTCATTTTGAACCCTTATTAGCGAGTTGATCACTCAGTGAGTCAATTCAACCAGTTTACTTATTAGCGAGTCAAAAAAATTTGAACCCGGTCTGGTCCACCATGGATGGGTTGGTGGGTTAAACAAGTTGACTCACGAACTCACTTAATTAAAAAAAAATACAATTTTTTATTTATTTTTTCAGTTAAAACTAAATTATTTTAATTAAAATATAAATAAACTTCAATACAATCAAAATACAAATCAAAATCACAAAAATACAAATTATCTTGGTTAACAAAAATAATCTAACCTGACCAAAATGCAAAGCATAACTTAACAAAAAATACTTATGTGACCCTTTATTTGCATGTTGACTCATCGACTCGCCACATGTTCAACTCATGAGTCAGGATCTAGGTGGATCAGGTAAAAAATCAATCCTTATTGAAAATTGTAAAAAAAAATTAACCCAACTCTGCTCAAATCCATGATGGACCGGATTGACTTGTGGGTTTCAACCTATTTTGATAGCTTTACCTTTTACCGATCCACGTAATTTATGTTTTTTTAATATGTTTTCATTTCAATTATAAATTACAAGTGTTAAATATATAAAACAATAATAATTATTATTTTATCAATGTATGAAACTAAAGTAATATAATATCAATTTTTTTTATAAAATAAAATAATGTAATAACGAAATATAAATACATTATCACACTAATAAATTTGTTATGACCAAAGAGTGTGATACTTTGAAATTTAGTTATCGTTTAGATTAAATGATGAATTTAAGAAAATGAATTAGAGAAGAAATAGGATGAGAGTGGAATTATTTTGATTAAAAAAAAGTAAAAAAGAAGTTTATGAAAATATATGAATGATTTATTGATTGAATTGATAAATTAAAAAAAAATGTTTTAATATATTTTATCATTTATAAACGTAATATTCCTAAAATTTTCTCCTTCTTATTATATATCTATATAAAAAAAAATTGTTTTAATGATTATATTTTAAAGTAGTTATGAGTTGATTAGTTGAATGTTGAAAGATGAATTGGGTTGGGCTAATAATAATAATAAATAATAAAAGAGGGAGTGAGTTGCATTGGGATTGGCATGGGCTTCACGGGTCCTATGATGGGTACACAGTCATTTATGAATCTCCTCTTTATATCTCACCAACATTTCTGTCCATTGTTATTATAAACTAAAATTAAACCAACAAAACCAAACAAATACTCTGTTAAAACCCACTCATTTTGGGAATTCATGTCTGCAATTCAAAATCACATTTACTTTTCAACTCTACGATTCCGTCTTTTTATTCAAACTGCTTCTCTCTTCAACTTCTTTAATTCCCTCAAACTTTTTGAAAGCCCTATTTAACTAGTTATTGGGCTACTGCCTCTAAAATTATTATTTTTTATTATTAGCTATCAATGCATGCTTTTTCCGGTTCATACAAATGAACTAAACATTTATTTCCCCATAATAATAAATGCACGCTTTAATAATTATTTATTGACTATTCAATGTTGCCCTTTTTATTCAAATCTGCACTATATTATGTTTCTTGTTTATCAATTTTTAAAATTAGTAATAGCTAACATGTTTACCTTTTCTAAGAAAAATATTTAATCTGATATTAATTATGTGAAGTAGCAGTTACCGTTCCATCTCCGTCTATTTTTGTGGGTCAGTCTCCGATGGAACAAAATTTGTGTTTGTTTTTCGTGCATACATAAAAACAAAACTCGAATCTCTCAACATGTTTTTTTTTTAAATACAATTTCTTTTAAATAATTATTTTACTCCTAAAAATAGATTGTCAAATGACTCTTTAAATGTCAAAAAAAAAATGAGTTTCCTTAAATATTACCTAAAACTGTTACCAAGTACAATCAATCGACTAAGAGTAGCCATACCAAAGGTGATGAGATGATAGATAATTTATTCCTCAACACATTTCACTACTTCATAATAAATTCGAAAACCTATTTATTCTACCCAGTATTTCAAAATTGTTTTATTCATCTTTTATATCTGTTAAATATTATTCAATAACTTCATTTTGAAACAAATGAGTGGTATTTTTTAAATTTGTTACATGTTAAACCAAGTTTGTGTTAACGGATAAAATACTCGATCTATTATACTAATATTATATATATGATTAAAATTAAAGAAAAAAAGTTTACACAAAAATATAATTATTAGTTTAAATATATTGTTCTTAAGAGACTAAATGTACAGAAATTTTCTACCGAGGTCAAGATGTCTAAAGTCTACACTTGAGTCTACATTTTTATGTATCCTTTAAGTCACTAGTATTCTTCATTGCATCTGTCGAGATATCCTCTTCCGATGAAAGTGTAGATATTACGACGACGGAGAGTTTGCAAAGACACTCTGACGTCAAATTTAGTTACTGTAGTAAATAGGGAGGGCACAATGAATGAGATCTCACTTATCTTGTGAACAATGTTATTCGTAGGATCGACCTTAGTTGTTGTGCCTATGTTATACAATATTAGATTATGTTACGATTTTGCTTAAAATACTTATTTGTCCTAAATCACAATGATTTATCCTCTTGTCTAAGTAGATCCATACTACAACAACGACCTAGGTGTATGTCCTTTTATCCTATGTCGATACATTATTTACCTCTAAATTGTAAGGATGAACTTGGTCCATATACATACATATATACTTTTAAATTAAATATGTAAAATATCTCTACTAACCAGTATAAGATAAATAAACATTAGCATAATATTTATATTAAACTTTTAAGTTTTACAAAAAATATCTTTATAAGAAATTATATTATGCTTATGTATTTTCAAAATAAAACTATAAGGAAAATATGAACATTTAACTTTTAATATTTGTCTCATTTATCTTCGTTGAGATTTTTTGTGTAACATCATTTATTTTTGTGTAATACACATTTAGACGGTTCATATATGTTGTGGATCAAAGTGTGAGTCTAAGTCCCACATTGAGTAAAAATGAATATAAGGATGAAGACCCATAAATACATCGCTTTAAGATTTTGGGTTAAGACCGATGTCAATCCCTTATGTGTGGATTGAACTTATGTCTCATTAGTGGGTCAGGTAAATATGTTCTGTTAAGAAAAACGACGATATAAAAAAGAAGTATTCGATAGTTAGCTCCAAAAGGAAGTGCCAATGTAAAGGATTCACACTCTGAAAAATTAAAATGTGAGTTTAAATCTTACATTGAATAAAAATCACAAAATTGAACACTTTTCAAAAATAAATACTTATAAACCTATCGCTTAAAGTGATAGATTAAGAGTCATGTTAAATAATGATTTGAATGTTCTTTTAACTTAAATAATCATCGGTCTTGTTAATTTATTTATTTTTATCAAAAAATAGATATTTTAGTCGATCCAAATTAAGAAGTTCGCGATAAATGAACTATATATCAAGTCATCGTTTTGTCGTGAAATTAACTATTTAAAATAATAAATTGTTTTAGAATTTAAAATATGGTAACAATTACTCTAAAATGGAGGAATAATGAAACCCACAAGCCACATTTAATATGTATTTCGAAAAGAAAAAGAGTTCCTTTGCAATGTAGTTTTGGTTGGTGTTGTTGAAGAGTGAGAAGAGTAACGAACTTGCCTAGGAACTTGAACCTTTATTAAACCAAGTCCCAGCAACATGGTGGGAAAAATAGAGAAGGCTTAAGCATAATTAACTCCAATGTTCAGAGATGGGTTTTTGATTTTTTTTTTTTATGTTAAATGCATAAAGAAATAATGGTATGTTGGTAGTGTCAGAGGAAGGAAAAACGATAAGTAACCATCTATCATCATTTTCAAGTAATTTGTTGTTCCTGTGTCCCCAGAAGAAATACATCTAACTTTGTCTTCACTGTCTGTGGGACCCACATCATGGTGTCACGCCGGCCAACCGTACTCTTCTGACGGCGGAATACCGGCGGATATGGTGCCTCCAGAATCTCTTTCTGAAGCACTGTCTCCACTGACTCTTCTGCTCTGCTCTTCCTCTCATGTTATTCATTTTATCATAAAACATCACAACCCTCACCCACAAAATAAATAAATTACCAAAAATCTTAATTAAAAATACACTTTATTACTCAATTTAATCCATAACAATACGAATTTGAAGAAAACTTCAAGTATACATTTAATCTTAGGACTATTCAAATAATAAACTAATCAACCATTTATAAATATAAATTTTACCGTTTACTTAAGTATATATGGAAACGGATTTTTTTTGTTAATTGGGATAGTTGAGAACTCACATCGCTCACCGATCATTAATGTCGATTTTAAATTTCACATAAATTTGTTAACTTAAAAAGTACACCCCTAATTATTTGCTGCAAGATTTGGGAAAACGGAAAGCGTTTGGTGACGGATCATGAAACAGGAATTGGTTTTGGACACCTTTTGTGAAACATTAGTTCAGAACTTTATTTTTCTTTTTGTTCTTATCCTCCATTTTGAATAACTTCACAATGTATGTTAAATTGTTTAATAGAATCAATATATTATGATATGACGATTATCGGATAATTTTATCTCGGATATTTGATTAATAACTCAGAAACATATATAAAAATGTTGCTTAAAAGTTAGACTATTATTTAATTATATTTTACTTATCACATAATGTTAAATTAATTAGATTCTATTAAATATGTTTCTTTTTTACAATTGTAGTAAATTTTGGAATTAATCTCTTTTTTATAAATTTTGATCAATTTAGTTTTTTATCTTTAAAAATACATGAATTTAGTCATTTTAACCAAATTATGTTAAGTTTATTTAATGTTTCAAGCGTATTTCATGATAGTATTTGAATTGTTTCCGTCGTTTGACATATTTTTGTGTCAATATTGACTCAAATATTGGACTATGATCCTTTGACAAACTTTCTTTTAACAAAATTTGACAAAGTTTGCTTTTTAACGCAAAAACATTTTTCTTCTCTTTAGTTATATCAAACATTTATTTCATCCATTAAAGTATTACCATGTGTATTTTGTCAAAAGTTTGTTAATAAAATTTTGTCAAAACATAATTTTCTTTCTTGAAAATAAAAGACTAAATTAATATAAAATTTTAAAGACAAACTAATTTCAAAATTCACTTAAACTTAGAGGTCAAAAACATATTTAACCTTAATTAGATCGAATGGTAAAATATTAATTTGATTAGCTTTCTTTTTTAATGTTTGTAATGGAAATAAAAGAAACCTAGCAATAAACACCCTAATGAACGGTATGCAGTGGAGGAAGCAGTGTTGTCATTACTTACATTACATGCAAGAAAAAGAAGAAAAGGCAAAAGCTTTTGCAGAACATTAAAAAGAAGAAAAAGAAAAGAAAGCAAAGAGATAATTACCAAATGAAGGGAAGACAGTTATAATTTAAGAGGAAAAGGACTCAGCGAAGTCAGCTTTATACATTGCTATATGCAAACCTGTTTTATTGCTCGTCCCGCCAAACACACCACCAATCTGCTTCTTTCAGACACAGTTTACTCTGCTTTCTCTACCATTCGCCACCAAAACAACTCTCATTGTTTTGTGTGTTTTCTTTTTTCATTTTTAATAAAAAATTGGCAAGTTGCAAGTTTCTGATTCGGTTCACATGCAAATAGTAATTATCAGCATACATTTGGTAAAATGTTGCTATTTTCTTTTCTTTTTTTGTGATGAAGTTATGGGGGTGTGAATATTAATATTCCTTAATATATTGGAATTTGTAGATATAGATCAATTTGTAGAGA
This sequence comes from Vigna unguiculata, assembly GCF_037176805.1. Taxonomy (NCBI): domain Eukaryota; kingdom Viridiplantae; phylum Streptophyta; class Magnoliopsida; order Fabales; family Fabaceae; genus Vigna; species Vigna unguiculata. The sequence continues at coordinate 43,013,281 of NC_140798.1, forward strand.
TACTCTTTCGTGACATAACCAATGCATCGCTTTTTGCATAGCGACAAAACCCTCCACAAACCCTTCATTCTATTTTTCTTATTTCCATTTCATGCAATAGATTGAAACCCCTCAAATAATGTCAACACCCAAACCTTTTCTACCAAATAAGGACAAAACCTTCGGAAAGTGATCTTACACATATTTATCATCATTCACCAAGCCTATCTTAATTCTTGTTTACTTAAACAAAGCAATGTTTTCATATTTTTTTGGAAGACGATCATTCATAAGTTTCCAAGAAAGATACGATATTTCGTATATATGATTTTTGCCTCAATTTTTTTAATAAACTCTAACTCAATACAACTTTGTATGGCAACAAAAGATAACCGTGTAAGCATTTAATAAAAGTAAAATAAAAAAAAGCACTTCATAGAATTAATTTTGGACATTTTGTTTCTAGCTCTAAATTAAATGCTTTAAAATACACTATTATTTGTAAATAGTTTGCTACATTTCTGGTTGCATATTGAACAACTAACATGAATTTTTGAGGTTGAGCTAACTAGTAAACAGCCAAATTAATCAAATTTTTGAGGTTTGAAACATGTTTTTTTCTACTAGTGTTTAAGTGTGTGTAATAGATTTGTGAAGTATAAACAAACATCAAAAACACATTATCATAATCTAGGAAAAATGTAAGAACTAAAAGTAGGATTAAATATTCTTACTTTTTATCTTCAAAAAAGATAGTATTCTTACTTTCTATTATCACTGCCTCGCTGGCACGCTCCATGGACACGCGCTCCATAATGCAAATGTGTACGAAAGACGCTGTCCGTGGCTCGTAGAGCGCGTAGTTATACTGTCTTTTTACTTCTAGCCACTGTTGAGATTCGTTAGTGAGAAAACACAAGGAAATTAAGGCTCACGCCAACAGAGGCGCGTGAGGTGAGGAGAAAGCGATAGCTGTCAAATACGCTGGGAAACGGCGAGTACGAATGACGGCGGCTACCACCCATATATACAGTGACAGTCTCCTATGCTAACGTCGCTTCACCGCCGTTTCCCGTTCTCTCTCTCACTCTTCATAACACTGTATTCCGGTTCACGCCAAACGCCTGCAATCTCTCTTTCTCTCTCTACGAAACAACCTTTGTCATAATATTAACTGCATTCTCTCATACTCTGTCTTTTCCGCTACGTGCTGTGGTTGGCGACCATGGAAGATAATGGCCTGTCGCCGTTGTTCTATGTTGGCCACCACAAGTTGAAGCTTCTCATGTCTCCTCTTCTGCTCATGCTCTTCCTTCTCTTTCCATTTGCTTTGCCCATCAGCGAAGAAGGTTTGCGTTTTTGTGGGTGCATTGCTATTTTGACTCACCCCTTTGGTTCTTTTTTTGGTTTATTCGTTTGCTTCACCCGTCAAATCTTTTTGCATGTCATTTTTTTATTTTTTATTATTGTCTTTTGTTCTATGGGTAGTTGTTGCGGTTATGGTGATTCTATTTCCTGGTATCTTTTCCACCCCCTTTGTGGTTTGGTTATGAAAACTCTCCTCAAACAGTATATTCTTTTCGTTGCGTTGCTTTGTATATGTTGCCGCAAGTCTAATGCAGTTTTAGCTTCTCTTTATTTCGTTTGTGTCGTTCTCTGCAGAGACATTCGACTCTAAGGTGTTTTTGTCGGGGTTTTAGATATTTACGATGCTGAATTTAGTGGAACAACCCTGAGTGTGTTTTATTTTAGTTGTGAGTGACGAGGGGTGGGGGTCCTGGAATGAAGTGCCTTTTCCGTTCTAAGAAAAGTTCACGTGTCTTGAGATTTTCCTTCATAGTTGAGGTTGCTACGTTACTAGTTTGAACCATGAAAGAATCCGAATTTGGTATGGCAATTCCTTTTATACCTTTTAGCTCTCTTTTCCGGTGGATATTTCAAGCCATACCAGGCCAAAGGAAATGACTTTTTTAATAGATTCGAAACTGTAGTATTACTTCAATGTGATTTGTGTAAGAGTAATGATGCAGATTAAGGAAATCTTAATTTCTAATCGTTTTAATTTTTTGGGTAAATGCATTACTAATGAATTGTATAGTGTGGAACAGTTTTTGCAATATTCTAATCTGTTTCGAAATTTGTTTACTTTGGGTTTGGCACTTGGACCGTTGTTTGTTCTACTGTTTCAGGGTATTCCCGTTCTACTTTTTTATTTGGACGCCTTTCTGCATTTGAGTGCCTTTTTAGATTTTTTATTCATTACAGTTACAGCTTTGACATTATAATATTGCAATTTATGAAAACTAGAGCACATGGATAAATTTAGTTCTTTCACTGGCACACTCTTACTCGTGTTCATCCATTAAATAATTTGTTGAATACGAAATTGGTATATTTCAATCTCTGTACTTGTTTGACCCTTGCTTAAAGAGAATGGATGCTCGCTTAACAAAAGAACTATGCTGCCCATGTAATGTTTTGTTATTTTCTGAACAACGTTTTCCCCCATTGCCGTAGGTCAATTAATTGTTTTTTTTTTTGGAAGTATTGTGTATGCGATTTTGTTGTTTGTTTTCCAATGTTTTTTGTTCCATGATCTGTCCATATAATTGCTAATCGTAGACGATGGAACACTATGTACTACTATTGAATTGATAATTGATAGATTTGTACGGAACTGAGCTCTGGAGATGCTTGAGTATTGAACGGCCTTGTAAATGTGCAGGACAAGCATTAATGGCGATGAAGGCTACTTTCAGCAATATGGCAGACGTGCTTCTTGACTGGGATGACGTCCACAATGACGACTTTTGTTCTTGGCGTGGAGTTTTCTGCGAAAATGGCAGCCTTACTGTGATTTCTCTGTGAGCTTATTATCCTGTTGTGATTATTCGCTTCGTTTGTATTAATCTTCTCATTTACAACCTTTCGTGTTAATTAACAGTTGGTGTTGATTTAATGTTCTTTGTTCTGTTCTTCTAGGAACTTGTCCAGCTTGAACCTCGGCGGGGAGATATCCCCAGCCATTGGTGACTTGAAAAACTTGCAGTCAATGTATGTTTACACTTAAATCATTTATCATTCTCATCTGAAATGTATGTATTTGTTAAGTTCGTCCTTTGATTTGTTTCTGAGATGTCTGCATGTTTTTCAATCAGAGACTTGCAAGGGAATAAATTAACCGGGCAAATCCCAGATGAAATTGGAAACTGTGCGGCACTTTTTCTTTTGTAGGACTCTATTCTTGCTTCTCGTATTACCTACTTCCATGCTGATCTTTTTTTACTGGGAAATATTTTCTTTATATTATTGCTCATTGCATTTTTTTTTTGTTTCAATTGAAGGGATTTGTCTGATAATCAGCTTTATGGTGATATACCTTTCACCCTGTCAAAGCTAAAGCAACTTGAGTTTTTGTGAGTTTGAAAGCATACTTCACGCTTGATTATGTTGTGTTGTGTGGCTTTAATAGAATGACGCTTAAGTTGAATTGGTGGATGCAGGAATTTAAAGAGTAATCAGTTAACTGGTCCTATCCCTTCAACCCTAACCCAAATTCCAAATCTCAAGACTCTGTAAATTCTTCTTCTCTTCTCAATACTGCATTTTATTGTGTTGGTATTTTTTTTTTTTTTAAATAAAACTCATCCATTCTAATGAAAAGAGGAAAGGACAGAAGTTTCTGTCACTCAAGTGTTTTAACGATCTGTTGCTTTAGCTGCCTCTAAATAAGTGTAATTACTGTTCTGTTATGTTTACAGTGATCTTGCTCGAAATATGCTCACTGGAGAGATCCCAAGATTACTCTATTGGAATGAAGTCTTGCAGTACCTGTGGGTGTTATATTTTGTTTGTGTATTTTACTTTTACGTCTGGCTCTATGTTAGTAGTTCTTTGACTGCGAGAGTTTTTATTGGGATTGTTAATTGATGCAGTGGATTACGAGGGAACATGTTGAGTGGTACTCTGTCTCCTGATATATGCCAATTAACTGGATTGTTGTATTTGTGAGTAATCCAACCTAAGCATGATGAAGCTTCACTTGGATCTTGTTTGTAATCTTACAGATGTTTTTTTACCTTTTTTCTTCTGTTGTTTTCCATGATTTCTAAGTGATGTGAGAGGCAACAATTTGACTGGTACTATACCTGACAGCATAGGGAACTGTTCAAGTTTTGAAATCTTGTAAGCCCAGTAACTGGTGTTTGGTATGTTCTATATTTGATTTTCGATAATTGTCTCATCGTTGCCACCTATTATTTCATTGAATTTCAGTGACATATCATATAATCAGATTACTGGAGAGATTCCATTTAGTATTGGGTTTCTGCAAGTTGCTACTTTGTGAGTATTCTCACTGTGAGGTTATTGTTTTATCGTTAGCCGTGCTGCGAATTGACAAGTCATATTTAAAGGATATGTATATAATCAAGTATTACTGTGTTTTCTGCCCAGGTCACTTCAAGGAAATAGATTAACTGGGAAGATTCCAGAAGTGATTGGTTTGATGCAAGCCCTTGCAATATTGTAAGTAGTATTCTTTAGCATTATTCTAATTTGAAGATTATATTAATAATTTGGCTCTCCGAGTAATGCAATTACTTCTATATTTGTAGATTTGTTGCTAAACATGTCTTTTGTGCTTTAACGTGACATTGTTGTAGGGATTTGAGTGAGAATGAGTTAGTGGGATCAATTCCCCCGATACTTGGGAATCTGACCTTCGCTGGAAAGCTGTGAGTGTAACTATGCATTGACGTAAACTTTTAGGTATGGTGGTTTTGGTCTGATTAATTTAATTGGTCAGGTACCTTAATGGAAACATGCTTACTGGCCCGATACCTCCTGAACTAGGCAATATGTCCAAACTGAGCTACTTGTGAGTCGCCTATAATATTTGCATCTAAAGTCTATGTTTTTTGTGAATGTACTTACGGTTGATGTTTTCTCCAGGATATTGAATGACAACCACCTAACTGGTGAAATTCCAAATGAGTTAGGGAAGCTAGAACATCTTTTTGAATTGTAAGTTATAGTCAATTGGTTACACTGTCAAAAGTTGTTGCTTTGTCTTGTGTAAAGTAGCTTCATTTACTATTTTCAGGAATCTTGCCAATAATCATTTTGATGGAACTATTCCACGTAACATAAGCTCCTGCACAGCCTTAAATCAGTTGTAAGAATTCCCATTGCTACCCGCAAGTTCTGTTGAGCTAGTTAGAATATCATGTTGTTTTCAATACCGTAGCATGATTTTTGAATGATTTGGTTAATTTTTCTTTCAGTAATGTGCAAGGTAATAAGTTAAGTGGTTCCATTCCATTGAGCTTCCGCAACCTTGGTAGTTTGACATACTTGTATGTTTCTAAAACTTGTTTCATTATATGCCTACCAGATTTCTCTGTTTTTACTAATTTAACAGTAAATTTTTATGTCCAGAAATCTATCTGCAAACAACTTCAAGGGGACCATACCCGTCGAGTTGGGGCATATTATTAATCTAGATACATTGTATGTTTCCTCAGAAAAACATATATAACCTGATGGAAGTCAATGTGTTTGGAAAATGACCTTTATTTTATACCCTGTTTCAGGGATCTATCATGCAATAAATTTTCAGGAAATGTTCCAGCATCTGTTGGTTATCTGGAACATCTCTTGACCCTGTAAGAAAGAAATTGTAATTAAAAATGCTATCATTTTTTTTAATTTTCAATTATTGCTTTCGTGAATAATATTTTCATGTTATAAATGCAGCAACTTGAGTCACAACCATCTTGGAGGTTCCTTGCCAGCTGAATTTGGGAATCTCAGAAGCATTCAAATTCTGTGAGTTTTATATACTTCTGTGGAAGTGTAAACTTCAGTGTCCTGTTAACATTTTCACTTCAGTTAATTTATTAACATGTAATTTATTCTCCTTCTAGTGACATGTCATTCAACAATCTCTCTGGTAGCATACCTCCGGAAATTGGACAGCTGCAGAACCTTATGTCTTTGTATGCGTAACTTAAGTATTTTATATTGTATTGTGTTGATCCATTAGTGGATAATAGCATCAACTTTTTTTTACTTCAACTATATTGTAGGATTATGAACAACAACGATCTGCGTGGGAAAATTCCTGATCAGATGACTAATTGTTTTAGTCTTACAGTATTGTGAGTATCCCTGACAGCAAGCTTTGTCTCTACGTTCCATTTTTTCTATCTTTCGACCGTTTTCTGTTCTTATAATTTATTTTTTTAATTTTAGAAATTTGTCCTATAACAACCTTTCCGGTTTAATTCCTTCAATGAAGAACTTTTCAAGGTTTTCAGCTGACAGGTTTGTAGAGAGGTCTATTAGTTTCAACAGCTTCTTATCTTTTTTGTATCAATGACATATAATGTAAACTTTGGCAGCTTCTTTGGAAATTCATTATTATGTGGAGATTGGTTGGGATCGATATGTCGTCCTTACATTCCAAAATCAAGAGGTGTAATGCCGATTCCCTATTAAAATGCTTTTTTAAAAGTAATTCTTTTAATACATTGAGGTTAATTCTGTACATTGTTTTTCAGTGATTTTCTCCAGAGTTGCTGTTTTATGTCTCACGCTGGGAATTATGATATTGTTAGCTATGGTCATTGTAGCCTTCTATAGATCCAGCCAATCTAAACAATTGATGAAGGGATCTAGCAGAACTGGAGAAGGTATGTTGAAAGGATCTACATTTACTCGTGATATCTGTTTAATGCTGCCTTTGTTGTGTTGAGCTTGCTTCATTTCAGGTCCTCCAAGACTAGTTATTCTTCACATGGATATGGCTATCCACACCTTGGATGATATAATGAGAAGCACTGAGAATCTCAATGAGAAATATATCATAGGTTATGGTGCCTCTAGTACTGTATACAAATGTGTTTTGAAGAATTCCCGACCAATTGCAATTAAGCGACTGTATAATCAACAACCACACAATTTAAAGGAGTTTGAGACCGAACTTGAGACAGTTGGTAGCATCAGACATAGGAACCTTGTCACCTTGCATGGATATGCACTCACTCCCGATGGAAATCTTCTTTTCTATGACTATATGGCGAATGGCTCGTTGTGGGATCTTCTACATGGTAATGTTACCTAACAGTCTAGAAATGTCTTGACCGAATTTGGTGGAAGCTTTTGAAATTATTCGTTCCAAGTGTTCTCTCAACTCATGCTTTCGATTTTTAAACTCTGTTCTTCTATTTTTAGCTCCGTTGCTGTTTTGGCTTTGGTACCTTAGATGTTTCATCTGATGCAGGTCCCTCGAAGGTAAAACTTGATTGGGACACACGCCTGAGGATTGCTGTTGGAGCAGCCGAAGGACTAGCTTATCTCCATCATGACTGTAACCCGCGTATAGTTCATAGGGACATAAAATCTTCGAATATTTTGCTGGATGAGAACTTTCAGGCTCATCTATCTGATTTTGGTACTGCAAAATGCATCTCGACCACGAGAACTCATGCATCGACCTATGTCCTTGGAACCATAGGCTATATTGACCCTGAGTATGCCCGAACATCTAGGCTGAATGAAAAATCAGATGTGTATAGCTTTGGCATAGTTCTTTTGGAGCTACTAACTGGAAAGAAGGCAGTGGACAACGAGTGTAATTTGCATCAACTGGTACGTGTATTAATGTTTGCCTGCTCTTGATCTGTTTTTGGTTCATATTCATTGTTCTTGTTATATATGGCAACCATTTGTTTAGTGCATTATATAGGGGTTAACAAAAGGTGGTGTTCGCATTCAGCCGTTTTTTCATTTGGGGAGGGCCATTTACAGAGCAATGCTAATATATTTAAATTATTAGCTCCATTCATCTCGATTTGTGGACTGATTTTTGCATGAATTCAGATATTGGCGAAGACAGATAACAACACTGTGATGGAGGCTGTGGATGCAGAGGTGTCTATAACCTGCATTGATCTAGCTCATGTTAAGAAGACCTTTCAGCTTGCTTTGCTTTGCACGAAAAAGAACCCTTCTGAGAGGCCTACCATGCATGAAGTAGCAAGGGTTCTGGTATCGCTACTTCCTTCACCTCCAAGTAAGATTCTTGCTCCACCTGCGAAGAAGTTTGACTATGCCAATTTTGTGATCGAGAAGGGACAACCTCGAAAAGTGGAAGGACAACCTCACCAAGAAGATAACAACTCAACCAATGCTCAATGGTTTGTTCGCTTTGGGGATGTTATATCCAAGAGCACTTGATCACGACTCCTAGTTTCTACATATGTACCTGCTGAAGGATTCATGAGATTCACACTGGATGAAACTAGTTTCTTTTTGTGGTTTAGATATAATCGTTTACAGCATTTAACAAATAGATGGTGGAGCATATCGATAGGGGACAAAACACTTGACTATATTATAAGCATATGCAAGTTTCTACTACTGTATACAAGCACTTGTTTTCGCATATTACTATCTGTCAAATGAATGGCAAATCATGCTACTTCTATTTATTATGCTTTTACTTTGATTTCGCAAACAAGTTATGGCTATATTATAAATAGTTCATCTGTCCATGAAATAATCCTTTACCTGAAAAGAACGAGTTATTTTTTTTTTGGTCATTTAAGACAACAAAATTACGGGTACATTTGTTTGACATGTTGCCTTCGGCATAATTCTTCTGAATTGAATGGTGAAGTTAGCAGTTTAAGTTGTAAAGTTTGCGTGGATGGTGTAGCATTAAGTTTTCAAGTTCTGTAAATTTAAATCAAGTATTGTAACTTTTGTAAGAAAAAATAGAGGCAGAAGACCCTGTATTTGATGTTACAGCCTTAGAGCAGAAGGTTGCCCCAGCACTCCTGTCCTCTGCGAGGCTCAGGGCTTTTAAGACAGAAAAATTATTACTGATCATAAATTTGTGATGAGCAATGAATAGTTACGCGTACCAATGTCTTCCATAAATTCACTGCGCATGCATACTATTAATGGCTGAAGAAGAGAAGAATAATGAGACATTTTACTATTTCAGAGCTAACGTCTCCGTTAGAAAACTGCATCTTGTTTTCGTCACTTAATTTTCATGACAGAGTCTGCTATGTGCTACATATGTATATGCATGTTGTTTCGTCATACTTTCACTTTTAAGTATTTTAATATGCGTGTCGTTTAGGATAAACATATTCTTTGTAGTAGTATAATTTATACTAAATAAATGTTTATAAAACATAAATTATCTTATTATGAAATATATAATGAATAGACATTTTTAAATATGGAATCTCAGGTCTATGCTAAACACTTAAAAAATTGATTGAATTTAATTTAAAGGCAGGGAAACGATATGATAGATTAAAAGGAATATACTAATATCAAGTGGAATTGGTGTTTGAAATATATATCTAAATGATCAGACAGAAAGAATATCAAAAAAATTTATTTGGAAATGTGACTAAAGTGGTAACTTTACTTCCAAGCTGGGTATTCTAATTCGTCATATACAAGTAGATGAACATGCCATAATTTTACTTTCTCTTCATGGTTTTTTCACTTTTTATTTCATTGCATCAATATCCTACACTTTCTCAATTTTTAAGAAAATGAATTCTTTCTCTTTTGTCTACCCTCGTCATTTTTCTACAGTATTTCTCTAGTTTGTATTGAATAGTACCAAAAGAATTGTTGAAAACAGTAGACTTTGCTTTTGAAACTTAATTATTTTCATGTAAATTAACTCGCGTTGTTTTTAGGGCCATTTTCAAAATCATGGGATACAGTTTACATACAATTCTTCAAGTGTTTTTATGTTGTTTTCAAATTGAAATTAGAATTTCATATCTCTAACTTGTGCAGTTTTTCTACTACCTGTATTAAAACACATGTGTTGTTTTTAAATATAAACCTTAATTTGGAGAGATTATCAAAGTATGGAGATTCAATTTTAATTTGAGAGTAACACAAAAAGTATTTTGTCGAAGAAGAACGTACACAGTGCAAAACAATATTCTTCCACAATCCACTTTCCACATTCTTAACATACAAAATCATAAATTGCAAGAGACTTGACATGGTAAATGAAAAGAGTCTGATTCAAAATCAATTAGCAGATGTGCATTTTGTTCTGGAGCAGTCTTTTGGCACTCTTCTTCATATTTCCTTCTGCATAATTTATTCTGTCTATATCAGTTTAAGTCTGGGAAAGTACTTTCTCTTCAGCAGCCCCTCCATCATTTTGCCATTAGTCACAATCGGGAAACATCCAAAAGCTTGTTGTCTCGTCATTTTCTGCACAACATTGACATGCAAAGAAAACTGTTTAACTTAAACTTCTTTGCAATATCGATTTGAAAGGCAAAATCAAATCTACACATGCATTATACAATTAATGTGATTTGTGTTATCACCTTCGGTTGATCCCATTTTTTCATTTGAACCGCTTTTCTTCTGCAGCTGCTTCTCCGGCTCATCATAATTAGCTCTCCGAGTGTTGGTGGCCTCCTTATCATGTCACTGCCAACATCTTCATCATCAAAATCTTTGATTCCTACTTCTTGTGTTCTTGAAGTTTCTTTTTCCTTGTTCTCATCCCTTGCAAGGAAACTAAACTGAGGTGCATACAGAGGAAAAAGGCTCTCAAGGAAAGTAGCACCGATTGGACTTGACCTGCCAGTTGCATAGCTGCTTATGCTACTATCTGTCTCCGAGGAGGCCGGAGAGGAAGGTGTTTCGGCCGGTGGAATGGCGGTGGAAACTTTTTCCGATGGCACAACACAGTTTGCAAATGACTCGTCTGCATCAAATGTAAAAGCTTCAAGGTCTAAGCTAGTTATGCTTTCACTGTCATAATTGCAGGTTCCTTTGCCTTTGCCATCGTGACCAAAGTTGCATGCAACAGAAAAACCTGAAGATGATGCTACATGAATGAGGATTTTCTCGGGTTTCGGAAGCACAGGATCAAGTGATACATCTGAGAAATTAGGAAGGGGTTTTCCTGGTTTTTCTTCCCAAACAAATGGAACTGAGGCAATTAGCTTCAGAGGAGTTTGAGGGAAGTGGCTAACTGAAGAAACCTCAGTTTCTGGCTTCCAATATTTCTTAGGAATGCCTGGCTTCACTTCCCATATGAAAGGAACTGAAGGTGGTTCCCTGATATGCTTTTTCTTTGCTGTTTCATTCATTTTTCATTGCTTTGATGCATTTTCAGTGAAGTCCTTTTTATAGTGCTTGTCTCTGTGAATCCATAGGAGTGGTTTAGTACCAACTTTTTTTAACTGTACCATTTTGTTTTCTAAGAGATTAGGCATACCAACCCTCTATTCAAAACCTTCTCACTATGGAGCAAGTTGAATTGGAATGTTACTTGCCATGGCAAATGGTTATATTATATCTTAATTTTCATTGAAAACTTTTTTTTTTTGTTAAATTACATGATGATAACTCTCAATACTCAATAATGTTTTTATTGAGAAAAAAAATTCAATGATGGGACAAAACTCACAAATCAGCAAGATTAATCCTAAATTCCAACATAAAAAGGAGAACCTGGGAGTGAAAATGATCTATACAAAATCTTCTCTAATATGAGCATTTATAATAATAATAAAAAAAAATCTTAAAATTGTCTTAAGAGATAAGATGAAACTAGATCTTAAAGTAATTTAATTAATTTTTTTTAAATATATCAAAATATACAACACTAAATTCACGGAGTTAGATAGAACAAATAAGGATTAAAATACTTAGCATGACTTGAATCGATGCCCTAATCCTTTTTACTCATGCCTCTCATTTAACATGTTGGTTTGTAGACTCTACTTGTCTATTTTGTGATTTACTAATGAATTATTCATTTTTTAGTAGTTGTTTATTTTTATTATTTTAAAATTTTAGCAGGTCAATCCAATCCACGGAATCAGGTAATTCAGTCCAACATTAAAATGGGTCCAATCTAATCCATTTTTTTAGTCGGTTAACAAATTGAATTTATTTTCTTTATTTTGGTAGTTCTATTAACTTAGCTGTTATTTCTACATCAATTTTCCTTTTCAACTAAAATCGTAGATGACACTGGGCTGGTAGTGGAGGCCCATAATATGTTAATGGTCCAATTTCATGGAGTTCTTAAGGTTATTGCTTCCTGCACGTCAGTATTTCTTGCTGCACCTGAGCAAAATCTTACGAGACAGTTTTGTCGCTTTAAAATTGGGCCGCTCTGAAGCCCATTAAAAAAACGAACGATTTCTCCTTTCGGCACCCCCATAAATATATTCGGTGAAGGAAAGGCTATTTCAAAATATAGAAAATAGGTGCCCAAAAAACAAACACTTAAATTGGAGGGTGGTTGTAATTCACTCACGTTGATACATCGAATTCATAGATTTGGGTGTGTTTCTGATTCAAAGGCGAGAGCAAGGTCGTGTAGCAGTCCTAACCTCACTAAATTTCGTGTTTGAAACTCTCTGTTGTTCTTGCAGCTAAGAGAGTACCGATTCCATGGCCACTAAAAACGAAAGCGACGATTCAACCCATACTTCTCCATCATCGTAAGCTAAATTTTCCGTCTATTTGCTTGCTTTATACCACATTATCTTAGCCTAACATGTTTGCGTTGATGATATTCAAAGGGCTGTTGTCCTCTGGTTTATTTGATGTGTACCCTATTCTAAGGGCTTTGCTTAGTCTCCAAAATCTTTTTTTTTTTTTTGGGTTTTGGTGAATTTCTCCTTTTGCGGAAAAAAGGTGTGATTTTGGGTTCAGTGGCATGTGGTCGGCTAATAATGGCTATTGGTGGTTGTGTTTAATTCAGGCCGAAGAACATATACAAAGATCCAGATGATGGGCGGCAACGGTTTTTGCTTGAATTGGAGTTTGTTCAGTGCCTTGCCAATCCTACCTACATCCACTGTATGATTTTCACTTCACTTCATTTGTATGCTTGGATAGTGTGAACTTCATTGAGCAATAGTTCAAGGGGGTCTAGCTAGTTAGTGAGTTGTGTAAATCCAAACACGTGTTTAATTTCTACAGATGAACAAATTATTTAGTTGGAAAGCTAGCAATAAGTTGTGAAAAATGGGTTTTGCAAGTAATTGGGATTCTTTGATACAACCAGCTTATTAAGGACAAGATTAGGCAATTTGCCTTCTACTCTGCTTAAAATAATTTGTTGGGAATTGTTGTTATTGTTGGGTTTCATTGTGATTCTTGATATTGGGGAAACTTGCATACAGAGGCAGTTGATGGAGCCACAATTGTGGTACCTAAAATCCTTTATGTTGTGCCCAAAATTGTGGTTGCCATTCCTTTTTAAAATCTGACAGAAATATGTTTGAGGATTTGAGAGCTTTCTCCATTGATCTTTTCTTTTATCTTTGTTTTTTTGTTTTGCCTTTATCTGGGGAGGATTCCTTATTTTCCTTACCCTGTAATTTCTACTGTCTTTATCAAATTTCTTTTTTACATTTTTAGAAAGTGGAATTTTGAATGTGTGATTTACTTTTGCAGTTTTTATTTTACCTTATTCTTGTATCTATTTCATTTTTAAACAGATTTGGCTCAGAATCGATATTTTGAGGACGAAGCATTCATTGGATACTTAAAGTATCTTCAATATTGGCAGCGCCCTGAATATATTAAATTTATTATGTAAGAATTATCTTCAAATAAGGGATTATGTGATGCAAATCTACTTAAGGCATTCAGTTGTTTCAATTGGGGTAAAAAAGGATAAAAAATTTAGTCTAGGAGGAATACATGGAAGAAATCAACAGTTAATGTAAGTCATGTAACTACGAGAATGAATTGGTTCTGGCACCTTATACTATTTTTGTGTCCTCCCTAACTATTTTGCTCTGACCTAGCTGGATTCCTATCCTGATTTAGTCATGTTGTATGAATGCTAGGTATCCTCATTGTCTTTATTTTCTTGAGCTGCTTCAGAATGCAAATTTTCGCAATGCAATGGCACATCCTGTCAATAAGGTACATGGCAGTATCTGTTTGCCCTCGTATAAAATCATGCTTTCACCTGGAATTCATGTTAGATTGCTCCTGTCTGAAGTGACGCCATTCTCTTTTTCTTGTAGAATACATTCCTCTTTTGGTACTACAATTGGGCTCAATTATAAGCAAAATAATTTAATTTTACATTGAATAAGATTGTTAGTTAAGTTCATGATTTCAAAAAATAAACAGGTATATTTTCTAAATACCCCCATTCATGTTCATTGGAGATGGTGTTGGATTTAAACATAAGGGTATTTTTGAGAAAATAACATTTAATAAGGTTGAGTTCGCTGGAATCTGTTTATATTTATCTCCCACTAATCTTTACCTTTTTTTCCCTTATATTTGAGGCCAAAGAGAATAGCAAATTTTGCTTGTTACTGTATAAAATGAAACAAAGGCGGAGGCAATTCCTTTGGTCATTCTTCTTGAAACTCTGGGGGAATCAACAATCTTTTAGTGTATTTGTGATACTCTGAGTTGATTGGTATTTATAAGATTATGCTTAATGCCACCCTGATATTTATATATGTCATGTGTCACTAATAGTTACCAGATGGCCTGTATTATTGGACATCTTTGAAATAAATAACGGAAAATAGTTGCTTTGCTTTACCTGTATCTCACGGATTGTCCAAACACCATTGTCTCTGTATTTTAGGAACTGGCACATAGACAACAATTCTACTTCTGGAAGAATTATAGGAACAATCGGCTGAAACACATTTTACCAAGATCACTTCCTGAACCTAGTGCCACATCTGCAGTTCCTGCGCCCGTTTCAACTCCAGCTCAGGCACCTGCATCTGCACTACCACCAGTACCTGCTACAAGCGTTGCTGTCACAGCAGCACCTACTCAAGCTCCTTCTCCTATGTCGTTCGGTATGCCCCCTGGCTCTGGTCTAGCTAAAAATGACATGAGGAATCCTACAGTGGACAATAGAAGGAAGAGAAAGTGACTGTTAATACCTCATGTAAATTGATTATAAAAATAGTTCAATGTGGTTGGGTAAGGAATCAGTTTGTTTGAGAGATGGAAGTGTGGACAATGATAGAGCAAAGTTTTTATGCAAATTATTTTTGTTATCTTTAAATATTAGTTAATATTGAGTTGGGCCGACAAGTTCTAATTGAAAATCCATATGCAGTTAGTCAAAACTCATAATTTGTATACATATAGTTTGTGAAATGATTTTCGATTGGCATACTGCCTTTGATGGTTTCTACTTAAATTTCTTTTGTTATGGTGATCTAAAGGAATAGAAAGACAGTGCCTTATACTCTTGTTGAGGATTTTGATTGACTAGTCCATAGCTAGTGTATTTTATTTGAAATTTTGGGGGCATCAGAACGGGGAAAGGAGTTTGCTAGCTGCACTAGGGCAATAATGGTTGAAATTTCGTACAATATGGAAATCGAGTTCAATTGGTATGGTTGGAAATTTTAGAAGCCCCTGTTTGTAGCTGCAAACACCATACGTAGTTTGGGCTTAATTTTGTGGGAGAACCAATTTTCTCTTTAAAAGAACAAGTGTGCTCTTCTTCTAATCTAACCTACTCACTTTATAGTCTACATGAGAAGTCTTGCTTTTGCATCCTTTTGCTCTTATTTCCTCATTCCTTCGAAACACTATTAAAGTTTTTGTGACATTCTTACTGTTTAACTTTTTAAAAATGATTTCACTTTAGAAGTGGGAAGTATAACTATTGGTTAAGTATTTGGATTGTCAAAATATATCTTAAAATCTCAACTGTTTTTAATAATCATTACAAATTTACACTTTTTGTCTTAGACCCCATGATCAATTGTTACACTCATAGCAGCTAATTGTAATGCATATTATCTATTAATGTTCATTCTCTTCAACGGTCAACTAATATAGCTGTCTGTCCATTTGTAACTAGCACCAAGGAAAGTTGGTTAGAATGAGCGGTGTTAATAAAAGTGAGATATTGTATTTTGGATTATTAAAAATAATAAGATTTGTGATCAAGATTTCTCGAGGAGGCCGTGAAATTGTATCCATATTCTGTGCTTTAAAAGTGATGTGAAAGGGTTACACGACAGATTCTTTTTATACATTACACTAATGTGGGTTCCTTTATTCTTTACTTAGTCCTATCCTACTGCATTTCCTTTGTGGGTTATTCAGAAACTTTCTTTCAAAGCAATTCCAACTTGCTTAGAATTGTGACTTGACGGGCTTCCTATATACAAATATAAAGTATAACAACATTTTCACAATAACACTCCTGTGCAGAAATGTTACTTTACTTTCCCATTCTTGTTTGTGTAGTAACTGTTTGTGACAATTTAATGCGTTTGACCCACCACAAATACTCACCAACTTTTCCGTCTTGTTCTGGCAAAATATCCCAGTTGTCCAAGAGTCACAAATTGCATGTTTAAGTACTCGTCGCATCATGAGGCGAGCACAACCGGAAATAGAGGGAACAAATTATTTATTAAACATTATCGTTATACACTATGATTTTACTCGGTCTTATAGTGGACTAATTATTTTGGAATAATTATTATGGAATAATCTTATGTGCGTAATAATATCAACTTTTGGGTGGAGTTTTAAATTGATAAATAGAACCGCACGACTAAAAGAATGATGAAATATAGTGTAGTAAACGAAAACTATGAAACCACATCATCAGCACAACCAGATTATATTACAAAGTTGGCATGCTCCATTGCACTGCAAGTGCAAAAGGTCAGTAAATGCCATACATACAGAGAGAGGCAATTTGTCTGTGCTGCCTCTCCAAACTTTTCATTATTATTATTAGAGATTGGACCAGAGGATCCTTGAGGAATGTGGCCTTTAGCAGGAGAATAAGTAAGCTTAAGGTTTCTCCCAATCATGAGATATACATTATGATACAACATTAAGCTGGAACAGCTTCCGGCACTTTGCCATTGCTTGAGGGTACCAAGCTATCATAATATTCAACCAGCACCTTCCATCCACCAGGGCACATAAATCCATCAGGAGGACTTTCTTTATTCCTTGCGAGTGTACGCATCTGAAAATGCAACTAACCCTTGTTAACATAATATTCAACCATCAAGAACATCTATTCCAAGGTTTGGAATTCAGAGAATAAACATACCTTTGTGCCTGAGATGAACAGAAAGTCCTGAGGCCTTGAAGGGTCAAAGAATGCCATTTTACCCTGAGTCTTGTCATATGCAGCAACCTGCAAAAGAATGAAAATGATCATCACCACATACATAGTGAACTTTACTTCACTCAACATCAGTGAGAATGCTAATTCTCAATCTCAATTACCCTGAAAGGAAGAATGTTCAGTCGTTCTAGTCCTGGTGCCATGCTCAATACTTTCTTCCCATGGTCAGCATCATACAGATCTCTTTTCTCAACTGGATGGCTCATGCCTGCAGGGTCACGACCAACAATGTAGAAGTTAGCCCCTGCATTTATCCTAGCCTTTGCATGCCACTGCACCTCTGTGGGTCCAGCATAGTGCATCGGAGAAGGGAATATCGATACAACAGTTGTCTCTGGATCAAGAACACCATCCTCCAGTACCTAAACAAACAACAAATTCATACAACTCAGTTTTTCTGTTGAAAGAAACAATGCTAATACAGTCAATGTGTGTGTGTCTGTCAAGAAAAGTTGCAAACCAACTGGATTATTAAAATCCAACAGAAAAGGCGAACAAAGTGAAATAGCTCAACCGTGAAAAGAGAGTAATTTGGTTTAGTAAACACACCTTTTCATGTTGTTTCATTCTCCAATCAAGGGGGACATCATCAGCTTTGGTATAGCCTCCCAGTGGATGAAGCAAGAGGACAGGGTTCTTATAGCCCATCTCAAGAAGCCGTCTTCGAGTGTCGGTCATCAGCAAAGCATGGCCATTGTGAACAGGATTCCGGAGCTGGAAGGCAAATACAGCATCAGCATTGCGCCTTGTGAACTCTGAACGAAGTTCTGCAGGGGACAGCCGAAAATGATCAAGTCCATCATTGTACTTGATGGGTTCGATGACCTCTAGGTCACCCCCAATCAACCAATTTCCAGCATTGCTTATTGTTTGTTCAACATAAGGTAGGCCAGGGGCAGTGGTTCCCCAAGTTCGGGCTATTCTTTCTTCTTTAGGGTGCTTATAAATCTCAATACTGAAATAACCAAAAGAAAAACGTAAGTCATAGGAATTACTAACATGCACACATATAATAAAGCTGTTCAAAACATCAACCTCAACTGTAATATTATTGACATTTGACCCATCCTACGTGTAAGAATCCTAACGATATTCACAATACAAGTCCCTAGAACTTTGTCAAACCATATTATCTCAGGTTTCGTATCAATGTTAACTTGAATATCTGAATCATGTATATGCTTTTGGACAGCTTTTGGACAGCACTGTCTTAATACGGATCAAATGGATAAGGCACGCAAACTTTATTGTCAAGGAACCTATACCAACATGCCTTCAAACCTAAGAAGCCTGATAAAACTGTTAATCCAGGGGTATTTTGGAACAAGAAGGTCAAAATACAATCTGCTGTCGTGTATTCTGGGACCACATAAAGGAAAAAAAAAACCGCAAATCCATATACATATGTCCGTACAAGCACAAAATCTATTGAATAATTTATAGTTACGGCAAAGTATTGAAATTCTGACATCCTTGACTCGATCTTCTTATGTTAACTTTTCCAATAGAAGTCACCAAGTTGAAAGCAGAACAATATAACCTCCATAAGATTGGATCGACATGAATAAAAATAATGATGAGAAAATCAACAAAGTGGAGACAACGACAGTAGTGGAAACGGTCTCAAATTCCACTACGACATTGTATAAGTGATTGACTATTCAACCAATAGCATCACAATACAAAACAAACAGGAATTCACCAAAGAAACAAAAACATATACGGAAATCCTAATCCCCAGCAAATTCGTTTCCCATTTTCGCATCGCCCCCTATCCCAGTATTGATCAAATTCAATTGCACACGAAAACTTCAGTTGTCAATAGTTAATATTTAAACTGCACATATTTTGTGTCACAACAACATACCATTGTGTCACAGCAAATTTTGTGTACCACTAGCGTGCCTACTCTCTTCACAGTTAATACTCCTAATTTCATATTTTTCTCATACGATTGTAGAAACTAATAACAAGGGTATGATTCCCATAAACTCAAATAATCAATAAGAAATCTGAGTACGACTTATTAGGACTAATAAGACAGTTATTTACAAGTCAACAAACTTTCCATACCATACATGACAATGACAATTTCTGATCGAATAATAGTGTATCAAAAATATCAAATGACGTAAGTACATTCTAAATGAATGAAAAATATACATATAAAAAAAATAACTCTTCCCCTCCTACTTGATTATTGATGAACTACACACAAGAAGAAAAATTGAAAGCTGCAAAGAACAAGGCACAAAAAACATGCTAATTGAACATGGAATGAACGCATGATATAAAAAAACATAAACGAGGGGCAGATGTGAGTGTCTTACTCATTGAGAATGGCAACAGGGTCTCCTTTGGAATCGAAAAGAGCTACCCTTTTGTTGTCCCCGATCCGATGCTTCTGCTCATCATCGATGGCGAGGACGATAGGCACCGACATGTTGACGAGGGAGCCATCGTCGAGTCGGAGCGAATTGAAATGAAGCGTTTGGAGGAACTCGGCTTCTTTCATGAAGCCTTTGAGGGGTGTGGCCCATCCTTCACTGAGGACGTGAACCCACTGCAAGTCGATTCGCGAAAGCTTGATCCTCGGCAACGACAGCGCCTCACCCTTCTTCAAATCTCTATCCGAATCCTTCACCACGAGCTCAACCAGCTTCCCTCCGTCAGGTTCGATCAACCCGCACGAAACACGCACCCCCACTTGCCTCCTCGCCCTGAAACTCACACAGGCGTTGACTTTCGGGGCAGTGGCGAAATGGGTTTCGAAGGTTTTGGAGAGAGAATGGGAGGGAAAGGAGGTTTGGGTGAAAAAAGTGGCCATGGACGCCATTGAAGTGAGTTGTGTTGTTGTGTTGAGTTGAGGACCCTTATGAGAATGTGCTTTATAAAATAGAAAAGGTCGAGTTAGTGGAGAAGGAGGGGCAAATGGGTAATTGAAGGAGGCCCAAATTGTGAACTTGCTTTCTTACTCTGATTGATGCTGATCGTAACAGACAACCTGGGTTGCTCAGAAACGATGAGTTTGGGATTTTATATATAAAGGGGTTCCTTTGATAGAGACTGGTTCGAGAGGATGAACCTAGACACTTCTTTTTTACCATTGTTAGAGAGAGATAGTTTTGTCTTTACTGTGCATTTAATTTCCTTCACTTTTACCAATTAATATATTAATTAATTGTCATCATTGTGTTCTGTGCATTGCTGATCTGTTTCATGACCTCGGTATCTCTTCTTTATGTTATGTTTTTGTTTTTTTGTTTTTTATCTATCAATCAATAATTCGTATTCTTTCCATATTTTAAGAGTGTTATCAGCTAACTGATTTTTTATATTCGCAGATGCTAAATAAGCAATTGAATCAGTTTTTTTTCTTCTTAATTTATGAATTTATGCTTTATTAACGGCCTGTAAAAAAGTATATTTCATCTTTAATTTCTTATCATGGTGTTATCAATTTTCCAACTTTATTAACCATATGAAAAAATATAATAATCTCGTTTAATTTATCTTATTTTTACAGTTACAATAAAAAAAAATTATTCAAACAAAATAGCTGCATTTTTTAATTTTAATTCAATTATTGATTACTTACTTCAAAAATATGAAAGAATGATAAACAATCTTTAAATATATGATTTTTTTATTATATACTAATATATCAATGATGCTAATTAAATATATAAACTTTAATCATATTATTTTGATTTGAAAAAGAAAATACTGATGATGATCATTATCTGTGAATAACTAATATATAGTATAATATACATTCATAGTATGTATAATTTTGTAAAATAATAATAGTAGTTAAATGATGAAAGAGATAATTAAGTGAAATGACTTAAAAAGGTAGCATTTGACGATTTTGAAGTTGGAATAATAGTTTTAACATCTGATTCAGTTTGAAATAAACAGTGAAGACGCGGTTGGTACACAAATCCTTGACTTACTTTATCGATAATTAGTGGTAGGAACAAGGCGGCAAGCGTTAGCCAAACCCAACTTGATAACTTTATCAATAATCAATATTAATTAATTAATTAATTATTAACACCGATTTACTTTTAATTATTAAGTAAAAAACCACTCAATTAAATAAAACATTTTAAATTAATCCACAAATCGTTTAGCGACTATTTTAAATGTCCAATAAACTTATAAAAATATTAAAATTATATAAAGTACATTCGCAAATCAATTACTACTACTGTTTTGCGACAACAAGCAGTGTAATCCAATCCAATTAAAAAGCAAAGTCAAACTTATTAGAATTAATTCAATTCTCATCTTTTCAATGAGCTAGAGAGAATAATGATAATGGGACATCATAATGAAAATTCCAACTACACATTCTCTAGCATGTTTGTGGACCTTTTTAACATTTCAAAACCAAAACAAAAAAAAAAATCTTCATTCTATATTCTATATTTATAATAGTTAAAAAAAGTGTGATAGTGCTGCTGCATGCGAAACCAAAGTAGTTGGCTAAAAAGGTGGAAGCAGCCTCACCCATACACATGTAAATAAACTTAACAAATAATGAATGAATGTTATTTAGTGTATTAAATGTTTTTTTTTTACCTAAACTTGTTATTTTATTGAATGAGAAAATGTGTTTTGAAATTAGCGTGAATCTTCTTGATTTGAAATTGGAGATTCAAAAAGGCGTGGGGTAGGTATAATAGAATATAGGGTGGAGAAGGAAAAAGTGAGCTCATTCCTTGGGTCATTCGAAGAGGTACACAGTGAACGTTCCCTCTTTCACGTCCTCATTCATGCATTGCACCATTCCTAAGTGTTCGTGTGTAGAACAAACTCTTCCAAATCTAAGGCCAGTTTCAAAGTTTGAATATCCACATTTTTTTTCTTTCGTTAAAATTTGGCATGTGTCTACTTATGTACTCTATTGTTTTAAATAATATTCAATACTGTCAGAAGCATTCACTTTAATTGAATAAGATAAGATTCCTTTGCAAGGTTATAGATATTCCCCCACTAATGTTTTTTAAGCGTAGGCGTGATTTTAATATTTTTTTAAGACACAAAATGTAATAAATTTTATTGATTTTCATCAAATATTTATAAAAAAAATATTTTACTGTCTTCATTTAACCATTATAATATATACATGAATGAACTAAAAATTCAATAAAAATAAATGTAAAAATGACGGTTAAACAAAATAAAAAACTTTAAAACAGGTATACTTGAAAATTAACATATATGGAGTGTTATACAACATAAATACTTATTTCATATTACTCTTGTCCTTCGTATAAGTTCATTAAAAGTATTTAGTTGATTATCCAACTTTTAAAATAATATTACCAATTTCCAAAATTATGTCATATTACACATTGGATAAAGGGTAATGTTTTAATATCTGTATATTATACAGGAGGAAGACTTTACAAGATCGACTATTATAATTATTCCAAAGATTTAATTATACAAAATGTTTAAGGACACAAAATAATCTAGAGAACATTAGAGATTTAAAAAGAATAAATATGAAGAAAAATAAATGTCTAATCTAAACCATAACATCTCCCTCTACCTAATCAAGATCAACAGAAATTCCTCATCTGCTCACACCAAATTATGGAGATCATGGCAAAGAAAAAAACAAACAAGAAACAACGACACATAGAAAAATGTATGCTAACGAAATTAAATTAACAAATAACAGTCAAGTCATTGTAACACAAATAACATGTAATACCAAACAATAGTAGACACTCTAACTCAATTATTTTGATACATGTAATGAAATCAAATTTACTGAAAACTTGCAGTTGTAGTGGCTCTACTAATCTGCAGATAGTCATTACCAATAGATTTCACCTTACAATACACAAGGTTAATCCATGATCACCTATGGTCATTATCCTACCTTAGACTAAGACCTCCTGCTACACAAATCATATAAACCATTATACTCTATACGAGTTTGAATAATCATCTAGAGTGTCAGTATATAAACTTACTTGAATCCATAAATTAGTACATACATTATATTACAACCAAAAGAATTTCTCCATAAAATTTTCACATATTTAACATGTTATCTCATAATAACTCATATCTTATGCAAAACACATAAAGATAGGTCTCAAAATACCAACCAATATCATTCATGCATAACTTCATACATCATATTTTTAAAACTAACTCAATCAATCACAGGTAAAAATAAGGAACTAAAACTCTGAAGCATTCTCACATGAACTAGAGATTCTCGCTTGATCGACAGAGACTCCCATTTAAGTTAAAAATTATCGTTTAAGCTAAAAATTAAGTAAAAACAAAAAGAATTTTAGTGACTTTCTCTCGCTTGAGCGAGAAGTCGGTCGCTTGAGTGACCCAATTTGACGCTTGAACTAGAAATTCTCGCTTTAGCAATAACTCGAACAAAGAGTAAAGTGAAATTTTGGTTACATGATATATTATTAAGATTAAATATAATTTATCAGACGAAACACAATATTTTTATACTAAACTATTTTTAGCACTTTCACAATGTTTTTATACTAAACTATTTTTAACACTTTGTCAAATTCATAGGTATTATATTTTAACAATATAGAATAAATTACACTGAAACATTTGTTCCATATCAAATTAACATAATTTAAGTTTTGTTATCTCTTAACTGTGACTCTTGATTGGTTCTTACAACAATTTCACATAAAAAAAAGTATATTTTTATTGGAGGAAGTTTCTAAATATATAAGATGTGGATTCGGATACACATATAAATGGTATGCAAATTAGACAAGTCATTGTAGAAACTAAAATGATGGTAAGACACATATAAATGATGTGCAAATTAGATATATCATTGTACAAACTAAAGCAATCATAACCCATGAGTATTGTTTGACAAATTCCCCAAGTTAATGGTTGTTTTTGGATATCTTCAAAGCAATTAGGGTCATTCATTCTATCCGAAAAAAAAAAACTGAAATAGTACTTTACTAATTAAGTTGATAATTTGATAATTACGAAAAATAGTCTAAAAAACACAAGACATGACGAAATATATATCATATTTATCGAAAAAAACTGCATGAGATAAAATTAAAACAAAATTGAAACATTTTAAAATAGAAAGATTAAATAATTTTAGTTAACCAATAATGATAAAATATAATTTTACTAATTAATACAACTTAATAATTTTATCATCATTAGTTTAATTAACAATGATAAAGTAACAAACATGAAATTTTAAACTATACATTTATTTTAAAATATAGTCTAATTCTTAATTTTTTAAACTTTTTGTTATTCATTAATTTCATATATGATTTGAAGTAAAATGTATGCAATAATTTTAATCTATGAGTAAATTAAAATTTAAGGAAGTGTAATGAGTTTCCTGCTTATTATTCTGAACTGAACTAATTTTAGTGGAAATGATAATAAGTTTTAAAATGTTAAGCTTTATCTTTTAAACATTGAACCCACAGGTTGTCCGTTGCTATACTTAATGATTATTATTAATCCTTAATTAACAATTTGAGTAGTTGACTTTTCAGTTTGTTGCATGGGTCTGCTTGTTTATTTATTTTTTCCTCTAGAGATAAATAGTTTTGAATAAAATAATCACATATTTCAATCCTTGAACATGTTTTTAGGCAAACTTGTTTTAAAAAATGGTTTTATCTTCTATTAGAAAAAAAACTTACAAAAAACAAATGCAGTAAAAAAAATGGAACATTTTTAAAAACACGAAGCTAAACACATTAGTTTTTAGCTATATAAAAAAATCACTTAAAAATAAATATCTTTTTTGCTATCACACTTTTTTAGAAAAAAAAAAAAAAAAAAAAAACAGAAACAAAACTCTATATTGTTTGTTACAAAATTCTCATATGTAATACAACAAATATTTTTCTCTATTCTCATATCACCGAAATTTCATTTAATATTTTTAAATAATTCAACACAAAGTGAGAAAGAGACCCATAATAAAAAAAAGGTTAAGAATTTCAACATTTACCTCTCAGTTTGTATAAACAAAACGCACCATTAAACTAAAAAAAATTAAGAAGAGAGACACTCTTGCACTAAATGAGAGGGCATCAAATTTTGCAATATAATTTATACCCACATCATTATTTTTCTATAATTATACTTATGGAATACAGAAATGCAAATAAAACTAATCAAATAATTCTACCAACCACATGTTTGAGCTTGACTGGGTAGGAGAAACTAATTAAGGTAAAGCAAAACTTCATGGACTTACAATGAATAAATCCACAATGCAAAATACACGACTCATCTCTATAACTTCTAAAATTAATAAAATTCAATTCAAATTTAAAAAGAATAAATACATATTGCAAAAAATAAGTATTTTACTTTAAAAACAATACTAAGCCTTAACTCTTCGCCTTCTTTGGATTTTTGTTTTATTATGTGCATTTCTTTATTTATTTTTTCTTAAAAGTGTTGTGGTCATAATATAAAAAGATATATGAAAAAAATAATTAATCCTCATCTTAAACAATTGATTTTTCCTTTATTTAAAAAAATATTATTTTTTATTTTTTTTTGTATACAATAAATACTAAGAGTGACAAAATTATTGTATGTTTATGTTATCAATATTTTACTGTTATTTAATATTGATTTATAATTAAGGAATTAGTAAAAGGTTATTATTTTGACACACACACACACATATTTGTCATATAATTAATTTTTCTTAATATTTATATTTTATAAATAAATAATAAAATTAATACATAAATAAAATTAATTAGTTTAATTTAAAGTTAAATAAAATCATTTATTTTAATACATTATTATTGTTATTATTTTAAGTTTAACTTTTAAATATTAAATTTTCTAATAATTTTATAAATTTAAAATTTAATTTATATTTTCTAAATTTTGCTTATATTAAATTATTTAAAAAAATACTTTTTATAAATTTTTTAAAACAAATTAATATAAAATAAATTTATTCTATTATATGAATCAAATTTAACATAAAATTTTATCTCATTTACTTTTCTTAACAATCTCACTTTTGGTTTTTTTTTTTCACTCTCCTCTCAATTCAACCAAATAAAGGCTAAGTGAGTCAATTTATTTAATCCACCAAAAGAAAATGTATGAATTAAATTAATTAAGGTGAGTTAAGTCTTAACATATTGGAGTGTGTTCTAGTCACATCTCACATCTCTAGCATAATTGATATAAATTATGAATGAATAAATGAATAAAATGGTTTTTGAAGTTATGTCATTGGATAAGAAATTAAAATAATAATATAAAAAAAATTAGCCTTGGTTAAATTTATAGTACTATTATTTGAGTGTTTTATTTAATGTGATCTATAATTAATTAAAGTTTAATCAAACTCCCAAATTTTAAAAATACAATAATGTAATTACTATTTTTAGTAGTTAATAATAATAAAGTGAAAAAATTGAACAGGTTATAGCTCACAAAGGACATAAGAAAAAACACAATAGGGTCTTTGCTTGTATCTTATCTTGGATGTGCTTAATTAGTCGACAAAATTAATAAGAAAGTAAATAATAATGGTGATTGAATGTCTATTAGGTATCTTAATAATGCTTATCTGACACACATATGGGGCAAGCATAGCATAAATATCCTATCAGGAAGTGACAATTTGATTCTGATCACAAAATTAATTTAATCACACTTCTGCTATATTTAATGTAAAAGCAATGTCCATCAGTAAAACAAAAGGTAGTGGAGTGGGGAATCTATTACTACAACTTACAACACAAACTAATCTTATTTTCCAAAAACCCAAAACTAAGTAAAAAATATATGCCCACATAAACACTCAGAAGAAAAATATTTTAGGGTTCACAATAACTAAAAATAAAATTATATACGTACAAGTTTATATTTTTAAGTATTTGGTTTCCAAAACTGTATTTATTGAAGTTGCTTGCAATTAGGTTCTTTATGTGGCTAAGGAATCAAGTTTTAAGCTATTAAGAATTTTTGTCTTTATAAGATATTTGAAGTTGTTGGGTTTATGTATATATTTTTTATATGGTTTATGGTTATCGAAAGATTGTGATTTTATGATTATGCGGTTATTGTTGGATTATATTTTGGATTATGCTTATTTGAGAGATTATGGGTTTATGTATATATCACAATATTCTTGGACATATAAGAATTTAACACTAATTTGACATCAAAATTTTAAAAAAATGGTGTTATGAGTTTTTATTTTTATATAATATTTAATTTTATCTATTTTATTCATGATTTTAACTCACACTTATACTGTTCTCACAAATATTTTTTTTAATATTTGAAAAGCTTTTCGCATTTTAATATAATTGAGAGGTAGAGAAGTTCAAATACAATTATAGTAGCATCCCCTAATTTTCTTTTCTTTCTTTGTCCACACATAACATGCGTCAATTCAGTCAAAAAGGATTCACCCAATTAACAATAATTGAGTTGCTATGATGATTAAATTATTGATCACGTACACCACAAAGCTTTGTTGAGAAGACATGAAAGAAAAAGGAGTGCTATAAAAACAAAGGAGTTTGTCAAATTTTCAAATAACACGAGAGCGAAAGAAAACAAATGGGCCTTATATAGTTTACTTTATGCACTCCAAACAAGAAAATAAATGAAACCCAAAAACCATGAAAAAGGCAAAACTATATAATTTTCCTGTATTTATTAAATTGAAAAAGGACATTATTTTTTTTCCCTTTTCAATTTATTTTCTCTTTTAATCCTCTTTCATTTTTCTCGTATTAAACAATATAAAGTCCTTTTTTTCTCATCACTTTTTTGACTTGAGATTGGTGTGCCAACAGTTTGATTCATTTGTTTTTTGTTCAAAAATAGGTTCATTCATTGGAACCAGCCACCCACTTTTCTCAAACTGGGCCTCACCGACATACTTGAATTGAATTGGGTGCGATTAAGTTGGGCTATCCTAATTCCCTGACTTAAAAGGTACTTTCTGTTTTTACCTCCTTATTTTACTTTGGTACCTCCCTTTCCCTTTTTTTTTTCATTTACCCTATCTTGTCTCGACAATAGCAATTTCCATTACAAATAGTCGAATGGCTCAAAAACTAAAAGGCGTGAATGAGAGCTTTCGAGATGAAAATTCGCTAAATGAGATCCATAAAACAAATTTTGCGATAGAAAAATATTGTGGTTGAATAAGAACATAATAAGGATTAAAAGTGCAATAAACTTTTTTACGGGGTAAATTTAATTGATGTATAAGGTGATCTGTGTAAAAAATTCATGATAACTTCCTTCAAGAAGATTTTAATTTATGTATACTTTTAACTCATGGATAATTTTGTTTCATATTTTTTTTCTTATTTTGGATATTTTTTATAAATAAGTTTATCTAAGTAAAAACCCAAAGGTACATCTAGAAAAAAAGTTGTTAAAAATTTGACAAATTTAATTTTTATAAATGAAAAGGATAAAAGTATCTTTTCAGATGAAAGAAAGTTGCATTGCTTAAAAAGAAGAAGAAGGTTTGTGTAATACCCCAACCTTTGTAATTTTGTGATTTTTTTTAATAATTAAATGTAGGTTCTAATTAACTTGGCGACTTTAAGTTGAACTGCCCAATGCTGCTGGATTTGGGCCATTCTTATATTCGAATCACACGTACGGTTGGAGTCCATCCAATAATTACCCCTGTACGGTCCACTATCACCCATTTCTTATTATTGCTAATTTATAAAATATATGACAGCTTTAAAAAAAATCATTAAAAAAGACGTATTTTGTTATATTAACATCATAAACGGGTGTGTTACCCATTTTTTCTTTATTTTCTTTGCAGACTTTTCCGTGCACTAGTTTAATGTTGCACAAAAACATTGATATTAGAAAGTAATGTAAAATAACAATAAGGTATAATTTATGAAGAAATTCATACTCACTGATTTGAAATATATGAACTTTTAATGTCAATATTTAGCCGTGTTATGTTTAGCATTAATGGCTAATTATTCAAATTTAACTTATTAAAATAATTATTTTTGTTTTTTATGACGAGATAACTTTTTTAATAAGTGTTTTACCTGATCTAAAACTTTTGAAATAAAATTAAGTCATATAAGTTTTTTTAACCTAATTATATTCATCTTAACATTATTTATATTTAAACGGTGTTGAAAGTCTCGTATTGACTCAAAATATAATAATTTCATAATATATAAATAGAGTGCAAACTTCATGTTATAAGTTAATTTTATGAGATTGAGTTAGACATAAACTTCACTTTATAATATGATATCAAAAAAAAAAAATATATCATAATAAAATTTCTTGCTCTATCCAATATCATACCGTTAATGAACCATCCATTTCTAAACTTAAACTCCACCTTGTAACAAACAGCGAAATAAAAACATATAAAGTTGGACTTAAATACAGACATTCGAAGAGTAGAAGAGAGAAGAAGAGTGTGTAATAATATTTGCGAAACTCAAAGATAGACGCTACAAAACTCCTGATTCAACGGGTGATGTTTGGCTTGAACATGTTATATGCACAGTTGCAGTCAAAGTAAAGCATAAAGAATCATCTTTTTTCTTTAAAAAGATTAGAGAATCATCTGTGTTGTGTTTTAAATGTTACTCTCTCTCTCTCACACACCTTTAACTATGCAACTCATTGGTCCCATCACCATCTACAACCTTTTGCCATCTCCAATAAAAGTATAAAGTGCAAACTAAAACACTTACAAAAGTTTTCCACACTTTTAATGCAAATAAAGTCCCATTGCTTCATCTTTTTTTTCCTTTTCTTTTCTTTTTATCAACATCATCTCCATTATTTCCAACCACAAACTTTTCACACAACACACCAAGTTTTCAATATTTTAATGCTTACAATCTAAATCTCTCTATTTTCATTTAAATTTTACCACTTAAATATCATTGTCAAATTCAAACTACATCATTTGCAACAAAAGCAACAAATTTTGTGGGGTAATTAATAATATTAAAATTTTAATATTATCCTTATTTATTTATTTTATCTTTTCCACGTTTACTACATATGTTTTTTAGTACTACATTTAGTCATGAACATACTAAGAAGGATAGCCCATATTACAAGTGTACGGAATCCGTGGCCCCAGCAGAAGAAATTCATTAGCCCATGACCTTTTTGGGCTGGTGTGGGGCCCAAAATAAGACACATAAGAAACAAATGTATGTCTGAGCTGTGGACAAAATTGTCCTTGGCTATTTTGTTTCACAGAAAGAAAAAAGTGAGTGAAGTGTTGTTGGGCACTGCGAATTGTGTTGTGTTGTGGATAATAATGAAAGGAACAATAAACATTATTAAACAAAGAGGATGAAAAGGAAGGTAAAGTGAAAGTAGTACTTGGCCTTGTTTTGGGGTTTCTGACCATTTTGCTTTTGAATGAATGATGAAAGTTTTTGGTGCCTTCTGATACCGACATAAGCTGTTTTTGGTTCAAAGATAGAAGGCATGCAGATGCAGGAATGGCATCTGCTTCTGCTGCCAAAACAGAAAAAAAAGACACATATTCTTGGCATCAGTGTAACTATTCTCACTATTCTGGACCAACACATGCTCTAAATAAAAATACATCAAATACTAACTTCATTTTACTTCAACTCAAAACTCACAACCCTCAACACTCAACAACATTATATGATAACAAAACAAAATTTGATTGAGGAAAAGACTATGAAGCCAGGGTCTCCTTAAAAAGCAGGAATCATTTTTCTGCAACAAATTGAGCAAATTGAAAAAAATTGAGATGTTGGTAAAAGCATTCTAACGTTGTCACATTAGACTTTCTCGCCCAGGAGAAACAAGGTTCTTTACAAGGCTGCGCTTCTATCCATTATTTAAGGAGAAAAAACTGTTTTGTTGCTGTTTTTGTCTATCCACTTCTCCAGTGACAAAGCTATGTATAAAGTTAAAGGCAAATAAATTATTTGATACCTTATATGACCTACTCTGTAAAAGTCTTTCATAACAGTCTTTCCTTTCGTCTTTGCTTCATACATCACACTGAAATTGACATGCTCAGCACCGGAACATAATTTGATTTTTTTTATTCTTTTAAAATATTTCCATATTTAAATTAGGGTTAAGTACGTTTTTAGTCTCTTTAATTTTTAGTAAATTTTAAAATTAATTTATTTCGAAACTTTGGACCAACTTAGTCATTCATATTTCGAAATATGTGAATTTAATCATTTTAATCAAATTTTGTTAAGTTTATTTGACATTTTAAACACTTTTCATAATAGTATTCAACTTAACATTAAAGTAAAAATATATCAAACAATGTAAACAACTCAAATATAATCCTAAAACGCGTTTGAAATGTCAAATAAATTTAACAAAATTTGATTAAAATAACTAAATACACGTATTTAGAAAGATAAAGGACTAAATTAATCTAAAATTTCAAAATTGACTAATTTCAAAATTGACCGAAAGTTAAGGGACAAAAACGTATTTATCCGTTTAAATTATGTAAATTACATTTTACATGCCAATTCTGTACGAGAAAAATGGATTATAAAAAGGTGGCCTAATAAATCTCAACCTCAGAAAATTACTGTAATTTATTGAGGTCGATCTCTCTTCCATTTTTCTTAATTTCCACGAAAACAAGAATATATGTTCCACCTAATGTTTAAAAATATGATCACGTGATGTTAAAATTTGACATGACACTGTCCATATTAAAAATGTTGATGAAAAAAAAAAACATCCTAGACCTACCTATCCCTAGGCAGTGAAAGCATGCTTAAGTTCTGTATGTTAATTAGAAAAAATTAGAAGGAGGTGGAGTACCTAGTTTCGATGGCATGCTTCGATATATATATATATATATATATATATATATATATATATATATATATATAAATAGGAAATGCTAGAAGTAATTATTTGCATATTTTAATGGCAAAAGGCCACAAACTGTTACTGCAATTATTATCCCAACTACAAAGTGCAGGCAGAAAGGTTAGAAGCAGAAACGATTATCCACACCCATCATGAATGGAATTGCAGGCGTGCATTTGCAAACACACCTCTATTCAATTTCACATTAAAATACTGATGCTTTTTGTGGTACATTCCACATTAATAATTTAATGCTAATTAATTAATTAATTAATTAACTAACTAACGTGGTGGGTGTTAATATTTATGGCAACCTTGCTTCATCATATTGGAGGATTTCATTGACATTCTATTACCATACTCTTTTATATTCCTTTTACCATAATCCTTCCCCTCACGTGTATATCACTTCTCACTTTCATACCATCTCATTCTTTAAAATTCTTGGTTAGTCACACTGCTTCAATCCACTTCACATAAAGCGACACTTATTTCATATCTCGTACATTTCTGGTTCAATGTGACTGCCATTTTTATAATACTTTCAAAAATAAGTTATATATGAGATATTTTTCAAAAATTGAGACAACATTAACTTTATGTGACAAGTTTACAAATTTATAGACTTTTTAGAAAATCATTTAATTTGCGGTTATTAAAATTGTGTTAGAATCATGTTAAAATCATGTCAAAGACAAAAAAATATCTTTTAAATTAAACACTTTACGTGTGTGAGTATGTATGAGTGTCGGTGTCCAATACATGTTGAATACGGAACACGCTAGTGATATAATGTGTTCGAGATTCAGATGATGACTTCAACTTTAAATATACACTCAGGGATCATGCGACTTTAATATATAAACTGAAGTCGTCATGACACATATGAAGTTAAAGTCGTTATGACTCCTTACAACTTCTCTCTTAACCAATAATATTTTTTTGACTTATCTATTTTGGTAATACCTTAACAAATTTGTCTCATATATGTAAAAAAATTGAAATTATAACCTTGGAGTGGAATATTGATTTGGTTTTTAAAGCTTATGTTGATGGGAATAAAAGAACACATGCATTGAGTTTTGTCTTGTAACTCCTTAGTGATAATTTTAGACGGATATGACATGAAAGTGGCATAATTGAATAAAGTTTTGTAGCATGAGATTTAGAAGTAAATGATGGGTTTAAGTTGCAGACAGTTTTAGCGTACCAAACGAAACGTCTAAGAATGGGTTGTGATGCGAGTGTAGGAGGGGTAAATGAGTAGTGGTTTGCCGGGAAAGGTGTTGTGTTGTGATGGAAGAAAATGTTAAAAATGGAAAGTTGATACATAGGTAACCTAGATGCATTGTTTATGTGAAAGTCGAAGGCCATAGTGTTGGTGGGTCATATCATATCCATGAATAATGTAAGCACAACACAATGGACACCACTCACTCACTCACTATATCCCTTTGATTGAAAAGGGTGCAATGCAACAGTGGAAAATGTGGAATATTGGGATGTGTTGTGTGTGGAAAGAACGGGCCCACCACACGCACTTGAATTGGCCTTGTTTAGCTTGCTTGGGAACTCACGTCTCCACCACTGGGAAGCATCATCAATCTCAAACATGCCCCTTCCTTGTCCACAACCAGGAACACAAACCAAACACACTTACATTATTTTAGTCCATTGTCACAAAAACAAATCCCAAAGCCCAAAAAAGGAACCACTACCTTGCCCACTCCTTCTTACCATGTGTTTTGTTTCTCTACGTGCCGGAACAAAACACGCCCATGCCTCCTAACAAAAACAATTCTCGGATCATTTACTTTATGCATAAAATGTGTCATGGAACATTGTGAGCCTGCAGACAAACCAAAACATTCACTATTGCTGTCTTTCCCCTAAAATTAAACCTATTATAAGTGAGAACACATGAATATATAATAACTATTACATTTAAATGAATATGAAAAGTAAAAATGAATGAAATTTGGAAATTATAAAATACCAAGAGTTTGAAACAAAATTGAGCAAAATTTAGCGTAATCTGAAGTAAAAAGACGTCCGAATGGTCTTCACTCAGTCTTCGCAGGGTCTTCTTCTGCTAAAGTTGTTGCACTTAAATATATGTTTTAGACATTGAATTCTTTGACTTGATGTTCAGGTTGGATTGTGTGAGAATGTAATGAGTGGTCCCTACATTGTAGGTGTTGGCTCACTATCCTCGAGCGACAATGTCTGAAAAGAACGATAATAATATGGTCAAAAAAATTATTGTACAATATTTTATCTACTAATAAGAATTGTGTTATGAATATATATATATAAGTATTCCTTCATTTTGCTTATTTGCGTTAGAAATTCAAGCATGCCTCTAAGTTTTACTTTGATTGTAAATGTAAGAATTTAGTAGCATATATAAATTTAACGTTTTAAAATTGAGTTGAGTTGATACAAATTATTTATGTAATTCTGACTCTTTACTCGTAGATTTAAAATTAATACATAAAAAAGAAAACATATTCGGTAAATGAAAATACATGTACATAATAGGACATAGTTAATGACACGAGAAATATATGTTTAGTTTTTATTGTTTAGGTTTAAATATATTGCTCCCAAATTTTATATACTTTGTTTAATTTAGTTATGTTTTTTAAAAATATTAAAAAAGGTCATAATTTTTTAAAATTGTGATCAATTTAAAACTTTTTGTGATGGTGTTTAAATTATTAATGAAAGGTAAATAATGACGCTCACGTGTCACTTTGCGATTTTTTTAATATTTTTAAATTTTATTTTTAAATTTTAAATTTTTTTAATTAAAAAAAAGTTGTATACACGTCAAGTCAATATTGTGACATGTGGTATTGTCAATGTTACGTGTCAAACATTTTAACACTGTCATGTGTCAAGTGAATATCATTGTCATGTGCCAATGTTACATATCTTATATTCAATTTAATTTCAAATTTTATAAATTTTGTTCAATTTAGTATAATTTTCGTTAATTGTCACGTGTCTTAATCATCAATATGAGCTTCTGTTGATCATATGTTACAATACTGACTTGACACGTGAAAAGAAAATTAAAGTTAAAAAAATATACTAATTATATAAACAAATATTTAATTAATTAGTTTTTAAATTAGGGGTTAAATACATTTTTATCTGTTAACTTTTAATAAAAATAAAAATTAATTTATTTTTAAAATTTAACATAAATTAATTAAAATGGTTAAATTTATGTATTTTTTAAAATTAAAGACTAAATTGAACTAAAATTTGAAAAAAACTAAAAATTAAGGAAAAAATAATATTTAATCTATAAATTAATAAAAATAACTTTTAAGTTGTAAAATTTCAAAACAGAAAAAGTCTTTTCGTTCATGGAATGCGGGGTCAAATTTGCAATCTCTCCTATGCAAGAATGCGTTTTGCTCCACTCAATCAACTCCAAAAAGTTATAGGTAGGTATTGGAACATAAACGTTAAAGTATGAAAATAAAAATAAAAATATTCATTATCATGTTTTTCATTTTTAAATAAATGTAGGTGATATTGGAAAATGAAATGAAACATATTTGGGTGTTTTTTTAGTGTAAAAAATGTTATAAGTACAATATGAAAATCTATAGTCTGAACTTTCCAATTCTATTTGTAAAGAGTATTTGATCACTAGCTTCACCTCAAGAGAGTTGAGACATTCGGTAAAAAAACAGAG
Source organism: Vigna unguiculata (assembly GCF_037176805.1). Lineage (NCBI taxonomy): Eukaryota > Viridiplantae > Streptophyta > Magnoliopsida > Fabales > Fabaceae > Vigna > Vigna unguiculata. The sequence continues at coordinate 43,049,064 of NC_140798.1, forward strand.
TCGAAATCATATTAAATCTTTGACAAATTTGATAATGGATTTCATTTGCAAGTCAATATTCGAAATCATATTTTCCTTGATTCCAATTCATAATTGGATTTCACTTTCAGGCCAATAAAGTCTAAATCATATTAACCTTTATTAAAATTCAACTAGCCTATCATGTTTGATTATAACGTGTCTATGAAAAAACCCTCTTTTTTCCAAAAGAAAAAAAAAGTGGTATTATATTTAAAGATTTCATTTTTTATCCCTGACTGATACTTATGTATATATGATAACTGTTGCATGCGTGGCAACAGTGTTTACTTCTGTAAATGTATGGAGGCAGGGTAATACAAGCTTTTGTTTTAGGCCACAAAAAAAAAATTATTTAGTTAATTTATATTAGTATTTGGTTTAATAAATAGTGTTAATTGAAGTGTGTTTTTTAATGAATTTTAGTCATAATAATTTTTTTTTTTTTAAGTAGGATTCTTAGTTGACACTTCAGTGTTTTACTTGATATTGTAATATGAATTACATTTAAGTTGGATTCTTAGTTGACACTTCAATATGAATTAATGTACCTTAAGTGAATAATATTTTCAAAAAATTTGACAAGTACATAAAGTTTATAAATAATGAAATGAATTTTTAAATTTGAGTATTGAATTTCGAAAGATGATTATATTATTCAAATTATTAAGTGTTTACTTATGACATCATAATTACATTCAAAATATTTCATAATCTCATGGAAATTTTAAAGATAGAAAAATTGTTTACAGATAAAATCTCTAATAAATGAAAGAAATAAATGTTTGTAGCGTATTTTTAAGTTTGTTTTTGTTCTTTATCCAATTAAAATTTATTTTTACTTACAAAACAAGAGATGACATTAAAACATCAATAAATCTTTGTTTTTAGTTGAAATTATTTTATTTATAAACATATTTCTTTGTGTATGTATATATCGAGGATAAAATTTGCACTTTATCACTTCTCACGCATGTATTCTCAACCTCTTTTGTCCTCGTAACTTTTGAATGTATATTTCACTTATTGTTTTAATAAAATTTTAATAATAGATAAAATAATTCTTTCCACCATAATAAAAAATAATAATTTTTAAATATATTAATTTATTTTATCATCTAGATAAAATATATTAACCTTTTTTTTTATCTCAACAACTCAGTGGATTGAATGCAAAGTTTCATCCTTAACACACCCACCTACTACTAATAATATGGTGTATATAGAATATTTCTCAAATCATCACATATAACGATGGGGTATAAGAGTCAAAAGATAAATGATAAATAAAATTTTTTGAAGTTCTCATATCTAATAAATGTAAGATTAAGTGGAAATTATCTTTATTTCATTTGGCAGGAATTAGTTAGATTTAAATTTATTATCTTAATATTATAATAAAGTAATTAAAAAACTACTTTAAACTCAATATCAAATTATTAAGAATCCGTGATATAAATAGAGAAAATCGTGATAGTAGAAACTAATTTTATGAAAATGAGAAAAATAAACACATCCTAAATTGTAATGAAAGTGGGTTGTTGATGAGAGAACGGTACTTGTTTTCTCATGTTTTGGTGAAGATGAGAGAAACATGGTCTCATCTTCACACATCACACATGCACTTCAATGATTAGCTCTAGGCGATGCCACGTACGCTGTGGGCACCCCAACTATGATAATCATGACATGATCTGAAGGCAAGGTCATGATCAATGTAGATCTCTTGGGCCCCTCCCTAGTCAACAAGCAAATGTGGTAGACCCTCAAGTACTGAATCAGACCAGCCCCACAACAGCACCCAACACAATGTGGGTCCCATTCACCCAAACCATTGAATGGACCGTTACAAAGCCAAGCAAACTGAAAATGAGTTTTGGTTTGTCACAAACAACCACATTGGAAGTAGAGAAAACCTTCACAACCATAATTTTGAGAACCCAAAATAAAAATAAACAAAGAAAGAAACACCACTGCAACTTCAAATTCTCCTTCTTCTTCTTCTTCTTCGCTTCTATAATCCTCGCTTACTCTTATGGACCCCACCCCTCTACTTATATATATATATTTTTCTTTTTTATTCTTTTGTTTTACGTTTATCAATTCTTTTGTCATTTCTTTTATACAAATAAACTAAAAGTGCGTTTGGTTTTCAAGTGTAAAATATAAATTAATTTTTAGTTTGGTAAAAATGTGAAATTTTAAAATACAACTTACTTCAGATTTTATCACTTAAACAATATTTTTCAACTCGACTGATATAAAAATGTTACTTTTTTTTTTCTTAACTCGACCAACTTTAATAATTTTTAATAAAAATAATATTTAGTTATAATTCCTTTCAAATAAATTATACCAAATATTTATATTTACTAAGGATATATGTTTATATTTTTAACAAATAAAAAAAAAAACTTATTTTAGTTTCCAGTGAGCGTCGTTGAATATACAATCCAGTAAAAGTATTTTGTCGATCTTTTTATTTTTTAAATCATTCAAAATAGTATATTTTTTCTTTTTATAATAAAATGTCATTCTTTCCATAAAAATAACTTATCTTCTATATTTATAATATTTTTTTCTATTCAAATAAATATAATGACTAAAATATTTCTCTACAAAAATAACTTTGTCATATAAAGAGTATTTTATTATTTTTCTTTGATTTTTAAAGAATGAAGATATAATTACTCAATTTATATTTCTTTTTAAATTTTGTTATTGTTCTACTGTGTTCAAATTTTCAATATTTTAAAATATATTAAAAATATCATCCATATATCAGAGAAGTGGTATATCTTGAAGACACATAACAACGACATCAAATACATAAGTTGAAAATCTGAATTCATAGTTGGTAAAAAATAATAAATAAAATGAAAATTAAAATTTGAATTAAAAACCTATAATTAAGAAAAAACCTATGGAGTATTTATTAAGATAATGAATTATTTCAATAAAGTCATTTTAATAAATGACATATTTATTATTGTTATTAATATGTGAAAAATAAATAAATTTGAAACTGCAAAGACAACTCTTTCATAATTATGAATTTCAAAATTAATTAACAGACGTAATTAATTATTTATTGAAAAAATACTGATATGATAGAGTATGAGCATGGTGCCACCCGAGGCTGCGGAAACTGATAGGAGAGAGAGAATTAAAAGCAAAGAGGCAGGGAAAGCCTTTTACACGTGATAAAGAAAGAACAAAAAGCGCTTTGCATGCGTGTATAAGATCATCATAATCATCATCAACGCTACTTCTTACCCACCTTCCCTTTCCTTTTTCTTCTCTTTCAAAGTTCTGAATCTCCTGCTTCTTCTACCAACACACCCTTCTACTGTTTCTACCCTTCCTTCCTTCCCTTCACGCATACCTTACCACCCATGTTTCACAACCCCTTCTGCTGAACCAGGGTGAGTTCAAGTTTCGTCCTTTTATTCATTTTCATGCTCATTGTCACTTCTGCTTGGTGGGTTTCAGTTTTCTTTTGAGTTTGTTTAACTTCAAGCCTTTTAATGGAAAAACATTTTGCTCTAAAGCAAGCCCTACCAGCATTCTCTCTATCTATTTTCTTGGTGAAAATATTTGACAGTGATTTTGTTTTTGTGCCGGTGGTTTCTGTTCCTTTTTCTCAATTTCATGGTAGTCCTGTGTAGTGAAGGTTTCAGCTTTGTCTTCACAATCCATGCATTGTAATGTTGTCTTTTTTTAAGAAAGTATGGTTGCGTGTCTGCACATGTGCGTCGTCTTGGTAATTTTCAGTTTTCGGCAGGGGACAAGTCTGTAAGAACTGGTTTTGTCTTCTGGTTATTTCCATTTTCCGAGTTTCTCACATGTCTAATCACATTTTATTATTGACTCTTCTATTCCTTGCTCATAGATAGTTGTCATTGGCTCTACTTACTGAACGATCGTGCTTATTTTTCTTTTGTCTTTTGCTCTTTGTGATATTTCGTGTTCTATGCTACTAATTAGCACTGAGATTTCCTTGTCTTCTGGCCTTTTCAACTTTAAGCAAAGGCGAGAAGATGTTGCTGTCCAAATTTACTTTTCTTTGCCTTATTTTGCTATGTGGCCCTGTATAGTTGTATGTTTCTACTACCATGACCACTTTTGGATTTGCTTGGGAAGTAAGGGTGAAAAAATCAATTTTCAGTTTTGCAAAAGAATGGTAATGCTTGTATTGCTATACAATGACACAATACAATGCCAGTTTTCAGTTTCACCCTTACTAATTTTCTTCCTCTGATTATATACATCAAATCAAGCCATTCTCGGTAATGCACAGTAATTACTGCTGATTATACCAACGTAATAATTACATTTTCCATCTTTGTATATGCATTCTTATCTGAAGCAATTGGTACTGTTTGGCAGACATGACAAGCAAAAGCTAAAAGAGTGTGAAATTGGTTTACTGTGAAGCTTGTCACCTTCGACAAGTTTGTTGTACTATTGTTGTTTGTACATATTCTGGTGAGAGTAAGTACCCATCAACCAGGCCAACATGCCAGTGAGGCAGATGAAAGAAAGCTCGGAGCAACACCTTGTGATCAAACCCCATTTGCAGAATCCTATGAATCCAGCCAAGAAGACAACCAAAGCTGCTCAAAATGGCAAAGGTCCACCGCCACTTGAAATCGATGGCCAAGCTTTGCCTCATTCAAAGAACAAGGGAAGAAGAAGGGGGAGAGGTGGCAGAAAACCCGATCAAGGAGATGTTATGATGAGGCCTAGATGCAGACCATGCACTGCAACACTTACAAGTAGTGCAAATGGGAATGTTGAAAATGATTTCATCTCTGATATGGGTTTTCCCACTTCAAGCAAGTCTTTGAGCTTTGCTCGTAGGCCTGGATATGGACAAGTTGGGACAAAATGCATTGTGAAGGCTAACCACTTCTTTGCAGAGTTACCAGACAAGGACTTGAACCAATATGATGTAAGATCCTTTCCTTGGTATACATGTATCACTATACTGATATGGCAATTAAATTGGATGTTCTGAGTGCACAACTATTGGGCCCTCTATGGCAGCATGCATTTAAGTTCATCCTGTGATTTTCCTCTTATAGGGGTTCTGCTTTTGCAGTCCTTTTCTTGTAGTGTTATTAATGAGACTTTAAATTTTCCTTTGAGGCTTTTGTTCCCTATTATTATTATTATTATTATTATTATTATTATTATTATTATTATTATTATTATACTTTTTTGCTTTAATTTAATGTCATTATGTTTGCCTTTATTTTGAAGGTTGCTATTACCCCAGAAGTGTCTTCTAAAACAGTAAACAGGTCTATCATAGCAGAACTAGTGAGGCTCTATAAAGAGTCTGACTTGGGGATGAGACTTCCAGCATATGATGGCAGAAAAAGTCTGTACACTGCAGGGCAGCTTCCCTTTGCTTGGAGAGAGTTTAAGATTAAGCTTGTAGATGAAGAAGAAGGAGTCAATGGCCCCAAGTAAGGATTTATTGCTCATAATCACTTTCAATATTTTTCTTTTCTTCTCTCTCCCTTATCAACTCACACAAACAAACACAACCACCCCTTTTGTACTGTAACCAGAAAAAACCGAAAAGTGTTTGTGTTTGGGTAGGTTCAATTTCAACTGACACCTTGGCCATTTTTCAGAAGGGAAAGAGAGTACAGGGTGGTGATCAAATTTGTTGCTCGGGCAAACTTGCATCACTTGGGCCAGTTCCTAGCTGGTAAGCGTGCTGATGCACCCCAAGAGGCACTTCAAATCCTAGACATTGTACTAAGAGAGCTGGCAACTAAGAGGTACTATAATAAACTTTAAAAATTCAAGAAATTATATACTTAATGAGTAAGTGAAGCTTAAATCATGTTTATCTTACCATGACTGCATTTTCTGAAGGTATTGCCCAATTGGAAGGTCCTTCTTTTCACCTGATATTAGAACACCGCAACGGCTTGGAGAGGGATTAGAGTCATGGTGTGGATTTTACCAGAGCATAAGGCCTACTCAGATGGGACTCTCCCTCAATATTGGTACATTGCTTATATTGATTAAATATTAATTATACAAGTACTAATCACAGTAAAATTTAGGGCTTGTTTGCTTGAAAAATTGTTTTCTCTTTCGTACACGTCTTTGAAAACAGAAAATAAAATAAAAATAAAGTGTAATTTTTGTACTTTGAGGTACAAACTTAAAATGAAAATAAAAAACGTTTGCTCAAATAAAATAAGTTGATAAATTTAATTTTTCTCTTAATTGTGTTCCTGCATTTCGTAGATATGGCATCTGCTGCATTTATTGAGCCACTTCCAGTAGTGGAATTTGTTGGGCAGCTATTAGGGAAAGATGTGATGTCAAGGCCATTGTCAGATGCTGATCGCATTAAGGTAATTAATACTGTGACAGAGGATGCTAAGTTCATATGTTATTCAGTCATTATTGATCAATTTAAGGAGCTTCTTTTTAACGTCTAACAGATTAAGAAAGCCCTTAGAGGAGTAAAAGTTGAAGTAACACATAGAGGGAGTGTGAGAAGAAAATATCGTGTTTCAGGGTTGACTTCTCAACCAACAAGAGAACTTGTGTAAGTTTTTTTTCTTCCCGGTCTCTTTCTATTAGCATTCGTAGAAGTTGTAGTGATTTTCCGTTAGTTCACTAAATAATGATGTATTTTTTAGGTTTCCTGTTGATGAGAACTCAACTATGAAATCAGTAGTTGAATACTTCCAAGAGATGTATGGCTTCACTATTCAATATACTCACCTTCCATGCCTCCAAGTGGGAAACCAGAAGAAGGCCAACTATTTGCCTATGGAGGTAGGAAAAGTTCCTGGTAATTGAATTATTCACTCAACATGCTCACAATGTTTAATGTTATATGCTTCTGCTTCCCTAGGCTTGCAAAATTGTTGAGGGGCAACGCTATACAAAAAGATTGAACGAGAAGCAAATTACTGCTCTATTGAAAGTTACTTGCCAGAGGCCTCGTGATCGTGAAAATGACATTTTACGGGTATTTAATTTGGAAGCTTCACTACAACAATCCAACCTTTCATTTAATGTTAACTTTCACAAAAAAGCCACTTCCCACCCATGCCTATTTTTAAAAATTAGTCTATTTAATTGCAAAACAATCATTTAAACATGTCTTCATTATTAGTTCTAAAAGTACTCAGCAAATTTCTATTCTTCATGGTTTTTATGACAATTTTGTAATTTGTGTTTGTATGTGATGTGACGAATGAAACCTTAGATTATATGAAGGATAAATACATTTAACTAGTTTTTTACACACACACATGTATTTTTCTCTTAAGTACATGATAATGTTGGACCTTCATAAATAGTAACGATTTGTGTATTTTATTTTTATGTGGGGGGCATACAAGCAGACCATTCAACATAATGCTTATGATCAAGATCCGTATGCAAAAGAATTTGGAATTAAAATCAGTGAAAAGCTGGCTTCTGTTGAAGCAAGAATTCTTCCAGCCCCTTGGGTAATGTACTTTCCCTTCTATAGATCTGGTTTATCAGATTTTCTGAAAATTTAATTGACCTTTTCCCTACTATTCATTGATTTAAAGTACTTTTGATTTCAGCTTAAATATCACGAAAGTGGGAAAGAAAAGAACTGTTTACCCCAAGTTGGTCAATGGAATATGATGAACAAGGTAATGTATATTGGCATTACGTTCCTCTGTTCCTCAGCTGTTTTATAGCTGTTTTTGACCAATTCTCTGGTTTAATTTTATGTTGATATAGCTTTGGTTTATTTCATGTATTCCAACATATCTGGTATTCTTGTTTAGGCCAACAACTTGTGATAGCTCAGAGTATTGATATGTGTCTCTTAAATCTTGAATTGACAGAAAATGATTAATGGAATGACTGTTAGCCGGTGGGCATGCATAAATTTTTCACGGAGTGTGCAAGATAGTGTTGCTCGCACTTTTTGTAATGAGCTTGCTCAAATGTGTCAAGTATCTGGCATGGTAATCCTCAATCTATTTTATTATCATTTTGTCTATGTTTGATAGGAAGAAATATACTGATATTCTGTAACATATCTTTTTCTTTTAGGAATTTAATCCAGAGCCTGTTATCCCCATATACAATGCCAAGCCTGAACAGGTAGAGAAAGCTTTGAAACATGTCTACCATGTTTCTGCGAGCAAAACTAAAGGAAAGGAATTGGAGCTATTGTTAGCAATATTGCCAGACAATAATGGGTCGCTTTACGGTAAGCCATTCAAATTGATGATACCTCTATGATTGTTGTATGGTATCAATCACAGAGTGCTACTTGCTTGAGTTGGCATAATACACAAGATGTTCCAAGTGATAATGCAGAGTATTCATTCAAATGTTTTTTGTTTTCAGGTGATCTAAAGCGAATTTGTGAAACTGACCTTGGGCTAATTTCACAATGCTGTCTGACAAAGCATGTCTTCAAAATCACTAAACAGTACTTAGCTAATGTGTCTCTGAAGATCAATGTGAAGGTTTGTTTACTTCTTAATCACAAAACTACCTGTCCTGACTAAGCCATTGTTTCAACTTTAAAGTCTCCTTCAATTTTCTATTAATTATTAGGCAATTTCCCATCTGGTTTTTCCTTCAAAATTGCTTTGATAACCTCATGCTTTTTAATAAATAAAATAGACACTAGTTAGAAATTGTTAGCCAAATTCTAGGCTTGGTTATGTTGCAGAAATTATGATCCTTATTTTTTGGGTATTCATGTTAACGTTGCTGTTACTTCTCATCAATGCATTCAAAAAATAAATAGTGGCCACTTACCCTCCTCCCGGTGCAGATGGGCGGTAGAAATACTGTACTTCTTGATGCTGTGAGCTGCAGAATACCATTGGTCAGTGACATACCAACCATAATTTTCGGAGCAGATGTAACCCACCCTGAAAACGGCGAAGACTCAAGCCCCTCAATTGCAGCTGTACTAATCTTAATCTCTTTATCTTTATTTGTTTTATTGTAATGCAATAGTCACTGATAATGATTGCTCATGCTGTAGGTAGTAGCATCTCAGGACTGGCCTGAAGTAACAAAATACGCTGGTTTAGTGTGCGCTCAAGCTCATCGGCAGGAACTTATACAAGACTTGTACAAAACTTGGCACGACCCTGTTCGTGGCACAGTCAGTGGAGGCATGATCCGGTACTAATAATATTAATTTTATATTTTAATTCTGAACATCATTCTAGACTGTTGTGTGATGGGTTTTTGATTATGTTAAATCTTAGTTTATCACTTTTTTTTTATTGAAAGACTCTATGCACGAGTAATTTCTCATACTCATTCGCAATTACTAAGTTTATTATTTTAACGTGTCCTTTTTTTGTGCAGAGATTTACTGGTTTCCTTTAGAAAGGCAACAGGACAAAAGCCGCTACGAATTATATTTTACAGGTCATTATGTTTAATTTATGACGAAAGATCTATAATGCATGTTATAAACATTTAGTTGGTACTTGCCACTGATTTTATTAGAATTACATTGAACATTGAGTTTCTGTGAGATGGACATTTAGTTGGTACGTTGAACATTACAAACTTAGTTCCAATGAAATGTGTAGAATTTGTTAGTAAGTTTCCTATATTTTTAAGCTTCCACCCCCTGTTTTTTCCTTTATACATGTAATTTTCACTCTCCAGCTTCATTGTTTTCACTTTTACACTGATTTTATCTCAACGGACTTCAGATGTTTTCTGAACTCACGGCCAATTTTTCCTCACCTGTCCACATAAACTCTGGTATTTCCAAATCAAGTGCATAAAACATCCCAAATGGTCTACCTTTTATACAATATTTCAGGGGCACTCCAGTAAAATTTAGTTCTAATCTCGTAGAATAACATGTACAAGTAGACCCTCTGCTCACGACTTTCAATTTTTGAGCATGTCCAGATTTTAAAAGTCCATAAATTTTGTACCAGCATTAAAGTTTGATGGAAGTGTTACCAGGATATTAACATTGACATTTGAACAGGGACGGTGTCAGTGAAGGGCAATTTTACCAAGTCTTGCTTTATGAGTTGGATGCGATTCGGAAGGTCAGTATCACATGCTTTCTATCATCAAGCACTTATGCTCTTTTTATAACAAAAAAAAATGAGTTCTGAGAAGCGATTCTGTGTAGGCATGTGCTTCCTTAGAACCAAATTATCAGCCTCCAGTAACTTTCATAGTCGTGCAAAAAAGACATCATACTCGGCTATTCGCAAACAACCACAGGGACAGAAGCAGCACTGACAGGAGTGGGAATATATTGCCTGGTATATTGCACATTCCTTAAACTCTTCTGCACAGAGATGCCATTTCTGAATCATTCCTCTCATTTTCTTGTTTTAAATTGCCTTTCAGGGACTGTTGTTGATTCCAAAATCTGCCATCCAACAGAATTTGATTTTTATCTCTGTAGTCATGCTGGCATCCAGGTAGAAGATGGTTTTTACCTTCTTTTCCAGTGTTTATGATTACAAATGTCAAAATTAGAGGGAGAATAAAGTTCAATAACAAGTTTTAACATTCAGAATTTAACCAACTTAAGATTAACAAGTTTTAACACAGGAGGACAACAGATTAACCCAGAATGAATCTCATGACATTCTTTGCTAAATCTTGGAAAAATCTAAGCTTGTGTTTGTGCTATAACACATTCAGGGTACTAGTCGGCCAGCTCATTATCATGTTCTGTGGGATGAAAACAACTTCACAGCAGATGGAATTCAGTCTTTGACAAACAATCTTTGTTATACATATGCAAGGTGTACACGCTCAGTATCTGTTGGTAAGTCCATATTTCAATTACTATGAAATTTTTCACTTTTTTTTTGTCCAGTTACTAGCCTTAAGACATGAATAGATTAGAACTGAATTGGGTGGAATCGTCGTTGTGCAGTTCCCCCAGCATATTATGCGCATTTAGCAGCCTTTCGAGCCCGTTTCTACATGGAACCAGATATGCAAGAGAATGGTTCTACAGGTGAGGGTAATGGTCATGCTTCCAAAGGAACACGAGCTGCTGGAGATTATAGTGTGAAGCCATTGCCAGATCTGAAAGAAAATGTGAAGAGAGTGATGTTTTACTGTTAGAGTGTTTAGTGGCTTGGCCTTGGTAGAAGGGTATAGGGAGGCATCAACATGGTAGGTGACTGAAAAAAATTCATGGAAAGAAATTACTACTTTGTACATTAGTCGTGTAGGTTTCCATCGATAGATCCATGATTACAGTTCTTGAGGATTAGTTTAGAATGAATTCCTACAAGTATTTTTAGGTTTTATAGGTGTCAAATTTGCCATTGTAAAAAAATTCTGTCAATCTTTGAAGAAAATTTTGCCATAAGGCCTTTTACATAGATCTTCAAGAGCAGGAATTTCCTACTTTATCTCTGCGTGCACATTGGGCTATTACTGTTACCTTTCATTTTAGAAAAGTCACTTAAGAACATCAACAAAAAAAATCACTTTTAAAATAATAATGATGTAAACCTAACAAACAATTTTAGAGATTAAAACCAAATTTGAAAGTATTTACAGAAGAGTTATTTAAGCATATATTTTGTTGATGACATTGCAGAACCACTCTATAAACACAATCTCTAATTTACAATAATATGCAAAGAGTAAAAATAGCGGAATATATTGTACAAATACAAAGTACAAAATCAATGAGAGAAATTTAATACGGAAAAATTACTGAATGTGAGATAGAACCATGACCAATAACTCTTTTATGATCATAAAAAGGGTATAAATTACTTCCAAATAAGTACACAAAATTGAGCTAATTAACAAGTAATATCTGGGAAAAATTTTGAAAAATAAAATTAAACTTTAGTTTCTGATCTATTTTCATTTCGAACTGGTATATGAAATTTTAAAAGAGGTATTGTGGTTATCAGGATAAAATATGTTATTGGATCTTTAACACAAATTTTCCTATCAAAAGCGATGTTGGTTAGATATATAACTAATATTATGCTATTTATGTAAGTTTTTTCTTTTTTTTAGTTCTTACTAACAAAGATTTTAAAATATGTTCAAATTTTATAGAAATTTAAAAAAAAATTGACATTTTAGATCGACAAAAATAATTTAGTTTAAAATATATTTAATATTTTGTAAATATTGCGAAGAAAACAAAACGCATTTTATCCAATAAATATTTACTAACTAAATTGATTTTTTTTTCATGGACATTTGATGTAAATAGTGTCAATTTTATCTGACGTGATCATTTGTTACTTATCAATAACATTACAAAATGAATTAGATAAATTAGTGAAAAATGAATAGAATAACTGACATTGCAAACTACGAATTACCAATTTGAAGTTTGTGGATTTGGTGCTCAAATTTGAAGTTGTTCCTGTGATGATGAAAAAACTCCTTATTGCAACTCTTACAGTAATTATAGTAATGATGCTAACTTTCTTTCTTCTCTTCTATTATTGAAAAATGAACTTTATTTGAACTAAAAGAATATTCTCTACTTGAACAAGGGAGACATGAACAAACGTATATATTTAGTCTTTTCTTATACAAGAAAGGATTTCAATACCTTAAAAGAAAATTTGCTAAATTCAATTCAGTATTAAACTTGTGGAGACAAGGTTATGGTCAAAATCTCATTAGTACACATCATTATGGCAAAATTTCAATGTTATACAACTACAAATTTTAATCATTAATTACTGTCACCATAAAGTTCAGGAAGTTAATGTGTGTGCCCTCACACATTTTTATGTAAATACTTCACTGATGATTTTTTACTTCTAGGAAATTTTTCCAAATTTATTTAACTAAACATTTTTTTTTTCACGTTTTTTATATGTTGTAGAAATCAATGTTTTTATTATAATAATAACTTGTATAAAAATACAAAGAAATACAAAGAGACGCATGTAAAATAAAATAAATAAATAAAATTTCAAATCTTTATGTTTATTGCTTCTATTAAAGAAATTACCATAAGAGGCCTTAGTAAGAAGAAAAAAATTTACTTTTACAGAAATCTAGAATTATGACGTGTCTCGTGTTTGACTTATATCTTGAAAACTAATATTTCTAAAACTAATGTTTTGCAAAAATTATTTCTGATCTACATTCTCTTTGTCACATTCTTCCGAAGAAAAAGGAAAGAATCTAACTCCAATAATTTTTTTATTAAATAATTTAATATAATAATAAATTAATGATTTTAATAAAAATAAACGCTACCATTCTATTTTAAAATTTAATATAAATATTTTTATTAATCAAACAAAATTTAGTTATTTATAACTTTTGGTTATTATTTTCAATAATCATGATTTTTGGATTAGCACCTGCAAAACGTCTTGTCAGGGAGACAAGACAAGTACATACTCGTCAAAGTTAGAGTGCATTTTGTTAAGTTTTTTCTTTTCTAGAATATCTTTAAATTTTAAAATTCATACAAAATGGCATGTTAAAGTTTAGAAACTAACTTAAATTAGATTTAGTTAAAAATAACAATTACCGTTGATCGACAGTGAAAAATCCTCTATATACATAATATATCAAAATTTTAAATTTAAATTCAATCAAAATTGTGATTAAATCTAAGTTATGGTATATTTAAAAGGAAAAGAAAAATTGAAAAGAAAATGAGAACAATTGTATTATTTTCACTATTTATCATAATTACTTCAAAAAGACACATTTTATAATCACAATTCGTTGACCAAATAAACTGTTTCATACGATAAAAACATATAAATCATACTAAAAAGTCATGTGACAAGGACTTATCAAACAAAATTTTGAATTAATTTATTTAATGACACCGTGAAAATAAATAAAAGATATTGGGACCATAAAAAATGCTTTATTTCAATTTTTGACTTCTCAAGTTGGTTCCTTCTTGACTTTACATATCATCTCTAACATAAGTGGTCTGGATCCTGTTATCTGCAAAAAGGGCTTCGACAATCAAGTCAACAAAAAGGCTATCAAAAGTCAAATATCATATTAGGAAATTAATGAAAGTGTACCTTTAATTGTTGGGGTCCACTCATATTTATAGAATCATTAAATGTGTATGTCCCTTCTTGTGGGCTGGGCCTTCTTCGAGTCATTTTGGACTAGTACCTAAATTTCATATGGGCCTAAGCTAAGCCCAAGTTATAAGTGTCTGTGGCAGGTTTAAATCCAGAGTTAACGACCCTATATTCAATATGACAATCTATAGTAGGCGGCCCAGACCGTTATGTGATCTTGTTTAACCCATTACCCATATACTATTTCTATTTGTGGGACTATATCTAGGCAGTTTTAGCCTTATAGTTATCCAATTATGCCTAGGTATACTTCAGATACACATTCTAACTTAAACTAAACACACTCCAAATTTACATCTAACATAAAATAAAAGTTTTATATGAGTAGGTAAATTGGTTTATGCTTCATCCACCCATGTGGTTATTTATCACATGTTCACATGAATGAACATGATAGTTATAATCAAAGTATAAAAAAGGTGTAGCTATATATATAGTGGATGCTTTATTTTAGGTACGGATGATATTATATATATAAGGATAATGCTTAGGAGTTCTTTTTTTTTTTTTCTAAACCACATAGTGCAAACACATTATTCTCAATATTTCTCATTTCTTTTATATTTTTTTATCATATTATATATCACTATCCAAAACTGTTTAATATTTTAAAATATAGACACAAAGAAAAGAATCTTGTTTATATATTGTTATAGATATTTCTCATTTCTTTTATATTTTTTTTCTCTCGTCATCATATTACATATCACCAGCCAAAACTGTTTAGTATTTTGAATTGTGAACACAAAATAAATCTTTTTTATATATTGTTATAGATATTTTTTATTTCTTTTTTTTTTCTTTCTCGTCATCATATTACATGTCACCAACCAAAACTGTTTGGTATTTTTTTTTATCTCATTTTGTTTTTAGGTTAAAGTTTGTAAAAATGATTGTTTGGCGGGCAACTCCACTTAATAGGGATCAAACTGTTGAGAATCGAGCGGTAGGCCTTTAAAATAATGAAACTGTATTTGAGTCTTCCCATTGTTTAGTAAATTCTGATTCTCAATGGCTGGTATATAAGTAAAGAAAAATAAATAAATAAATTATATATGGTTGGTTTCCTGATGGAATTTTAGTAAAAAAATTAAAGTTCCAAAAGTAGGGGAACTTTTTATGAATTTTTCTTTCATATTTTATCCCTTGGGACCCATTTGGCATATGCTTAATTTATATAATAATAATAATAGTAATAGTTTTAATGGAATATTTCCTATTTGCAGTATTATGTCAACTTAGCCTCTGTTTCTTAAGCTTATTAAATAATCAATACACGTTCCCCTCATCCATACAAGTAACACAACTTGCGACTTAACATCAAGCAAGTATATCTTGTTTTCTGTACGGGTATTTTTTTAATATAAAGTAAAATCTTAGCAAAAATATTTAAAAGTGTGAGAAAAATATGTGTAATTAAAATAAATAAAAAAGTTTGGATAAAATTGAAATAACATTTGAGATTACAACAAATACTTATATTTAGGACAAAAGAAAAGGAACTTCAATATGAAAACCTAAAGTTTATTAAAAATGATATTTGAAGGGGGGGAAAGCACGATAAGAGAATACTTTTACAATTATAATATAAAAATTATTTATCATTATAATCATCGTTATTATACACCATTTTTCAATATTTTTAGTTTTTTTTAAATAGCATATAATAATTATAATTTAGGACCTCGGTAAGGTAGTTCCTATTATTTTTTCAGAAAATTGGCAGTGTTTAATCTTTATCATTAAGTGAAATTTGTAATTTAGTATCCATATGATTCTTCTTATTGAAGTATATGACAAATTAAAATGAGTTATGAGGGATGGTTATGGTCATGGTGAATTCATAATACCCACCTCATACAATGTGATTTATATGGGACTCATGCCGTCTTTATTTTAACAACGGTAAGTTTTTTTTAAATATCAAACACAACAAATCATCAACTAGAAAACAGATATAACAGAAAAAAAAAATCAAACTAAACTTAATGAAAATACTGTTGAAAACCTAATCTGATTTTATATTTTTTGTAAAATTTTCTATTATTAACATCATGAATTGGTGATGATGATGATATATATATATTGAAATAATTAGGCATAACCTCTAGCCTGCACACATTCCAAAATTTTGTCAGAATTTAAATTTGTTAGGAAGCTAATGACAAAAGTAGGGTTATATACGTAAATTTTGAATCAAATCAAACGTAAAAATATAGTCGTACACTTATTTTTACAAATAAAAAAGAGAAAGGAAGAGAAGAGAGAATGTGAAATGATGAGTGATGTGAAAGAATAAGGTATAAAGACAAAAAATAAGTGGTAAGAAGTGTAATGAAAATTTGTTAATTATAAGACTTCCTCGCTCTGAACCACCATAATTAATCTCTATCTTTTATTTAATTTTTTTAATTTTAGGAATTGTTAACAATTCTTAGCAGTAAAAGAGTGGAAAGGTTTCAGCTATTTCAGGTAATTAATTAACAAAACCTCAATATGAGAGAAGGTGGTTAATAGAGGGAAAAAACTATAGCCGTTCAACAATAAAGAAGCACAGACTTGAATCTTTTTATGAATGGGGACCAAAAGAAATGAAGACAATTTTAGCATCACGTGACATTCCGAATTTCTGATATCGATCATAATTGTATTTATATAATTCGCAGAAAAGCTTTTGTTTTGATGTGGTTTTTGTTTTCAGTGTCTATAGATTTCATTCAGTATTTAAATTCAAAGAAACCAACTAATTAAATTTGAATCATGATCTGCTTATTAATTTAAGCCAAATAAAATGAGGCATATCTGCACTGTAGAACATTGTATATAACCTGCGACTTCAACATCTCACAATAAAGGAAATGAATGTGGTAACTGGTATATCAGTATTTTTTTCCTAAAGAATATATACGATCCCATTCAGAACTCTTCAAATTACAACTTAGAGAAACCAGTATATGCTCAACATAATCGCAATTTACACAACAACCTGTGAGTTCAAATTGTACTTGCAATTAACACAAATACATAGTTTTTGAGAGTGCAAACACAGACACACACAGTGACTGTGAGCTATTCTTAATGATCAAGCATTTAAGGGATCCCATAACAACTTAACTTAAACTTTTCTAAGTAAATTGCTCAGAAATCACCCGTTAAATAGTTCTTCACAGCTAATAACATGTTTTGCATTTTTTGGTTGAATCAAGAGTTTGTGACTGTACAGTGTGATAATTATGTTGATTATATTAATAGGTTTTATTTTCTCATTGATTATGAACACATTTGTCTGTCTAACAGTAATGCATGAGTGAAGTAGCAGTTAATATAGAGATTAAAGCTGGCATCTGTGGTAACAATAACTGACATATAAAAGACATACGGAAAGAATTGAGAGAATCAAATCACTGACCTATTACATGTCATTTGAGTACTGGTAGCAGATTGAAAGCTATGTGGAATCTTACCGAAAGAGAAATAAAAGAAGGAAAAAAAAGAGGAAGCTTCAGATCCAAAGAAAACCCCGTGAGAACCAAAATGGACAAAGAAGATAAAGAAGAGAGGGAAAGAAACTGCAAACATGTACAAATATTACACAACCAGATGATATTATATAATGGGGACATGGTGGTTCATGACTTCATGTGCTCACATACATTTCTTGTCAGAAACCTTGCAGATCATGGTGTTTATAACGAAATCAAGTGATTGTCCGTACGAGATTTTTCCAAGGAGGATCAATTTTCAATGCACCAGATGATTGTAAACAGTTGAAGAAATATTAAAGTTTATTATATATTACTAGTTTTTCCTTATCTCATACTCACTTGCAGGATTTTCTTTTCTTTGGGATGCAAAGCACATGATTGTTTCATCACGTAGTAAAGATCCAAATTCAAAAACCTATGCCAAAAGGCTGTACTCAGATCCTAGCAAGATGAGGAAAGTACATTGAGATATTTGAGAATCTACCATGACTTCTTCAGCAATGGAATAGTTTTTTTGTCTCACTTGAGCAATTTCTCACACATCAAGCAATATGAATCGGCCTAAGTAACTCACCTGTACTGTGAGCCATATGTATTAATTACAAATATATGCATCAATGTTTATTCAACACCCACATATGTTAATCCCAAAATGTCATGGGGAAAAATCACTACATCACTTTTCTTCTCTCTCAACTTCTCTCTAGTTAACTAATTGACCATCTTTAAAAGAAGAGAAGATAAAAGAAAAGAAATCTAGGTTGTTAAAGGAGTTCAGAGTATCTTTGGAAATTCAGAAAGTACAAAAACCATCAACATGAACCCTAAATACAGAATTTCACTGCCACCACCACCACCAAGGAAATAAACAAAGACACTAATAGTAAAGAAAATCCAATAGGTAAATTTAACAAAAAATAAAAAAAGGGGGTATACTACAATTCCAATGTAAATGGAGGCTCAGACACCGAAGCGCGAATCCGATCCTGAAATTACGAATGCATTGCACCGAACCACGCAAAAACAATTCCTGTCTCTCAAAACCCTAACAATCATACAATTAAGATTTCACACCGTGGAGCATATTCAATTTCACGCAGTGGCAGAAGAAAAGTAAAACAATCATAAAATACATCATGTCCGTTGTTTTATCCAAGAAAAAAAAAACAAGGGGAAAGAAAAAATATATATATATGTGGTAGAGAGTAAGAACCCAGATGAGAGAAAAAAACAGATAAGAAAGCATTCTTAACTAGTCACACTTTGGTTCTGTAAATCGGTTACAAAGAATCAGAGAAAATCGTAGAGGGAAAAGACATAATTGAAGAGAAAATAAAGAAGGAGCAGAAGTAGGGTTCATGCGGCCAACAACTACTGGGTGAAACTGCCACATGATCTGATCTCTCTTCAACTGGGTGAGGAAAGTTAAGATCATGCTGGCAGCTTCAACTGGTAGTGGTGCATGATGGTTATTGGAATGAGGAAGAAGAGATTGGGAATTGAAGGGTAGGGTTTGGATGGAGAAGATAGGAAGAAGCAGTATTATATATAGCAGAGATGAGGGGGGGGAATTAAGAGAGAAGAGTGTTGTGAAAATGAATTATAATAATTGTTATGTATAAGTAAGGGAATATTAGGAAAATATTAAAATGAAAAGAAAATAAAAGAGGAAAAAAGTGGTCCCTGGTGATGCAAATTGAATATTGTCACGCGAACACTAGCAGCATGCAGTTTGCAGAGAAGATAGCGAGTGTTTTCTAAATATATGAGAAATGCATTAATAAGTTTTGGGGTGCGTACTAAGGAAGTGGCCACTGTGTGAGGGGACCATTTGCATGGCTACATCACACATCATGCATCAGGAAGAAGAAAAAAAGCATCTCAACCAAACTCAAATTTTATTTCTTTTTTGCAATTTTCCCATTTTCTTCAATACTTGCTTCTGCTGCATCTGCTACCACATACCGGAAACCTTTCATACTGGTGATTAGGAAAATGACTCATTACTTCTAAAATTAATGCTATCTCCAACCCTTTTTCTTCTTATAGATACTGCTAGTGACATGATACATCTAAAGTATTTATGTCATTATCTATTTTATAGCTTATGTGTTTAAATCTTACATTTTTTATTTTTTTTTATTGTGCCCGCTAATGCTTCAAAAAGAAGATGTAATTACAGTCTGTACCCGTCGTTTTCCCTTTGCTACCATCTATTTAATTAACATCACCCAGATAGATATACTCACCAATTCCTACCACATTTTTATTCAAAACCATTTTCATTTTCTGGATTACTATTTTATTACATGATTTTTAAAATTTAATATAATCATGATAATGTTATCACCTCCTTTCCATATTTTTAGATGTCTAAAATTAATACACATGAATTAAAAATATGTAATAAAAAAGTAAGATATTTTCTGTTTCGACTATAAACCATTGTTTTCTCATGTATTGATTCTTTGTGCCTGCCTACACCACTAATAGCAGGTACGTAATAAAGAGAAAACATTAATTACATTTTTAATTTCTCAAAATTTCAATTATTTTATATTAAAAAAATTTCAAAATAATCTCTATTTGGTGTATTATGTATACAAAGAAATGTGTATTTAATCTCTATTCATTTTAAATATAATTTACACTATAGCCAAATCCTCAATATGAATTTTTTAAATAACTACTTAAAAAGAAGGTTAACAATATTGTATCATTTATAATTAATTCACTGTATAATATATTTTAAGATATCATTAGACATAAACAACAATGTAAACCGTGTTAGTATTATGGTATTTGATTTAGTCTCACATGGTTTAGAATTGTGAGATGTAGTTCTCTATTTTATTATATAAGAGACCTTATGTAAAACTTGAGATACACCAAAAATACTAATACTTTCAAATGTAATCGTGGACGTAGACATACATATTGTACGCTGAACCACGTTAAATTCTTGTGTCATTTATTTATTTTTCCTTATTCTTTCATTTATTGTCTTCTTTCTGACAAACATTTGTGTATGTTAGATGCTTATATTGTAAAGTGGTAAGGTTTAAAAATGCTTAAATGATAAATATATGAAGTTAGGGAGGAAGTGTTAAAGGAAAAAAAAAAAGGTATTTAAATTTGTGTAATGGATTGCTTGACTGGTTTTGGTGAAGGAACAGAAAGCACGTGGAAGTGTATGTGGCAAGAATATATAGCTTCTGATGAAGTGTTAAAGATTCTTAGATATATACCGAATAAGTATTGTGTATTTTATTTGGACTAGGTATTTTATATGGCCACTTTATATGTGGAGGTGGCGGCTATGATCATTTTTGTGAAATCAGAATGGTGCAAAGTGTTAATATATTTATAAGAGAATATATTAGGAAAATTGAAAAAGAGAAAGAGAATCACATTACACACATGGTTTATTTTATACTTATATTACTTTTTTCTAAACCTTTAAGTGCAATTATACTCTCTTCATCATTTTAAAGAATCAAAAAGCAGCTAGCTTTTCCAAAAGAAATTCATGTGATTGTTATATGTCAACTTCCAACTTTTTTCATTTTTTTTATGATTATATCATTTCTACTAAATATAATTGGGAGACAAATGATTAAGATCATTTAAAAGTAACTAAGAGTTGAAATTTGTAAGAAGTTTGCAACAAAGAAACATGGTGTTTTTGTCCTACCGATATATAATAAGGAATAGGTTTAAAAACAAAACATTGATGTGTTTTATTCAAATTTAGATTTTTTATTGGATTTTAATGTACTGTTTCTCTATTTCTTTATTGTGTCTCCTTAATACACCGATTACCACTAATTTTAATGTTTTAAAATATATTAAAAAATTTAAAATACCAACACAGTATATTCTTAATACTCAGTAGAGGACAACACCTAAAAATCAATAAAGAATCTGAACTCATTTTATTCTTTACCTACTTTATATAAAGATTAATTAATGCAATGATAATAGTAGTTAATGTGTGATGATGATAGGGTTGTAGAGAGGAATTACGGGTGGATTTGATTCTGATTATTGTCTTTGGATGTTGATGATCTATTGGTCACCAAATTAAAGGTAATGTTAGTATCTTGAAAATAAAACATCATGCATTCTCTGCTACTTGTCTATGTTTCAATGCACAATTCATCAACAACTCAGCTTAGGCACCATGATGCCGCATCGCATCAATTTACTAATAAATATTCACTTCATCCAACACACACTTCGCTTTAAAGCTTTCGATGATAATCTTAAAAACTGCATTCACTTCTTCACACAATAGAATTCAATGCCTTCTATACGCAGGCAACACCACCATTATACTCGAATATATGCACACACACCATTTACTTTACACAAATTTTTAAGATTTAATTTTACTTATTGTTAGTTTAAGCTTAAGCTTAAGTGTTTTATTCTTAATTTCTTAATATGAAATATGATAACTTTACACAAATGTTTGGGTACGATTGTCAAAATATGAAAATTTTTTAAACATAATTTTACTAGATTTAAAGTATGTTTAACAATTTTTTCAACTAACTAACGTATGTATTATTATCGCATTGACAACAAGCATTTGAGTAATTAGAACTTATTTAACATGGTCGCTATCATCGATTCTTATAAATATCGATAATAAACTGACTTGATTTGAGTATTAAAATATCTTTTACATGTATTTATTACTTAAGTAAGATTCTGGCGATAAAAAAAAAAATAGAAGACTAAGAGAACAAGTAGTTACGTGGATTAGGCTAGACCTTGCTTAAACATATATAATTTAGTGAAATTGAAAGTATTCAATAATATAATTATCTAATTGACACGTATGATATTTTTATACGTAGAGTTTCAAAAAAAAAATCATTTTTTTTAGATCAATCTTTTATATAACTAAGTAAAGTAATTTAATAATATTATTCTTTTCATATACCAAAAGCATTTTGTATAAGCACTTTAAGTAACGTTTGCCTTTTGAAATCAGCACGTTAAGTAATGTTTACGTCTATGCAAATATACTAGTTTTTCTTTTATGCCTTGTAAAATCCTCTTAGTCGCAAATATGGTGTTTTTTCTTAGTCTACTTTTTACTTTCTCATAGTATAGTTACTTTTGTTTCTATTATTGTTACAACGAGGAAAAAAAAAGTGGGGACGAATATTAAATAAATAAATAAATTTCTAAAAACAGAATATTTAAAAATACAAAACATGTTTAAACTTTCTGTTAAATATTTTTGTAGTGTCAGATCCTTTTATAAATTATTCACCATTGTCACATAGCATCTTTCACTCTGGCGATAATAATTAACTTCATATTATTATTTTTTTATGAAATCAATTATTAAAAGTTTGAACATTATGCATATAATCCTCATACAATTTTACATGTGTTTGATATCATCCTCTATATTATCATATCATCGTAATTATTTTATTTCCTCGATGTACCTTTTTTTTCATCTCCTCTTATTCAAGACACAGTCAAGTACTAAATATGCGTATAACTTTTATAGGATCAAGCATTGTCATTTGGTTATTATATCGACAAAAAAAATTTTTAATTTCTATACGTGTCAAGAAAAATAACATATATCTACTGATACCTTAACTTATTGTATACCATAAGTTCGTGGATTTTGATAATAATTAATTTAAAAGTTAAATTAAAACCTATTTTTAATTTTTTTTTAGTCCAGGTATATTTAAGGTTTTAAATATTTTTTTTATCCATAATTGTTAATTGTTTATTTTTGTTAGAAGTAAGTTGAACTCACTGTCTCTCTCCTTCTTTCTTCTAAACCTCTGAAGAATAATATTATAATCCTCTTTAATTTGAGGATTTTACCATTATTTTATTATTCGTAAAATTGTACGCATATTTTATATTTTTAAATTAATATATGTTGTATGAAAATAATATTATTTAAAACTTAATTCCAGCACATTATACAGATAAAAATCTAGAATGTTTTACATATGTTTCCAATTAATTCCCTTTTGTTTAAAACTTAATCCCCACTTCTTTTTTCTAAAACGGGAAATATATCTGCAAATGTTTACGTTATTTTTGGTGTTATATCCCGTTGGGTGGGGCACACTAGCTAGGAATTATACTGTGAAGCTAGGCCTGCACATATCCCAAGCTAAACTTTAGGATGCATGGCTATGCTTTTTATTTTAAATATGGAGCATGTCTGATCTATGCTTTTTTTTTTTTTATGCTTGATCAATGCTTTTCTAACCATGGTTGTACGAATTACCAGGACTAAAGTTCAGTCAATTTAGTTAATAATAATAATAATAATAAGATAAATTAGTTTATTCAGTACTTGATTATTGACGTTTAAGAATGTGGATGTGTATGAGATCATAACCTTGAAGATAATTTTAAACTTTAAACTTATAATAATTTAGTGTATGTGTATGAGAAATAAGAGAGTACCATATTATCGTTTCAAGAAAACAATAGATGAAGCATTTAAAATGTTTGGAGGGGGAAAAAGTTAAGTTGACTGTGGTGTGATTTAAATAGTAGAAATAGGAATAGAAAATAATTAAATATTTAAAAAAAAGGGGGAATATAATGTTGGCATAGAGGAGAGCATATATTTAATTGTGCGAGTAAAGTGGTGGGTTACGAAAGTTAGATTTTTGTGCCAAAATTGTAATTGTTGCCTATAATGGAAAAATTACTATTAAGTCTCAACATCATGGTCCACAATGTATATATGGGAGAAGCTTGCAATAAAACAGGGTGGCTCGAAGACAGAGGAGGTGGTCCGCATTTGATTTGAAGAAAGCATGTTCCATTTGGTTATTTGGGGTCTCAATCTCTTCAGTTATGCCAATGTACCAAAAGTGGCAACCAAGTCAGCAGGTAGAAAAAATAGAGACAGAAAAAGAAAAGCAATAGGTACCATCACAACCCCATCTAAAGCAAGCTTAGCAGCATCTAAAGCCAAAAAGATATTTCCATTCTTCGCTTTCATTCAATTTTCTGTCACAAAAACACCGATGCCTAGATTTTTCAAAATGGGATTCTTGGTGAGTGTTGTTGTGTTGAGAGGGCCCTCGTATAAACGAGCTTTCGGTTGTGTTCTGTCCACAGTCCACTGGGAAAGATGGAGGAGTGTTTTGGGATTTCGTTCCCTAAGAACCCTACATAGATATAGGTGGATGATTTTTTTAATGAGGAGTGATTCTGGTCTTTATTAAGGATATGGGAGATGTGGGAGAGATATATAACTATAAGTACAAGAATCTTGTTAGTAGGGTGGTCCAAAGTTGCTGCTACAGGTTACTGCATGCACTCTTTGTATAAGGATGCAAAGACCACTCAATTTTTCCGTCACAGAAAAGGGAACATAAAGAGCAGCTGAGAGATGAAGCATCTGCAACCCCCATTAAACAATTTTAACTAATTGGAGTACAAGCTGTTCAGAGGTGGGTGTCATTCTGCAATGCAATGCACCTCTTTCTCACTCTCCTTATCTCTAACTCATTCTTATTAGTGAGAGGAAAAGGACGCCGACTTTTGTTCTTTTTGTAAATAATTAATGGGTTATTATTATGACACCAAATGCTGCATGTGAAACCAGGTAAAAAAAATACAACATAGGTTCAAACATTAGTTTAGAGAGGTAATAATCATTCGTTGTCGTTATCTGGAAACAACCAGTTAGTCTGTCACGAGAGAATATAGCCCACGTCGTTGCTTATTTATCACATTCCTGCCTCCGGTCAAGTCTAAGGAACCAAGAAAACGGATTAGAACAAAACCCAATCAAATTCATTTCAAATACTCCAGCGTTTTGAAATCAACGAACTGAATTAGTATACAGTAACCTTTCTGTTAATTATAATATATTAGAACCTGTACAATTTTAAAAAAGAAGACCCATAAAATTTATATTTATTGTTAAATCTCAACTTAGCAAGCATTTTTTGTCATCAACTTGCCCGAGATAAAATGATTTGCCAACTCCATCTTCTTTGCATTTCCCCGCATTTTTACAGCATACGGATCTTGATTTAAGGAAAATAGGATTAACGGTTGTTCGAGACAGCCGATGAAGCAATAATGCAACCCTCCAAATGTCGTACCATCAAATTATTTAAAGGAAAAGAAACCCACGCATAGCTTGATAGTACCAAAATAGGGAAAAATAATAGGCTCCTATAAGACAGTATACAATTTCAAAGGAATCAATAAATTAATCCGACAATTCAATGGCATCAATAAAAATAAGATACAATTGAGGAATGGTTGGAACTCATGTTCGTCTCCACGTTCACTATCCGAAAGAGATCTAGCTACCATATAAAGATCTCAATCAGACTACATTAGAGCCGCATGGATCTCACCCCTTGAAAATGTACAAACGATACAACTCACCGAAGACTTAGACCTAAAACAACAAACTACATGAAACAAAATTATTCTTGGATAATCCCTAGTACACTTAATGAAGAAAAGTAATAATAATATATTTCGCTAGGACAGGGCCACCAGAGTAACCCATCTAAAACTTCCTATAAATTAAACTTGTAATCGATCTTTGTGTGTGTGTGCAAGCAGCATTTTATGGATTTCTTCAGCTGTGGGACGCTTGTTAGGATTTTCTTCTACGCACTTGTGAAACAAATCAACAAGGAATTTCAGCATGTCTTCCTCAACATCTGATTTTTCTATCTCTTCACCGGATGGAATCATTGAGGGTTCGTTCATTGAACTCAATGCCTCCAACTCATCAGTTAACTGTGGTCGTTTACCCATCTGCATAGACCATTGTAGTAAAATTTATTAAAAAAGGCAAGTTGAAGTTACTCATAAACCAGACAGTACAATAACAGCCATTGGAGTCCAAAAGGGAACAAATGATGACCACACCTGCAGACTATCAAGGAAGTGTGAATCAGAAAGCCCAGAATATGGAATTTGCAAAGTAAGCATCTCCAAAAGCAAACATCCAAACGACCAAATGTCAGCTTCCTGTCACAAGATAAAGAAAATATAAATTACAACCCAAGATACTATTTCTGGTTGCTGAGCAATTTTGTTCACTAAACATTTATTCTCAACTCATGAAGCAACATGTGCACTAGCACCTCTAACCACAACAAAAGGGGGAAATGGAACAGCAAATTTGTCCCTGCTAGGAAGGGGTATATCAGCACAATTTTCATAAACAAACAGAAAATTTCCAAGGCAACTGCCAACAATAGTTCTATAAAATAATTTATCATAATTTATGTTTTGTCCCAATGCGATTGTAATCTCTTCCACATAATGAATTGCACGAAGTGTGCATCCAAATTATTGACTTGCTGTCCTAAGGAACACATTCTAAATTCGAACTGAAAATCCAATAACACATTTTTCAGTAAAATTCGTATGATAAATATGTCTAGCCCCACGCAAGTTCCTAGGGAAAACACAAAAGATGGTATCATACAATGATAGTCGTCAGAACACAATACTCTTAATGTTCCCATCACAATACCGTAAAACACAACTTAAAACATTATGTAAAACTAAATAGTTTTTTTCTCCATGAATAAATTTTTGTTCAATAATAGAATCCCTAAATACTAATTGTTCATTTTAAGAATATGATTTAGTTTTGTTAAATAGTTGTTTATCATTTTGTTGTTAAGCTGTCATAAAGTTAATTTTTAGGTGTACCTTTATATACTTGTTGTACTCACTCTTTTTTCATAAAAACATAATACATAAATTTAGTCAACTCTAACTGAGTTTTGATCATTCTCCGAAATTCAGTGGCCAAGACTATTGTCCATCTTTTCCTGCCATGGCCACAATTCTTCATTGGCCTTTTCATCAGTTTGAGATATAAAAAATGTTTTTCTTCATGACAATCTAGAAAAAGAAATCTACATTGGACAACCTCTTTGGTTTGTTGCTCAAAGAGAGTCTGGTCTAGTTTGTATATTGTCACTCTTAATATGGTCTCAAGCAATTTTTACGTGCTTGCTTCGTAAGGTTCAACCACATTGTTCAAACTTTTGGTTTGAAACACAATGAAGCAAATCATTCAATATTCTATAGTCATACATCCCTTGGAAAATGAAAATACTTAATAGGGGATATGTTGATGATTTGGTCATTATAGGAACTGATGCTGCTTTAATTTCTTAGCTACAGGAACGCTTATGCAATCATTTTTAGACAAAGGATCTTGGAAGTCCCACAATTTTTGGGCATTGAAGTACTCCAATAAAACGAAGGTGTCGTAATTTCTCAAAGAAAGTATGAAAGAAAGTACGTTCTAGAGATCCTAAAAGATACAAATATGATTGATAGTAAACCAGTGGATAGTCCTTTTGATCCAATTCAAATATTAATGTCAGAATAGGGTGAAGCTTTCTTTAATCCTAGCAGATATACAAGACCAGCTGGAAAACTCATTCATCTATTACAAGACCAAATTTGCCTTTTGTAGTTGGTGTTGTAAGTCAGTCCATGTAGACTCCTACAGTATTGATCATTGAAACGCTTGTATGTATCATAAGATACCTCAAAAAGGCTATAGAACAAGGCATACTTTATGAAGATAAAGGAAATAACCAAATCTCTAGGTACTGTGATGTTGATTAAGCATGTTTTCCTATGCACATACGCTTTACTACAAGATATTGTGTTTTCACCTGAAAAGATGTTATTTCTTGAAAAAACAAGAAACAAAATGTAGTTGCCTAATCAACTATGGAAGCTCAGTATAGGGTAATAGCAACTCTCTCTTGTGAGCTTGTGTGAGTAAAACAGTTCCTCCAAGAATTAGATTTTTGTGAGATTCAACAATGAAGATGAATTGTGATAATTAAGCAACTCCTCACAATGCTTGTAATCATGCATTCTATGAGAGGACCAAACACAAAGATCAACTATCAATTCATTCTAGAAAAGTTATTATCCAAGAAACTCAATACTGAGTTTGTCATATTCAATAATCAACATGCAGACGTGTTGACAAAATCGCTAAGTAGGTATTGGTTTAGAGCACGCTAAGCAAGCTTTATTAAAAATCTAATCTTTGTAAGGTTGAGTTACACTTAGAGACCATTTCTAAGACTTACATTTCTAAGGCCTCTATTATACTCTTTTCTTGTTTTCTCTGTCCACCACTATTGTTCCTAAAACAATCCATGAATTCATAATTTTAACTCATCCTACTCCGCCTCCATTACCTTTTTTTTTTTTGCTCAACTACTATTGTTCCTAAGACTATCCATAAATTTATAATTTTGAGTTATCATCATCTATCCTCATTATACTCTTATTATATTTTCTCTTTGCCCATTGCTATTGTTCCTAAAACTATCTATAAGGCACTTGATCATCCAGGATGACAATGAAATGCAAGATCTTGCATAGATAGCACCTAGGAGCTTGTCACTCTAATTTAGGAAACTAATAAAACAGAAGACAGCTTTTCTTATTATGTAATATCAACATCAGTTTGTTTAAGTGGTTATCTATGCCAAGAATATTGTTAGACATTCATGATTTTCTTTGAGGTATCTTTCAATAATGCAGTCAATAATATAATACTTGTACATGAAGACGAAATCCTTGTTGAACAACTAATCTAGTCTCTGATCTGATAGTCTCTTTTAACATCATATAGTAAGAGAGCAACTAAAATAACCCAACTTCTGCAATGTACTTTAATATGAATACTAGTTTACCTAAATTACAGTAAACAACTAGTCAAATTTAAAATCAAGGGAGTGTTTGTTAGGTGGGACTCTTTGAAGTTTCCTACTAAAACTTTAAGAAGAGAGGGGATGGGAATTTGGCATCATAGAGAACTACCTCCTATTATTTTATTGATAGCACATTGACATAAACAGAATATCCTTTTCCAAAATCAGAGAGGTTCAAAATCAAAGGAGCTGGACCTATAGTTAAACTTCTGAAAATGGCCAGTTATAAAAAAATTTATACTGTTCATATACTTCAAAAACTCAATAAATGGCTGACCAGTAGGAGGATCTCACCAATCCATAAGATTTTTTTTTGTACATAGTCCGCATAACCTCTGGAGCCATCCACCTAGGTGTTCCAACACATACACAGGGAGGAGGTGTTCCAACATGAGCAATACAACATGCGTGTAAAGTTGATCTTAGTGGCACTGCACTATCAAAATCACAGAGCTTTACAGTTGGCGCTCCATTGTCTCTCTTCCTATCCAAATCAAGCAGAATATTTTCACTTTTAATGTCACGATGAATTATGTGCCTTGAGTGCAGCTCTGACAAAGCACATGAGACATCTTTGGCAACATGCAAAGCCAACTCCACAGGAACATACGTTTTTCCAGTTTCTGACAGCCTCTCCAGATAGTTCTGCATAAAAATAAGTGTGAATTTAATTTAATAAAGAAAACAAATAAGTGTCAATGATAACAAAGAAATGATAGAAAATCTTACTTTTAAAGAGCCCCCTTTCACATACTCCATAAAAATGGCAGATCTGAACACACGGTGTTCAGGATTACCCTCAGCTGAGACAGACCATTGACATGACATTTGGTGTCCATACATTTCCACTATGCAAGGGTGTTTTAAAGCACCAAGAATTCTTATTTCTCCCAGACAATTATACTCAAAGTTTTTAATTTTGTCAGCCGAACTCCCTTGATCTGCCAAAGTACGCACCTACAATGCCACACAAGATGTGTATGAAGCAACCATATTATATTTATATTATATCCAAATAACTGCAACAAGAATATAAACTAACAAGTAGAACAAGTCATGGCCATTATGTTCAACTACAAACCTTTGCTGCAGCCTCAACTGATCCAATTTTGCATTTGATTAAAGTAGTTGAAGCTTTTGTCTCAAGCTCATCACATGCAGTAAGTGATGGAAAAGAATAATCAGAACCTGGAATTCCTCTAGAAGAAAGAGGGATCGTGGTTCGATTAAGAGGTATATACCTGGAATTCAAATCATCAGACTCCCCATAATCCCTTATAATTCACAGAAGTCAAATTTAAATAAAGTTCTCAGATGATGAACAAATTCTAAAGAAATTTTAATTAACCAGAAGAATGCACACTTGGGTCTAAATTGTATTCATCATCGCAAATGTAATGCTGATCACCTATGATATTCAAACAAAGTCACCAATATTCATTTAGTTTCATACAGGATAGAGTTCCATAAAGATTATCTTAAAACTTCCGTGATGCTGACTTACAAAAGTATGTTTGGACACATTACCTATTCCCTAAGGCTTAGTTTGGAGAAAACTATGATATTCATTCATATTCTTTAATTTGCACAAGGTTAGTTGCCATAAAGATATTACATAAATATTTGGACTAAAATTGGAGCCAGCTTACTGGTTGTTTTAGTTTACTAATTTCAAACCATAAGCAAAATTCTTTACACGGTACAATATGATACAAGATCTAATTTAAAAAATGTCAAATGATTGGTGATTATTTAACATGACAAAACTTATAACAGAAATAAAACTGATATCAAAAGCTATATTTCAACATGAAATCAATAATAAAATTAACTAGCACACAAAATTAATCTTAAAGTAGCCTAGCCAACGCAAGTGAGAGAAGAATGTTCCACATCCACTTTTGACTCAGAGGAGGTACATACCTGCAAAAGTATTCGGTATTTTCCTCTTCTCTTATATCAAGAGGTCGACAAGCATCAATCAGCATCCGAACCCACTTGGCACCCCTCTTAATCAGAACAATATTCCAGGCATGTGGTGAAAAATCTAGGTAACCCCTGACAAGCTCACAAGGAATTGGTGGCTCCATGTGATCACATAAATACTGTAAAACAAATCATCAAGCACTAGAACATCAAAAATAAGGCACAAACTGAAAAAACTACAATACAAAATGAGTGCACAATTCTATAATACAGTTATAGTATCAACAATCACCTTGAAAAGCAGAGCTCTGTGTCTGCATACACCATACTGCAAAGAGCCAATTGGAACTATAATTGAATTTCGCCTTTTTTTAATAGAGTCCAGAGATTTCTCTGATATCTTAGAAAGAGTAAAATCTTCTATGGTGTTTACAACTGGTTCGGTGGAAGCCCTTATATTGGTGTTGCTTCCAACCGAGCATGTACAAAAAAAAGGTTTATTATAGTTTGAACCGGACACAGATTTCCGTGTCCGTTCTATGATAGCACCTCTATCACTGCCACCAAAATGATCTGATACAAAGAGTGCAAGCAGTGACGCTGTCTGCAAGTTATCAACTACATCCTGGTTCCCATGTCTGTTAAAACCATTTAACTGCTTCAAATTCTGGACCAATGCCTGTGCAGCTAGCAAAACAGCATCCAACTCTTCATCTCTTTTTCTGAAAGATAACAAACAATCCAATCACATTAGGAATAAAACTAGTGTATAATATACAACCATTACTATTACTCTGCTACTACTACTAATAACAATAATAGTAGTAAAAACACCTGTCTAAAAGGATGACTTCACGAGAAGCAAGACACTGATTTTGCTCATATCTCTCTAGAGGCAAAAATGGCCGATCTCGTCCTGCATCATAAAATCCATCTGATAGATGATCTTCAATGCCACAAAATGAGATCTTGCTGTACTTGCAAGACAATGATGAACAAGAACTAATAGATTTTCTAGACTTGCACGGTTTAGGATTATCAAGATCTCGGTCTAAATGTCTCTTTGATTTAGAAACACATTCTAAAAGTTCTAAACAAGATGCTTCATCCTGTTCACTTTGCTTGTTCTCTACGGAGCACAAGCATGCATCCTTTTCATCTTCGCTTTCGGCAGTGCAGCAATCTTCCTCAGAAAAGCGCTTCTCAATAATTACTTCATCATTGTTAACATTACCAACTTCATTGTCATTTATTGCTTGTTCAGAAAATATTCTTTTATCATCATTCAGGTTCCCATTCTCTGATACAATTTCTGCACGAGTTTCAGAATCAAGACTATCATGATTTACTAGTTCAGAAATTCTGTGAATCTTCTTGCTCAATAACTGGTCATGATCAACAGCTTTCCACTTCCTACTATTGTTCAATCGCTCTTGACGAGCCTTCTGCTGTAAATAATACCGTCTTTTCCACCGCTTACCTGACTTCCGGGATACAAAACATCTACTACTAGATGAGGAGCTTGTTAGCATGCTTGATGAGATATGCTGAGGACCTGCAAAAGAAATCATAGAAGAGTACTTGGCTCTTAATACATAAACACAATCATTCACACCGCAAACACTGATGCTAGGTTTGGAAGGGAGAAAATGGAGGGGAAGTACATGAGTGAGAAAAAAAAGTAAGAGAAATGGAATGAAAATAAATGTAATTGGTAGAAGAGAAATAGAGTAGAGATAAAAAAGAAATAAAAATTAATAATAACTTATTGTATAAATATAAAGATTTATATATTCAATGTTTGATTATATATAAAATTGATTATGTTATTACATGACCGATTATATAAGATTGTGGATGATCAGTTAC
The DNA here is from genome assembly GCF_037176805.1 of Vigna unguiculata. Classification (NCBI taxonomy): domain Eukaryota; kingdom Viridiplantae; phylum Streptophyta; class Magnoliopsida; order Fabales; family Fabaceae; genus Vigna; species Vigna unguiculata. The sequence goes on from NC_140798.1 coordinate 43,082,208, forward strand.
ATATGTATGTGCATATATTATCGATCATGGGTTAAAATGATTGATTATGCATATAAGTATATACTAATTTTATTTAGACATTTATACAGTAAATTTTGTCATAATAAAAATATAGTTGATTACATTGTTTTATATACTTGATTAAAAAATAACCCATCTAGAGCTCTTGGGCATGGAAATGTTTTTTGCATGGGCCCCACATGTTTTTTACAGATTTCTCCAACATTCTTCTCTTCAAAACTAAGGAATTTTTTTGGAAACTGTAACCTCTCTTCCGTGCTCTTCCCTTCTTTAATGTTTAGTTCCAACCAAATATACAGTAAATGTGACCAAGAAAACCAAAGATGGGTATTCATTATAGGTCTCACCGTCAGAAAGGGTTTCGTCGTTTTCCTGAAAGTTGCTTTCATTGAGATCCATTTCAACAGAAGAGCTGCCACAATCATCTTTGCTTCTAGCTTCATCATTTCCCTCCATATTACAACATATCCATGAAGGAATTTGAAAAGTCCCGAGCAGCTTGTTGTACTTGAACAATAAATACACATAAAAACAGGTTAAGCATGTGAATTGTTTTTTTTAAAATCCAATACTAAATTATACAGTTAGAACTTAATGACACACAGAAGTATTAAAGAACCTAGATAAAAAATCTGAACTCCCATTAACACCCAGATTCATTGTCGTTTGTTTCATATGCAAGCTACAGCTACAAAATTAATACCTTGGATGCACAAAGGCACCTTCAATGCGGTCCCTCCATGTAAAACACTGTCAGATGCCACCAAATTAAATGCATATTAAACACTTTCAAGCAAAGGAAACAGGAAAAAATTGTATATCAGACACTGGGACACACAATCAGCCATAAAGGGGACGCACTGATGGTAATATTTTTCAGATAGACAAATATTTTAGACCACAAAGCTGATCTAACAAACCAAAAGTCCAAAATAAAAGTGTAGACTTGTGGACTACCAGCAACTTAAAACAACTATCATAAACAGCCAAAAAATCCAAGCAACGCATCAACATAGTAGAATATACTTTTATAGTGTGAGTGTTTAGGGGGTAAACAAATTTAACTTCAGCAAGTTAAAAGAACCAGCGAAATTCACATCCAAGAATAACACAGGCTGGAAAGAAAAATGGCAACAAATCATAACTAGGTACCTGAAGATTTAACTTCTTAAGACTATGCATGGAGGCAAGTTCAAGGGACCCTAACGAAGTCAACTTATTATTTGACAGGTCCAAACTCTCCAGTCTTGACAGAGAAGAAATAGCTGACGGCAGTTCCATCAACTTATTATTCGCAACTTTCATGGATATCAAGCCACTCAAGTAACTAATCTCCACTGGCAACGTCTTCATTTTATTAAAAGAAAGATCAAGATACTCCAGTTTTTTCAGGCATCCAATTTCCGCAGGAAGGTATCTATAGTAGTTTCAAAACACACACATACTCATAATCTTAATGACCCACAAGCCACATTATTTGTAATCTTAAACAACAATTGTGTTAAAAAATATAATTCAGACAAATTAAATGACAGAGGAAAGAACGCTAACCTTATGGAGAAATGACAAATGGAAAGCTTGGTCAAACACTGGAGACCAGAAATCTCTGTCAAAATCGGAAAAGCAGACGTTCTGGGAGGTCCTTTGGAGAGTTCGAGTTCCTTCAAACCATGGAGCGAGTGCAACGGCAAGCCTCCGATCCCCGGGGAGGAAATCTTCATCTGCAGGCACTCCAACGCCGTCAAGTTCCCAACCTCGGGCGCGAACAGGTTAATCTCATTTCCGAAGAACTTAAGCGTTCGCAATCGCGCTAGGCGCGAAACCGACTTCGGAATAAGACTGTAGATGTTCTTGTACACGTAAAGGCTCTCCGCGGAGTCCTCGGCGTTCTCCGCCTCCGGAAACTCCACGCTCTTCCCGGTGACGTCGACAGCCGCGCTGTCGTCGGTTTCGGAGTCCAGAGAATCGGAGAAAGTGCAAGAACACTCGGGCTTCTCCGGCGACTCGCGCCGCTCAGACGCGGGTTCGTCGGAGTGAAGAAGCTGCATTGGCTGAATCCGTCGAGGTTCGCAAATTAGGAGTGGAGAATGAAAGAGGGAAAGAAAACCCTAGATTCTAGAGGCAGTGTTTGCGATGTATTTGAATATTTGGGGCTAGTCGCCGTTCGATATGCTGATTGCCAAACGCGGCGTTAAGGAGGGTTTACGATAATAGCCCCGTTTTCGGCACTAATTACTAGGTTGTGGGGGTCACAGTCAAAAGAGGCTGCGGGGTGAATTCCAAGAACAAAAAAAAAAAGAGACAGGAAAAACATCATCTCAATTATCTCTCAGAACACTTTCTAAAACACCAAATTTGTTCTAGATTGGATTGATGATACTAAACTTCGTCTCTTCAAACCAAATTTGTTAGTATTTAAGAGTCTTTTGGTTACTGCTCGTGATAAGTACGCTAGTATGCGTTCACCTTTTGTGATGAAAACAAAAAGTAGATTGTTAAAATAAGATATTATTAAATTTATAAAGATTAGTGAAAATGTGTATTTCTTCTATGATAATGCAAATAATTATATTATTATTATTATTATAAAAGTAAATTTAAATAAATTTTGCAAATTTATTGTAGATGATTTTTAATTTTATTGTAAATAACGTTTTTTATTATAGATAAATATTTTTGTTTGAAATAATAGTTAATTTAAAAAAAAATAGTCAAACGAAAAATATAAAATTTACAAAAAAAATATAAGAAAAATTGATAAGTTAAAAATATATACTATTACGTGATATGGTAAATTAATAAATTTTAAAAATCATGGAATTTGTAACATCTCAATATTTTAGCAAATTTATTGTAGATGATTTTTAATTTTATTGTAAATAACGTTTTTTATTATAGATAAATATTTTAGTTTGAAAGAATAGTTAATTTTAAAAAAAAAATAGTCAAACGAAAAATATAAAATTTACAAAAGAATATACGTAAAATTGATAAGCTAAAAATATATACTATTACGTGATATGGTAAATTAATAATTTTTAAAAATTATGGAATTTGTAAACCCTAATTCTTTAGTAATTTAAATAAATTTTGCAAATTTATTATAGATGATATTTAATTTGATTGTAAATAAAGTTTTTATTATAGATAAATATTTTAGTTTGAAAGAATAGTTAATTTAAAAAAAAAAATAGTCAAACGAAAAATATAAAATTTACAAAAAAATATACGTAAAATTGATAAGTTAAAAATATATACTATTACGTGATATGGTAAATTAGTAATTTTTAAAAATCATGGAATTTGTAACACTCCAATTTTTTAGTAATTTAAATAACTGTTGCAAAGTTATTGTAGATGATTTTTAATTTTATTGTAAATAACGTTTTTTATTATAATAAATATTTTAGTTTGAAAGAATAGTTAAATTTAAAAACAAAATAGTCAAACGAAAAAATATAAAATTTACCAAAAATATACCTAAAATTGATAAGTTAAAAATATATACTATTACGTGATATGGTAAATTAATAAATTTTAAAAATCATGGAATTTGTAACATCTCAATTTTTTAGCAAAATTAAATAAATTTTGCAAATTTATTGTAGATGATTTTTAATTTGATTGTAAATAACGTTTTTTATTATAGATAAATATTTTAGTTTGAAAGAATAGTTAATTTTAAAAAAATAGTCAAACGAAAAATATAAAATTTACAAAAAAATATACGTAAAATTGATAAGTTAAAAATATATACTATTACGTGATATGGTAAATTAATAATTTTTAAAAATCATAGAATTTGTAACACCCCAATTTTTTAGTAATTTAAATAAATTTTGCAAATTTATTGTAGATGATTTTTAATTTGATTGTAAATAACGTTTTTTATTATAGATAAATATTTTAGTTTGAAAGAATAGTTCATTTATAAAAAAAAAAATAGTCAAACGAAAAATATAAAATTTACAAAAAAATATACGTAAAATTGATAAGTTAAAAATATATACTATTACGTGATATGGTAAATTAATAATTTTTAAAAATGATGGAATTTGTAACATCCAATTTTTTACCCGCTTCAAAAAAAACTAATAAAAAAAATATTATTTCACTATAGTAGTCAAAACATAAGATCCAATGTATAAAGTATATTAATATAGTTCTAAAATAGATATGACTATAAAAATATAAATTTTATACAAATCAACTAAAAATCAATTATAGTTTTAAGTATGAATCATTCACTTACAACAACTCCCACATAAACCTTCACCACCCTAAAAGATGGTTTATCATCCTCCAAAGGTGTCTCTGACACTGCAACTACGTTTACTCCCACCGAATAGGTGATCATCGCATAAAAAGGACAAACAACACAGAAACACATAAGAAGGGTAAATTAATATGCAAAAGAGATAATCATACGTATTTATATTTAAATCATGCAAAATACTTACAAATATGTTATAAAACATAACTCTTATATATAATCACACAAACTATTGGCACTAAACTAAATTATTTGGATACATGCATCTCGCATTAGATCCCCTTGCGGTCTACACCTGCTGATGGTTCCCAAACTTTTTAGAGTTTGGCCTCAAGGGGTTATCACCCAACCATGAACAAGGTAAATCCCTTTCATGCCTAGGACTTGATATAGCCTAGTGGCTAGGATCTCCTTCATCTTTTCACCATATAATATACTATACTCAACTATACTTGAGCTTGAGTAGTTATTAGAGAAAGGATATCAATCCAATAACGAATCCTTATGCCGATGCATACACTAAAACCTTCACACAAATTTTTTCCATGAAATTTTTTAAACATCATAAATTGACATGCTCACACAACATTTCATACCATTTATCATCTTATATACCCATAATAACATTTTTATTTCAATTCATAGCAATAAGGACTATAGGATTCAATTCAAGTATATACAGAACATCAAAAGTAACCAAAACAACAAAAACATGAAAACAAAGAAATTAGCGTTATACATGAAATACATTTAAACGGTGAAAAACATTTATCTAACCACAAACTTCAAAATAAAAATCCCATCGACCAAAATGAAGATTTACATGTTTATGATTAACTATCAAAATTTTAGCTTAATTCGACGGTTAACGAAGTGAGAATCTTCATTTTACCAATAAGACACAATGCTGAAAACTAGGTAACACCCAACGCTAGAAAGTGCCGTTTAGCTTTAATCAATTTGCAAAACCAATGCTCAGTGCCAATCGATTCGCAAAAACGAGCACTCAGCGCTGCCACGTGAGGCTTAGCGTTGCATCAGATATCAACAACATCAAATTAAGGTTTTTGAACAATCTGGACCTGTTTATTTTTAATTGGTACTTCTACTATAAACAGTGATAAAAAAGAGTTTTTAATTACATTAGGTCGCACCAATTAGATTCATGATCCAACAATTCCATCTTTCTCAAATACCCCTAATTCAAACAATACAATCAATTTCAATTTGATCATTTAAAAGATCAACACATCATAATCACAAGCATCAATAATTCATCATAGCATATAAGATACTTCACAATCATACAAGATATGACTCACTAACTCTAACAATTATTAGCTTTCCTTACCTGTTATCATGCTTAGGTCACTATATAAACGTCAAACGCCTATAACTCCACGTGAGCTTCTATTTACACATAGAAACATCACAAAAAAGATTAGGACATACCATTATAAGATGCATGCAAGCGGAAAAGGATCACATGCGACAAAAAACATAAATATACCAAAAATATGACAAAAACTCAACTTACGGGAATGAAAAAAACTGATCGATCCAACTTGAAGAGCTCACCAAAAGGATTAATCCTACGGTCTCGGTTCCTTTAAAGAGTCTGACGACAAACAAAACTCTTAGAGATAAGTCAGATAACTCTAGAAGAGCGGTTTATAAAGAGAAAGTGTTTTAAAATAATGAAACTCTTTTTATAACAATTTTATTTATATTAAAACTTTTTAATATTAAAATAATCGAGTCTCACTATTTTTAAACCTCTATCAATTATAAAATGTCATTTTATAGGGTTTGAAAGAATTTATTGAAATCTCCATCTTTCAAATTTTGTTCACATCTTAAATACAAATTATTTTCATTGATAAAAAATGTGTGGAAGTTATTTAGGCTGTGTCGTTTAATATGATAAATTTGAAGAAGAATGTGAAGATGAATTTGTGTGAATTTGAAGAAAAGAATATATGTGTTTTTTTGAGTTGAGTTAGAGAGTAAATTGAATTAATTTAGAAATAAATTTTGCAAAAATTAGTAAATGAATTGATTGATGTAATAGATTAAAAAAATCAATAGATAAATTTTAAAAATTACCTAATTACACTTATAATAAAAATAAAAATAAAAATAAATAATTTTTTAAAAAATAAATTTTTTATTTAATATAATATTATTAATTATTACCTATATATTATTAATTATTATATATTATTATTAATTATTATATTATATATATATATATATTTATTATTAATTATTATGTAGATATATTATTAATAACAATTTGTTATTATTAATATTTGTTATTATTATTTTATTATATACACCTATATAATCGCTTACATAACATCTATTAAATATGTCATATAATCGGTTACTGGTATACGTGTATATAATAAAATAATAATAATTGTAATAATGTATACATATAAAATCTATATACTTTATAAAAGTTATAAAAGTAAAATTATCATTTGTCTCTTCACATTTTTGCATCGATGGTGGATGAAATTTAAGGTTCGTATTTTAAGTTCGTTTGCGCTTTTTCAATTTAATCGCTTTTAAGGAATATGAAAAAAAATTTCTATTCATTTTCGCAAATCTGTTGATTTTAATTATCTGTTCAAGCAAACAGGTCGTTAAGAACATCTTTATTCTTTAACAATTTTTCTTTGAATTTTAAATATGAGAAAGTGGGTTGGTATCTTAAGCCTTAAAGTTTTAAAACACACACAATTAAGATTTTTAACAAATTTAAATGGAATGTCTTAAGCCTTAAAGTTTTAAAACACACACAATTAAGATTTTTAACAAATTTAAATGGAATGGATTAATTACAACATTTTGCGTTTAGCTTTATATTTATATACTTTTTTTAATCTTAAAAAATGGATATATTATAAATAAAATAACACTTGTTTTATTTGTGTTTGTATTTACACCTATATTATGTTTATATAAAATAAAAATAATAAATGATATAAAAATATGAATAATAAATCATACAAAAAATATAAAAAATACAAATATCAGATGATATAAACAAATAAAAGAAAAAAAGAATCGATATGATTAATCGATAAATAATTTGAACTTATATAATTTTATTGGTATATAAGTAGGCTCATCATAATTTCTACTTGTATATCTAATAAATAAACATTGAAAAGTTTTATTTCTTATTTATATTATTTACTATTTAATTATTTTTATTTATAAATTTAATATTATTTCCTTATTATTTGTATGGAGAGATATATATGAATATATAAGTAATGGTGGGTAAAAAATTTGACTTGCCGGATCTAATCCAATTCTGAACTAAACCGGATCCATTAAAAATCTGTTTTCTAAATTCTTCTTTCCACTTCTGAAACGTATCAGAACTGAATCCATCTCCTTCTCATTACCAATTACCAAGATCTGAAACTCAACACATTCCCCGATCCCACTTTAAATTGAATAAACCCTAAAGCTTCTTATCTCTTCTTTCTTTCTTATTGATCTCTTATTGATCCAAGGTAAATCTAATTGGTAATACGAATCGTAGTTTCTCCTTCCGTCCCTTTTTCTAGTTCTATTTTTTTTTTTTTGTTAGATTTTGTTTGAGCAGAACTTATGGTGGTTGTTGTGGCGCCGTGATTCCGAACACGCACGGTGGTGGTGCCACTGCTGCGCTTGTGGATGTGGTGGGGTTTGCTGGAGATTAAGATTGAGGTCAGGGCATTGGAAACTTTGTTGTTGTTACAAGGTATGTTTACTTCATTCACGGTTAGAGACTCTAATCTCAGGGGATTTTGCATTGTTCCTTAGTCTGTGTTCTGCAAGCTTTTTCATGAATTGTAAAAGTGTACTGTTGTTTTCTAAGACCAGGGATGAAACATTGACACTGCTATTCTCAACCAACAAAAAATAAAGGCTGAAAAGGAGACCCAAAATAGGAAAAAGTGCTCCTATTTGCTAGCGTTTCAGAGTTCTTTGGCTTCTATCTTTGGCACATTTCACTCAAGTGTGCTAACTAATTTTGTTACCGATAAGGAGGTCTTTTAGATATAATTTAGTGGCCGTTAGTAATAAAGTTGGAGCAGTTTAAGGTTATGGACAAGGCTGAATTGTCGCGGACCAGACCCCCAAAGAACCTAGTTCTATTGTTTTGCTTAATCTTGGAGGTATGGCAAATAGTAGTTGTGGAAGTTGAAGGTTTGTAGAGAGGAATGAATGAAGAAACTTAGATTGGTGGTTAGAGTGGTGTGGCTTGGTGGGTTTATATATTGGAGCACCTGCACCTTTATATGTTATGGTTTTTTAAACACTGCATATGATTATAGTGCTACAATGTTTTCATTAATCTTTAGAAAAATATTTCAAAGATATAGCTAATGAAACAAAAAAGTGATAAGAGAAAATAAGTTATTTCCATGTTTTCTAATCTGAGTAGTTTGATTGCAATCAATTACCCATCTCACAACTCATTGCTCCTCTGTTTATTTATTTTATATTTTATGTACCTCCCAGAAACATTGTAGCCGTGCTTGGAGATAAAATAGAACTCTAGTAGAACTCTTGCAATTAATGTGAATAGGAACATGTTTTGCAGAATCAGAAGAACCTACAGATTATGTGAATAGGAATATGACAAGGATAGGAAAATGTTATGTTATGCCAAATTATCTAAACTCATTTAGAAATATCCTCCTATTATAGTTCAAGATTTTTGAGTTTTGACATAATTATTAGGAGATTCGTTTATCTTTTTGGTAGCACTGATATTCAAGTTTTCGACTTCCTAAACCAAATTTAAAGTCTGGATTGCAATTTGTGGAGATGAGAAAAGTGCCAACTATCTTAAGAAGGCTATAATTAGTGAAGGCTTGATGGAGCTTAGTTTCAGCTTGCTCAATTACCTTCTAGCAGAAAAAAAAGAATATATTATTGGTATCTTGATAGATAATTGTATGCTTGATTTTCTAGACTTTTAGTTACAGGATACTTCTTATTGGATCTGGTTTTAAAACTTGATTTAAATATTTGGATATAGATTTAGAACTTGATCCAAATATTTGGATCTATATTTAAAAAGAAATCCAAACTAGTTTTACAGCAAAAGCAGATTTGGATCCATAATCTGCTCTGATTTTTTGGATTTAGATTGGATCTGGATTGGATCTTCAAAAATCCAATCCATGATCACCCTTAGGTCTTATCCACCATGTAATATATATTATGTTTATAGAAACCATTGTCAGAGGCTTATATAATTCCTCAAAATTAATTTTCAATGCCTGTTTATTTTTACTGTTTTTAATTAAGGTGGAACTTTTAATTAAAAAAACTGCTGCTGTTTGTTTTAGGATTTGACAATGTCAATGGCAAGCGAATCAAGTTGGGTGGGGAGGAAGCCAGTGAAACGCATTGGGGGAATGTCCGATGCTCTATCAATTGCTGCTGATCTTGGTTTCTCCGTGTCCACTCCCCCATCCCAGGTACCATATTGCTTTGCAAAATGTTAGCAAACACTCTAATAGTTTGAATTTATTGAAATCATAAAATTCTGTGGGTCTCTCTAATCTAATGAACCTTACTGATGCTTCTGTAGTTTTCAATAATTTTTAACCAGTAGAAGGGTGCATTGCTAGCACTTTTCTATTTTTTGTCCAATTCTCAATATTTGTTTGACAAATTGTGGCACATCATTCTTTTTCTTTCCAGGAAGGACTTCAGAGTTCATCCCCCACAACTGGGGAAAAGGGCGAGGACTTGATCAGGGTTTTGAGAGAACTAACTACTGTCCAAAGAAAAATAGCAGACTTGCAAGTTGAACTTCAAGGTCGAAAGGTTAGCCTTACACATTCTGGTTGTTTACATAGTAAAACCAATGGCTTCTTTTAATGTTTCATTCTAACTTATATATATGTATACTCATCTTGAGATTTGTAAAATTTGTAGGATGACAAAAATGTTGCACATTTGACTCATGTGAGTGAAATGGAAAAGAAGATCGAGACATTGGACAGGATTACTACTATACTCAAAGATGTTATTCAGAACAAGGTAATATAAGATTTGTCCCCTTCAGCTACCACTGCCTTAGTGTATCAGAATCATATTTTCTAGGTTTAGTCCATTATTCTTCACATTTATCAATTGAGAGGAGCAAGGGCATCAGTGACGAAATTCCATGAACTTCCCTGGAGAGGCTTACTTAGTAACATTTAGACAATAATAAGAGAATTTCTTCACAAGTCTCACTTTATGCTTTCTTATTCTCTTGTTCCCTTTCCTGATGAACAGTTAGAGTTAGGGCTTAAGTTATCTAGATATAATTAGACAACCTATTATATGCTCTCTGACATAATTTCATTATCAAAATTTGACAGGACCGCATTATAGCTCGCTTGCAGCAGCCATATTCCCTTGATTGCATTCCTGTTGAAGCAGAATATCAGGTTAAATTAATATTAAGCTAATGCACTATAAATCTGTACAAAGTTAATTTGATCAATGATTGACCATCCAACGGCATGCATAGGCATATGTCGTGTATGTCTGTTTTTTTAACCATTGTGCTAGTATACATTATCTTATTGTGTTTAATTTTTGAGTTTGCTAGATGAAGTCTAATGTGATAGTTTCACTACTTTTCTTAAATAAAGCTTGTTATAAAATGCAGCATTGTAGGAAAAACGTGATATAGTGACTTCATTTGAGGCTGTTAGATATGAAATAAAAGACTCTGGTATCCGTTATAAATTACTCATTGAGAGGCTATGTTGCTTCGCCATCCATTGTAATTGGAATATAGTTAATCTCTTTGCATGTGTCAATCCAATGTCGTTGTAATATTATACTACCTATGCAGTATGATGTACATAGGCTGAAATATTTATGTACCGTGCTTTATCAGCGACTGAGCTTACATGAGTGTGTTCAATTATTCTGGATATTTGCTCCGCTGAAGGAGACTTAAATTTATATCCGACTTCTGCTAATTTCGAATCATTACTGTCCAATGGTGCTACCATGGGATCAATTGATATGATTGATTCTTGGTTTGAATGTTTTTAGTTCTGTTCCTCACAAATATGACGAGTTTTGGTTTTATTTATTGTAAAAAAAAATGTTTGTTTTGGTTGTCCTCATAAATTTATCTTTTACAAAAAATATTATCATTTAATGACCTTGACATGCATCTAGATTCTAAACATGCCACATTAGCAACAACTTTGAGATTACACATGACGTGACATCAGTAAATTTATGGCACGTTATCAATAAATCACAGGGATCATTTTCAAGAATTTAAAAATTTATAAGCATGACAACCAAAAGAAAAACTATGGGGACTAAAACTAATTGTGATTAATTTTAGGGGCAAGGACAGATTAGTTCTAATTACCATCCTTACAACAAACTTTAGTTGAAGATTGATGTAAATGTTTAATTATTTTTAAGTGAAAATTTTAATCAATGTAAGAAAGTCATTGTAATTTTTTTCATATATTTCTCTTATTTGTGCAGAAACAATTCTCTGAACTACTGATGAAGGCAGCTAGTGATTATGGTGCTTTGACAGCTTCAGTGGCAGATTTTCAGTGGAGTCAGAATTTCAAAGAACCTCCTTCAGTGTGGGGGGTAGGCTTCTACATTCCTTTTCTTGTTATAAGCTAATCACGATTAGATGTTTGGGCATTCTGTTTCCATTTTGTCTTAATTCTTAAAACAATATGCATCCATATAAGTGTGACGTGAGTACATCAAGAATATTACTCAGTGAATAATTATAAGTCTATTTAAGTCGACTTTGACATACTAAAGTTCGAAGTCTATTTAAGTCCGATCAATTAGCCTGCTATACTATAAATGGAGGTTTGAAAAATGTACCATGATTCATTGACATGTGAAACATAAGCCTGTAGTATTTCTTATTTTGAGCATAACAAACCATTTTTCTGTTGCATGTTCGGAAGGTTATGTATTTTTATCAAATTTTGTGAGTATTTCCAAAAGCTAACATCGTGCGCACATCATGTGTAGTAATTTTGGCCATACTTTATTTTGTTTGCTGCTTGCATTTAAAATGAAATTACATTTTGCCTTTTTCCTAGGAAATGCTTCGACCCATTCCTGTAGCTTTGGCATCTTGCACTCGGTTCTTTGAAGCCATGTCTGCCACAAGAGAGTCATTTGCAACACTTCAAAAACTGAGAGTGGGCCATTTTGATTCCCCTCTACCTAGGACACCGGCGGGTGATCCTTCCCAAAGGGTACCGGGAGTTTCTGATTGTTTAACCCCACCTCCATGGAAAACTGAAGCAAATTATGACGACTTAGGAATCAGAAACCAAAGGAGGCAACACCTGGATCAGGTGGAAGATGCTAGGTAACTGAGATCCATCAGAATATTTGTACAAGCGCAAGGATCTTGTCTTTTTCTTCCCTCAGTGAAAGAAGAATGTTACGTAGATATCTAACATACTGTGTACGTATCTTGTGTGATATAATACTCAATTGCTTTTGCAAATCAATTACTCGTCATTGTTGTTTAAGAATTATATATTTTCCGGTCATGGGAAATTGTGTCACAACTAATGTGTGAAATTCTCTTATAAATTCAGTGCTTCATAGAAAAGTTAAATTCAGTTGAGTTTTTTGAGTTAATTATTACGTATGACATGTTTAAGTTCAAATACCATTTTGGAATGCAGTCTAACATGTAAACAAAAAATTACATAATTGAATTAAATAAAGTATATATATTTATTTTTTAAAATTTAAAAATCAAAGTGTACCAAAATTAAAATTTGGTGTCGACCAGATTATAAACATATTAAACCTATAAAAATATTAAATTGTAATGTCTTGCTTTATCCATGATTTAGCTTGGAATTTTAAACATGTAATGTAAAATTATGAGACGATACCAGATTATTATGATTTATGGTATCTTACAAAACTAAGATAAAACATAAAACACGGACTAAAAAAATTAAAATGGACAGCTAAAATAAAAATGGAATAATAATTTGCTAATTTTTCTGCACTCTAACCAATTCAGGCCTTAGGATGAGTTTTGTGGGCGAGAACTAGGGGTAAAAGGATGAATTGATAAGACTTTTCTGAGAAAAAAAATAATAAAGTGGAAATGAATATTTATACTTTATTTTATTTCTTTTATATATTTTTTACCTTATAGCTCATTTTTCTCCTGTTTACCAAACTGAGCTTAATGTCTACTGTGCTACATTCTTCTCAATAAGAGTGTCATGGTGGTTGGTTGGAGCTGAAGTTTTTTTGTTTTTATTTCCTCTAGTTTTAAAGCATGGTCATATCTTGCATGTTGATGTCAAGTTCAAGGAGTAGATTGCTTTGCAATTGAAGTATATCAGTGTTTAGCAATACGCACTCGAATTGAAATATTTTAATGCCAACTCTCTAGCATTCCTACATTTCAATGTGGGATTTTCGATAACAATTGCCTTATACTTGTTCTTGTATTTCTTTTATGAAAATTTAAGCTTAAAAAAGCATTCAAAACATAGCAAAGGAGCTAAAATATAACTGATCGTAGTCGTAAACATACATCAAATATAGACTGATCTATCAAAATATACACCTTAAAAATTTTATTATTTTTGTGTGTACGAGTATTCCTAAATTGAACTTACAATAAAACCTTTTAACAGTGTAAACATTTTCTCTTTCATTTTTTGTTGAAAAGTTTTTAGGAGCGATTTTAATCTGTTTAAAAGAAAATAAACGATATATTTTGGAAAAATCTCATTAGACACGTTTGCGGTGTTGTGGAACCAAACATAGCATTATTATTGTTAATAAAAAATTCATTAATTATTATTTTTCTCACATTTCCCCCCTTCCCCGCTTCTGTTATACTTCCCACTTCTTATATTAAATTTATACATATGGCCCTCTCAAATTGAAAACGTAAAAATTAGTGTGGATTTTCACGTGATAAAAAACATCATAATTTTTTATCATTTAACTTTTTTTTTTATATATTTCTTATTTTTGTTTCAATTTCAATTTGATCGTATTATCACAAATATATTTAAACATGAATAAAAAAAAAAAAGCGAACGAAAACGGCAAATAAGAGAGAGAAATAGAAACGCGGGAACGCTAACCGTTTGCGTATGCTCAAAGAATATCTCCTTCTCGTTTCGCGCCTATATATGTTGATCCCCCTCACTTCTTCAGACCTCATTCATAATTCAAAAACTCTCTCACTGTTCTTCAGCCACATTTAAATTTTCTTTCCGGAGTCACGATGCTTGCGACACTCAAGTAAGTCACGTTACCTATTCTTATTTGTTCTCATCTCAGAATTTGAAGTCTACTTCACAGTTTGATCGGCGATGACTTTTCAGATCCGAAGAATCCAGCGGCCAGTTACAGCTCGTCGAACGAGAAGACATCGAAGACGATGAAGACCTCTTCGAAGCTATCGACAAATGTATCTTCGTTCTCTGAACTTTGGTTTCTCGTTCGATCTATATATATTTAACTTCTCTTCGCTCTTCATTTAACTGCTATTTATTTCTGTTTTCGTTTTTTTCCGCTCTTTGCTGAGAGTTTTTGTCAGATTCAATTTTCCTTAGAACAATGATCTAGTTTGAAGAACTCAATTCTGCACTCGTTTGATTAGTGGAAAACTCGTTTGTATTCGATTCACATCCATACGGTTCTACGCAGTGATTGCTCAAGGCATCAATGCCGGAGATGTGAAAAAACTTCAGGACGCAGGGATATATACCTGCAATGGCTTGATGATGCACACAAAGAAGGTTTAACTTAAAACACAACTCTAATTTAAATATCTAGGACGTGGAGGAACTCTGTACTTTATTGCTAACATAATTGTTATATTTTCGTAGAACTTGACTGGAATCAAAGGTCTATCTGAGGCCAAGGTCGATAAGATCTGCGAGGCTGCTGAGAAGATTGTGGTAAGATATCGTAGCGTATGATATCTAAGTTATTCCATAATACTATTTCAGCTCTCCATAATATGACCTTTCCCGCGATGCAGAATTTTGGATATATCACCGGAAGTGACGCACTGCTCAAAGTACGTTGTTTATTAATTTTGGAAGTTTTTTGAATTTTGGATTCCATTTAGATGCATGTCTGTGATCTTTTAAGAATTACAATAGCTTCCGTTAGGCTTAAATAATCGTAATTAGTTTTCTTTGAGTGTGCATTTATTCTTCCATTGTTACCACAGAGGAAGTCAGTGATTCGAATCACTACTGGAAGCCAAGCGCTTGATGAATTGCTAGGAGGTAGCCTTACACTGAATGAATCTCGTATTGTTTTTAGAAAATTTGATTCTCTAGCCGTCCTATATGTTTCCGTCTGAAATTTTCTCTCTAAATAGGTGGGATCGAAACATTAGCCATTACAGAAGCGTTTGGAGAATTCCGGTGAGAACACAGCTCATATCAAGTTTCTGATAGATTTTATACATTTTAGTTTGAGATCTTCATTCTAAGAATATTGTTTACTGTTTCAGATCGGGGAAAACACAGCTTGCTCACACTCTCTGTGTTTCCACTCAGGTTTTTATTCTATGCTGGATGTTTGGTCATTACATGTTGGGTGTTAATAGCTATAAACGAGTATTTGTGATTGAAAAGCTGTTCTGTCGTGTTTTCTTGTAACCTATGACATTGGGATTGCGACTATTTTTTTTTTTCCTTTTTCTGAATCACTTTATTCTATCTATTGTATGCATAGAACAAATATCGTAGCTTCTTAAATACTAATTTAGTATCAGTACGTGGTAGTCATATTTCTACGCACATTGAAATATTTGCCTATTGGTGTATACTACTGATCTTTCCCGACCCCTCCAGCTGCCAACTAATATGAGGGGAGGCAACGGAAAAGTTGCTTACATTGACACAGAAGGAACCTTGTATGTTTTCTTTCTTATTTAAACAACTACTTAAGAACTTAAATAGTGACCTCTCAATCGATAATTTGTGACTGTTTTTTCAACTGAATCCAAATTTTACTAATGTTTCCCATTCATCCACAAATAACTGCAGCCGACCTGACCGAATTGTTCCCATAGCTGAGAGATTTGGCATGGATCCTGGGGCTGTACTGGACAATGTAAGTATACTCGAAACCATATTCATAATTAGGATCTGAAGGGAAATAGTTTGCTGTTGACACCTAAACATATTCTGTTTGTAATTGCACAAGATTATATATGCTCGTGCCTACACTTACGAGCATCAGTACAATCTCCTCCTTGGGTTGGCTGCTAAAATGTCCGAGGAGCCATTCAGACTTCTGGTGAGGTCTTATTAACTTAGTAACAACGTTATCTTTGCAGTTTGCAACATCAAGAATCATGCATGGGATATGGACAGTTAACGAATTTGATTTGTGACAGATTGTGGATTCAGTGATTGCTCTGTTTCGGGTAGACTTTTCAGGAAGAGGAGAGCTTGCAGAGCGCCAGGTCTGTTATTTACATGCACTTACCCGTTCCCTAAGTCAACTTTTGCTCACTTGAACAATCGTTTTCAGCAAAGACTGGCACAGATGCTTTCTCGATTAATAAAGATAGCTGAGGAATTCAATGTTGCAGTTTATATGACAAACCAAGGTAAATTCTCCGTTTCTTGATATAATAGTTTGTCTTTTGGAGGAAGGGGATTAAGTTTTCTTCATTCCCAAGTTCCAATTGGTTGTTTTCAAGCTTGTAATTTATGACAAGAAATAGTATTAGCATTCGAGTTTTAGTTGGGGCTTTAATAAAGTGTATATTTATCTACACGTTATTCTCTGTTTGGTTGCAGTCATAGCTGATCCAGGAGGCGGGGTGTTCGTAACTGATCCAAAGAAACCAGCAGGAGGGCATGTGCTGGCGCATGCAGCCACAGTAAGGTTGATGTTTAGGAAAGGGAAAGGGGAACAACGGATTTGCAAAGTGTTTGACGCCCCAAACCTACCAGAGGCTGAAGCTATATCCTTTTTTTTTCTCCTCTAAAAATAATCTACTCGTTCAGTAATTACGAAATTAATCAAATCCACCCCAAATAGTTATATGAATCTATGATTGTTAAAAGCAAAGGGACCTTTATCATAATTGTAAATAACCAAGTCATATTAGCTGGATTTTTAAGATGGGGGCAAAAACATCATTGTAACCATTGAAAACGGTTGCAATGCTTTTGAGAATGAGGCTCTTCCATCCGCGTGTATTTTCTTGACAGGGTTACGTGTTCCAGATAACACCAGGGGGCATTGCAGACGCTAAGGACTAAAAAGTCGATTCTAACTCTGGGACGAATCACAAAAGCGACAACAGTGGCTGAATATTTCTATTAACCTTAATCTTCCATATATTTGCTCACAGCTTGTATGAAAAGTGCTGTTACTTAGTATATTTCAGTGGCGAGTTTCCCTTAGTTATAAACGTTCCCTTTATATAGCAAGTAGCAAAGATATTTTGAATTTTCAATATCTCACAAACATTAACATTCTCGCTGCAATTGAGTTCATAGCTATCCTGTTTTCATATTATTATATATTAATAGTCCAAGTATGGTAGCTAAAATTCGATATAAAAAAAAGGTAGTAAATAATCATAATTTCTAGGATGAACCTGTCCACAAGTTGATATTATTACATGACCTGTGGCAAGAGAGTATGAGCTTAAATATTTGCTCCAAGCAAATTGTATAGCTTAATATGATAAGCCAAGCCTCGCTAGAGCCTCAAAGTTAAATTATGGGAACAGAACCAGAATTTTAAAATTCGGCCGAAATCGGCCATGATAAAAGCCTTAATTCAAACAGAACGGGGTGGCAATCATATATTATTTGACCAGTTAGCAGCACTCCCAACCCTTGGCATGCCAGTTGTTTCCTTCTTAGTCTCAGCATCCACCTTGAAATTGGCACCACACACCTGTCCTGAACTATCAACCCTCGGCACAGGCTTCACCTCATTAAGTGGATGCTCAAAACTGCTCAAACCTCCGGATGTTGTAAAGAAAAATCCTGAACGTGGGATGGGGATCATATATGTTACCATTGATATCCATGGAACAAACGTATTTGCAAAATAAACGATAACACAAAGGTAGTCCAGAAAGAAAAGAATCCTCTTAACTCACTTTCAAATTTTAATAAACCTTTAAAAGAGTGATACTACGGGTGATGTTCAACACTGGGTTCTTAGTTAGTTCAGATTGCCTTTTCAAAAGAAATCCTAATATTACCTTTGGGGAATGGTGCAAAGGAATTCCCACAGCTCTTAGTTACGATCTCTGCCTCATCTGAAAGAACAAGATTTCCATCGGCATCAGTTCCCCAAGCAAAGGGAACATTCCCATCAGCATCCTTTAAAAAACCAGGATATGTATCTCAAGTTAGAAAAGAAAAGCATTGGCAAATAGACAGGATGGAAATGAGCTGGATCGAGGATAACTCACCGCAGCAATGAATGCAGTGCTAGCACTACTGTCATACAGAATAAACGCAAATTTGCCCTGGAAATCTCTCACAACCTGAGCAGCAGGATAGGGACCACGATCTCTTAGAGTCCTGTATGCCTCAATGATAATGGTTACCTCAGTAGCCGTTTTATTCAATCCATATTGTTGCTTAAGATTCGCAACGTTCTCAAGGTGACCTTGAAACAAGCAGAAAATGTCATCCACAACAGCGAACAGCCTGGCAACGTAAGAAAATCACTATATTAATTCACTTTCAAAGTAATCTTTCACAACTTCATAGTATCCAGTTTCTTTCATAAAATGAGATGATAACAATTCAGGATTTTCAAAATTGTCATTTCAGCTTAACATTGAGCAGGAATGTTTAGGTAAGTATTGCTCTAAGGCTTAAGCTAAAGAACTACAACATTGTGACATGTGAACTTACTTTGATCTCATTAAAATCACTAAAGTAACATAACAAAAAGCAATAGAAAACAGTTAAGACTAAGGTGCACCAAAACTACCTTAAAATTACTTCTGCTGGTGGAAATTGGGAAGGGAAGACAAAAGGAAGGGCGAGTACTGAGAATACACAACTAATATTCTAACAAAATATATTTTAAGATATGTGAACAAGCTAAAAAGAGGTGCTATATCTTAACCAAATAACCATCAAGGAGAATCTAAAGGATTTTTATACACGGTGTTTACTACTTTATTCTTTTCTCTTGTATTTGGACTGAAGGCCATCAATAGAAGTTAGATAATCCCAGAACGGAAAAAAAAAATTGAAATACAGAATCACGCGCGTGCTAATAAACTAAGGAGATCAAATCAAATGTTCGGTCAAAGTAAGGTGTAGCCAGAACAATAATAATCAATAACGATCAAGATGATGAAAACAAACAAGAATAACTCCTGAAAAAAAAAAAAAAGAAGAATCCAACATTTTCCATTAACCAATAATCGAATTCTACAATAAAATGTCAAGCAATATAAAAGATTCAACTGCACACCGTTATCCTAAAAAGTGTGAGATTCAAACTCAGAAACATAAAAGAACATACAGGTTGAGTTTACAAACACATCGGCGAAAAATTCACTTCCAAGATCAAGAAACCTAACGGAAACCTAACGAGTTTACCAAAAAAAAAAAAATCAACTTTAATCTCCCTTCAGTTCAAACGTCTAAGCCGATGACCCGATAAGGAAAAAAAAAATTAATGAAACCAAAAGGGTAAAGGAAAACGAACATTAACAAACACACACTGAAATGAGTCCTTGTTTTGGATCCAAAATCAAGGGGAAATAAGACATCGAAAAAAGAAAAGAAAATGAGGGACCTTGGGAGGAGGGGGTTCTGTTTGTGAAGAGAATAGGCGAGGAGACCCGAAGTGCCAAGATTAACGGTGACGGAACCAGGATGAACGGAAGAGAAGTGCTGTGCCAGAAAGCCATCTTTTACGGCTGAAACGGAATTTGATTGAGGGCTCTGAAGACCCTCAGGGCTCTTTGCCACCGATTTGTCAAAAACCGCCAACATTTTTGATGGATGGTTGGTTTGGGTGTGAAGATGTGAAATAATAATACAACAGAACAAACGCAGTCAGCAGCAGAAATTGAAACCAGATCCTAAACAATGAGATGCGACGAGCTTAATATAAGCTTCTCTGCAATCCAACATCACTTCAGTTTTTACCCATTATGCCCCTTCTCTTTTTGGATAATTTTTAGCATTTTTCTATGGCCAATGCCCATCGTACACCACTCTGTTGCAAGTTCCAACGACCTTTCTTGGCGTTTAGCCGTTTACTTTTTGTCTTCCTTTTTTCTATGATTCTTTTGTGTTTTCTATTCTCGGAAATTCATTTTTGGAGAAAAAAACACTGCAATTCATGTTTAATTTTCTCTCTGCATATAATAAAACAAATACAAATTAGAATATGTAATGTAACCTAGATTATGTACTCAATTTCCCAATTGAAATATTTTACTTATAGTATGTCCAATAAATTGAAACAAGTCTCCCTGAGCAATTTTGGATGTTTAATTTAAAAAACAAAATTAATAAATTTGTTAGTCCAATATATATTATGGTTTTACAATGTTTATATGCAATTAATTGATAAATATAAAAATATACAATTCAAAAATAGATATAATTTATAAGAATAGTATTAAAAGAATTATGTGACAATTTTTAAAAAGAGAATTGTTTAGTAATTTTTAAATATAGAGAAATTATTTAATTACTTATCTTACTAAATAAACAAATAAATTTTTATTTTTAAAAATTAACTGTCTAATTAAAAGATGATAGAAAAGAAGTAAATGATGCGTAATGCGATAGACAACACGATAACATTATTATGAAAAAAAAATTAATATTGAGAGAGAAAAATATTCCTTTTATAAATATCAAAATAAAAACTTATGTATTTTATGATAAGCTAAGTCACAATTAATCAACAGGATATGAGATGATAACTAAACTTTTGAATTGCTTATTTATCATGAGATAGATTAAAAGGAAACTTTTTTGTATTATTTAAAAACTACAAGACAAGTAAACCGACATTTGAGCAGTAGCATGACAGAATTCCGTTTTATAATAGAGATGCATCAAAATCGAAGTCAATGTCCAAATGCAACTCATCTTTGACTAAATTTATCGTGTACCAACACTCCAATAATAAAACCCTTTCTTAATTAAAAATCATATAAAAACAAAGGGTATGCTTAGGTGTATCAGTAATATTTAAATAAAAACTTCAATTTATTATCCTTAATTAATGCGCATAACATAGCACCGAGTAACATTTGTGCACACTACCTGTTAAGTTTACGTTTTATTGTCCGACATGCTAGTATTGATTTCTACGCAATTGACGGTTCACACATCCCAAATACAAGTTTGAATAATCAAAAAATCATTGTGTCAGAAATATGCAAGGGGCACAATTAGGACTAGGAAACCAATAACGAATTTTTTACTTCAAAGTTTAGACCTTATGAAATAATAAAAAAGAGACTTATACAGGGACATTTTGGCTGAAAGCCTGAACCGATGAGTAACACTAAATTATGTACTATGATGCAGTTGGTTCGTCTGATATGGGGGATCATTCATATGTACAAAGAAAGATAAGGAAAACGATGAAGTATATTTAACAACAGATTCTCAGATAACCATCTTCGGTTCCAATGAGAAACAATCGAGAGAATGGAAGTATACTAATACTTGATAACGCTGACAAGCTTCTCTGACCGTTATCAGAAACGTAGAGTCTCTGGGGGATAATGTGGTGCTGCCCATCCTGTGTCATGGAATCATATAATCAGGAAATAAATTTCAAAATCTGAGCACAAAACTAGATCTATGTTGTTATCGGGCTTTCCTTCATGATGAGCACCAAAAGAAATTAACATTAAGCTAGGGGAGAAACCTCAAATGAATCAAATAGATGGAAAGCAAACATCAAAGAATTCAGGGCAATATGGCTGAGCAACTCAAGCCGCGGAATATAGACACTGTTAGGCTGAAGGACACAACATATCAAGCATATGAATTGCACTCTCTTAAATCTGTGAAGAAGAGATGAGTGGCTGGAAGTTGGGTTTTAAGCAAATGTAAAGCATATTCATATTTTATCAAGAAGCTGAAACCTATGAATCAGCGAGAAGGATCACACATCAAGCAACAAGATGCAACTAAAGCAACAATGAACCATGATTTTAATATCTAAATTAAATGCTAGACAACGATATTAGAAGATCCTTCTTAATTCCTATTCCTGTCATGTTGAGGGTCCTTAAAATAGAAGCTTACTGTTTCATTGGCAGATTTAGACAAGGAGAGAAGCCCAATCCTACTCCGGGAAATTGAAATAACATCATGGCCCCAAATGGAGAAGCTGGATATACCATCTGAATGACCTCTGAAAATAACGGGCTGCAACGGCAAATTCCTGCAAGGGTAGTACAAATGAGCTTCAAGATATATCCTTCTGGAAATGAGGAAGAAAGCTGATCACTTTCATTTACGTTCTTGAGGTAATACATCTTCAAATAAAAACATGCAATATATGAAGCACAGTCTGCACAGACTCATATTATGAACGTGAAACAACCGACCCATGATGAAAGTACAACACTCCAATACGGACATACAATGAAGAAAGAAACAGAAGAGTAGAGGCCCAGTTAGTTTTTTTTTTTTTTTTTTGGCTAATCTTGAATGTTGATGAATTCTTTAATTCCTATGCGAAACTATATGCACCAGGTCACCTGCACCTTAAAAAAATATTCTTACCATTATTACCAAATAGTTTGTTAACTACAATCAGCAATATATGCAATAAGGGGTAATAATCATTCAAACCTCAATCAACCACTTTCATGTGTCCAAATGCACAAAATTTAATCTCTCAATTTAAGAGACAGTTCTAAATGGTCATAAACTCCTAACGAATTTGAAGTTCAGTAGAGTGATAGCTCATACATTCTTAAGTCCCAGACTCGTAAAGTTCTGTCCAGAGAGCTGGAAATGAGCAGATGTTCCTCAGGTGCTGCCAACTGTAGACAAAGACATGGATGAAGCTGTGTGTAAAATCAAATTACGTAAACCTAATATTTTCAACAGAATACCTTTGTCACATATCCATCGTGAGCTCGCCAAGAGGTAATGACATTTCCACTCTTAGCATCAAATAATTTACAGTGACCAGAACTTAGCCCAGCTGCAATAAAAGACGGCAAAGAGGAAATTCCACCCGCTTGCATTTTGTCAGAGCCAGTAGAACAGATGGCAGAAATAAGTGAAGGAAAAGTAGATTCAGTAGATTCGCCTCTCCAGATATGAAGCTTTTGGCCTCGAGAAACATCAATGAACCTGTACAAGATTCAAAAGTCGGTAGGCATCAACATATTTTTTTAAATATCTTATTAAAATGACATTCATTATGAAGAGTTAATTTTACCTCAGAGAACCATTTCCAGTGCCAACTACAAGAGTTTCAGTGGAGTATAATTGATGCATACAAGTATAAAGACTTGAATCGAAAGCACTAGACAATATTCCATTTGATAGTGTATTCAAATTTAGCACATTTGCCTGGTCACTGTTAATCTTTGATGCAGAGGATGGATGGCTTGTAGGATGGCTAGATTCTGTTTGCGACTCAGCAAATACTAATATTTGCTTCCCTGTTTGGCTGTTCCAAATGTGAATTGTTCCATCACAAGATGCCACTCTTCCACTTGATGATAAGATGCAAATATCATTCACAACCTGAAATTGGAGAAGTAATGAGTAGTTCATAGATCAACTAAGCTAATTAACTGTATTTTATTGGACTAGTTCCTCATATATTAAGTCACATTGTAATCTGTTTTGTTTTAAATAGTCATCCATCGTGCTCCACTTTGTACTATGCAATTTGGATATTGATAATTTGAAACCAGAGTTGATACATGAGACAGTACCGTTCAGTTCTCTGCTGTAGAAATACACAAACACACACACACTACAGGGATCTATTCCATGCAGCAGTTTTCCATGGTTGAAGAATGCCATTTTCAGCAAAGAATAACAAAACAAACCTCCTCATGGCCATGATAGCCGGACAAACAATTAGTTCGGCTCAATTCCCATTTCTGAACAGTTCCCTTGTATCCTTGACCAATTCCAGCAGTAAAAACAGTGCATTCATCTTGGTTAACAGCCAGAGACCTTAGTGCTCCATGATGTGCACGTATAGAGTGTATAACAGATGCTCTGATCTTCCATGGAAGATCATCTTTCTGAATCCCCACCCTCCCAAGAAATTCAGGCCCATCCCAGACGGTGGCTGGACTAGGGAACCAAAACCAGGGTTCTTGGTTCGTTTGGTATGACATTCCTTCATGCACTACTACTGGAGTTTGATGAACTTTAAATGGTCGTCTTTGAGGAATCAAATTTTTGGCACTTCTACTTCCTTGGGATTGTGGAATTGACCATCCAACTCCATTAAGCAACAGCTTTGCAGGATTGTATTCAGATGTAAATCCTTGGGATATTACAGGTCTTCTAGCAAGAATAATTTCTGAACCATTTTTTGATGATTCTCCTGCATATTCCCACTGAATCACAACAGGTTTAGAAATAAGCAAACAAGAAATTTTCACACCAATAAAACCATGTAATTTTTCCATTCATATAGGGGAAAAGAATAGAAAAATGTACAGCATCATACCTTCCAATTATGATGACGTAGAAGATACTGTTCAAGAATCAACCAAGTAGCACAGCATTGACGAAGTTTCTCTATCCCAAGAAGAGATGCAAAGGAAGGATAGAGTACCAACCTGCATATGACCAAGAAGAAATAAACAAGGCCATTTGAAGTGGCTTGTCATAAAATAAAATAAACTAGAAAGTGACTCTAGGAGGACAAGATACAACCTATTTACAGTAGGGAATCAATGCAATTTGATGACAAACTTGATTTAATGATCCAATTGCATTTTCCCATAATAGTACAAAAGCACGTTTAAACCTGATTCAGTAACGATTTGCAATGCCCAACATCATGTCCAAATTAACTCCCATGGATTCAGTAGAATGTGCAGAGCATGGGACATTTTTGGATTGAAAGAAAAGACTATAAGCTAATGTCTCCTAGAAATGATGATTTAAAGGAAATAATTTATCTTTCAAATCTATAGTCAAGTGCTTTGCTTATGTGTCTCAAATTATGATAGTTAACTCCGAATACTGATGATTGGTGGGACACTACAAGATGCAATATTTTAAATCAGGTAGAAATTTGCATAACTTTTGCAAATCAGGAAACTGCAACCGGGTTGAAAAACTAGATTAGTAAGGATCTTTAGGAATGCAATCATGGAATTTATTATTATACATTTATTTAGTTAAGCATATTACATGATGCACTTAATTTTTATTTTGTGTTAGAAATATGGATTTGCCTTATTAGAATCGGAAGAAAGATATGAAGCCAAAGGTGAAAAATGGAATTGTTGTCTTCCGATACTATGCTCTGAATCTTATCAAAGCAATAGAGCTTGTTTTACAAGCTTTTACAGCTGTAAACAATCATATGAATAATAACGTGAAGCTGAAGATACAGAACTAAAACAATATTAGAAACAAAAACATCCCCACACAGTTAACGATGAGGATTGCCTAGCCAAAGATATTGGTTCTATCAAAGTGATCCGGCATTACTTGTGGGGGAAATTTCCAAATCACATATTGTCATATCACCTTAAATTATTAAGAGGTTTAGCACAGTATTTTTAGAATTGACATAAACCACTAATATGACTCAATTTATTCACTCTATTTAGTCTTGCATGATTCCTTCTCCGTCACTTTTCTTATTTACTATTTCCACTTCTCTACCAAGAGTTCTTATAATTTTGCACTGAATAGCAGGAGAGTAATTTGCCCCAGTATAACACCTAGCCTAGAAAGCATAACTGAAACTCACACTAGATCCACACGACTTTCAATATGCAAGTCCCCTCCAAATTTTATTTTGCTAGCCTTCAAGTTTTTGCCAAGAGTAGTTGAACCTTTAGAAACTTCCTGGGAGAAAGCCAGCTCATCAAATAGTTCTTTAAGTTTTGGAACAATATGCAATGCTGTCAAATCTGCTCCAATCCGTTGACAAATTCCAAAAAGAGTAGAGGCAGCAATCTGAAAAGGGGGAAGGCAACTAGCATTATTTAACAATTTAAGTGATTATCAATAGAATGAGATGCATTATGATGATGAAAAGGAGCAAACATCACCACACTAGCAGGGTACAGGTCAAATAAAGGGCCGGAGCAATCAATCTAAAGAGTTTGAACTACAACTTTGGGGAATTGTGAAAAAACAGTTTAGAAGGAGTGTCAAATTTTGTTTTAAGCACAATGGTAAGTTTAATGGCCATGAACTAATGCACAAAATCATTGACGATCGTAACATTTTATTTTTGTCATTCCAATTAAAACAAGTCATAAAAAGATCCTGATGTTTTCACTTATAACTGTCTCATTACCCAGTGACTTGTGACTAAAATGTTAGAGTCCCTGGCAAGGGTTTAAGCTAAGATGCCAATTAGAGCCAACAGAATCAAGGAATGAGTGATGGATCCAAAACAAACCAATGGATAATTTGAAGAACCTGAAGCACTGCAATGTCCATATGTTTCTGCATAAGAACCCCTATGTGTATGCAACTTAGATCCTGTGTATTATTCAGTAAATTGAACAATAAGCTGTTACACAGTATTTATTGGCAATTAAAGCATTTTGAAACCCAAAAAGAATAAGAACCATACTTCAAGAAGCTGCTTTACAATGACCTCTTCTGTCAGGAAAGCTACAAGGCCATCTAAAGTCATCATGCAATCAATAAGTGCCAAAGCAGTCCAACTCTGGACAGGATCAGGCTTATTCATGCATGAAACATCAATGAAGGAACGAACAACATTTTTGAGTAAAGGTACCATCTGTTTGACAATAAACAATTCCCCAAAAATGCCACCTGAGAAGTCAAAAAATTGAAGGCAATTATAAATTGAAGGTCCAAGTGAAGGAAAGATGGAAAAATACAAAAGTCAATAAACTAAGAATACCAATTCTGACCAGCACATCAATGCCATCCGCACATAGTCCTTTCCCAAAGCAATGTACAAGAGGCAAGATAGTCTGATTCAAGAATGAGAAAAACAATAATGATTACACATAAATAGGATTGAAAAATGTGGATGAAGGAAAACATAGTATGGAAGGTTGTTGCAAAACCAAAAAACCTGATGGATGGTAATAGGTACTCCAAGCTCCTCGCTAGAACTGATTAGAAGCACTGAAGCAGAGGCAGCTGAACTTTTATCTGGAGAATTGTACAAGTTTGACAAGACCAATGGATGAATAGTTTCCAGGTATGCTTGTTTACCAACTTGATTCCATATTTCCCTCACAAATGAATCTTGTAGAAGAGCAACCTTTAAACGTAAATAACCTGTCGTCTGTAAAAAGATGTCTTCTAAGATTTCTTTTTCTTTTTAGAAAAAGAAAAAAGGAAAGAAAACAAAAATATTTCTAAAATCCGCAGACTAAACAAAATCAAGTGAGCCACTTGCCTGTAAAATTTTCTGTATTGTTGGCAGGATTAATGTTTTCACTGCTTGCACAGTTAAGCATTTCATGAATTCCTTCAGAAGCATATATGCCCATTCAGCTTCAACATCACTCACAGCATTCACTATAAGCGGTAAGGAATAAGTGGTGCACATTTCAGTTGCGAAAGCACCCATTTCCCTGAGGGCTCCATGCTTTGCAAGATTTGCAGCATAACGAAGACGAGTTTCGTCTTTAGCTACAAGCTGAAGTGGAGCAAGAAACAAGTAGGAGGACTTGACACTCTTTGGAAAATAAGGTGATTCCAGAAGAAATTTGGTAGATGGCCGCCTATGTAGAAAAAATCAATACTTAAATAACATGATAGACGAAAAAAAAACCACAAAAATTCAGTTGTATGTGTGCAAACACAATGATACCTCGTCCAATCCTTTTGGATGCATGCTTCAACAAGCAATCTAATATTAGGAGGTAGATCCTGCAGAAATCCTGGAAAGGTTCCATCTTCCAAGTATATCGACAATGAGACTGGATCAAAGAGTGGCCTGGAAAGATGAATTTCAGCCAAGAGACAACCAATAGAAAATATGTCCCCAGCAACATCTTCAGAGCAAAGTCTTGAAGAAGATAATTTCTGCTTCCAGAGTAGCAAGTCTGGATACCCTAAGGAGCCTTCATCTTCTTCTTTCATATGTTGAAGAAAAGAAATTAGATTCATTTTATAAGGTACCTGGTAATTTCTGTCAATCATAGATAGTTTGCTTATATTTTCACTAAATGTCTTCGTTGATGGATCTCCCAGAGATGAGATGTTCTGCCCCGTCATTTGATTTGAGGGATAATGGTAACAGGCATTCAAATGCCTAGCATGTTCAGAAAATTTAGATGCTTGCTCTAGTTCTTGTAGATAAGCAGTTCCAGCTAGAAGAGATGTCTCTTGGTGCATTTCATATGCCTGACTCCAAACTTTGGCATATTTATTGGAACCATGACGTTTTGTTTTGGTAGTGGCATGACGTATGGGGTGTGGTTGTGTAAAGAGCTGACGACGTCCTGTTGATCTTGGCATTAAGGGTTCTGATAGAGGAAGCATTACATTCTTAGCAGCGATAGCTTCCTGGCCAGACATTTTGTAACCAAAGGTTATATCTATCCAATGATGGAGTTGAAATGACACCCTATCACTTTCTAATGCATCAAAATGTAATTTAATGAAATCCTCAGGACTCTCTGCCCAGGAGGGTACAGCCAAATCAGTCATACCATCATGTATTGATTTAAAAATTTGAGCATCACAGTAAAACTCTGGAATGCATTCATCGGGAGTCCATTGATAGAGCCTCTGCATTGTGGAAGGATACTCATTAGGTTCATACACAGAACGAACAGCCATTCTCAGAACACTCAAAGGCAGTCTTCTTGCTTTATAACTGCAGACAGCCAATTCAGACAGACATTCATCTGAAACATGATGAGGGATTTCAGATGTTGAATATGTGAAATCCAATTGTTCATCACCTTTTGCCAAGCGCCATTTACTCTTGCTCAAGTCTCTCCACCCTACATCACAATTATCATCAGGTTTTGAGCTAAAATCAATTACCCAAGGCATTACTGGATGAAATGTATGGTCGCCCCACCTTCTTCCTGCTAATCTGTTTAAGATGAGTAAATATTCAAAATTACTTATTTCTCCTCTCCACCACTGCTGAAAGCAAGCATTCCAATCTATTGTTGGAGAAAGCTTTAGATCAGCATAAAGGCCATAAGAATGACAACCAACATTACAACAACCAATTCTTGCTGGTTCAGAATTAACGCTTTCAGTCTCCTGCGAAGTTAAATTAGATTCCAATACGGGCTCACTCCATAATCTCAGCCAACACCATAACGAATCAGTCAACATGATATTGGATGGGCATATATTACCATGAGAAACCCCTAAACCATGTACGTACGATAAGGCTGAGAGTAGTTGATATATAAGAAATCTTCTATTCCAATCAGATTTTAAGGCATTGGGGTTAAAATGAAGAATACTTTCCAAGTTGTATGGAGTCTTTGGAAGCACCACATTAACATGATCGGATGTTTTAAAAATCGCAAGGACTGGAGCTATGTTAGGATGCCTCAAAGATCCTGGAAAAGCATCCTCTTCAAATGATGGCAACCCAATTAAACCCAGGAAATTTATACTGTCCCGTCCAGATCCTTTTTCTTCAACGAAGAGATCAAGTGAATTTAAGACATGGTCTTCGATCAACCCAGACAAGAAATCAGAGGACACCTTTTGAAACGTAGAATTGGAAGAGATTCCCACATGAGCAATCGGCAAGAGTGAGGTGATTGTCCTCAAGCAAGAAAACCTTCCAGAATGGCTACAATTTGTGTTTCCTGAAAAAGCTTTCCCAGAGTCACAATCATCTGATGAAGTAATTCTACCCTTGATAACATTATTTTTACTTCCACCAATATCAGGATCACCACTCCTAGTAGTAATTTCACCACTGTCCAAACTATATTCATTTCTGCATAAAGAACAAGAGTTTATCACTCCCAATTTCTACCATCCAACCAAAGACTAAAACAACAATACATTTTCTTTTCCAGATTTTGATTAAAAGAATGCAACAAAAGCACAAACAGACCATGTCAAAACATGTCACAGAGAATCATCATTAAAATTAAAAAAGAAAAGTAATCAGCCCCGAAAATGCAGAACACAAATCTTACACATAATTGATAAAACAATTCTTATCACGACTCGGCATGTATTGCAATATGAACTGACCGCCCGAAGCTTCGCCATCAGTTGTACCAGAAATCTATTTTTCCAAAAAGAAGAAAAGGAAATTAAAATGGAATATATTAAGTTAAAAAAAAAAAATTGATCCAGAAATTGAATGAGAGAGAGATAGACATTGACGATAGCTGAGGATCCGAAAGGAAAAGCGGAATTGGAGATGGCATAATTGAAGAAGACTTCCTCCGAGAAATCCGACTTTATTCGAAGTTGGAGGCACTCGAAGCATTCGCTCTCTTCCTCCATCGATTCGCTCTACTGAGTCAACTCACCCATCTCTCGTGCCCTCTCTCTGATTCACTGCGTGCTTCTCCCACCGTCGACGCTCTCTTCTCCGGTGTTAAATATGAAGGTCAATTCAGTCATTTCATACCACAAGTAAATATAACTAGTAAACTCCCAATCCAACTTAATCATTTTAATTAACTAAGACTGTAAGAATATTTACACTACTAGTAAATAACCATTAAATCCATCCATTTTTTTTTTCACAAAGATTAACTTAATACCAAGAAATTCCACCTCAAGTATTGTAAATAGTTTGATTTGTTACACTTTTTGAAATTCTTTCATTTTAAATTATATTTATTTAAATATTTTATTTAAATAAATAATTCAAATTTGTTATATTTTAATTTTATTATTCTGATAGAGTATTTCATTTATCATTAAATAGAAAATTTTCTATCAAATAATATAAGGTCCTAGAAAATGGCGTTTTAAAAGTGATAGTGGTTTAAAAATAGTGAGACTCGATTATTTTAATATTAAAAGATTTTAGTATAAATAGAATTGTTATAAACGAGTTTCATTATTTTAAAACACACCATCTCTCTAGAAACCACTTTTCTAGAGTTCTCTGACTTCTCTCTAGAGGTTCTGTCTCTCTGGTCGTCTGATTGAAGAACCGAGACCGTAGGATTGATCCTCTCGGCGAGTTCTTCAAATTGGACCGATCAGTTTCTCCGTTCGCGTAAGTTGAGTTTTCGCTCTTTATTTTAGTCTTTTTCTGTTTTATGTTGCATGCAGGCCCTCTTCCGCTTGCATGCGACGTTTTAATCATCAGTATGAGTCTCTGCTGATCAGTGATTATAACGGTATGTCCTGATCGTTCTTATGATGTTTCTATGTGTAGATAGAGCATCCTGTGGAGTTAGAGGTGTTGACGTTTTTAAGGCGTTGACGTTTATAAAGTTGTCTAAACAGGATAACAGGTAAGGGAAACTAACTGTTTTACTTGAATTTCATCTAGAAATCATTCTAATGACTTTGAATTGCATGATTGATTATTGTATGAGTGCTTGAATTGTGTAATTGAGTGTATGCTAAGATTGTGCTAGATTTCTTTACTATTGCATGTGAGAACAGATTGGGAATCTGGTACTTTCGCCTAAGCGAGCAGCTCTCGCCTGAGCGAAAACACCAGAAACTCATCCCTTGTTTCTGCGCGAGATCTCGCTTGAGCGAGAGTCACTCTCGTCTCAGCGAGACAACTTAGCCTGAGCGAGAATTCGCCCAGAGTTTGGGTTGTTCTCTGTTTTGAGCCTCGCTCAGGCGAGAATGACTCGCCTAAGCGAGAGAGCCTTTTTGCCTAGGCGAGACCTTCTAGCTTGGGCGAGAAACCTTGCAGTTGAGTGTCATTTCTTTGTTTCTAATGGATGAAGCTATGTTTGAATGTTAAAATATGAACTTAGTTATGATATGCATGAATTGTTATGACTGGTAATATGTGCGGTGAAATTGCATGAAGTTGGAATATGAGAAGAAGTGGTTGAACTAGGATTTCAAGGGAAATTCTAAGAGGAATGTTTTAGTGTATGTAAGGACATAAGGACTCAGTTTTGGTTGGTATCCTGACGCTCCTAGTAACCATTAAGACTCATGTAGAGTATGATGGATTACGTCGGGGGGGAGTAGCAGGAGGTCCTGGTCTATGGACCCGATCCGCCATAGAGGTGATGGGACTTACCCTGGGAGTGGTTGGGTGATAACCCCTTGTGTCCAAACTCTGCAGAGTTTGGGAACCATCGCAGGTGCAAGCCACTAAGAGATCCGATGTCGCTTACATATTCCGGATATTGAGTCTAGAGTCATGTAAATGTGCTGTGGTGGTCTATATGATTCTGGTGATAATGAGAAAGATTGTGTGGTTTCTGTTTATAATTGAACTGCATGATTCCTTAATCAGATTAGCTTACCCTTGCTTTTTGTGTTCCTGTCTTGTGTTGTATGTTTCCTTTTGCGATGATCACCTATTCGGTGGGAGCAGATGTGGTTGCAGTGTCAAAGGCACTTCTGGAGGATGAAGAGCCATCGTGTTAGTGTTGAAGAGGAGGTTTCCAGTGGGAGCTTTAGCAGTGGTCAGTAGTACAGAGTTTATTAGTTTAGTTTAAGTGTATAAGTGATATATTTTTATAGTCATACCTTTTGTAAGACTGTATTAATATATTGGGTACACTGGATTATCTGTTTTGGAACTATGATGAAACTTCCTATTTTTATTAGTTTTAAGCTGCTGAAATTGGGATGTTACAAATAACACATTCATATAAAAATAATCTTTATAAACATCAATAAGGTAATTATTATATTATTGCAAACTTTACTAGAAAAAGTTTAATTAACATACGTCAATATTAATCAGAAAATAACTCATCAATATTAAATTAAAAAAATCTTGACTTACATCATGGAAAAATAGTTTTATTAGTGTCAATAAGAAATTTGCCATTAGTTGAAAAAAAGATATTAAAAGTTTGGAAAAATAAAATCTTATTAAAACTAATTTAAATATAATTATAGTGTATATAGAATTAAAAATGGTTTTAATTTTTAAATTTTGACGTAAAATTAAAATTTATTTATCTCAAATTTTAATATAATTTTTAATTTAAATTTTAAAAAAAATCAAATCTATTTAAGTAATTTTTTTCTTTTGTAACTTTTTTAAATGATATTTCAGTTTCGCCTTTAAACTATTTATTTCATTTAACATGTTTTAATTTCAGTTTAAATGTTAACTTAAAATACAAATTAATACGGTCAAAACATATAAAAATTATCACGGTTAAAATAAAATGACTACATTTTTATTTTTTGAGTTAAAAATGAATTCTAACTTGAAGTTAAGTTTATAGAATAAAATGATATTTAACTATATATATTCATCAGCGTTATTTAAATACCAAGTAATCTTAATTTATATTAATACAACAAATCATAGTTGAACTTTGTTGGAAACACTATTAATATTAAAAAAAAAAACTACAATTGATAGATAAGACTTGTTTATAGGAAAAATGAATAATATTGTGCTATAATCAAAATTAATCAAGGTTAATTTTTGTTTGAAAGAAACTTCATCGTACATGAATCGAAGAACAACATAAAATCAACGATGACTAGTAGATGATGTTCCAACTAAAATCAAACCATGATGTTTCAATCACAACTGAGCTAAAGAAAAACTAAGAAAATAGTTATTAAGCAAATTCATATTCTCACCTTTTATTTCAACTAAAATTTAAAAGTATATTATTTTAAGTAATCAAATTATTCTTCTTAAATCTTAAATTTAATTTCTTTAAAATTTTATATTTAAACAACACATGTCATGACAAATTAATTTTATTTTTTATAAACATTATTACCCAAACAAATATTTTCCCGGAGATTATTTGTTTTTAGCTTAGCTTTTGGTTGGATTAAGATGAAGTGATGAAAGCATGGGTTGGTTATTTTTTCATGATTTACAGATAAAAACTCGGATTTTTTAGGATGTCGAAAGACAATATTGGTACATATATGTGATAATAGTTAGTCTAAGGTGATGTTGTATTTTGATTAGTAGTAATTTAATATAAATGTGTTGTAACTCAAGTTAAAATGTCCTTAAAATCAATTTAACTATAGCATAACTCATTAAGGGTAGTTATGATGCGAAATAAGTCAATTTTAAATGCATAACTCTCAAAACTATGGTAATAAATATTATGTTGATAACATAGTCGATTAGGTCAAATCTAGGAAAAAAACACATTGTTCCCATAATCATTTTAGTTAATTAAGAACATAATATAATCGACTAAACCAATGATTTTTTGAAAAAATAATTTATTATGTGTTGATCGATTAAATAACTAACATAATCAATTAATTATGTTTTCTTAATTTTGAATATTATTATTAATTAATTGATTAGGTTACTAATATAATTGATTAAAGGAATAAGTTATTGTTTATTGGAATTCAAGTATAAACATTTTCAATTGATTAACCAACTTACTTGATTGATTAAAATAATGAAAAAATCATTTTTTTTCTTTAAAAGCTTTATTTTTGTCATGCAAGTTTTTCAAATTAAAATATAATAGATAGAAATTAGAGAGACTTTCTAAATAAAATCAACTAAAATTTACGTGTTCTTTAAGATTTAATGAATATCGAATTGTTTGAATGATTTATTATTTGGCATTGATTTGATCTGTAAAATTTACACATTAGGTGATGTCTTTTTCATCTCTTTTCTTTATATGTTCATTCATTTTGTGTCGTAAATCATCTACTAAATTTTGTATAGTATCACTCAAATTTGTAGTTTTTTAAGTGTTTATTTAAAAAATTGTCTACATCTTAGTTTTAGGATTAGTTAGGTGTCCTTGTAATTATGAAAATTATTGATCTTGGTGAAACTTATTACCTAATGTTGCTAGAAAGAAACTGGATGTATATTTTTATGTATATTTTAATGAATTGAACTAGTGTAAAATTTGTCATATATTTTTTTTTTTGCTTTACATTTCTTTCTTTATTTTTTTAATTGATTTTAATCTTGTTAAGGTTTTTCATAAAAATTTTGTTAATTGATTAAAAAGATTACTAGAAACTGTTTTGAAAGTTGAAAATTGTCAAAATCCAAACCCCTTCTCTTGATTGAAAGGTAATATTTAAAAAAAAGAAAAAAGAATGTCATTCAAGACACAAATTATCATATCTAATAAATTTGTTAATTTTTTACAATAAATATTTTTAAATATATATTGAAAATGCATAAAATTAAGATTAAAAATTATTAAACTTCGATAACACCCAATGAGATATAGAATTATAATTTAAATGAATTTATACCAGCCGATAAATATTAATAAAAAACAATCTAATCAATTAATTCATAATAATTATAAATATCTCTAAAAGTAATTAGAGAAATAAAGTATTTAAAAATAAAATTTAATCAAATTAATTGATAATAATTAAAAATATTACAGAAATAAATTAGAAAAATAAATATTTAAAAAAGTTGTGGAATAAATAAATTTTGCTTAAAAAAATTCAACGACCAAATCTACAGAAGAACCATATATTCCAACATATTTATAAGAAAAAAAAAGTCCTTGTACAAACAATCATCAACAAAAGATGCTAGACATGAGTTTATTGGGAAACAAATCAACGAAATGAAAGAAAAATAATTCAAAAGAAGAAATCGTGCAACGATATCAGATTTGTTAATATCACCATCAATCACTTATTATTTGCATAAGCAATTTCTTCCAACAAAAAAAGTTAAAACAATTACCCCAAATTTTGCTTATTTGATTCGTGAAAAAACATAATGGAATATGAAGAATTCACCATAATATATCTAAAATGGTTTTATTGTAATTCAATCACAAATTAATTATTTATAAGTTCATCGGCTTTTACAATAATAATTTTAGGAATCATTCGAAGTATGTTATATAATTAAATAACTGTAAAATAATGTCTTCTGTTATCAATCTATAGATATTAAACTCTAATCATACTAAATTGTTAATTGTTCACTTGGCCAGAAGACGTGTAAGAAAGAAATAGGGTAAAAAAATTACTGGATTTACACTATCACTAAGAGAAGAAAAATAAAACAAGCAAATTTTATTCATGAAAGCCAACAAAAAGGATTCCCAACTAATGAAATTAAAGAAAACTGATTATGATTTTTACTCTATTTTAGCTATAATATATTTTTAAAATAATAAATAAATTTATGCTAAGAAAAATATCATATTAAAATATATTGTTTAACCATAATAAAATAATTTTAATTTAATTCATTTTTTATTTCTAAATTCTAATTTTTTTGTTCATCCAAACAGGTAGAGAGAAGTTCTTTTGCTTTGTTCCATCCCATTTTTATCCAATCAAATAAAATATCTTTTCTATTCTATTTCTCTGTATTTCTATCATTCCTATTATGTTATTCTCTTTCTTTTCTCTATATTTCACCACTCATCCAAACACTAAATCCTTAAACGCCTCAAAATAAGCAGTATAGGTTTTGAGTTACAAAAATTGTCTTACTAGGATTGTACTTCATGTTTGCAGCAAACGTTTGAGAACTTATAGATTACCATTTTACAAACTTAGTATTGATTCTCACATGGTTTAATTTCTGTCAATCCATTGATATTCAAACTAAGGAATTTAAAAATCTTGTTGGGTATCAAAATACAGGTCGTGTTTCTGTAAAAAAAGTGTTCACCAAGAAATCATACTTTTAAATAGAGAGCACATGTGAACCTAATACTGATGCTAACGAAGGAAAGCATAAGGTTAATAATGAAGGGAACTCAAACACGGTTGTATGCCACCGACTTGCTGAAAAGGCGCCTGATGTATAGGACTTGCAGAGCACTAACAGCGGCCAAGAGAAAATACTCTCCTACTGTGTAGAATACAACACGCTTCCGCGTGCTCTCGTTCGCTACAAACAAAGAGGGCTGAGTCAGTGGAAGTTGGTATTATGTTCGTAACTATTTTTTCTTAATAGGACACAAAGGAGATAAGATATATCCACGAGTGACAACACCAGGATATACAAGCATCAGATATAACATTAGTGTTTTAAGCCAATAACATACAACAATATGCTGTTCAAACAAGCTGGTTCTTATATCCATCAATGTTTGAACTGTTTTTATCCTCACAGAAAATGTTCAGATTGTTTATAAAATATGAAAAAAAACACCAAGAATATAACGCTACATCTTACCAGAACTGTAATAGACAGGAATAACCCTAAAAATATCCCTTTCTAGCAGAAGTCTGAATGGCAGCTTGTTACTACGCTACTTAGGTATGGTTTGTCATACTTTCAGAATATGAAAACACAATCTGAACATTTCATTGGTCAAAAAGTTTTAGAAACTTCACAAACACGCCAATAGGATCTGGCACAAGTAGGCTTCATTTTGGCTGAAACCTCTAGCACTTTACAATTAAAATGACTGAATGAGTACCAGGATAACTTAAATAGAGATGGTCTTCATTAGCAGCAATTGCCGCTAATCTCAAAATCAATAAAAGGTAAAGATACTGAACGTCTGGGAATCATCCCTGCTATGAAGAGGCTTAGGAAAATAATGTTTCCACACTGCATAAGTTCTACAAATGCCCATATATATTGCAAATATAATATCACAACTACTAGATCAAAATTCCCAAACTAGAACAGTGGCTTGCATCATGCCAGCTCATAAAAAAAAAAAAAAAAAAAACTTACTATGACGATGCCTTGCATCACGAGCTTTCAAGTACTTTTGTTCAGCAGTAACAGACTCTAGTGCTTCTCTGAGTTCAGCAATTTTAACATTAATTGGGTCCAAATGCTCTGCAAACCATAAAAGTTAAATGAAAGTTTGATAATCAACAAATAGAACAAATAAAGGAACACTTGGACCATTCTTCATAAACATCAAGAAGTACCTCATGTATATACTACATATTAAAAGTTGTATGATTAACACATAAACTTATAATTTATGAAGTGGGATAGTAGAATCTACTAAGAAAACCCTCTTACACAGTACGTACCATCTTTGGCAAGGTCATGCTCAGAGGGAATGTGACCAACATGGATGTAGAAAGAGACTGTCTCAGGTGTTGAGTATGGGTTATGGAAACAAAATTTATACATTCCATGTGTTGGGGCCTTAAAATCAAACTTGTCACCAGAGGTTCCCTTTATACTTTTGACAGTATTCCCACCGGGGGATGTCACCTGCATGATAACAACAAAATTAGGATATCTACTAAACTAAAGTTACAAAAAAATTTACGATTTCTGGATAGGTGATCTGACGAGTAATTACAGCAAAGCCACAACTAAATCATATACTTCACATCAGCACAGAGAGATTTTATGCAATACTGCTCCATCATGCAGAGCTTACCAACCAGAGTGTTCCACAACTTATAACGATGTACTCATTCAAACATCAAAGGGCCTCAAGGTCCCAAACTCCAGTGTAAACAAAACGTGTACAATACCTGAGCTTAAATCTAATTATGTGTAGAAAATAAAGGTAATCCCTTCCCCCAGTCACCATTTTCGGCCTTTCAATTTGCAACCCGACTTCGGCATAAGCACATCAAGAAGGGAATGGAGAATGATTTTCAGATTCCAAGTCAGGACCTGTTTCTTTTAAAGTTTTGCAAAATTTAATTTGTGCCTCAACAGATATCAGTCATAAACTTTCAGTGAAGTGAAATGAGTGATTTTTATTGAAAAAAAACAGAAGAGAAAATTGACTTTCTGAAGCCTGGACAAAAAGGAACATATACCCCATGTAAAATTTATATACAATTTCATAGGTGGTTTTAGAGCTATTTTCTCAATAGAATGGGTGTTTGACCTCGATAATAGATGAAGGCCTACATTAAAGTTCCACAATTTTATCATAAAACTCCAATTCCTAGTGGACAAAAGTAGAAAAAGCAAGAGCAAAACTACCACTGAATGTTGTCCATATCTCCTGCAAGCATGCTGATTTAACTAGGATTATTAATTATGTACATACATGCATCATAATCGATCTTCTTAATAAAGATATAACAAAATCCCTCTAGAAAATAAAAATGTCAACTATCACCAAGCCCCAAAAATTAAAACCTGACGACAAAAATTGAAGCAATTGGCAAGCAATTAGGGCAATTGAAACAATTGGCACTGACCTCGAGATCAATGCCGGGGTGATCGGAACTCCAGAAAATGTCGTGGTCGACGACAACAAAATTCCCGGAAACGGTGTCGCCCTCGTAAAGCACGTACTCGTAGACGCACTCGACGTCGTTCACCGTCACAGACAGCGATTCAGTGCGAGTGAATAAGCTCATAATCAAACACATCAAAACCGTCCACATCTTTGCGCTTCTCATTGTGTTTGCACCCCTCTCTTAGGGTTTTATTATTTTGAAAGCAAAGAATTGAAAGTAAATGAATTTTTGGTTGCGGGGAAGTAAGAGGCGCTTTCAGATCTTAAAGATAGACTGTGACACCCTCTGGCGAAGCTTGCTTCTTTCTCCTTTCTTCCTCGGCGAATGCAACACCACAAAACGGCGCCCTATGGTTGATGGAGCCGTCGTTTAAAGAGCTGACGTGTAAACTGCGTACGTGCACTAGCCAATCAGAGAACGGAGCAGGTGCTATATGGCACACATCCAACCAAAAAAATATATATACTGTACATGTTCCGTTTTTTTAGTTTAAATAATATTTTAAAATTCCAATTATTATTTTTTATATTAGTCAAAATATATATTAATTAATTTTTTAATAAAAAAATATATATTAATAGTAAAATAAAAAATTAAATAGTTCAGAAAACTTCCTTATGATAAAAAAATTAATCGCGATACTTTTAAATTTAAGGAAAATATGAATCACCTCTAAAATGTTACATTTTAATTCGACTAAAAACATGAAGATAAATTTCTTACTAATCAGTGTCAACAAGCAAAAATTGTATAAATCAATTCAAAATTGGCAGTTTAATTCATTGGAATATACATAATAAATATGTTTATATGTATTATACAATTTAAAATTTAATTTCTTACTATTTATAATGAAACTAATTAATATAAAATATTATATAATAAATACAATATATATATATATATATATATATATATGTCATTATCTTAAGTTACTCTTAATTTATAAATTAAAATACGTATTTTAGTAATAAAAGAACGATAATATATATTTTGAAAAATGATACTGTAATCCTTTCTCTTTTAAAGTTTATCTTAGAATCCACCTTTCAATTAGTAAAAAGATTTTTTTTAATCATAAGCGATATATTAAATAAAACACAAATCAACATTAAACACCAAAAATGACAAAAAAAAGCCAATGGTCAATCATACACGTTTCTTTCTTTTAATTTATAACTTAATATCATTTTATTTAATTTATATATTTTCTAAATTAAATATACTTTGAGTCTCTAAATTTTTATATAAAATAGTATAAACATAGACATAATTTTCTTAAGTACCCCAAAAATATATATTTTATTTTCTTATTATATGTTACTTGTGATTTTTATATTTCCAATGACAAATTTTAAAATACTAATAACTATAAAGAGTTATATACTTACCTTTTTACCAAAATTATAATGTAATCTATGCATTCAAATTACAAACTTTAATTATATTGAAACTGAGTTTAAATCTGGCCGAATGAAGAGAGAGAAAAAATCTTTAAAAACTAAAAATAAAAAATAAAAACATAAATGTAAAATTTGGACTTTGAAATTATTGTTTTCGTTTTCTTGTATAGTTTGAAAATATAAATCGCTTAACACAACACAAGTAATGATTTTGTAATAGGTTATATGATGTTTTAATATTTAAATTATTTTAAAAATTACATTAAAAAGTTTAAAGTTCTTAAAAAATGTTGAAGATTGAATGCATGTTCTTTTAAATATCTTTTAATTATTGCTTCTCTTGTAAATGTTTATAACTGCATGAATACGTGGATATGAAATCATGTTTTATTTATGTTACTTTTTACAGAAATATAAGCTTTTTCTCTTTAATTTTGGTGTTTGTACTTAAAGTATATTGAACTATGATTTCAATATTGATCATTTAAATTAGATTATATTCTGAAGAACCTAAGATTGGAACAGATTTGTATTTTTTTTCATGTCTATAAAGATGTTTGTTCTTATATAGAGCTGAGATGATTCCACTATCAATTTTCTTACTTTTTGCCTATTCTTTTGTCTTACACTGTGATTGTTTCCAGACTATAAATTCTGAGTCTACTTGCTTACTTCTTTTTTTCAAATAATTAATAAATAATCTTGGAGAAACAACTCCTCAATGCTAAAAGCAAGCTCACATATGCTATCAAATAATTAATTTATACTTTGGTGCGGTGGGAACATGTTTAGGAGATTTTTAAACAAAAAAAAAGTTTGGGTTGGTAGTGATATGTACAGAGATGGAACACTTTACCAACTAATGGAAAATTTTCGACATTACAGCATGCACTATATTTCTTCTTTTGTTGAACATTATTCTGTTTCAAAGTCTTAACTTTGCATTCAAAGGCATTGAGAAAATGGAGAAAGCACAGATGCAAGTCCAAAGAGTTAAACTGGGTAGCCAGGGCTTAGAGGTAAATACTTGTACTGTTATTAACTGTTGCGTTCATCATCAGAAGTAGTTCTTATGATGAATTGAATTAACTCATGATCATCAATTCTACGATGATCATACATTCTGCCATTTTTAGTACCTTCTATTCTCATCATATGCTTGTTTTTGTCGATCTCTGCAGAATTGTCTGTTTTCATGATCATCAATTCAAGGGATTATTTTGAAAGAAAACAAATGACATCATTCCAATGCGTGATTTGTGGAAAATATTATTTAAATGAATTATCAAATCTCCTCTTATGCTGTAGCTGCTTATCGATACTATTGTCATAAATTCATCTGCTCTTACTCAACTGTGGCATCATAATTTTATTTTCTGTTGGGAGGTGTTCTTGGCATTTTGGTAACTTTTCCTGCTTCTTCATAGAAATGCAGTTGGTTGGTATACCTTAAACAGGGTTTTTAACTGCAGCCGTTGCTGCAGTTTTGTTACAATCCTTGATATTGATAAATTACAGATAAATGAGATTGATGAGACAGTAACTACGATTTCAATATGATTAGGGTTTCAATACTATTGAAAAGAGTCCAAAAACCTTGGTGCTGTGACCGAAATCTTAGTCACATGCTGTTTTTCAAAACTTTGCCCCTTGGTATAGATTATCTTCCAGAGTAAGAGTCTTGATAGTGTTTCATCTCGGGCCAACATATGCTTGGAATAAAGAATCATGATAGCGGTAATGTTGATTGACTATAGCGATTTAGATTATTTTAGAGTTAACAGATTAGAGAGTTAGTACTATGTTAGTTTGTAGAACATAAGTTTTGATAGAAATTTAGGGATGCACACATTTAACATTTCAGGTCCTTTTTCTCACGTTTCAGCAGACCTGGTCCTTGATTCAATAGTTGTGCTAAAAGCAGAACCTGCTATGTATATTCATTTGTTGAATGCAGGTTTCTAGGCTGGGATTTGGATGTGGAGGATTATCTGGAATTTATAATGCTCCCCTCTCACATGAAGAAGGGTGTTCAATCATTAAAGAAATATTCAATAAGGGTGTCACATTCTTCGATACATCGGATCTTTATGGAGATAATCATGATAACGAAATCATGGTTGGCAAGGTAATACATTATCCAACTAATTAGTTCCTTTTATTTTCAATACAGTAGTTTAGTTTCCATTTTGTAGGCAAATTTCATACATTAAAATATTGTAAATTTGCTAAGCTGTGTATGTAAGGCGATGGATCATTCTTATCTAGTAGAATTTGATCATAATATAATTAAAAGTGTCTTTAATACTGTAAGCAGGCTTTGAAACAACTTCCCCGAGAAGAAGTCCAGTTGGCTACAAAATTTGGTGTTACTGTATCTGAAGGGTTGGTTTTCGGGGTAAAGGGTACCCCTGAATATGTGCGACAATGCTGTGAAGCCAGTCTCAAGCGGCTTGATGTGGACCATATTGATTTATACTATCAACACAGAGTTGATACTTCTGTGCCAATTGAAGACACTGTAAGCTTTGAATGCTTTTCCTCTCCTGTTAGTTATGTATACCATTCCAATTTTCAACACTTTTAAATTGTGGATGATTAAGTATGTGTTTTAACATTGAACTCTGCATGGAAGATGGGAGAGCTGAAACAGCTGGTAAATGAAGGAAAGATAAAATATATTGGGTTGTCCGAGGCTAATGCTGACACTATAAGGAGAGCTCATGCTGTTCATCCTATCACTGCTTTGCAAATGGAGTATTCCTTGTGGTCCCGTGACATTGAAGAAGAAATAATCCCACTCTGCAGGTATTAAAATAGGAATTTTCTGACTACAAATTATACAATTTTCTTGAGTTTTAATGTGATGTGTTTCCTATCTAGCTCTTTCAGTTCTGCTTTTAACTATGATGCATTTTGGTTGTTGTCTAATGTCTAACTATGATGCATTTTGTATTTGCAGAGAACTTGGGATAGGAATTGTAGCATATAGCCCTCTTGGCCGTGGCTTTTTTGCAGGAAAGGCAGTGGTGGAGA
This sequence comes from Vigna unguiculata, assembly GCF_037176805.1. NCBI lineage: Eukaryota > Viridiplantae > Streptophyta > Magnoliopsida > Fabales > Fabaceae > Vigna > Vigna unguiculata. The sequence continues at coordinate 43,126,403 of NC_140798.1, forward strand.
CCTTGCCTAGTCAGAGCCTGCTGGTATGCAGCTAATGACTAAGTAGTAATTTTCATGTTTGCATGAAGTTGAAGCTTTTTCGTGTTGTGATGGTTAAGAAAATAACACCAAGGAAAGTTTAATCTACTTGAGTTATTTCTATTTCTGCTGTCACTGTCTATTGAAAGTTGCTATATTTTTCTGTGACAGACTATGCATCCCAGGTTCACTGGAGAAAATTTGGAGAAGAACAAGCTTTTCTATAAGCGCCTTGATGACTTGGCTTCTAAGCATGCATGCACTCCTTCACAATTAGCCTTAGCATGGCTTCTCCATCAGGGAAATGACTTAATCCCTATACCTGGTATGTCTTTATTACATTTAGAAACACTTTCATTTCCACATGTTTGATGAGTTCCTTACTATCTAATTTTACTCTCCATTTTCTTACTTTTCTTTTGTCATACGTGCTTAACAAATTATGCCACTGAAAAAATTACCGCTCCTGAAGAAGGAGAAAAATAACATGATATCTAGATCTTGTTCATGAAATATGTAGCTATTGTAAGCATGAGAATTTGTAGATTAATTCCAATGACCAAGTGCTTTTATCGTGTATTCTTTGATGCTATCAGGGACTACTAAACTGAAGAACTTTGAAAACAACGTTGGATCTCTGAATGTTAAGCTTACAGATGAGGATCTGAGGGAAATTTCTGAAGCAGTTCCTGATTATGAAGTTGCTGGGACACGAGAGTATGGTATGTTAAGCAACTACACTTGGAAGTTTGCAACTACACCACCCAAGTAATTGTGCTGAGAGGAACCGTGAAATTCTGTCATGATATAATGTTGTATTTGTATTCATCAATTATGCTTATCACAATAAAATTCTGACATGAGAGAATTGATGATTTTTTTCTCTTCCCCTTAAACAAAGTAATTTGTGCAAGTTTATCGATTATTCTGGACTTAGATATAATTTCATATTTACACGTGGATTCCGGAACATTTTCAGATGGTGTGTTCTGGAACTCAAAATGAAAAGAAAGTAAATTTGGAACTTTTGAGTGTATGGAGATGCAGAAAAAAATTATGGAGGTGTAGAAAGAAACTGCCTGTGACTGAATGAAAATTTTACTACCGTCAAACCAATTTACTACATCGAGATTTAAATATAAAAAACTATTTTATTTAAATATATGTAGGCGTAATCGGGATTAAATCCTGTAAACTAATCTTACACTTCATCCACAACTTCAAAGTGTTAGGTCCAATCAAATTCTTAGAAGGCATGTCATCTTAATTGCATCAAACTTCAATCAATTACGCTTACGTTCCTCCCTCAACACTGCTTAATCTCACATCTCATTATTTCATCACTATTATTTTTTAAATTTACCATTAAATTATTTTACATAGTTTATCATTCTATTTTATAATTTTGTAAAACTCTATTATATATATATATATATATATATATATATATATATATATATATTCAGCGTGTTGTTGTATCACAGAAAAAAATTAAAATACCTTTAACATTATATTATTAAAAAAACATATGTTATTTTATTTTATTTTTTCGTGACACATCACATTTAACGTGTCCACACTATACAAAATTGAATAAAATGATAATAGCTACACGATAAAATATGTAATTACATAAAACATTTGGTAAGAGCAATAACAGTGTATTATTATGTTAAATATTTTTGGATAAATGGAAATGAAATTGTTTAAATTTAATTAATGATTATGAATTACATGGTGTAAGATAATTGGTGTAGTAAAAAAGTCTCATCCCACAAGAAAAGAAAAACATGTTTTGAAGGAATTAGTAACCGGTTATTTGGACATGGTTTTGGGTTAAATTTATTACGTAGATGTGTGTAGAATGTTCTAGGTCTCACCAAACAAGAAGCGGTAACAAAAACTGAAGTGTTGGAGCATCAAAAAGCGGAAAAACCTGATATTGACCTAGTGTTTCTTTGTGGTTGTAGTGAGAGCCACGTCTCCAACTTGAGCCATGTGTGGACAATTGAACCCACGTGAACCAATGACCTTTAGGACCTAGATACACATGACGTGGAACCCAAATATCCACCACAATACTTGCCCTCTAATTCTATTTAAACACCCTTCTTCTTCACTTCTTCTCCAGTGAAGTGTAGTTCATCAAGTTATCCTCTTTAATTCTAAGTGTTTAGGTGACAACAATAGCTTCTTTATTATCAGTCCTCGGGTCTAGCATTTGTGACATTGTGTGTACATTGAAACTTTGTCACTAAACCGGTTCATCTATGGCTGCCTCATCTTATGCCATGCAATCAATCCTTGCAAACCCTATGATGGGCATGTCCACCAGATCTAGGGTGAACCATTTTGGTATTCCTGCGATGTATTTGAGAAGGAATGTTAGCCTGAGAGTCAGGTCCATGGCTGAGGTAGTGGATTTCACACAGTTTCAGATATCATAGTATAGATGATGTTTTTTTTTTTTTTTCATGTTGTAATGTTATTTGAACTGTTCCCTAACATTAAGGAACTACAACATGTTATTAACTATTATTTTTCTTTTGTTATGAATGCAGGAAGAACAACAGAGTGAGCCAGCAGAACCTATGAAACAACCAGCCACTACTGCCTCACCAAAGGTGAGCACGAAGTTCTCAGATGTGTTGGCATTCAGTGGGCCAGCACCAGAGAGGATCAATGGAAGGCTTGCCATGATTGGGTTTGTAGCTGCAATGGCAGTGGAAGTAGCCAAAGGGCAGGGTGTGTTCGAACAAATATCGAACGGTGGCATTCCATGGTTCCTGGGGACAAGTGTGGTCCTTACACTTGCTTCATTGGTTCCACTGTTCCAAGGGGTGAGTGTGGAGTCAAAATCAAAAGGGTTTATGTCCTCTGATGCAGAACTGTGGAATGGGAGGTTTGCTATGTTGGGTTTGATTGCGCTGGCTTTTACCGAGTATGTCAAGGGAGGTACCCTGGTGTAAATATTATTACAGTAACTCACAGAAATGGTCTAATAATCGTTCATGGTTAGAGAGACCAATCTATGTGTAATTGTGTCTTCTTAATCTATATATCATTAATCATAAACAAATTTCATGTCCTCGAATTGTTCTTAGGAACCTGTAATCATCGAGTTAACTATCGCGTTTAAAGCTTAAACGAAGCCTCTTCACTGAGCAGAGTTAATTATGCAGGATAGACGCAGTGTTTCAGTTTTTCAATAATCAAAATTGAAGTATGAGAAAAGGCGTTCTTGCTCTATATTCTTATCCGTTAACTATATTGCAGTTCGTATTGGAAAACAAATAGCTAGGTGGTGAATGGTATAATAGAAGTAAAGAAATTTGTTCTAAAGTTTAAAGTAAAGTCAGTAATAACGACAGTGACTATGAATTAACAACAATATTATCATCAAAATTAAAATACAAGTATTTTAGAACACGATTTTTCTGATCTAACATATATCTTGGAAAGATTCTGAACCTTTGAACACCTTTTCAAAAAAGAAAAAGCATTATATAAATAGAGTAATAGAACTGAAGAGTAGTTTAAGTGTATATTATACGGTTCAAATGTCTATTGATTCCCACACCATAGAACTACCGCAACCCTAAATTACTAGCCACATGAAACAACGGAGAATATGAAAACACGACACACAAGCCCAGCTAGTTGGTATGGTGCTAATAGTGTTTTGTTTAAGTCTTTCTTCAATAAAATAATTTAATAAATTTATAAACCGGAAAAAAAAAAGTTTGATGGCAAACTTACCTCGTGCAGTGACAAGTTGAATAACTATGCCAAAATGTTGGAATAAAGAGAAAGTGCAGTATTGCGAGTGGTTTTCCGTATTTCAAAAACTGATTTAAAGAAAAGCAAACATATTTTCCGACATAGGACAATAAAAGTAAAGAAGTTTATTTATACAATTGTTTCAAGTTAATGTCTATCACAATTGTAGAAAGTACTGGTAATTTATATTTTCCTTTTGAATTCTTTCACAGGTTTCTATTTTAAAGGTAGAATGTGGTAAACATCATCATTACATTGCAAGGATTCCAATAAACAAATCTCACTCGAGAGTACCCCAATGTACATTACATTAATTAAACCAGCATCCGTTTGTTCAAGTATAAAAAATATTTTCAAAGAAATATATTACAACTTAAAAAATGCTACAATAATTATTATAATAACTGCTCTATTCAGAATATATAACAATATTAGAAAAAGGCATAATTGAAAAACAAACATATCATAATTATTACGCAAAATTTCATTATTATTCAATTAAAACAATGTTTATGAATGATACAGACCTGGTTATTATGCTGACACATAAAGTAAAGAGGCAATACAAAACGAGAGTTCCAAGATGAAAAATGGAGTTAGGTACCGAAGCACAAGGAAGTGAGCACAGCCCAAAAAACTTATGATATGACATGGATATATTAGTGTCACCCCCTTATTAATTACACGATATCTGAACTTCATCTACGGGAATGAATCTCTACACTCAAATTTATGAACAGAAAAGAATGAGAACAATACACATCTCGGTAGTTTTCTTCTTTTTTCAGAAATTGTATCTATTGCGTATGTACAAATATTCACCAATAGAAACTGTATCTTCGGCCACGTTTGTAAACCCCCCCGTTATGGATCAAGCTGATATTCAGGCTTGTCAAAATCACCATTTTGCAGGGTGCTTCCCACCACCCCATTCTCAAATCCCTGCAAATCATTACAAGTCAAAGACCAAAACAATTGAAGAAAGAAGTGTCGCATCCAATAAATGAAATTAAGTCCATACTACAATAAACTGATGTTGACCTAACACTACATTACACAGGAAAATGCTATAAGACAGAAGGTGGGAAGCAGATCTATCGCCCTTTAATTACGTGTTTCATACGTCAAATATAACGGTATGATTCAACTTGTGTCCGCCGGGTACTACCTTGGTTTTGTACTAAATAAATAAATGTGTCTCCCACTGTGCTCTACACAGATGGGATGTAAGAATGACAATGATGGTAGCCATTAATCCATCATAAAAAAAAAAGCAACATAATAAACAAAAGCTAAAGTAAGGTTGCCACCTATGAAAGAAAGAAAATGTAATGTTTGATGTTGTATGTACGCATAGACAATAACAAAAAAAGCAGAGAGGTTCAGATACATACTTCCGTTTGTAGATCAACTGGAAACAAATTTATGGCTCCTGTATTGAATGAGAATCCACTGAAGAGGACACATCGTTTGCATTAGTGCATGCACAATGGGAAAAAGAACATGGGAGAAAACGATTGACAAAAAAGTTAAGATAAAAAATAAAATAGATAATACAATTAATTCGAGGAGCTAGCGTTTTTTCAAGTCTCAATGCATAATGATTACCTAGATACTACAGCAATTCCTGGAGCTAGTGTTTTTCAAGTCTCAATGCATAAAGATTATCAAGGTTTGCTACTTAATGAGCAAGCACATGCAAATTAAAAGCAGGACGAAATGAAACTAAACCAACAAAATAACTGAGTAAAATAATAATGAATAGCCTTCAGACAACGTGAATAAAATGCTTCAAGAGTCATACCAATGGGATAGCACTAGCTGCCAGACATACGGAATAAAAAACTCCTCTGGATGACTCTCTTGTTCATATGTGAAGCGCAGTTGAGTAAACATCTGCCAAAAAAAGATACAACCTCAGAAAAGTAAGACAATAATCCACCTAATGATATTTCCTCACAGAAAGCAAATCACAAATCACAAATCCATATTCCATCTTACCTTCATTCCATCACCCCTCCAAGAACGACAATTGACAGTTATGACTTGAAGCACTTCATTGACAGACCAGTCACCGTTCTCTCTTTGAGCATCCATATGACTATTGAAAAAATCTAATACCTGTAAATATTTAATAGATACATTTTTCAAACACCTGAGAAACATGATTTACTATACAAAGACATTCTTCATTTATGTGACTAAAGATATAACAAAACTTGCTCCTTCAAGAGTTACAAGATTTCAAAAGGGTGGATGATTCTTGTAACTTTCATTTAGGTATAACAAATAACACGTACAGTATAAATGTTATCAATCAGTTCATTGAAGCGTGGATGATTCTTGAATGGCAGAAAGACTTCCTGCCTGTGCATTATTGCATATACTACCTGTCCCGGTCACGTAAGAAATCAGTAAGATGGAAATATAAGGTTATAATCTAAATTACAGATACTGCAAACTAGATCAAAAATAGACATTATATGTCTTCTCAGTCAATCAAATAAAAATAATCTACCTCAGGATTCCGAGGCAGGGCATAAGTCAGGATTGCATTTATTATTTCTAGTACAAGCCTCAAGAAGTCAGTGTAAATGTGCAATTCAGTTGACTGCACAAACAGATTAGATAATTTAGAAAAAGGAATAATCTAAGTTTGTAATCAGTAGAATCACAAAAACACGAAGGCAGTACATACCATATCTTCCACAAGGTTGTTTCCTTCAAATGAGTTACCTTTTGTTGTATGCAGTTTATTATCTTTGTGTTCAGCTAATTTGTTATACCTGTTAAGAAGCAAATATTTGATCTCATTTTAAACCACACCTTACAATGTTCCAAAATTGAGAATGGAAGATTATCAAGGCCAACAAAAGAGTGACATACTTGCGTGAAAGCATGTCAAAAAGGCTGACTAGTCTCTGAGATGCATATGCACTCAAACGATGAACATGAGGTGCCATGTTTGCCAAGGTTGCCAAACATGTTGTTTGGAGATAGACATCCTATCGTAATTCAACATAAAACAGAATGATCGGAGGAGATATATATATAAATAAAACAAACAATTTTATTAGTTTTATGAACGTAAACTACATAGGAAGACAAGGATAAAAAGCACTTCCTAGATGGAAATATACAAACGCTACCGATGTATGTCCTCATGGCCTTCAATAGACATTAGCTAAAATATTTCAATGATTTTGGAGTCTCAATCCCAGGCCTGTACAGTTGTAAACTTAATGTCTGTCCTCAAAAATACTGGTTTTATTCACGAATACTACTTTTAATACACAATGTCCAAATATGCTATTTTCTCAGACTAACTAAAGATAATAGTGCCAATTCAACAAATGCAACTTATAATTCACGTACTTGAGTGGAAATTATATAACCGGGATAGAGACTTTCAGGTGTAATATTTGTTGAATATGAGTTCACAATGATAGTAAAGGAAAATATCAATGGATGCCCTCCCCAAATATACATTAGAATTTCAAAGGGGTTGTTCTAATTTCTTTGGGTGAATGGTATAAATACATGTCCAAGTCCAGTGCAATTCCTCAGCAGAAACAAATCCCGTTATCAACATGAGGTAAAGTATCCATAATTCAACTATGATGGAATGAAGTATTTCACATAAAAGAGAAACATTACAATTAATAGCATCAATCACTTTACATATTCAACTAATAAAGACATAATCATACAAACTCAGAACAGTGACAAATATCTCGGTAATAACCATATTAATTGGCCAATATATTAGGTATTTTTTTCATACAATATATGCATGTCTGAATTAAATAATCATGAAATAAATTGACAGTATATCTGTGTTTAAGATGTATACCCGGAGTTTTGACAAATTATACTGTACAGTTCTGATAAGAATTATGACCATGAAAGAACCAAGAGATGTCTGATGGAGAAGGCGTTCTTTGTACCATGGGACACCAGTCAATATCTGTCCATTCATATACCACGTTAGCAAGTAGCACAGTCCACACATTTTTAGAACAAAATCTAATGCCAAACAACTTTTACCAGCTTATGAATGCTCGCATTAAAAGAAGAATCTTGACTGAGTATGAGAAGAATAATTAGCAACATGTAAATTTGATTAGCCGTCCTTGTAGAAGCATTGTACAAAGCTTCCAGAATTGGCATTAACTGTTAATTTCATAAGATAAACAGGTATTAGAATAAGGCTCTTCTTCTGTCATTCTACAGTATTAGCAGGTTGTTAATATATCAGACGATAATCAAGTAAATACACGTTTTAAAAAGCAATAATCCTCAACAATGCTTTATCAGAAGTTCTTCCTGACTTTTACATATATAAATAATTAATTCTTTCCCAATTGCTTCACAGGAGAAACTTAAATTTGCTGCTTCATACCAATGTATCCAGATCTGTCCGCACCAATACATACTCCAAAAAGGCAGAATTCCCTTGCAACAACGAGTAAAGCAGTAGGACAGCTGCCTCATCAGCTAAGCATCTGTGGAGGAATAAACAATGAAAAGTTTCAAAAATAAACTAATGGAAAAAATCCAAAAATAATAAATTGCAACTACTATGAATGTATGACACTATATATGTACAACTAGTACATTTAATAAAGTGTCCAGAGTGACAACTCTGAGAAACCTTGCAATATCTAGAAGCAAGGATTGTAAATGACCAACGTTAAAAAACTGAACATCATACCACAAGGCACAAGAGCCTCAGACAACGAATTATTAGGTACGCAAAGTAGTGTTAGAAATCCTACATTGACTAGAGATTCGACACTTGGAAGAGCAATTAACAAAATGTTGGGGTCAGATCTAATGCATAAGAAAAATATAAAGTTATGGTCTTAGCCACTTGTAAACTTATTTGGCTTAAACAATTACTTAAATAGTTATAATTTGGAGATGTCACTCAAATGACACTTATATGTGACAATCAGGCTACTCCTCATATTAGTTCTAATCTCATCTTTCATGAAAGGACCATATATTAAAATTGATTGTCATTTCATTCGAGAAAAGATTATATTTGGAGAGATCAAGATTGAGTTTGTCAACTCAAATCATCAATTAGTAGATATTTTTATTAAGTCTTTACAAGAACCTAGAATTGATTATATTTGTAACAAGCTTGGTACGTATGATTTATATGTATCAACTTGAAGGGGAGTGTTAGATATTATTAAGATATCTTTAGATATTTTCAGTTATAATATCATTTGTATGTGAACTTAAGCCATATTTTTTGTATGATTCTTTATTATAAATGCATTGCTCTATGTGTATATTATACACATATGCTAGAAACATGCAAGACAAAAAAATTAGTAGCTAATTGAAGACCAAACATGATGGCGGGTGAGGGGAATATGGATTTAATTCTTATTTCTAGTTTATTTTAGCTTTTCCTTCTCTTTCTTCGATGTAAGAACCAATTGGTGAATAGAGTGTAAGAAAGAAGTTCTCTAAATGTCATAATAAGAGTTATGGACGGCACACATTCTAATTATATGACACTTGAGATGCAGAAGTTTTGACTTATCATGATAAGAAACAGTTTACAAACATGCAGATTGTACTACCATACTTTGCAGAGATGGACTCGATTAAAATCATAGCTAAGCATGAAATGAATGTAGTATGTTAATTGTCAAAAACTACCAGAGCAAGAAACTCACATCCCAAGTGTATCAAACAACAAAGCAAAGGGAAGCTTTATGTTTTGAGCACTATGCGCATTGCCCTCAATGTCTAGTCGATCCACTGCATTTAAAGGTCTGATAAAAAAATTGCTAGCATCCTTAATAATTAAAATAACATGAATAGATATGAAAAATACATTACATTCACAATCAATTGCATGTTCCAATGCCTTGCAGTAAGGATTTTCAGAGAAGTGAGAATTTTCTTTGAGTAAAAAATCTGACGTCGAAGATTTGTTATTTGCATAGTCGTCACTCATGACACATTTGTGATAATGAACGAGAACAAGCAGCACGTGAATACTGATATCTGCAATAGGACCTTTCGATCCTTCACCACTCGAACTGACCAAATAACTAAATGGAAATAAAACAATATTTGCTGCAAGGTAAAAGTACAAAAAACAACATATCAGTAAGTTTCAAAACTTCACAAAATAATCTTTGAGCCATTATATTAATTATATTCAAAATGCTTATTTGACTTCAAAGAATCCATAAATACTAAAAAGAAAAGTATCTACAGTCATCATACCAGCTGCAGAACCAACTCTCTGTAGCACGCTACTCTGACTTCCATCAGATAAGATGGAATAAGTTGCCCTATTAAATGGAACATCAGAACGCATCATGAAGTTTAGAAGCAATCTGCGAACAACTGAACCAATCAGAGAGCTGTCCTGCAAAAACCACAAGCATAGATGTTTACAATCTATCTGCTAATACACAATAACTCAACAACTGAAGTTTGATGTTAAAATATCAAGTTTTAACCTGAGCCATTGCTGCATCAAGAAAGGGGTTCACATCATTGGGCCCAGGGGATGACCCGCAGAGAAGCTGAGTTGACATTGCAATAATCATGAAATTAAGCAGCTCTAGGTGTAGGAGAAATGTGTCTGGACTATAATTGTAATATTAAATTGTCAGGACAAATAGCTTTTACTCAATAACTCAACAAGAATTAGCACGTTAAATTATTCATGGGTAATGATATACCTCACTTCTACTGATGCTATAAAGTTCAGCACATTCCGCATAACAAAATTTTCAATTGTTTGATCTGTATTAAAATAAAAATTTAAAAACAATTAAGAGATTTGAATAATACTGGAAATACACACATAAAAACCAAAAAAGTCTTGAAAGGGGTTATATCTATGACATAATTCAGAAATCCAATAAAAGTAAGGAAGTTCCGATTAAAACCCATGTTTATGTCACATCAAACATAATAAGTGGACATTGAACCCAATATTTCTCACTCAGTAGGAATCAAAATTAAGTCAGCTTACTAACGAATCTTGAGTTCAATATAATTTCAATGCTACGTTGCACGGTTTAATTGTATATCTGAAACAAAGAGTCGTATCGTACATACCTCTCAAAACATCCTTCGGTACAGCCTCATCATCTTCAAGAGACAGGTATAACTGGATATCCCCTTGGACACTTTCAATCAAGTACTTTAAAAATATTGAACTGAAGTACACTGCATTAACAGCTTTTTCATAGACCAAGGGCGATACACCAGAAGAAGACACGGACTCTTGCAAGCAGCGAGCTAGATGGAACAAAATCTTAGCGAGATGTCTGGTGTGACAATTGTTTTTGGCTGCAAAACAATTAGGAGAAAACTGATAACCAAGTGTTCAAAACAAGATCTTGCCACGGGGAAAAAATCACTCTCCTAAACAGTCGATACATCAATTAACAAATCATAACATAAACTAAAATTTAAAACAGAGTCAAACTATAAATCATTAAGAATTACTTCAATTAAAAACCCAATTTCTTTAGAAAATATAATCGCCATTATGAAGTTCTTGACATTGTCATAATTTCGAGATAGGAAAGCCGTACCCCTTCAACATTCTGAGCCATTAACCAATAGTACGTACCACGAATTAAACAATTGAAACCTCTCCTTCAAAGCATTACCATTCTAAGCCTAAAAACGACGACCAAAGAAAGTAATTAGAATATGGCAAACCTAATAGCTCGCAAGCTTGTTGGACACGTTGAGCCGGCCATTGGACATTGAGAGGAAGCTCCAGCAATTTCTGCCAGAACTCTGACGAGAGAGGGAAGGGCTGGCTACCGACTAAAGTTCCGATCAGATACTCCGCCGTCTCCGGAGAGAATGTGCCACTCTTGCGCGGCGTTGACGGCACCGACCCCATTCGAAGAAATAAGGGTTTTTCTCGCGATGCGGTCGTCGCTACTTTGTGAAATCTTGTGGACTTTAATTTGGTGTCAGATTCAGGGCAACGGCATTGCGCGAAAACAAGCGGATAGATCAAAAGGATTTGATCCGAAGGCAACAACAGAGATAGGCTTTTAAAATCTCGAGTGCTAGTGAAGGGAACACAGGGAGTGTAGAAGGGTCAAGAACCGCAACAACGACAAGGAGCTTCGGAATGAAGGTTTTGCAGAGAAATTAAGGTCTTGTTTGGATGTTTACGCGTTTTGCCGTTTTTATTTGGCCAAATCGCACTTTTAAATTGTTAAAACCCAAACAGGATACATTTCATTTTCGTCAAAATACAAATTTACTTTTCTTCTTTTAATTTTATAAATATCGATGCTAATAAAACAAAAAATAGTAATTAAGTATCGTATTCAAATTTTTCGTTCCCATTTTGTCGAAACAAAAAATTAATATGAAGATGTTATGTTTGATACGAAAATGTGAAAGATCTGAAATCTCGTTAAAGCTTAAATTAACTTAATCACGTATTATATCAAATGATAAAACTTAATAATAATAATAATAGAAAATAAAACATTACGGGGATTATTTTCATGATGCAAATGCAATGTGCATTTTGCCTAATGCTTGACTATAATCCAATGCGGTTCTCTGCCTGATTGTGCGCCAAACATGTGAGTGGAACACTGATAGTAAAATAAACACTTCTTTTAATGTGATGTATTATGGTGTACACACACAAAAATATTAAAAATATAAAAAATATATATATTTAGTGCATAAATATGTATTAGACTCGTATTTCGAATATGCTCAATAAAAAACATCATTAATTAAAAAACTAGGCTTCTTTTAATATCATGTACTTTTGTTCTGTATAATTAGAAAATTGTGATACTGAAAAGGCTAAAGTTTAATATCTGTAGTCCCGTTTAAGTGTTACAATAATGATGGTTGAACATTTACTAATTATAATATTTTATTATGGCTTCTTTTTCATTTTGAAGAATTTAATGTTGTTCACGCTATAAATTATGTTTATATTGTATTGTTTTATCATTTAAAGGATTTTGATAGACCAATGCATAACTTAACTCAGTTTCTATTTTATATAAAAATGTTTAAATAAATTGAATCTTAATTCACCACTAGTATGGTTTATACATTAATAAAATCACTGGGATTCAAGGTCACGTTTTTGTAGAATAATCATTTATATTAATGTGTTTGTTTCCTAAATTCTTACAACGAGCAGCATATCTAAATCCATGCAACATATGGTGTGATAATGTCTTAAATAATCAACCATATAACAGAAGTTATTTTTGTAATACTATTGAAATTCGGAGCTGTTTGGAAAATAATGAATTTCAAAGTAAACAGTTTTTTTTTTCTAAGTAAACGGTGAAGTAGAAACCCAAAACGGATGAATGGCATTAAAAAATATTGATGAAGAATTAATAAAGAAAGAAAATAAAGTTGTATTTTAAAAGATGTCAAAGAATGACAAGTGACTGGGTCCATTTATACTATTCCATTATTAGTTATAATCTGCCACGCGTACAATAATAAATATATAATTTATTTTAACCTTTTCATTTGATTTCCGTCACCGCCATAATAATAATAATAATTATTATTATTATTAAGATAGTAAACGTTACAAGAACATAAGAAAATAATTGTTTATACTTGAGAAATATTTTCATTGAATTTTGACATTAGAAATCTTAAATCAATATTTTTTTTCTTCTTAATTTTGTACTGACCTATTTGTAGACATTACTTAGAATTCTAAAACAATTTGTTGAATTTTTTTTATAAATAGTAGTCATTGTTAAAGTATATATAAAGTTTGAATAAAGCGTGGGCTATTGGGTGTTGGTGAATCCGATGATGGATGGAAGTGTCACCAAATGCGGAAATCAATGTTGCCTTCGCTTCAACTTGCTCGGCATTCTCGTAACATATTCATTATTTCATCACCGTTTACTTTCTCGATTTCCCTTTACGTGTGATTTAGATTTTTCAAATGACTTAAATTAATTATTATCAATTTTTTAATAAAATAATCTCAATTCACACCAATCTAAATTGCTTTTATTTCATATTAATGGGCCAGTTTATTTAAAAAGGTAAAACTCAGTCAATTTGTCTTTTTTCAGAAAACCTCTTCAGTTTTTTCTCTTCTCACTAGAAATGGCAAATAAACTCGTCCTCGTGGATATTGTCCAAACTCGTTCCCGTTTTGACGGTAATCCCCGCATTGACTGGGTATGGATATGGGTATAGGGAATCCCCGACTTTTTCAGTTGGGTATGGGGATGGATATGGGGATGTACATATCCCCGTCATAATACCCGTCCCCGCCATATCTTTGTTCTCGTTTAAATTATTAAAATATTCACAATTAATTAAGTAACATATATATATATATATATATATACTTTCTATTTTTTATTTCTTTTAATTATTTGGTTTGTCAAGAAACTCATTGCATCTCTAGTATATTTTTTATCTTATCATAACCTTTATATAATTATGTTAAAATGATGTATGTTAATTAAAAAAAATTTATGCCTCACATTTGAATATTTCTATTATTTTTTAATATTTTTATTTATTATATATTTTCCTTTCACATGAGAATGTTTATACTCTCAATTTGAGGTAATTTAAAAAAATTCTTTACTTATTATTATTAATTTTTGTTTAATTTGTATAACTCTTTTATTTCATTAAAACAATTTTTATTATGTTTCAACTATTGAGTATATATGTTGATATTTGAAAAGTTTTCTTAGTTTTCTAAGGTATTTTTCATCTTATCATACGTTAATTATACATTTGATTTCTTTTGTGCGATTTCTTTCGATAATCTCTCAAATTATTTTTAAAACACACATTTGTTAATTTTTTAATATTTTTATTTATTGTTTATTTTTATCATGTAGAATAATATTTCGATATATTCTATTTAATTGTTTTTTATTTTATAACTCATTAATAATCATACTGTAATTTTTTCACCTTAAATTATGTTTGAAGTGGTTACACACACACACACACACACACACACATATATATATATATATATATATATATATAATGATATTTAGGAATAGTATATGATAATTCACTACAAGAAAAACATGAAATAGTGACTGATTTAGTCATTAACCCATATCAATCACTATTTTTCGTCATTGGTGATAGTAGTTGATTTATTGTCTGAATCAGTGATTTTATTAGTGATCGATTTAATGATCGAATCGGTACTTGATTTAGTGACCAATTTAATTACTAATTTATTTGTAATTTAGTGACAAATTTTTTGATCACTAATGATATTTCTATTTAATTTTAACCACTTCAAACATTCTCTGAGGTATTTTTCATCTTATCATACCTTAATTATACATTTGATTTTCCTTGTGCGATTTCTTTCGATAGTCTCTCAAATTATTTCTAAAACATACATTTGTTAGTTTTTTATTATTTTTATTTATTGTTTATTTTCATCATGTAGAATAATATTTCGATATATTTTATTTAATTATTTTTTATTTTATAACTCATTATTAATCATACTGTAATTTTTTTCACTTTAATTGTATCAATAACTTTTATTTACTACAATATAAAAATTCAATGTAATTGCTATGAATATTTTTTTGTTACTATCCAACATATATTGAAGTTCAAAAGATACAAAATCTATGTCAAAATTTTATTATTATGTTTATTATTTGTTTTTTGTGTCATTTTGATCATGTGATGTATTATAACTTTTATTAGTGTATAAAAAAGAGATTTATTAGAATTTAAAAAATTGAAGTAAACAAACATTTAAAATATATTTTAATTTGAATATTTGTTTTTCTTTTATATTTTTTTGAAATAATTTTTAATTTTATCAACTAAGTTTCATCAATGTTGTAGTTTGCAAATTTAATAAATATTTTGGTTCTCATGAAATTTTATTTGGTATTCTAATATAAAATGTAGACAATTATAATTTATTTCAAAGTATTTGATATGGAAGAAATAATCATCCTCCTAATATTGAATATTTGATAATATCATGTTTTATTTACCGTAATTTTGTTCTCTTATAAAAATTAATATTGAAGTAATTAGAACACGGGTACGGGTATGGGTACGAGATTATACCCTATACCTGTTACCCGGTGGGGATGGGGATGGGACAAAAGTTTGATACCCGTTGGATTTGGGTATGGGGATGGGGATGAATTTTTTCTGCGGGGATGGGTATGGGATAGCGAAATCCGTCCCCGCCCCGCCCCGTTGCCATCCCTACTTCTCTATCATTTTCTCTCATCCACCTCCAAAAGACAACTCACCTTCTTCTCTTTCTAAAACAGAAGTTGAGTTAGGGCTATTGCGGAGTCCCCCACAAAGCTAAGTGGACATCTCCTTTTTTGTTGAACTCCAAACCTATGTTTCCTTTTCCTTTTCAGTTTTGAAGTTTCTAATCTAATTCGATTTTTGGTCATGAATCTCACTATCTTCTCCCTTTGTTATTTTTGACTGCTCCTTAAGTTGTAGTCGTGTTGTAGTATTCTTTTGTTAGAACTTATTTTTGCTAGGTTAACATCTGTCAAGGTAAGGGAAGCTAGGTTTTTTAAAGCTTTTTCAGTGTCTAGCTTGTTTTTGGTTCTGAATCATGTTTAAAAATGTTGGTTTTGTTGTTTGTGATCATATGGAAATGATTTGTATGTTGTATGGTTTGGGTTTCTGATATTGTATGTAGGAGTAGGTGAGAAGTTGCTATCTAGCCTAGGCAAGAAACCTATAGCCTAAATGAGAATAGCAAAGAACTGCCCTTGCTTCTGCGCGAGTTATCGTTCAAGCGAGAGCAGTATCGCCTAAGCGATAAAGTATAAGTTAAGTGACAATGTGGTATATTGGTTTTAATCCTCTAATTTCATCTATGGTTGGCTGAATTACTTTTAAAAGCATGAAGTATGTGACTATGCATGTATTATGGGATCTTGTGAACTGTATTTTATGTGTTTAACATGAGAGATTGATTATTATGAGATAACGAATGGAGTATGCAAGGGTTTCATGAATAAATCCCTTATAAAGTAGTGTATGTAATGATTAAGGATTCAAGTAAGATTGCATTATAATACTCTAGTGAATCAGTTAGACTCACATAAAGCATACTAGTTCATGTGGTAAGAGTAGCAAGAGGTCCTAGTTTCTGGTAGGATAATAGTTTTAGATGATCAGGATTAACCTTATGCGTAGGGTGAAACCCATTGGCAATGGCTCTGTAGAGCAGTAGAGGCCACCACAAGTGCAAACAACTAGTGAATCTGATTTCATTACATGTATCCGAATAATCGAGTTAGAGGGTCTGTTATGGTTTGCTATCACATGTTGCATGTGCTTAATGACTTACTTGTTTATTATCTGTTAAAAAGAAAACTATTTTTCACTAGCTTACCATTTTCCTGTTTGTGTTTTGTTTTTTTATAGCGTTTTCTTTTTGTAATGATAATCAATTTTTGTGTCAGCAAATGAGGGAGCCCTTGGTGATTGTTAAGTTGGTGAAAATGTTATTATTTAGTTAAGGCATATTAGATCTTGCTCTTTGTTGAACATATTTTAAAGAACTATTTTTCTTTATATTTTGTGCTATGTTGATACTATAATTGTTCTGTGTTATGTTGATTCTAGTATATCTTGGATGATTGTAATAATTATTTCTAGTATACTTTTTTGCCTGGTGTTCTATTTTATTATAATTATGTGATATTTAATTTATTAAATTTTTTTTATTAAATACGATGTCACGTGTATTATATTATCATCATGGTGGAAGTCATTAAATGTGTAAAAACAAGAATCGCTAAAATCACAATAAAAAATAAATGAACTAATTGAAAAGTATTTTTTTTAAATAATTGGAAAAAATTGCCCTAATTCTTTTTTATAATAGAAAAAAAGTACAACAACAATAAAAATACATGTAAGTAAAAGTAAAATTTAAGAATGCACAATTTTTTTTATCCTAATTCAATCATTTGTTGATTTTTTTTATTTCAATATTAAATTCAACAACAATAAAGTACATAAGTAAAAATACATAAGTAAAAATAAAATTCAAATAAAGAAAATATCACACAACATAATCAACTTTTCTTTATGAAGCTTGAGTAGTGTTTCTTTCAAAAACAAATGAAATATGCTCAGCAAAATTTTTAAATTACAATAGTTTGATTGAATGGATTTGAAATTATGTTTGAAAGAGGGAGTTTTTCTTTTAAAAAGTTTTGAAGTAACTTTACATAATAATTGATCATTATTAACGATCAATAATTTGTTTGTTCATCAATTAAAAAAAAAAAAACACTTTAATGCACTTTTAACCATTAATGTTTTAACTTGATCGATTGTTTTTTGAAGGGTTTAGCTTTCCAAAAGGTTTTACATAATGGACTATTCTGTGCTCATAACTAATTATTTGTAAAAGCAAAGATTTATATTTATTTAACATAATTAATTTTCACTATTTATAATTAATTACATAAGAAACTAAGTAAAAGATAAATTTGATTTAGTTTGAGATAATTGATTATGATCCATTGTTATATTCAGAAAGATATAAAATAAATTTTAAATGAAAAAAATATTCAAAATTAATTTTAAGATTTATTCATATTTTATATTTAGGTCATAAGAAAATAATAAGCCGTGGAGAGAAAAACCCCGATAAAATAATCAAGTATCATCAAATCAACACTTCATGTTTTGCTGAAAACATAAAAAAATATTTTGGAGCCAACATGTTTTTCATGTGGACTGTGAAGAAAAGCAAAAGCAGAAGATGAAAAAGAATGATACATCACTAGAACTTTAATACTATTAGTTTTTTTTTTTTTCTGAAAACATTTTAGATTCTTTTGTAAAATATAGAAATAAAATTGATAAAGAATTTAAAATATATAAAATATAATTTTAATTCATAATTTAAGAAAAAATTATCACTCCTGTTATCACTTTCCATTAAAAGAAATAAATTATCATTCTTCAAAGAATTTCACTTTCCATAATATTGTTATCACTCCTCCTGTTACATGTGCTTCATGTTGGTGGGCACATGACTCACAAGTGATAATCATTAATTAGTGCACTTTTTACTTCCAATATTTATACATGCTAACTAATTTTTTCACTAATTTTTTTAATCAGTAAAAAAATTATTTATAAGAGAGTACTTCATCCCCATTACAACATATTACATTATTTACAAACAGTTAAAAAAACTGCATTACAACAAAAGTCAGCACAACACTTAAACTTGATGATATAATTTCAATGATAACTCATTAAGAAAATTTGACTTTTAAAACATCGAAATACACTACTATAATATAATATAAAAGTTTTCATGTTACTTTTGTTCTATAAAATTTTATATTTATATAAGTTCATACTCGTTACTTAAAGTACCTTAATAATTAAGAAAGTTATTATATAAATTAGAGTTTGATTCATATATAATATTAATGTTTTAGTGATAATTGGTGATGATAGACAAATATTTCATTTATTTACTAAACACTCATTCAATACTATTAATGTAATGTTTTTATTCTAAAATATAAAATAATTTAAAAAGAATCAACTAAAAATTAAGAATACTTTTCTATTACGTTTCTTAATGCAAAATTAATTTTCCGTGATGGTAACATAAATAAATTGACTATTGTACTCGAGATTACATCCAAAGTTGATGCTAGTAAAAGGATAACAAATCACGTGTACTCTTGAAAATTTATTAAAACCGAATTAAAAAGAGAAATATACTATACTACACTAGATAATGTTCAATATAATTTTTTTTTTCACATAGGAGAATAGATTGAATGTCATGAATATCGTAAATGTGATTTTTTTTTTCTTTGTCACAATTTTCTTAAGTTGGTCCTTAAAAAAAATTTGAAGCTGCAACCCTACCTTTCTAATAATGGCTTGACATCTTGAAGTGAGAATCACAAATGGCATGAAATCATATATATAGCTAAACAAGAGAGTTCCTCCACAACTCAAAGCAAGAAAACCATCATTTTCACATGAGATATTATGAAATAAATTTGACATACAACAATTGAGAACAACCACCTCTTTAACTGTCATCAAAAAGTGTCCATTTCTTGAGAACCTGGTGCTTTAAATGTGGACCAATACAAATTTAACAAGAAAAAAAGTCAGTTTAGCATCTCAGTAGCAACACAAAATCTGGTCAGAGAAGTGTATATGTATTAATGAAGGAGATGTTGGCATTCATTGAAGCAATGGAAATGCAGCAAGCCTTTTACAATCTCCTATTTAGAAGTTGAGGCCAAATAACCAAGTTGCTGAGCCAATACATCTACACCTATTACACCTTGATCTTCAATGCCCTCATTCAGCAAATCTTGCCAAAACACTTCATCAATATCTTTATCCAAACCTTCAACATGAATATAATCTCCCTCCATTCTCTTTTGGCTTCCAATTTGCTCCTCCAGATTCAAAACAAGGTCAAGATCAGGTACCTCAAAATCCAACACCTTCTCAGTGTACACTTGTGGTTCAAGTTTAACAAAACTTGAGTACTCTTCAACGCAATCTAACTCTCCTACCTCAACAACAACATTACTAGGCCCTTGATCAAGACTCCTCCTCTTCTTAGGAAAAGCTTCCTTGAGCTCCTTTCTCAGCTCCTTTTGCTGAACCAATTGCTGCACGAAGTTGGGATTCTGCATTGCCCTGGCCAAGAAATTCATCATCTGTTGCTGTTTCTGCTCAGTCTTTTTAAGCCTTCCTTCCATTGCTTGAATGTGAACTCTAGTATTCTGTTGCTGTTGCCTGAGTTTCACCAACTCCACCATAAGAACTTGCCTGTCACGCTTCAACCTATCAACCTCTCCATCTAATCCAAACAGCCCCACCTCAACACAAGGATCCACCACCCCTTGCTGCGCCGCATGAGATTGATGATTTGTTTTCCTCCTTCTAATGCTCTTCAGAAGAATCCTTTTCCCTCTAAGAAACATCTCATTCGCAAACTCCCACTTATCTGGATCAACCTTTTTAAACCCCTACACAGTCATGCAAAACTCATTCTAATTCATTTTCAAATCTACTAAAAATACTGTCGCATAATGGTTTAACAAATGCATATGATCGATAAAACTCTTTACCTAAACCACCTAGCTATGAGTGAGTTTATCACGCCTTAATATGTTAAGATGAAACAACATCACTCACTGCAAATTAAAGGTGAATATCAATTCTGTCTTGTATCGTTTTATGCTGCAACTTTTCTACCATTTCTTTTCAAGATTAGGGAAGTGGGGCAACCTAATTAATAAACAAAAAAAATCTAGCCCAACCAAACCTACCAGTGGCAAATACGATAACTGAAGATGGAAGAATTAATACTAACACATAATTCATGACAGGGAAGATGATTAAGGTTATATATATATATATATATATATATATATATATATATATATATATATATATATATATATATATATATATATATATATATCGTTGCATATATCTAGAAGCAACCCATAACGAAAATATAATTTCATCTGAGCACAGTAAGAAAAGCTAGCAAGAAAAAGAATAAAATATACATCATATTGGATGATTGGGAGGTAGAAAGAGATGTTACTGACATAGGTGTTAAGTTGCCTGACAAAACTGGAGAAATTGTTGTGCTTGAAGAATCTGGGCAGAAGGGTTATGGAAAAGGCCTGTGGATCCCACACAACGAAGCTATTGTTCCCCTTGCTCCAGGAAATTATATGGTCAGTGGAAGGGTCATCAACAATGTCGTATGTTTTTGTGAGGAATGGTGGAGGACCAGTTTCATGGAGCCCCTCAACTGGTTGGGGAACAATCATTATCGTTGGCGGATCATAGCCACCATAAAAGGAAGAACTTTCGCCGAGAAACTCTTCCTTCACTCGACCTTGAGGATTCATGTTGGAATTATCTAGACCTCAAGCTTTGATCTAGCAACCCTTCTGAATTCTAGCTGTGAAACAAAGATAAGGGCGTTGGCTTTAACCTTGTTATAGCTATGGAAAGAGGAAGCAACACAGATTATGGCAAGTAGAAGAAATTTACTATATATTTTCCAAATGAACATTCAATGTTGTATATTGAGCCTTGAGAAAGATAGTTAAATGGAAGAAGGTAGTTAAACTATTGAAAAAGCAATTGGGGTTATGAGTTTTGAATGGGACAAGTGAAAAGAAAGAACAGGTGTATTGCTATGGAATTGTGTATAGGTCATTGAACAGAAGCTTAGAGGAGAGAGAGAGGAATGGAGCATTGAATGTGGACTTGTATGATGTTATGGCATGATGATGGGAAGGAAAGTTTTGGATGAGAGCGACGTGGAGGAAGGAGAAGCAAGTACAGTGTGAGTTTTGTAAATATTATAATTGGATGTTGTTGCTACCTTTGTTCTTTTCCCTTTTCGCTTTTTCTTTTGAGCTGATGTATTATCATGAGTCATATGCCTAATGGAGAAGGTAAAGTAGATGGCAAGGGAAATCTAACACACAGATTTTTTTTTTTCTTCTTTGTGCCTGTTTTTTATTTTTTTCTCCTTTGGGAAAGCCGTTGTGGCTTGCATTAATTAGTTTAGTTGAGTGACCCCAGGAAGAAGCAGAAGAAGGATAAGATATTTGTGCATTAAAATATGGAATTCCGTTTGGTTTTTCTTTGTTTTTTGTCAACGGCTAGGGTTATGAAGTGGGGCACCGCCACATTTGAAAACCAAGAACTTACCAGACCCATTTACTTTATAATTTCTTCTGTTTCATTCTGTCACTTGTTGTCACCTTCTTTTTATTTCCTCTTCTCTGTGTTTTGTCAGGTGTAGCTTTTTCTATGGAGGAATTACTGTGACTCCCATTTTATTCACTAAATTATATACATACTCAAAACGTGTAAAAGAGAGAAAAATCATCCATATTTATATACTGTTTTTTTATTTCTTTTCATTTCTCTCGGTCAAAATTAATTTTTATATATAAAGAAACTTTCTATCTCTCATATTTGTATATATAATAAGGTATTTTTGTGAAAATTTGTTTATGGAGAAAATACTTATAATTGTCTCAACTTACCTGTGTATCGAGTAAAATGAATATTAACTATATTTAAAATATTCATTTATTATAAAATTTAAATGTAATTATTTCTTTCTTTGGTATTAGGTCGACCTATTAAAATATAAAGTATTTATATATTCAAAGGCGATCCACCTACACAGACTTTCTGCCAGAATGATTGGATCAAACTACTCACATTAAGGTGCACGATGTTTTTTTCATTTTGCAATTCTAATATATGTACCTGTTTTCAGTACAAAAGGTGGTAAATAATAATAAAAAAAGGAATTGTTTCACTTTTTTATGCTGAAAATAGGAAAATAAAAAAATCAAACTATAGAATTTGATAATCGAATATTTATAATTTCTTTTAAAAAATAAATAAATACATATTGGTGATAAGACATCCATATTTGTTTGGTTTCACATTTTCTTGGATTGGAGTTTGGACAATTCTTAATTTAGTGGATCTGAAATCCAAACACGTGTCATTGATGATGGATAGAGACACCTCTAAAAACAAGAACAGTGACGTTTTAGATATAAATAATTTATTTTTTAATCTTTGGATTGTTAGATTTAGAAATGAATGATAAATAAATTTAGAGAGTAAGGAATAATTTTATAACATGCAATAAAATCACTTATTATAGAGGCGTAGAAATTAGAATGAGCGAAGCAAAGAGAGATATAGTGTTGTGTTGTGGGTAGGTTGCCACAATAAATATCTAGCCAAACCAATATTATTTTATTCTAAAATACTTTATCAATACATCTTTTTATTTTATTAATATTATTATTTACTCGATCACCGCGCCACATTCACGGACTGTTCCGCCTCTCCAAAATAAATTATATATATTTATAATTTCGTTTTATCAAATATTTAATGATTTATATAAAAAATATTTGGAGAAAGAATAAAATATAAAAATATAATTTTTCCTTCCCATCATCACTATCCAAGATAACAGGCTCCAATAAATTGTAAGTAAGACAGCATATATTTCATCGCCACATGCATTTAATTTATCCAATTACATTAATATTAATTAAAACCCATTAAATGCTCAACATGTTCATTTTTATCATCAAACAAATAAACTTAAATATGCCGTTTTGAATAAATAGTTTAAATTTCACTTTAACAAATTTTAAATCAGGAACCGTCATCTCGAATAAAAATGAACCATTTCCACCATCCTTATTAAACACTTATTGAAATTTACAAATTTAATTTAATGATACATTTAAAAATAATTGAATAAAATGATATAGGAATTAAGTTCAAGATTTATTTTTTAAGTTCAATAATAATTGAAATAGAAAGAAGATAATAGAAAGTGAACCATAGAATATTTGGCTTTTAGACGCACTGATCTCAAAATAAAGAAATAATAGTGCAACTGAGATAGGTGAAAAATGTTGATAAGTTGAGTAAAATTTATAAGTTTTTACACATTTATAAGACAAGAGTAAAGGAGCTGCAAGGGACACGTGGCGAGGCTTTTTTTTATCTAGAATGGAAAGACACCTGTAATCACTTAACAAATATTTTAGCGTAATTATTATAATAATATTAAAGATCAGAGATCTGTGTAGAAGCACATAGAATATACCCGACACCACCACAGGAAAGAAAAATTATTTTTTAACAATTAAATTTTAACAATATTTTTTTAATTTGATGTATTATTTTTTTTGGTGATTTTTTCATTTTCATTTTCATTTTTTATTTTTTTATATTTTTAAATTAATTAAAAAATAATATCTCAAATTATAAGAAAAAATTGTAAAAATTTAATTTTCAATATATATTTTTTCAAAAGAAATGAAAGCTCAGTCATTCATAGAACTACGTCTCAATTTTTTCTTTCTTTGTTTTGATTGGTCCGGATTAATTTCTTACTTTTCCTTTGCCCGTGCACAAATTAATAAAATTGTTTTAAGATAGGAGGACAATTGGGAAGATGGACGTCAATTTGATTATCTATATTTGTATACGTATTCATATTTTCATACCAAATGAAAAATTTTCACATCTTTACTAATTTATCTTTATCTTTAGAAGGCATCACGACGAAAGAAAAGACACAATTCTAAGGATTAATATAATTAAACATTTGAAATTGAGATATTTTTCGTAAAAAAGATAACTATGAAGAAAAAGATTATAAAAAATAAAAAATAATAAAACACATCTCTCAAAATTATTTATAATTGAAATTTTATTTTTTAAAATAAAATGAATAATTTAAATGAAATAACAGAGAAATTTTAATTGAAAATGTGATAAAGAAAAAATATCTTAAAAATCTTAATGAGTTTTATAACAGTAAGTCAAACAATAATTAAGAAAGAAAATAAATGATTAAATACTAAACAAGTCTAGAATAATAAACCAAAAACAATGTAAGAAAAGAAATAAATAATAAATAATAATCTTACAAATAAAAGAAAATTAAGGACTAAGATTTTTTTTATGTTATCTAATAAATTATAAATATATAATAAAGAAAAATACGTATATATCCATTTTCATTTAAAAAGTCAAATACTATTTATACGCTTACTAGATGAATATAGAAAATTCTTATCAAAATTTTGGACAAAGTTAGAATGAGTTCTTCTAGAAAATTTTCCTCAAACTAAACCATTGATATTTCTGCTCATTAAGTTTTTTTTTCTTTTACATTTTTTATCATATTATTTATGTTAATCCTGTCCTAATCACCACCTAATTAAAAACAAATCCTACAAATTCCCGAACTCAAGTAATAAAGCTAAAGAAATGCAAAATTAAATTCTTGAGATTCCTGCAATGCATTAGACAAGTCCAATGAAAAATATCAAATGTTCTTATGCAAAAGCTATAACCCGAAGACCACCGTTCAAGACCATAACACGCATAGATGAACTGCTTGAATTCAAATCGGTGTTATAAGAAAATAAATTTAGAAGCTCGTCTAATTATAATCTCTGTAGCTTCATTTTCTTTGTTTTTGATTCATTAGCAAATTTTTATTGTGATTGTTCCAAACATTTTCTTAGACATGATCCATTAAATAAAATTCAAGCAAACTTAATTAAATGATAAACGGAATTTGTTATATAAGACTCGTAATTTAATTAAACCTACTACAAACACCACGACTGATTCTTCATGCCAATTTCTGAGTTTTCTCTTATTCTGGTATTTCTGCCAATTATATGTTTTAATATTGTAAAATTTCAATGCAGCCAAGCATATGATACATAAAACATATTCTGTACCAAATTCTTGTAATAATACAATGCAATCTTTATACAGTGAAAGGCAAGAAAAACACTCGCATTAATACATCAAAGCTAAATGGTCACCAACACACAAACCGATACATAAAAGGACAGAAACCTTTATTTAAAGAGCCATATTATGTTCCTTTTCAAACGTTACTACTTTAGCAAAAAGTCTTAATCCTTTTCACCAACTTGCATAGATCAGGCAAACCAGATCTTTAGGCAGCAGCATTAACAGCTTGGTTAGCGACATCCTTTTCCACAAAATCTTGTAGATATTGCTGTCTGCGCAATGAAATCATACTATACTATGAGGTTTGGCAAAAGAGCATCTGATTGTTTCATTAACTATTAAATTTATTAAGTCATACCTTGCAGGGAGATGGTCATTTGGGCGATTGTGTGGAGTCCAAACTGGCTCACCAACGAAAAATCGCAGTGCCTGCAGATCATAAAATAGTAAGAAGCCTTTAAAAGGTACACCAAACTCAGAAAAATTAACATATAAAAGCTTGAAAGTGCACATTAATTGCCGGAAAATTACAAAATTAAGCTTGTAAGATATCATATTTCAAGTTGCCATAGTCCTCAATCCTAGATATCGTGGATAGATAGATGAATGCTATAATGAAAGATAATAGACAGAAAGAAGACAAACACTTCATCACCTATACTAGATACACAAATTCTTTTGAAAAATTATCCTAGAAGATATATTCATAATTAATAAAAAGAAAAATATCACGGTTTGTCACATTATTTATATATTAACCTTTAACTTTAGCTACAATCAACAACAAGAGAAATGAGAACATAAAAATGAAATGCTAAGAGAAAAATAAGATGATGGAATACTGATATGGTTACTAGCTTGTTACCTAGACAAGAGTTTAACCACTTCGCTACCTGGGGTAAGGTATATACATATAATGGGGTAAAGGTTTATACATCTATCCTCCATTAGTTGGCTGCTGTTGAACCACATTGTGGCAGCTATTCATGTAATGAAAAAAACGCTGCTGTGATTTTATTGTACTGGCCAGCAGCCATGACATTATGCACTAACTGATAATTATCCAAGTTACATCTTAATCTTAACATATCTACAAGAATGCAACTAAACAATTTTTTTTTGCAATCATGTGCTCTTTCCTTAAATTTATATACACAAACGGACTCACAAAAAGCGTTCCAAATAGTACAGGACAATGTTATAAAGTATTCTGAGAACCAAAAAGCATTCCAAATAGTACATATATACACGAATGCAACTAAACATTTTTTTTTTTGCAATCATGTGCTCTTTCCTTAAATTTATTTACACAAATAGACTCACAAAAACGTTCCAAATAGTACAGGACAATGTTATAAAGTCTTCTGATAACCAAGTTCAAAACATCAAGTTCGCAAACAATGGGATAGAGGAATGGATGTATAAGATGTATAAGAACATAGTGCTTTTCCATTAGCAACAGAAAAGTAAAAGTACAAATTCTCTTGTAAATATGCAACCAATACCTTAATGTAGTTGGTCTCATCTAGGGTAAAGCGATGATAAATTCCAGCAGGTAAGATGATCATTCCTCCTTTCTTGACCCAGACGCGAATCCAAGCATCATTTCGATCCCTGACATCAAAATAGCCTAAACAAAAGCAGTATATTTTAGCAACTTAACAGGGTAGGTGAGGAGGCAAGAAAATCAATCAAAGTAAACTTCAAAATTAGTCTGTACCACTTCCAGCAGCACAAAAGCGGATTTCCTCATCAGTGTGAAGATGCTCTTCAAAGAAGCTTTTGATTTTCTGTTCATAATTTGGCAACTTTTCTGGACAGACCTCACAAACATCCTGAAGAAAAGGTGTAACGGGTTAAATCATAAAAAACATAATCATAATCAGGATGTCAAAATGAAACATGTTAAACATGAAATAAAATAATTTAGAATGTTAAATTTTGCATACAAAAAGCACAATGTTTGATATAAAAAAAATATAGCGATTCTTTTGCATATTATTGATTTCTCTGCATGAGTTTATTTATTGAGTAGAACGAAAGTTAATTCTAAACAACTATAAGGAAACATTAGTATAACAAACCATGTAAGTGTAACCACGTTCTTCACGAATCTTTTTCAGCTCTGGATCAGTCTCATAGTTATCAGCATCTAGTTTCCAGCTAAGGACTCCAAGTTCTGCAATTTAAAACAAACCAAAAGATCATTCCAATGTAAAGCTCTTAATCTGCACATAAATTTAATAAACACATGCAACAGAAACTTACCGGCAAGTTGATCGAATGACACAAACTCTTTGGGTTCTTTGTGGTGGGGGAGCCTTTGATCTTCATCACTATCATCCATGTACCATGCTTGAAGGACTTCCTGTCGTGGATCCTGTGAAAATAAAACATTTGATTCAAAAGATCTCTCCATATTTTTGAATGGGGAACTCATACAACCTCTACACAGCCACAGAAGTAACAGAAACAGCCGAATTGCACCCTTTTTTCCCAATTAACTAATTTTCTCTTTGAGTTCATATAGATCCTTAGATTATGTCTCTCCACGTTTCTTTTCCAGTATTATGAGTATCTCCAAGATCATTATAAGTATTGTACTTCTTAAAAAAATAAATGTATTACTCAAAACGACTACATGTTTGGTTTTCATAGAACAAATCTGATAATTATCTGAATCATGTTTTCTACCCGGTTGTTTCAACTTGTTCATACATTTGTATTATGACTATTGAAGAAATTTATTACACATCTAACTTATTAAGAATATAATTGTAATCAGAAAGCAATTACCATTTCAAATAGAGAACAGTTGGCTCTAAAAATATCATCACACCAATGCTATAATATCGCATAAGACATTGAGACAAAAAAGTAAGTTATCTACGAGTAGGAACAATGATAGTTAGCATCCAATTTTAGCAACCTACTACCTACGCAGATCCACATAAAACCTGCTCATCCTTGCACCTTGCACGGTGAAAAATAAGTAAACAACCAATTAAGAGTTCATTATTTCGCACCTGACACACAGCATCCTTAAGAGTTTGTGCAAATTACCCAAACCCTCTCACAACATCCTCTAATTACTTAAATTAAATAAATCTGGTTGTTTCAAAATTCCTAGGAATTATGTTGGTAACACGTGGCGCCTGTTTTTTCCTCAATTTTTTTTGTAACAAATCATGAAAATATCACTAATTCCTCTTGAAAACTAAAAATACCCACATAGAGAAACAAATGGCCAAACCTGAATTCAAATAACAGACTACGATTGTTAACATACTCATTCACGATTAAATCTGCGCTCAATCGTCAAAGCAGAGGAAAACCAGAGTATTTCTTTACGATAAAGGCAGTATTTACTGATTAAAAATTGAGGGTTTTGAAAAGTTATAAAAAGAGAGTTGGAGGATTACCTTGTCAGAGGAAACCATGGTAACGATTTTGCTGCTACAGTGTGTTCCAGGCAATGTTTTTTCAATGGGATTTTTGCATACCTATGCTTAATGCCCACGCCAATTATAAACCCTTCAATTGCATCTTGGTTTTACTAAAATACCCTTTTGTTGTGGGAAAAAAGTGTTTTGTATTTATCAATGTGGCAAATAATTATTTGTAGTAATACAAAACAGTTAATACAATTAAAAAACTATTCCGGTAACAATATGACTTCATTTCATTTCTTTCAAACACAATATAATGATACAGAATAATATCACATTAAAATAACAGTTATCACAATTTTAAGAATAAAATTAAAAAATATATTTACAGACGTGTATCCTATTGTTATATACTAGCGTAACACAGGCGCTATCGCGCCTGTGTGTATGTATTTTTTAAAATGCGTGATATTATATTAGTAGGTGATAATATTATAATATTATTAAGTTAATATATATTTTAAAATTATATTTATTAAAAATAAAGTAAAATATATCAAAACAGATAAAAGAATAACCATTGATAAACAAAGAAGAAGAGAAGAAACAGAGACATCTGATTTTATAAAAAGTTTGTAAAAGTAACGGTCAATTTTTTAAAATTTAAAAAATTGTTATATTTAAAGGGTAAAATCGGTATTTTAAAAAGTGGACACAAAAAGGGGAATCCCCTTTATATATTGTTATAGATAAATGTATTTTTTCAATTAAGAGTAAAAATATCAAATAAACCTACATCGCTTTTAATTTAGCGTGTCCATGTTTTTTCAGTTTTCTTTTAAAAACACGTGCATATAGTGTACTCAGAATGCTTTTTAAGACTAAAGGAAATTTTGTTGAAAAGTATTCTTCTAAAACAAAAAATTTAAAAAGTCGTGTTATTACGTCCTAGGGTTTAGGGTTAAGATAACATTTTTATTTTGCATTTATAATTTTTCGTATATTATTATATCTTTATTTGCAAGCACTATACTAAAACATTAACTTATTTGTGATTTGCGGTATAGCACTTATTTATGCATCACACTGTTAACAAAAATAAATAAATACTAATTACGCTTTTGGTATTTTTTTTATTTTTTTATTTTGGTATAGTTTTTGGGTTTTAATATGTATATTTTTATTAGCTTACTTTCTAACTTCTATATTTGTTTTTTTACATTGTTGTGAACGAATTTATGAGAAATTCAGATAATTGAGCTTTTTTCTCCATCAATATTCTTTCGTCGTATCATTCACATTACAACTTCTCTTCCACTCATTTTTTATTTTCGGTTTTATTTTTTATCATTGCTGCAAACAGTCACATTCACTTGCATTTGAATGTTTTGTAATTAATAAAATTAAAGTAATAAAAAACTTTATTTCTCATGCATCACATCACATGGTAACTATACCGGTAATCCTTAAAAGAAATTACGGAGTTTGATTGTTATTTATTTCCTAAAAAAGTTTTATTTTTTTTACAATTAATGAAAATTCAATTTTCAAAATAAAAAATAATATAATTAAATAATAATTTGATTATTAAATGAACGAAAAAGCTTTGTCAGCAATGGTAGAAACGTGATTGAAAATATGAACGAATAAAGAAGTCTTCAAAAATTCCTTTCACACCATACATGTTGCATCCTTATCGTTGCGATAAATAATAGAAATAAAGAAAAAAAGTTTTTTTTTTCTTTTTATCAATTACAAAAATATGAAAGAAAAAAAAAACATATATACATTAACAACTCTCTATTACAGATTTAAAAAGAGCAATACTTAACATAACGATCACTATAGACATACTTAGTAAAGATTAATTTGAATTGTGAGATTAAAAGAGTGTCTGGAATTTTAACTAGATATTTTCAGAACGTGAATTTGTAAGTTTTTTTTAATAAAATAAATTGACCTTATGAATATGAAATTTTATAATTTATGAATACTTTTTTCATTATTTTTTCAAATCCGTTATATATATATATATATATATATATATATATATATATATATATATATATATATATACGCATAAAATGATTATTTTATTATATCTGAAATGAAATTAATGTTTTTAGTTATCCAAAAATAATAGAGTTTAATTTTCTCTTTGGATATCTTATTCATTATTTTTTTCTTATCAAACCAAATGATAGAATATCTACAAAATTTGAACTTTTCTATCCGGTACATAATGACTTTTATTTTCTATTTCACTTTTTATTTTCTGACGTAATTCTTTTGACATTATTTAGTATAAATTATTGATTAATATATATAAAAAAATTAATAATTCATACAGAGTAGCGTAAAAAATTAGAAAACAAAAATTAAAAAATGAAAAAAAATAATTTTCATCTCATAATATATAAAGTCTAATATACTTTCATTATAACTTCCTTTCTGGTGAAAGTTTTTTATGAAATAAATTTCTGAGATCCTACAATTCAAAACATACTTTTAAGACTCCAAAGCTCATATGGTAAAAGTCCAAGGTGACTTAGAAATCTCATATTAAATAAAAATAAGTAAGATAAGTAATATATAAATCTAATCGATTACACTATTATTTATAATTTCAACTTTCAAAGTCGGAGAAGTGTTTAAAATATTAACAACTGTTTACAACGTTATTTTATAACAATTTATCAATGAAAACTGAATGGGGGAAAACACCGTAGACATTTCTTTTTTTCTCTACAGAACAAGATGGTTCAATTTTAACATCGTATATAAATAATCATATAAATTTTTGAATACTTTCCTTTCCATCTAATTTTATATACATTCTACAGGTCAACTTATTCTATCTAAATATATTAATTATTAAAAATGGTTTATCATTTAATATGTTTCAAAATATACTTAATGGAACTACACATTAATTAATACTAATTCAAGAAACATTCTTTAAAAAATATAAATAGTACATATGATCAAACATCTGCCATGAAATATAAATTATATATACGGAAAACTTTTAGTTTATAATTACAATCTTATAGAAACTCTCTCTTCTTTGTTTTTATTTTTCTATCTTTCACTCTTAATTATAACATTATTCATATTTGAATAAATCACCTTGGATAGTACTGTCTTTTGTAGAGAAATTTGGATCAGAATGGGTTGCCAATATAGCCTGCTATGCATATTCCAAAGCTCTAGTTTCTAATGCTAATGATATTTCCTGCGAAAGATGAAGAGCATGTCTATGTTAGAAGAAATAAGGCTAAAGTAGAAAAAAAAAAAAAATTGATCGACCACACAACAAACAAGAAGGTATAGGCGTAAATTTTAAACATCTCATGCTGACACATAATAATATATGCTAAACATCTGCTTTTTCACTATCTATGTTGATGCAATAAAAGAGTGTTCTTCTAAAAGAGTCAACCCCATCCTTTATGTTGTTACTGTTGCTCTACTGATATAATTTGTTATACGATATATTCATTTTGTTGTAGGTTACACTTCCAAGTGCAGTTTTTCAATGTTGGGAATCCAGCAAACATGTAAAGAATTCACATTGAGATAAAGTGAGAGAGATTGGAAGAGTCATACTAATATATTCCTTCATTATTTTTTCTCTACTGTAAATAGGTTCATCTCCGACTTGCCACTAGATATTAAAGATGAATATAAATCACAAACGAGCATTATTAGAGTTGGTTCTTCCACACCCAAATGTGGACCACAACTCTTAAATTTAGGAAACCAAAATTAGAGCTAGAGCAACTCGCACATACACTTTTGCACACACGTTGAAATTAACTGAAGTTAAAATATTATGAGTGGAATGGAACCTTATGGATCCTCAATATCTATCAAAGTCTATCATTAGACCAAAATAAAAACATTATCAAAACTGTTAACTTGCCTGTGGCTTTGCAGTGTTTGAGAATAAGCAACTTGATGTGATTGCCTGTCCATGATCTAAAAGCCATCCCACTTCACTCAGTGTTTCACCTTCCTTGCTTTGTTTAAGTGAACACCACAGCTGCTTAGGAAGTAATATATAGCTGTCTCCATCTCTGACAGAGTCCTGTACTTTCTCATCAAAAAGCTCTTGAAGGATCCCCTGTAATTACAAAGAAAGATCATGCCAATGAATCCAATAAGCAAGGAAAATCCAGATTGTAAAATACAAAGGGTAATAAAAGAGATCATTGCACTCACAGTATTTGGAGTGCTAAAACTGGCGACAGCAGTAGATCCCTTCCAGATACCAGCAACATCAGAAGCAATCGTGGGTGCAGTAGAAGCAAAGGCAGAATCACGGATAGCACAACCTCCTAGTTGATCACCATTTCTGAATGGCCCGTACCACTGTTCACGAAATACTCTAATCCCCTGTAGCACCATCTCTGTGTTATTCAATACATTGACAAACTGAATAACCCTAACCCGAGATTCACAATCTTGAGGATTGACCATGCAGCACTCCAATTCTAGTAAGTTATCTTTCTTTTGCCAGACAGCAACATAAGAACCACTGGATTGGTAAGCAAAGGCAGTAAGTCCACTAATTCCTTCTCCCACTTTCCTCTCGTCCACGCTGTACTGTGTAGCAGCATCAGCCTCGCATCCCACGGTTGGAAGTAACTGAATGGATTTATATTGAAGAACACGTTCCTTTGGTTCAGCAAGAGTGGGGCACTGAGTCTGCCAATCGAATACTTTAACCTCCCACTCTCGGTATGCTTCAGGCACCACGGACTCGGGTAGTTCAATTGCCTTTCCTTCATTACTGAAGTCTGCTCGAAATCCATCCCACTCACCAGAGACTCTCCTGGCGAATTGAGACCAGGCTTCAATACTTGTGTCCCACACCGTGGAAATAGTTCTACTTCCATCCTACATGGTATAGCCAAATTGGTATCCAACTACTAAATATTGGGTGAATTCTAAACAAGACAAAAGAAGCATAAATTTACATAATCATGGACAATATACATTACCAAACTTGGGGAGAGAGGCTGGTCAAATCAATAGAGCAACACCACCCACAAGTTACAGAGTCACAATTCACAATTATTTTTGATAAAAAAAGAGTGAGGACCCATGTTGATCCTTCAAAAAAATAGGCTACAGCACACCGGTCCTCTACTTATATCACATGCGTTTCTTCAAATAAAAGTTATATACCACTGGTTTCACTCTTCAAAGATCAGCCTGAGCAATAATCTGATAACAACAGACCAAACTGATGCCGTGTATACACCTGTGGTGAAACAATTGGAATTTGGAAGACCATTCTACTGATACATGTATCTTTACTCTTAGGAATTCCAAAATGTACACTTGCTCAAAAACTAATCCCTGCAAGATATGACAACACGAAACGGAAAGGCAAGAAACACATTGAAAAGATGCCCCTAGTCTTACTTGGTAAGAATCCGTTTTTCGAAGCACATCAATTGGACTATCAGTTTCAACAGTTGCTTCTTCAGCATCTTGATTGACTGCACGCATTAAAGTTCTCCTGTTTTCAGATTCAAACATACTCACAGCTTCAGCAATAAGAGTATCATATAACACAACAACAATAAGGGGCTACATTTGGAGACAAAAATAGTAAGATTAAAAATAAAAACATAAAATAAACTGTTTTTTTGCACCAAAAATATCTCCAACAAATCGCTGGAGAGTAATTCCTTTCAATAATAGGTAGAGATTCCCGAAGTGCTTTTTATCAATCCATGCACATGGTCAAGAAATGAACCCTGACAAAATGCTTAAGAAACTAAGTTACTTACTTGCTAATACTTATAATAAACTTTAGATGCATTGAAATTTCACACTTTCACTCCAATCAAGCACGCCCCAGAAGTTGAAACAATTCCCAAATTTCTACCAAGTTGAAAAATCACAATAAAAACAAGCTCAGATAGCAAACCCAATACCTCCTCCTCCAATTGAAGGGAAATGATCGGAGTCCCAGCATCCCGGAAACCCCAGATTTTCGATTATATGGCAGTGAGACCTAAATTATAGACACACAACAATTTTAAGCATAAAGCAAAAAAGCAAGGAAGTAGAAAGAGCAGAAGCATGAAGCACGGGTAAGGAGAGAAATACATGTAGATAGGATGAAGATGAAGAGGGGTGTGGTTGAAGAAGGCATGGAGATGGTGAAGCGGTGTTTGTCACAGAGAAAGTAGCCATTAGTGGAAGGAACCAGAGAGAGCAGAGATGGCTAGTGAATGGCTTGGCCTATAATGCATTAATCACCAAACAGAGAAATTCAATAATATTATCCTTCTTATTACCTCAATTCTTAATTTTGAATACTTTCAACTATGGGTCACAACGCTTTGCATGTGGATGATTTACAAAATGTCCACCAACACCTGTCAATAATGATCAATATTTGTAAATAAATAATAGATATTTTTCCTTTTTCATTTTGAGAGCATTATCTTTTGAAAAATTATATATTTAACTATTTCTTCTATCTATTTATCGTAGTAAATAAAATTATTGTAGGCTTTATTATTAGAATTGTAACGTCTAACTAAAATGTATTTTTATTCTTAACATCATAATTAGGAGTGACAAAATAAAGTTTATTACCGAGGTAGGTTATTTTGCAGTTTTCAAAAATTTGATAAATTGAGTCGGTATTTTTAAATTGTCATATTGCTTTATTTTGTTGCATCTAATTTATTAAATTAACATGATTGGAGGAATTGACTAGTTAGTTATTTTTTAAATTAAAAAAATTCCAATTTTTATGAATCAAATTAAATTTTTCACATGGAATGCTATCTCTACTCAGTTACTTTTTAAGCCATACCCACAGTACTTTTGGTATTTTCGTAATATATTAGATTAAGTGTATTTTGAATGGTGACTTTATTTTTATACAGTGCATTTAAACTATATGCACAATAGCCTCATGGGGACTCTTAAGATTCCTTTTATTTTGAGCACCAAGAATGGAAAACAAGCTATAATAGCATTTGGTAGCAGATATTTAATTAGAAAGTATAGTATGCATGGTATTCGGTATGATATAAGAAAAGGTTGGAACTTTTGATTTATTACAATAGTTTACTTAGTTTAGAAAAAAAAAGGATAATTCATTTTATTAATTCATTTCTATCCCTTGAAATCGTCCTAGTGACTATATTTAATTAATAAGCATGATAAACTATATTTTGACATTAGGTTAATAAAATCAATATATTAAAAAAATAAAAATAAATCATTTAAATGGTAAATATTAAATTTTACTTTCATTATTATATTTTTTTATTATTATCATAATATATATGCAAGATCTATTGTAAGATTGAAAGTTCTTATATATTCAAATATGTTTATGCTGGCTATAACTATCATCGCATGAAAATTTTATTAAAATAAGAAAAGACACAAAAAAAAAAGATAAATTTTAAAAATCACATCAAATCCATAATTAAATTACATTACAACCAAAAAATTATATGAAAAAAAACATCTATAATTTCCTTAAAAAGATATGAAAGTTTATATATAAATCAAAATACATAAGTATAAGTTTATGTAAATCAAAGCTAATGTTATTTTTTGAAATATATTAAAATATTAACAATTTCTTCATTTTATAATTTTTTTAATTCTAGAAAAATTTAATACGAAAATTTATTATGATATAAAATTATAATTTAACAACTGTATATATAGAATTCATTTACACTTTTCCTCCTTTAACTTTAATGTAAAATCTTTAAATATATATATCAATGGATCATGTTTTCAAAAAGGTTGTGACAAGAGCCTAATCACCCTCAATAATCAGCCATATATGTATCTGGAACTACGCAATAAATAAAACACTGCACCAAATAAACATTGTTGGAGGATACAAAGGAAATGTCAGATTTCATAGTATTTTATCTCCAATGTCACATATTTAACTTTTGACATTGTCACATATATTTTCATAAGAGAGAAAAGGAACACAATGCAAATGCCAAGACACTTCAAAACATGTTTTCCCCATAACCTCAAAGCATTAACCTTTCATGATTCCTAACACTACTAAGTAATGAATCACACTCTTCTTAAAGTCTGTCAAATTAATGCGAACTCATGTCAGAATATAGTTAAAAAGACAAACTTGATTTAAACCACTAAACACGAGTTTACAGAACGTAATAGCAGTTCCACAAAGACAAAC
Organism: Vigna unguiculata; assembly: GCF_037176805.1. Lineage (NCBI taxonomy): Eukaryota > Viridiplantae > Streptophyta > Magnoliopsida > Fabales > Fabaceae > Vigna > Vigna unguiculata. The sequence continues at coordinate 43,164,185 of NC_140798.1, forward strand.
TGGTAGCAGGTAAACGTACATCATAAGCCCATAAGTCTGTTTCATCTCATGCTTCGTTTTAGGTTCAGATATAGGATAAAATCCCAACATTTACATCACAGACTATAAGCTATATAGAATTTAGAGATTTCAGGACCCTAATGAGCTGCAAGTGGCACTCCAAATTTTTCATTCAGGACCTTAATGTATTCCTTTCTAGAAGGATTATCTTCTTGTGGTCGATTATATGCTGTCCAAACTGGCTCTCCCTTAAACAACCTCATCAACTGCACGCAATATGTACACAGTAAAACTATGATTAGTCCAACGGAGAAAATTCATGAATCTTGATATATTTGAAAAATCTTTACGACAACATAATCCCAAAGAAGAAACCTTAACAATAGAATATATATGTATGAGATTTTGGTTAGCGTAAGCCTTTTCATACCTTGACATAGTTACTGGGGTCTAGGGTGAAGCGATGATAAATTCCAGCAGGTAAAATGATAAGATCACCAGCCTTGATCAAAATGCGAATCCAACGATCCTCCTTGTCTCTCACATCAAAGTACCCACTTCCTTCCAAACAATAGCGAATCTCTTCATCTTGGTGAATGTGCTCAGTGTAGAAATTCTTCAACTTTTCTTCATAATTTTCTACCTTTTCCGGGCATAAATCAAGCATGTCCTACAACACGTCCAAATAAGACACTTATATTTAAGATTTCTTTTATCGGCACTTAGAATATCACCTACAATATTCATAACAAATGGTTAGCAATTAGCTGCAAGATCGCACCTTATTTATCTTAAATTATTGAAATGGACTCATAAATTAACCTCAAAATTCTCAGGTCTCTAAACAGACAATAACATCATTAGCCTCAGAAAATATGCTACTAAGTACTGAAAATTGGATTCAGTCTCAGAACAATATAGTGTAACTGCTAAGTTTTGTCTATCCAGCCTTTGGGGTCACGTATGATCTTGTTCGAGCTTAAACCTTCTCATAAGTTCTTTTTAAATCTATTGTAATAAATTTCTCAATCAAAACTATAGTTAAACTCTGGTTTAATTATGCCTTTGGCCCCATTTTGGAGTCAAAATCTTAAAATGGTACCCAAATTTTTAAAAGTCTCAAAATGGTCTCCTTTTTTGTTGAAACGTCTCACGTTTGCCCTTGCCGTTAAGTCAAGGTTGACGCCGTTAGAGGGAGTGTCACGTGTCAGTTCCTCGATTTTTTGAATTTTTTTATTAATTTTTTTTTATTTTTAATTTTTTTATTAATTTTTTTAAAAAATCAAAAAAATTGCCACGTGTCAAGCTGTCATCGTGCCACGTGGTAGTGACAGTGACACGTGTCAGTATTACGCCACGTGTCATTCTCTTAGTCTCAATTTGGTCCCTTTATTTTAATTTGTCTCAATTTAGTCCCAATATTTGTAAAAATTTGCAATTTTGTCCCTCTCCAAATTGAAATCAAATTTAATTTATGTATAAATATACACAAATATTTCCATCAAAATTGATATTTCAAGTAAATATTTTTAACCAAATTAAGTTCATTTAATTAATATTTTACATTGAACTTTATTTAAAATGGTTTAAAAGTTGTTAATAGAAAATAATGTTAATAGAAAAAAATTCATAAATTACCTAGTTCATGTTACAATAAAACACATATAAATTTAAAATTTTAAAACAATTTTAAGTAAAGTTGAATGTGAAACATATTTTAACTAAACTTAGCTATGTTAAAAATATATAATAAAAATATCAATTTGAATACAAATATCAAATTTAATAAAAATATTTGTATAACATTTATATAAAATTAAATTTCGTTTGAATTTGAAGGGGAACAAAATTGCTAATTTTTACAAAAATTGGGACTAAATTGAGACAAATTAAAATAAATGGACCAAATTGAGACTAACAAAATGACACGTGGTGTAATACTGACACGTGTCACTGCCACGTGGCATGATGACAGCTTGACACATGACAATTTTTTGATTTTTTTTAAAAAATTAAAAAAAAAATTAATAAAAAAATTCAAAAAAAAATTCAAAAAATCGAGGAACTGACACGTGGCACTCCCTCTAACAGCTTCAACCTTGACTTAACGGCAAGGGCAAACGTGAGACGTTTCAACAAAAAAGGGGACCATTTTGAGACTTTTAAAAATTTAGGTACCATTTTGAGATTTTGACTCCAAAATGGGGACCAAAGGCATAATTAAACCTTAAACTCTCGTTTGCTAAAAGCTTTTTAAATAAATACTTAAGTTGTTTATATCATACATTTTTAGTGCACTCCATAAAAGATAGGTGTGATGTTTAAACTTAACTTATTTTAAAGAATTATCAACTTTTCAAAAATAAAATAAAATTATTCGTCAGAACCTAAAAATTCATAAACAAGATACAGCATGAAAACCCCCCAACGGCAAAAAAACGGGCATGTTCAGTAAATTGAGGACTTTAACCAAAATTTATATGGGTTTAGTCTAATATAAATTATTATCTGACATTTTATTTTCAACGAATAATATAACTAATTCATTTAATCCAACTTACATCATAACTGACCTCAAATCAAATTTTTAAGTAATTTTAATATACGCGTTCTAATAAAAATAATAATAATCAAGGTATTACCAATAATATCTCATAAGTAACGAACATCTAGAAAAGAATACAACAGTTTGGTATAATTCAACACTTACAAATAGAAAAAAGAAACTAATATTTAAAATAGTTTTACGGTTCTAAAATTTCTATATAAAAACTCATTATTTAATTTTTTTTAAAGTAACAATCTTTATGCTGAATAATAATAATAAAAAAAAGTCTCTTAATATTAAAAAAACTAAGGCCTTCTAAGTTCAAGACCGCAAAAAAGATAATCTTTAGTTGTATAAGAGAAATTTTGTGATACTTTGGGAATTCAAGGGTTTTGGTATTTGGAGGGAGAACTGTCTCAATACCATTATTGGGTTAAAAAACATGTGAGCCAAAAGTCTGGGATTTATCTGAAAACTGTAGCAACTTTCTGTATCCTATATATTTGTTCCAATTCATATCATCCTGGAAATTCTAATACTATTTATCAGGCGTTAATCAAGGAATAGGTAGGAATCAATGAGAAAACAAAATCAAAGGAATTAAAATAAAAGATTACCATGTAGTTGTATCCCCTAGCTTCTCTAATTTTGTTCAACTCTTCATCGTTCTCGTATATAGTTGGATTCAGCTTCCAGTACAAGACCCCCAATTCTGCAAAAAACTCAAAAAAACGTCACAATGAAGCAAAATCAAAGAGAGATTGGAGGGAGAGAGAGAGAGAGAGATGACCTGCCAGTTGGTCCAATGAAACTGATTCGTTGGGATTGCGACGGTGAGGAAGCCTTGGATCTTCGTTGCTATCGTCCATCAACCATGCCTGTGATGTCAGAATGTCTTATTAATAACGAAGCTCCTCCAAGACCAAGACCTAGACTTCATTCATCCATATACACAGAACAGAAGAAAGAACTCACCTCAATCGCCATGAATGATAACTTTCAAGTTTCAATCACTCCTGTTCCTTACTCTAATTATCATTCATTCTCTCTATATATTACTTATCACGCCACTGAAAAAATTAATTATAAACCACACGATATTATTGTGGCGCATATTATATTACTTCTTTCTATTTTTTCTTACCAACTCTTCGTCTGTCATGTGACGCGCACACCTACAAGTGGCTGGTGTTTTCAAGGAGAAAAAAATATCACCATCGTCGTTTTATCAGAATGTTGTTTTATGGGCATTCCACCGACTCCACTTTCGTTTTAACTCAATCTCATTTCTTGGCGCAGAAAATTGTTTAAAACTACGTACAATGTAAGTTCCTCCGACATTTATATAATTTTGTCTGTTATATGAGATTTTTCAAGGAGAAATGTAGTAGAAATTCAACACCAATTCGATAGAATGAGACATGAATAAATTCATACAAAAGAGTAAAGTATTATTTTTAATTCAACATCTAAATATAATAACACTAACATTAAATTTCTAATGAATTTATCATTTTTTATGTCACAAAAATGTATAATAATATATAAATATATAATAAGAATAAAGATATAACAAAGAGAAAACTGAAAGAAAAGACATAGAGTTTAGTTAAATAAAAATGAGAAAAAACACGAAAACAAAAATTTAGTAAAATGAAGTCTTTCACAAAAAATACAAAAAGTGTATAAAATTTAAAAATCGGAATATAATTTGTTATATTAACAACCTTATTAATTATGTTGACAAAAATATTAATAATAAAACATATAATCAATCGTATTATCAAAATTAAATTTAAAATAAATTAAATACCTTTTTCATCTTCTTTTCGTAGTGTGTATTTATTGCGAATAATTCTCAGAATGTTTAAACTGATTTTCATTTGAAAAAAATTTTAAAATAATTTTCATTTTCACAATTTATATTTTATTTTGTTCTTTTTTGTAACGTATACTATAGAGGTAACCCGTACAAGATTATTTCACTGATTTTTATTACACGCAGATCAAAATCTTACTGTCGCTGCCTTGCCCATGTATTCCAATTAATCCACCTTTATTTTCCCTCCTTTTTTTTTCTTTCACTCTTCCATCCCCTTTTTCTCTCCTGTCTACCAAATGGAGAACAAAGGAGAATGGAGCTAGAGCATGACACATCCTACAACATTTAAAAATCAATGATACTACTAGAGACATTCATCCTGAAACAAAATAAAAAATCGGCAATTACAAAGTAAACATGAGAGAAGGGAGGGTACTTTGGCATCTGCACAAAAGCTATTAACATTTAACGAGGCAGCAAGGTGAATTTACACGTCATATATATATTCTTGGGAAAATGGCTGCTCCTCCTTGGCTCTACATTACTACTAATAAAACCTTAAACTTCAGTAACAAGAAATTCCCGAAGGACGAAATTAGATGGCTGATATTACAAAATTGATATGGTAAGCAGGGCACTCCACTATCCTAAACAACAGAAATTTGCAAAACAGTTAAAAGATACTAAAATTGACCGGTCTGAGAGTAGTCAATTCTTGCAGTAGGCTCCTAGACGCTATCGTCTCTTCAGTTATACTTCGATCATCTCACTTCAATCCTCTACGCGTCCCAATTCTGCATAATCTATCTAGTTCGAGTTTTAGCATTCATGAACATCTGCAAAGACAGACAACACAAATTTATAATAGAAAATATTGAGAAAAAAAAATGGCAACCTAGCATTAACGCTCTATCATATCTTGGTTCACCATTTAGATTTCAATAGCCATCACCAATATTATAGTTTGTAAACTAGTCAAAAGGTTAACATAGGTTTATAAGATTTTCATAGAAGCTCTCCACACAAAGATTTCCCCCTGCTTGTTAGATGGTTTGCAAATCTCACGTAGCAAACAGGATAATCTGATTTATTTCAATCACTATAATTCTGATATAATTTTAAAGGCTTTAAGTCAAATTTTCACATTCTCGATAGATAAAAGAAATATACTGTCTTGCAACTAGAAGTTGAAGAAAATTTTCAACACTAACCTTTGTCATTGAGATCAATGGGAAGGGCAACTTTGAGTTGGTTGTCAGCTGAACCACTGGAAGCTAGAGGCAGTCTAGGCTGTGGTGGAGAGCTAGTGCTACTACGGCTTGAATTCCCATTTGAGGCATGGACCTTCACTGGAAGGTTCAAATACATCTCGAAGTTAGACGAAGTTATTCCAGTCAATTTCTTGCCTTTAAATCTTCCCCTAACATAGAAGGCAGATTAAGAGGAAAATTCAGCAGGCTATCACCCAAAAAAACACTTGTAGCACAGGGACTAGAATTGATGTCAAAACAAATGGCAGCTCAGCACTGCAAATACCTGTCCTTACGCTTTTCACGATATCGCTGCAATGACACTTTTCTGCTTGCTTGACCATCTATATCTTGTGAAAAAACATACATATATTATGAATACCAAGTTTTAAGAATTGTAAGTGTCACAATGTATTACAATGTTTTTAACCCATACTGATATGGTACATCAAACACTCAAGATTTCATTATATTTCATTGCTTTTAGATTCACAAAAAGCAACAAGAAGTTCTGTTAACTTAATTGGAGCATGTACCCATTACCTAGATACTTAATTGCTGCCAATTATGAGCACCAGTATCTCCACACAATCTCGTCATTGGACCTTTCCAAAGGGTAAAAACATAATTGATGAATAGTATCAATACCAGTACCCATTTGTACATGATAACTGCTAATACTCTTTAAATACAAGGGATAGAGACTTGAGTAGTGAAGTCCCACATTGAATAGCTTGGGATGCTGGTTGGAAAGCATTTGGTTCTCCGTGCTTGATAGCTAGCTTTTGACTGGGTGCTTATTAACTAGCAATTTTACAGCAGCAGACAAGGTACTTAAACATACAAGAGGTTCTAGCAAACATAAGTGGAGCTTAAATCCAACACTAAGGTAGAAAAGTTGCAACCTAAGTCCAACACTACCCGTAACAACAAAAGCCTTCACTTTTTCATGGGGCATATGAATCAAACAAAGCCACTGAATGGAACTACGTAGGTGAGTTTTTTATTTTCTTGATTCAAAATAATTGTGACTCAGTATGCCAAGGAAAAAAAAAAGAAGAAAGGACCTAAGTGAACTTGCCAAGTCAAATTAAAAAAAAAAAATGGGAATTCAGTATCAATATAAATTCAACAAGGGGAGTGGCTGTAGCAGCAACAACAACAAAGTCTTGTTCCAAAAGGCGTAGCCAGGTATATGGATGACATTACATTTGACACGGCTAGAGATCAAAGCTTCAGGAGTATTATTTAGCCCGAGAACTCCGCCAGGGTTTTTCACAGCCAATCCCATGCCCGTTTCAAAGAGGGTTGTCCTAGGCCCTTGAGAGTCAATGTAAAACTTGCAGTTATACCAAAAAACAAGGATGCAGCATCGGTCAAGATTCAGCCCAGTAGTTTATAAAAAAAAAAAAAAACTTCAAATTTTCTGTAAATTTATCACAACAGAACAAGGAAAGTTCTAGCAGAAAAAATTCCAACCACCGAATTATACCTACCAGCATCACGAGTTATGCTCCCTTTCTCTCTGTATTGCAGAGGATATTCCACCATCTTATCTGTAAAATCCAATTCAGAACACTAATTATAAAGTTACCAAAACCACAACAACGTAATATGTGGATCATAACATCTAGTTCGATGTTATGCAAGTTGTCATTATTTAAGCACGTAAAAGAAAGATGTGCTTGGACATCTACGTCCAGAGTGAATTTGGTCGTAATGACTGGGCATCCAATTATTTCTCAGCTTGCACAGAAAAGGAACAACCAATTGCACGAAAAACTCAACAAACATGGAAAATGAAATAGTACAATAAAAAGCAATTAGTAGCTTGAATCCTATTTCATGATTTATTTATTTCTTTCCCATATTCAGACAAAGGTAACTTGGCTCTTCATCCTCCTTCAAGAAATAAATTGAATCTGGTATTCAAGAAAATAAAAAGGCGACAGCAATTTTCTGCATCAAATCATCAGCTGAAATCATTCAATGAAAAGTTTTAGATTTTTTATGCAACGGGCACTGAAGATTCGTTCCCTCGCACATCTGAGTACTGATAGTTCAAAGCAAAATTAAGTAATCTTTCTACCTACTTGCTACCTGCTTGAGCAACCTGAAGGATTGCTGTATCAACAGGGATGAGGCCATCCTTATCCAACGGTAAATGGCAAGGAGAAGACCAAACTGGTGCATTTCCATGTAAAGGATCATCCTGAGTAAACTGGACAGGACTTGCAGCAAGCTGCATGATTGCTCGTGCCTGCAAAAGCCAAATACAGTTGCATTGGAAGGTGGAACCTTATTGGATTTATGGCCAGGTATGCAAGAGGATAAATCATTACCAACCTTATCAGGTGAGACTCCATCATAGACATTCACCTTACCACAATAGAAAATTGTCATTTGGCCAATTGATCCACTAGTTGCACACCCTCTGTGACCACGTTTACAATTACAAGTAATGTTCAGAACAAGAATGAACAATACTTAAAAGAAACATTGGCTTTATTTTCAGTTTCAGCTAGGTATGATTACAACTTGCTGCAACTGAGTAAAATTTCCTGAGATTCCCTAGACACAAAACATACAATTTCCAATAACTTCGTGGCCACAATTTCGGTTCTCAGTATTAAATGTCTGTGCTTCTTGAATCTTGAAATGATGATGTTAAACCTAAAATCAATTTTAAACCTAGAGAGTTTGCCTTACTCCTTTCGATATTTGTCATACATTTAATCTGGATAAAACGTGTCTCCAACTCAATCATGATATCTAGTGCAATATCTAAATAGGACACTTTAAGTTAAGTAGAATGACGAGATTGAATAAGGTCAGACATGAATGGAAAACAAAAAAACATCAATTAAACATTAAAGTTAAACATTAAATACAAATATAATGTAGCAGATATAGAATAAACAACATTGGAGTTGCGTGATTATCTAGATTTGGCAATAGCGGTTATATGCTTCAATTGCGCTGACTGGTGGTCTGAAATTGGATAAATCCATAGTGCTACCCAACACATCCCATAAAATTCCAAACGTCCAATGACCTAAAACCTTTTCTAGTCTCACTGACAGCAAGATCCAGCCCATGATCCCGTAAGGCATACAGAAAGTGTTTAGACACACAAAAAGCACTCACGTTCATTTAAGAATACTTCACTAACAGCTTTTCCACCACTTGTCCCTCTCACATTCACTGGATACTAAAAACCCACCATTTGCATGATTTCCCGGCTCAGAAAAATAAAAAAAAAAGTAACTAAACAATGAGTAAATTCTCGAACTTGATAGCAAAAGTAAATCCACTTGAAAACTAACCTTCACTGAACCTCAAATCCTCGTATCACTCCCTCTAGCACGCAACCCTCACTTGATTGAATCTCAAAACAACTATTTTCTCCCACAAATCATCAAAAGATGAAACTGGCTTCGACGAGACTCCGCACCCCCAAACATAAAAAAAAGAAAATAATAAAGAAAGGAGAGAGGAAAAAAGAAAACAAACCTGGGGCTAGCAACGTTGGCGTTGGTGTTGGTGTCATTAGTCTCCGTAGGTTTTTCCCCAGAAGAGGCAGATTTCTGAATGTCGTCGGCGGCGAGAAAGGCGGGTTCCTCAGGAGGAGGGGCCTTGGGCGGAGGTTGAGTCAAATTGGCCTACAATCAGTGACGGAGTAACGATTGATGACATTTATTGTGAAGAAGAAGCAAAGGCGAAAGAAGAAGAAAAGAAACTGACTAGAGGTTGAGGAGCATGAGGCTGGTGGTGCATGGGGGGAGGAGGAGGAGGGGAATCATCGTCGGAAGGTTCGAGAAGCGCTTTGAGGGAAATGACCTGTTGGATCGCCTGCCATTTGTTCCATGAAGGCCTGCGCATCCCTGTACGAACACGTGTCTTCTCCGTTTTATTAATTATTTATTTCTTTATTAATAAAGTAAATAACTACGATTATTGATGTTAAATTAAAAACTAACCCGCATCCCGATTAATGTCATCATTTAATAAACAAAAAATATGGTCGCATAATAATGTGTTAGGGAAATGGAGGTTCTCAGGTACCGGAAATCATGGAGGAAAAAAGAGGAGAGAGAAAGAGAGTGAGACCTTTTTCTTTGAGGAATCTGCGACAGTCTTCGCGAGTGAGCTGAGAAATGTCATCCTCCGTGAGCTGGTTGAGGGGCTTGTCGAGGATGGATCGGAAGGTGGCGGTTCCGCCGGCGTTCATGGCCTCCGATTCCGGCAGCCGGTGGAGGGTGGGACCATGAATTTAAGAGAGTTAGAGAGAGAAAGAGAGAGTGAGTGAGTGAGAGAGTGTTGTTGGCAGGCAGCGTTGGGTTGGGGGGAAATGGGGGAAGGGTAGGGGGGGCTTTTTTAGGAGTTGGGGTGAACCCTAAGCTGCCACGTATGTTTCTGTCTTCATTATTAGCAACTAATCTTCTTTCTCACTATACATTACAATCAATCTTTTTCATTTTTTCTCTTCTTTTTTACACTCTTTTTTACTTTTTTTACTCTCTCCCTCTCTCTTTGTTTATATCACATGTTTTGTGGAAAAAAAATGTTTGAAATTAGTTATATTTTGTACGGCTTAACTGTCTTTAAAAGAAATAATTAGAAAATGATTAAGTAATGTTTGTGAGAGAGTGATTAAGATTGTGTATGAAAAGTTTAAATTGGATAGCAGAAGGAATACAAAATGTGGAATGGAAAAGGTAAAAGGTAAGTTTGATGGGCGTGGGAGTTGGCGTCAGTTTGTAATAATTTGTGTTGGGTGAATAAATTGGGTTTGTCCGCTAGCATTGCGCTCCGTCCAAGCCAACCAAACCAAACCTTGCTCTGTTTCCACTCCCACACTCGTCACTTTCACTCCCTTCTCACACTTTTCAAGGTAAACACTATGCATTCCTTCTAAATTTACAACGGGTAGATGCCATAAAGCTCTTTATGACAAACTTTTTCTTTGTACCAATTTCAATATTACGGATTTCTTTCGCTTGGGTATTTACTATTTAGAAAGACAAAGGTATTTATTAAATAGAGACCAGAAATAAATAATTCAAAGAAAATTAATGTGTTTATTCGTAGGAATATGAAAAAAAAAACTAAGAAATTCTATTATTTTTTCTTTTTTTCTCCTATGTAAATATTTAAAGTTATTTGTATAATGTTTCTTGGAAACAATAACAGAATATCAATGAGCACAAATCATATTTTACTTCAATCGTTGACTACTAGGATAACTTTAGGAGTTATTTGTGAGAAGGACTTTGACGATCAAATCAACAAGTCTCTCAAAAGTCAAATCACATATTAGTGAATTAATGAAAATGTATCTTTAATTGTTGGGGTTCATATGTATTTATAAAGATATTAAGTATGTTTTACCTCTTTTATAGGTTGTGTCCTTCTTTATTATGTTGGACCAATATTCAGGCTTTGACTGAGCCTGGGTCAGGCCCAAGTTTCATGCTTGTGATCTGACACTCGAAGTCCCACTATGATTTCCTAAGTTTGGAGATGACAGCTTTTATTTATGTGTTATTCTTTGAAGTAGGCGGTGATAGTCGTTATGTATGTGTCGTTATTTTGTGCAGTTAACTAACCATCTATTCTTTTTATGATAAAACTAGTCGTAAGCAATTCAGACCGGACAGTTAGTCATATTAATCACGACCGCCTAAATATAGTACATTTAAAATTGTGATAATGTCATCCATTATTTTTTTAGTTGAAGTCGAAACATAAACATGTTTTTTTAAATTATGTAAATTAGTTACGCAAAATGTTATATAATTATGATAATAATATAAAAATATACATTTTAAAATTATACTTACAATAATAATTAATACTCTAAATTTCACAAAAAATTCACCTCGTCCTCTAATCTCTTCGAATCATCTTTCCCTCTCCGAATCAACCTAAAACATTATTTTAATTGGTTTGAGAAGAATGTTAACTTAAAATCATTTTAACCGGATTTTTTAAAGTATGAAAAAAAAAATACTGTTATTTTGCTCTCTTTTTTTATTTCAAATAAAAATCGGTGTAGTATGTTTGATCACGGAAACAATACAAGATGGAATGGAAAAATTGTCTCAGTGATAGTTAATTGTTTCATACGAACGTTCCTTTGAGCATGTATAGTTTGGCGTGTGATGGAAATTCAACAAATGTGTGTATATAGGTGTTTGTCGATAAATAGATAAATAATCGGATTCAATTGTTTAATTTTTTTTAATTATCTTTGAAATGGTCTGGATAAAACTATTTGGGTTAGATCAAAATTTAGTATTTTGATTTCTTTTACAAATCATTAAATTAGTAACAAGATATATTGTAAGCACAATAACCGATAATTTTGTAAATCAAATATCATATGCATGAAGTCATTACTTAATCTTATAACTTATTATATATATATATATATATATATATATATATATATATATATATATATATATATATATATATATTACCAATTCTTAGTATTTAATTTTTATGTTTAATGTTTGATAGGAATTGTTTTCATACTTGATTTGTGATTCTTAAAATGTTAAAAAATATTTTTAGAAACTATATTTGAAATTAAATATCTAATGGATACTTGTATGATTCATCAAAATTTTAGACTCTTAAAATTAATACATAATTTAACTTTTTAGATATTCAAGGGATTGAAATTTAATGAGTTATCATATACTCAAATTCACTAGAGATAGGATATTGTGGGTTGATTTAACATGAATATGGAATTGAGATGATTGATGATGTATGAGAGTGAAGTAGATAAAGTATAGTCTTGACAAATCGTAAATACACTATGTTAAATTATAGTTGCACACCAACTGTTTGATAAAATACAAAAAATAAAAGTTTCTATTGTATTTTTGTTTTATTTGTTGTTTAATTGAGTTGTCATGTGTTGCAAAAGTCAATTGAGAAAAAATAATAAAATACTCATTACTTGCTAGATTGTGACCGATGCACTTGTCGTGTTGGTTTTGTGATTAGGAGGTAGTTTCTTCTTCTTCATATGTCCCACATCCATGCTACGTTGAATGATGGTTGTGACCATATGCTAAGGATGGTTGTGACTATATGCTAAGGTTTTAGATTTTGGTCAAACCTTATGTCTAAATTGATAGGAACAGTCTATCTCTAATAGTGGATTAGGATCTGGGTGAAATTTAGACAGGGTGATGTTTCTTTTCTGTTTGAGGTGCATACTTTTCACCCACATCATATAGTGTTATTCTTTGTTATGTACTTTGAGATATACTTTTGAAGTTACACTCATACATAACTTTATTTGCACCCATCCAACAAGAGGTTTATTGTAATGATAGGTGCCCAGGAATCAAATTTTGATACCAATTGTTAGAATTAAGCAGTTACTACTAAGCCAAAATTTATAGTCAATAATCAGAACGCAATTTCTTTTACTTAAAAGTGTAACCGTCCAAGCATCATGATTTGATTGTAACCCGAGACACTTAACTTCCGTCACGGGACATTGATGTCACATACAACACATACGAAGAAAACATAAAAACATATCATCATAGTTGGAGTTTTTTTTCTTCAGGATTTCTAATATCTTAAGTTATTAAAAAGTAATTTTTCTTTTTATACATTTCTGAAAGAAAATCATGTAAAGTGACTGTTTATTTACTGAAATATGTAAATAGCAGGAAATCTGTGTTTCTCTAGGTTAAACTCAAAAGAACATCAAATATAAGAAAAACACGATAAGAGTTTCTTACGAAGAAATAAAAAGCAAAATTGAATACGTAAGAAAGGGATAACACAAGACACAAGAAGACTACTGTGAAGAAGAAGGTAACATGGTCCAACTGTGTTTTCTTTGTTCCTGTTTACTTGAATAGCATTTGATGCAGCAGGTATTGAAGCATTGGATCTCTCCTCGGGGCGAGGGAAGATTTTGAGATGTACCGTGTTGTTTTCTATGTCACGTCGTAATCTTTCTTCTTCACCCTTCTCAGTTATGGCTTCGTTATCATCACCATACCTTTATTTTTCGCCAAACAAATTCTTGCAGTTCTTCCTGCGAAATGCAGAAGGTGTCTGGTTTCTTATATATGTTTTGTTTGTATTAATTAAAGTTTTGATTTCCATCTAATAATTTTATTTAAAATGTGGTAAAAGGAGCTGGCAAAGAGAAAGAGAATGCATGAGTTACGGTTAGGGTGGGAAGGTTGAAAGCTTCGTCATTGTTGTCTCACTGCAGAAGGAAGATTCTTCCATTTATGGCCAAATATTGCATTACTTCTCACGCCACGGAAAGTGCTGTGCCGTTAACATTTGCTATTATTTTATCATCAGGTGCTCTGCCTCCTCTGTTTAATAATAATAATTAATAATAGTAATAATTTCTCTGCTAAAAGACAGATCATGTGTCTGCTCTTCTTTTCTTTCCTGGCTTTTAGTCTGCTTTTTGAAAAAGGATAAAAACAAAAAACTCCACAATTTTATTCTTCAATCTCTACAAATTTAAACCCTGATACAAATAATAAACCAGGGGTAGCTTCATACCTGTTAGGGCAAAATACTTTCCATACAAACATGTGTTATTGGAAAATTTTCGTTTTTAATATCATAAATAAATTTACATGTTTGAGTTTTAATTACATCCGCCTGTTCATGTCATAACATTCACCTGAAAAATATCAGTTTATATATGTTTATTCGTGGTATTAAAATAAATTAAATTTACTACATTTCTAACTCCTAACAAATACATGGAGCTGGTAGATTTATTATACATGATATGTGATAAAAATAGTAGATTTAGTAGAACCAGTATTAATATATTTTGTTTTTATTATAATAAATCATTAAAATTTTAGTATAACAATTTTAATTATATTGTTGCATTTGAACTTCGTTAATATTTAATATAATTGAGTGTATTCAATATACTGCTAAGTATTTATTTATTTTTTAATAATTATCGTATATATTTATTAAAAATAGTATTAATGTTGATATTTGATTAACCTTAAAAATTAATGAAATTATTTATTGTGACATCATTTAGTAGAATAATTCTAATAAATAAAGCATAACATAATTATAAATAATTAGAGCACTAGACGGGTAGTATAGAAAAGTAGCTATTACAATTATTTATAATATACTGAATAAAAGAAAATCAAGGCATAAAACAATGTTATAAAGAGAACTTAAACATGAAATAGTTTGGCAAAAGAATTGCTCAACAAAACAAATAATTACAATTAAAATTGTTCTTCAAAATGGTGCTCCAAAGAGCAAAAACTGAAAGATGATACTCAAAAGAATTGCATAAACGCACCAATTACACCAAGCTAAGCAATATCAACTATCCAACTATCCTATCACACAAGATAACACTCTAGACTCAATTATCTAGATCTAGACATTGATGTATGATTCTTGGTGGTTTTTGCACTTATAGTGACCTCTACTACATGTAGAGTCATTGTTAATGGGTTTTACTCTACCACACAAGGTTAGTCTCTTTAACCGTCATAAGAACCCTGGGGCTGTTCTTAAAGACAAGACCTCCTGCCCCTTTCACCACATGACTCATTCCACTCTACATGAATCTTGAATGAACATTAAAGTATCAAGATAAACCTTCCGTACTTACCCCTACATCAATGAACACACTACTAATTAAATCAAATAACATTTCCTCCATGGAATCTCCTATATTCTCACACAAGCATTTGAAAACACACATTAAATTATGCAAACACATTAAATTAATTATTATAATTTTTATCTAATCCAACTTAACAACACATTATGCAAACAATTTGAGATTTTAGAAATGAAACTGCAGCTTGTGTAAAGCTCCAAAAAATTTGTATTTACATTCAAATTAAAAATAATTGAATCAATAACCAAATGCAAAAAGAACCAACTTAATTGAATAACTATAGAGAAAGTTATGCACCAAACAAGCAACAAAGGTCAATGTTGTCAATAATCAAAACTACAGGGATCTTGCGATAAAAGCTGCTCTCACTACATACTTCTGATTCAAGATCCGAACGGTCAAAGCAAAGAACTTGAGTCTAGGATTGACTTTTAAAATTTAAGCTCGATCCAACGGTTAACGAAGTCGAAACCTTCATTTTATGAAAAGTGTGAAGTGTAGGAAAATGGGTAGCGCCACACCATATGCTTCTTGGTTGTGAGATTTTGATTTGTTCCACTTCACAATTTGGTATCTTGCACTTTTATCTTTTCAAACTCATTTCAAAGGGGTTTATAGATGATACCAAACTGAACAATTGCAACAATCAATATCTCTCATTCCAATTGCATTCTAAATTACCTAAACTCTACATTTACCAAGTCTATAAATAAGTAAAAGCAAAACCTTAGCTAAGTAATATCAAATCCTCAATTCAAACATGGTTACAATCCCAAAGTCCAACCTTGTACCATATTCTACATCACCTGTCAAAATAAAAGAGTTTCATTTTCATTCAAATCAAGAACCATATTTCTCCAAGACCCGCAACTTAATCTCACATGCATCTACTTTCAACATGTCATTATAACCCACCAAATTCAATATATGTACATATATTTCTCTTAAAATAGACAACCATAAATTCTTTGAACAAGAACATCTCTTCCGTAACAATTAACAATTTGAAAACTAAGTTTTTCTTATCAATACATGGAATTAAACTACCAATTAAAAAAAATCTCCAATTTGCTAAAAAGAAAATTCCCAAACTTGAAACAAGAACAAACTATAATTCTACAATTCAATAAAAAAACATACTAAAACACAAGTGGATAGACCCTGAACCCTTTAATAAAACCAACACAAACCTTTTTAAAACAGAAATGGGTCTTACATTTATTATATTAAAACGAATAATTATTTTGATTTTGTATATTTTCTTTCCATTTAATTAAATATTTTAATCAATAAATAAAAATATAAAATACTTAGTTAATTAATTATGTTATATTAATTATCATAATTAAGTAAGTAAATATTTTAGATTTTCCCTTATTAATTATTATATTTAATTGTATAAATTAAAATATAATTACATTTATATACTAAATAAATTCATTAATAATCAATAACTAAACTAATTTGTTAATATTGATGATTTAAATTATAACAATCTTTTAATTTCTTCGTATCTTTAAAAATACACGATTCAAAAATTTTAATTATTCAAATTGTACATTTTTATTTTAGTTTCAATATCTTACACATATAATATATAATTAATTACAGCAGGTTATTAGACTAATTCATTGTTTGACCTTTATTTTTTATTTTTCATATATTATTGATTCTCGTTTTTAATAAAGTTGTAAGAAAAGAACCATTTTTTATTCAACATGTATAATTTTATTTGGTTAGGTAAATTAAATTTTTATTTAGATATTTTCATGCGCAGAAAATAAGTGTTATGTTATTTACTTATTAGGTATGTTGACTTGACGTCATTTTTTTACCTTTCTCCAACTTATCACTGACAATTTACTCACACTTTCAAAATCATAGTAAACTATTCTGTTATTTATTTAATTATTTATTAGCATAATATACATTTTTACTGTTTTACTTTTTATTTTTTTCAAACTCTCTTGATAAAATCATACGACTTCTTCAATAAATATATATAACAAAAATGTGAGCTTATGAACTCTTTCAAATTGTTTTTACTTAAATGAATTATTGAAACACAAAAATATTATTATATTCAACTGTTCTTTTAGAGATTGTTTGTAAATTAAAAGTTGTTGAATCTTTCTCATATTTTAACTGTCTTAAATTTGAGGAGATAAGTATAATATAAAAAGGACTTCATAATAGTTTTGCGATATGGGGAAGTTTTTGGGCTTAGAATGTGTATGAGTTGAGGTACTATTTACGAGGAGGGAATGGTAGATTATTTGTGTTTGCACTACAATATTTGGAACTATTGAAAATTATGGAATGTTGAGAATTTAACCATGAGTTTAAATTTTATACTGAATAGATATAAAAAAATTGAATATCATATAAAAAAAATACTTTACTGTTTTTATATTTTAAGTTAAAAAATTTCAATTTTTTATATAAGTTGACTAATTTCTCAATAATATTATTTATCTATTAATCGTTTTGTTATGGTATACACAAATTAACAGTACCATCACAACACACATAAAAGAATCCAAGTCCCACATTTTTGTACACAACTACTTCGTTAATTAGATTCAAATATTCATAGTGGAAACTTCATTATTTACTCATATCACATCCTTCATCGGTTTGCTTTTGATCTTTATTTGAGTCTTTCATCCACAGTTTGATCTTAGAAAATAATGAAATATAAGAAGTAATGGTTGTTAGTTATGTAGAAGGTGTTTTTTTAGAACAAACACTAATAAAACCTGAGTCTAATCACATAAAACATTGATACTATTCTCAACTAAAATTTTAAATTAATGAATTATGGATTTTTAGCTTTATATAATATTTTACTTTTTTATTTTTAACTAATATAAGACTATTCACACTTGAATTTCTATTCTAAAGATCGTAAGATAGAAACGTCGGTGCCCGTGTTTTGTTACTAAAAGATTAAAAGTGAGAGAAAAACTTTTTCTTAAAATTTGTTATACTTGATAAAACGATATCCAGAAAAAAAAAGTTATAATTGGTGGTGGGCGAAAGATATCGCTATCAAGTGGAAGAGTTATATGGAGTAATGGTATGATTTAGTTTGTTGAAATGTGTACCCGGCGAAGTCCATAATCAGAAACCCAGAAATACAATGGGCCTATGAGGACCACTATGAATACAATGGGCCTCAATTTGCAGACCTAAGCCAATTATTTTTCTGTCGAATTCAGCATTACGATGCCATGGTCCATGCTCAGTGCCAACAGATTCTGAGTGATGAAGCAAAGACATGAGTTCGAATGTGACAACAAACAAAAATGCAGAGAAGAGGATGCAATGCAACCAAAACATTGTTGGTATCACACAACTTCACACGCTTTTAATTAAATTTCAGTTGTGAATTCTGCTACTGTGCCATAGGCCTCCTGCACCTGCATAAAGATTCATATCTTATAATTATTGATTTTTAAAACTAACATAATTGTTTTTAACCGAAAGAATTTTATGAAGAAAAACACTCACCTACAATTACTATAAATACGATGATCGTTGAAGCATCATAATTAGAACTTTAGGTTACTTTTTATAAACTCGTGCATGCTGTCTGTCTATGCGTTACTGCTTTGCCTTCTGAACAGGGGACAGCGTCGTCCCCTCAAAAAAATGTTTACACTTGATATTAATGTTGTTGTTTGAATGCATCATAAGTTTTTTAAATTTTTTGATGTTGACCTGTTTAACAATTCATAATAATAATCGTTAAAAAAAATACCTAATATTTAAACAAAGTTAAAATCTTAAATATAAGTTTTATAAATAAAAAAGTTACGTCTCCTTGGAAATTTGTCTAACTTGAATTAACCATCATGAGTAATGACATTGTTAGAAGGAAAATTTTCAAATTTAATATCATTAATGAATTTGGAGGTGTAATAAGTATTTTATAAAGGTGAGTATTTTAATTTTATATTTTTATCTTTGTAATTTTTTACACTTAATTTTTTTTACACTTGTAAAAAATAAAATTATTTGAATATTTAGGTGTAGTAATTTGATGTATAAATTCAAAACAATTATTTTAACATGTATATATAAGTTATAATTAAACTTATTTACTAATTTGGTTTCAAATTGAAAATGACAAAATTGGATCATTTTAAAGAATTGAGGTGTTAAATTGAATAAAAAATTTAAATAAAAGACTAAATTAAAAATAACTATTACCACTGTTACGTGTTATGACTGTAAACCGCCACGTGGCACGACTATAACCTGACACGTGATAATTTATAAATTTTTAGAAAAAAAAATAAAAAATTATATGGCTTGACACGTGTCTTGGAGCGACATAATTTTAACTCCAACTCAATGGATAGAATCAAATTGAACTCTTTTAAATATTTGGGATATTAAATTGAACCAACAAATAATAAATATACCAAATTAAACTAAACCAAAAAATTAGAATACCAAATCAGTAATTATATCTTTAGGTAATTAAATGCATATTTAATATTTAATAATTGTCCTGAATGTGTTTATTAAAAGAATAATTCAAAAAAGCATTTTATAGTGTACTTTTGTTTATAAAGTTTAAAATTTAACATTTTTTAATATCAAATATATATTAATATTAATTTTTTAATAAAATTATGTGAGAGTTAATAAAAATTGAATGTATACTACTGTAATCATTTTTCATAGAGTTTAAATAAAATTATTATATTAAAAAGGTAAAAATAAAATTGTACTAAAAATAAAACACATAAATAATAATTATAATAAATCGATTATTTATCCGTTGTCCATAATTTTTACACACTATATCAGAATAAATATAGAAAGATGGAAAGTTATCCGATAATTAATAAATAATGAATAAGTTTTCATTAACTATAAATACAAATCGTTGTTGAAAATGGAATGCGTTCTGAACACTTAAAATATTTGGATAAATTTAATTATTTATTATTAATTTAATAGTTAATATTATTGTGACATAATAACTCTAATAAATAAACCTTAACATATCATAATAAAATAAGCAAATAGCTGAAAGTATATCATAATTTACCCATCACAATAATTCCAAAATATACCTAAAACAAAAATATCATGGGCACATAACAATACCATAATCATGTCTTAAAACATAATATAGATCGGTAAAAGATTGTTCAACAAAACAATAAATTACATAAAACCAATTTTTCAAAAGATGCTCAAAAGAGCAATAACCAACACGCCTAAACTACACAACAACATCTTCATTGTTTTGATGATCACCACGGATCTCCATCTCTGCTCACACTAATATTTGGTGATCATTGAAAAAAGGAAAACACAACAAGAAAACAAATACAAAAAGAAAGAAGGGTAAACTAGTGTATTTAAACATTCATACATAAATAGAGTTACATAAGCACATCACCCAATAAACACATACATGGAGAAAAGAAACATTAATGTGCTTGATATCCGGATTATGCGCTTGATATTAACTCACAAAGTTTTCACTCAATGAAACACCCAACTGACTCTTGACTTGATATCTGGATTTTGTGTCTGATATATAATTCTAAGGAAGTATGCATCTGTTTTGATTTCTAAACTCGGTAGAGTCTAGCCACAAGGGGTTATCACCCAATCAATGACAAGGTAAATCCCAATATGTCTCAGGTTCAAACACCTTCCAAGATTAGGATCTCCTGCCACTCTCACCAAATAACCACTCTACTCTACATGAGTGTGAGTGATTATTATAGTTTAGAATACCTTCCTTATCTAGACATCTCTGATATCAAGGCATACACTAACCACATCATTACCAATAATTCACCTTAAAACTCTTTTATCATTAACATTCCACATGTTATCTCAAAATAATTGTCATTCCAAGCTAAACACATCAAGTAAGTACATGTGAAAAAAATATCACATCATTCATGCATAGCTTCATACATTATATTTTTAACATTAACTCACTCAGTCACAAGTTAAAATAAAGAATTAAAATTTTGTAGTAATTCTCATTTAAGCTAGACTGATATCGCTTAAGCTAAAATTCAAACAAAGAACAAAGTGGAATTATTCTATTCTCGCTTAAGTTATATTCTTTCTTTGGGCTAGACGGATCTCGCTTAAAGTAAAAATTATCGTTAAAGCTAGAATATTAGGTTTTCACTGATTTCAGCATACAAAAACAAAAAATTCCAAACAATAACAAAAAAAAAAACACAACCACAAACATCAAACCAACATTTTAAGTATGATTGAAGACCAAAAACATGCAAGACACTTAAAACAGGTTTTAAAGCCCTATCTTTCCATACTTCGAAACTGAAGCGAACTTGCGAGGAGAGAGTCCTAATGGAAGGAGCACCACAACTCCATTAACAAACTAAATAACTTTCACATGGACAAAAATGAGTCTTTAAAGAAAGAATCCAAGATACCAATGCAACCGAACTATAAAAAAAGGGAAATGCAAATGTTTAATATTCAACTTACTTGGAGAAATTAACTATTCAGTTTAATCTGTGGAGTACGAAACAAAGACTCAAAATTCAATCTATGTTTCATGAAAGATTTTCAGTTAAGTTAGAGGAGAAAAAACAATGACTATGAAGAAAAGAGAAAGTTAAGAAAACAAGAGAATAAAAAGCTAGAAAGGTTTCTAAAAATAAGAAAACAAGTGATTGGGCTTTAAAATTATTATTATTATTATTATTATACTTATTTAAAATAAATAAATTAACATTTTCGGTCCATATCTTTAAGAAATATAATTAATATAATGTTTAAAACAATACATATGTATGTTGTTCCTAAATTTAAGGACATGTCTGTGACAACATTTCCCAAAGAGGACATGTTTAAAACAATACAAAGAAATTGTTTGTTCCTTTTGTGAAATATTTAAATTTATAATGAAATGAAATTTCAAAAACAAATATATAATCTGACTCTTTTTCAAAGTATACGCATATATTCTTCTCTCAATTTACAGCCAATCTTTCTTCTCTACCTGTTACCTTTTTTCTATCCCTTTTTTCACCATTAGAACACTTTGTAAATTGGCTTAGTGGAATACTTAAAAAATAAAAGATTTAATTAGTCGGTGGCATCGGCAGACCAATGAAGAGACAGGGGAGCCATGGTCCCCAACTTTTTTTTGAAATTTTTTATTTATGTTATATAAAAATTGTTTTGTTTTTTATTTTTTAAATTATGTATAAGAAATTTGAATTTTTAGAATTTTTTAAATAATAAAAGTATATATTAGAAATTGACAATAATTAAAATAGGTATTTTTATTTTATTTTATATAATATAATATTTAATGCTAATAAATAATAAAGCATAAAATTAAATTTAATAAAAAATACAAATTATTCACTTTAGACTTTTACTTGTTTTGTTTTTGTTTTTGTTTATGAAGAAAAAAAGAAAGTTGAACACAAATTCACTATTTTGTGCTTTCATTTTTGTATGTTTTCTTCTATTATTGAAGAAAAAAATAATTATTTTTTTCTCAATCGATAGTGAAATATTAATTTAATAATTAATATTATTTTTTTATCTCACGAGCATTTGGTATATTCATTTTTTATAAATATAGAAGAAAAAATAATGCACTAAATTTTTTTTAATAATTGGTTTTTAATTGTAACTTGATTATCATATATTTTTCTTTTATTAATTACGTATCACAATTTTTATTTAGATTATGATAAATTATCTTTTAGTCTTTTTTTAAAAACATAAGTATATTGATGAAGAAATAAAAGAATAAATTAATTATTTAGAAGTGATAAAATGGAAGCTACCATGAGGAAGAAAATAGAAAAAATCAATCTTTGACAAAAATAGGAAGTCAATTACATCTACTTGATTGATTTTTTAATCCGTCTCGTTTTATTTTAACTCTTCTTGTTTCTACAACTATATCAGAAAGATAATTTTCTGCAATGAAAATTATCAAAATAATATTGCAAAATAAAACGGAAGATGATTTTTTTGCTGACGATATGATTATTTACATTGAAAACATAATATAACTAAAAAATTTAGTATTGATTCAATTATTATTGAGTTCAAGAATCTTACGGATCCATAATTAAATATATAAATTTTAAATGTATTTTGGCACCCCCACAAATATTGAGCAAGGTCCGCCACTGGTCGGTGGTGGTATCATTTTCGTTGTATGTGTCACTTTGGTATCCGCTTTTAGAAAGATGTCAATTGAGTCCCAACTTTTGAAAAAATACCTTAATTAGGTCCCTTTGAGACAAAAAATTATCAATGTCATTAACAATGTTGATATTTAAAATGACTTTACAAAATTAAGTGTTGATATTAATATTAAAATTTAGTGGTAAAAGTTTGAATAACATTAACCGTGTTAATAATTTTTTTGTTCTTCTGAAAATGAACTAATTGAGACATTTATTCAAAAGTTTGGACTTGATTGACATCTTTTTAAGAGCGGATACCAAATTAACACATCTAAATAAAAGTAATACAATCCGACTAATTAAACCAAAATAAAAAATATGTTCACAAAATTACCAGTAGGGTGTGAATTAAAGATTTAAAAAAACTTCATATTTCTGTAATAATACTAATTCATGTTATTTTAACTCTTATTAATTAAACTTTCTTCAAATTTAAAATTAAATTGTTAGATTTTAAATTCAATTCACTTAATTAAATTTCAGTTAAATATACTTTTTTTTAATTTTAAAAATTTAAATCTCAATCCACTTAATTAAATTTAAATTGAATTTATATTTAATTATTTTTAGATTTTTGAAATCCAAATTAACATGTGTCTAAATCGAACCACGATACAAGTTGATGATTGAGATTATTCAATCCCAACCAAAGATTAATTAAGTCAAATATATTTAAAGATCGGCCTTAACAAAAGATCGACTAAAATCGATTTCGGTTAAAAATCAGTTTGACTCGATCATGACAACAAAACTAACCTTAATAGATATATTTTATCTTTTTTTAAATACTACTTACAAAGTCACTTTTTTATAATAATGATAAATTTATTGTTATTATTATAATTATGAAATTAAATATATTTAATTTTATAGTTTTAGCGTAAATAATTTTTATTTATTTTATAAATAATTTTATAATTAAAATATTTAAGTTTAGAAAAACAGTCAAACTTAAAAAAATACCTAAAATGTAAATTTAATAAAATAATAATTTATCTTTTTTAAATAATAAATTGAAAATAAATATTATATTAAAAAGAATTCTTCATATCAAGATTTATCATATCAGGCAAAAGTAATACCAGGTTTTTCTAATAAAAAACATAGATACTTATTTATCATTTCCTTATCTACATTATTTGCTTTTAAATTATTAAGGTTCTCTTCCTATTTCATATTATTATTTGTATCAAATTACAGAAAATATTTTTTTTATTAAAGCCTTGAAAGATCATGTTTGTTTTGTTTTATATTTATTTTTTAAAATACTCAATAAATATATAGACAAATATACATAAAGGTATCAGGAATTAAAATAGATATATGTTTTTATTTATTGATTTTTTTTCTTGACATCCTACTTACAAAGGAAGCAAAATCTTTTTACCTCACATTATTACGATTACTAGAAGATTTGAACAATAATTTATCCTTAAGTTTTAATTAGTGAAAAGAAAAATTGTGACATAAGATTGGTTTCTGGCAATCTAATGATGCATATAACGTAACTAATGGTCGATTTTTGTGTGTGTGATAGTGAATTCACCTTGAAAACATGAATTATGCATATGCTAGTTCAAAATTTTTTAAAATCACTAAATATAATTAAAATCTATATCTCAGTCCAATTGAACAGTGAATTTTAATTTAAAATATGTGTTGTGATAAATATATTACAGATGAGGATATTTGGGCATAAAATATAATACGTCTATTAAATATCTTAAAATAATAATAATAATATTTTAATTAAATTTATTTCATATTTAATTTAAAATTTTAATATAAATTATTATATTATTAAAATGGGTGGTAAGATTAATGTCATTTTTGTTAAAGAATTATAAATTTTTATTATCTCATCTCTATCGTTAAAAGTAAAATGCATATTCATCTCCATTACCGTATTTAATAAACATAAAACTTTTGTTTCATCTCATTCTTAGTATATAATGGGACCTAACTTGTCCATAAATGAGTTTTTTACTATTCCATATTAACTAATTACTTCTATACAAAATAAAAATCACAAAAAAATATTATATTATCAAATATTTATATCAAAATATCGTATATATTGTCATATATTTAGAAGAAAATAATAACGGTATAACTTTTGAATTATGACTACTTAATAAAAATTGAATAAATGAAATAATTATATAAAATGTTACACAATAATACCCACTTAAAATTTTGTAACAATTAAGACATTCATTAATTTTAAAAACATTATAGAAACAAAATTGACAAAATTAAAAGAGTATTAATTTTTTTTTTGACAAAATTGAAGTTTAAAAATATTTCAATAATCTCTTTAAATTTCAATAAACTACAATAAAATATTTTTTATACACGGATAAAAAATATAATATACTACTTAAATAAAATTATTCTATAAAAAATATTAAATTAATAATAATTTAATTTAAGACAATGATATTAAATTATTATATTATAGTAAATGAAAAATCTTTATATAATTATTGAAAAATTACTTGAGTTAAAAAAGTTAATTATTACAAAATTTATTACTAAAATATTGTAATTAATGAAAAATAATAAAAAATATTAGAAAAATAAAAAATATTAAATGTGTCGTAAAAAAATTTAATATACCACAGAAAATTATACTAAAAAAAATGTATAGTTAAATATATTATAAGATAAAAAATATGAATATTTCAAAAAACTTTTTTACTATAGAAATAGTCAAATTATTTGGAAGATAATAAAAATTATTTAAATATTTTTTTTAAATTAAACAGAAATTAACAACCAAATAAAAAAGATAAGTTTTTTCATCGTAAGGAAAGATTTATGTTATTAAATTCGTAAAATAATCAAATATTCTCATAAAAAATATTAAAAAAATTTAAATAATAAAATAAATATAAAATTAATAATACATTATTTAAACATAACTATAAAATAATATGTAACTGGAGTAATTTTGTAAATATAAAATAAGTTAAATAATTAAAAGAAAAAATATGTAAGAAAATAATTACGAAACTAATTATTAAAATAATAATTATATGTATATACATAATTTTTTAAATTATCTAATAAATTATAAATATTTTAATAATTTAAATAAGATGAAATAAAACAAAAATAATATCGAGACAAAGATAAATGCGAAATGAATCAAATATATAAATGTCCATATTCTTCTCATCCAAAATTAAAAAGGTCAGATATTATTGGTATAGAAAGCCAAGGATCTAAATTTTTTGTGTAATATAAATTCAAAAAAGTATTTATAGAGATATATGTATTTGCCATCCCATTTTCTCTCTATCTATATATATTTTTCTTTCTTTTATTTGATAACCAAATTACAACATCTCTACCTAAAATGAGTGCAATGATGAATAAATAGCATTGGATCCAAACTATTTTCCAATCTTCATTTCATTTTATTTTATTGTTGGCTGCCCCTCTCAAGAAATGAAAAGACGTTTACTTATACCTCTGACATGTCTATATCTGCAACACATATAATGTAGTGAATATTTTTTCGGAGATAAATAGCAATCATACACTTTATTTCTGGTAGGGAGATGAAAAGGTGAAATTTTTTTTTGCAATATTTTTAAAGAGAAGGATAAAAATAAATATAGATTCTCCACTATTTTTGATGTATCGTTTCTCTTTTATATTTTCAAAATATATTAATAGTTATTAATTTTAAAATTTTAAAATATATTAAAAATATTTTAAAAATATTAAAATAATGTGTTTTTAATATTAAGAAGAAAAAAACGACATCAAAAGCAGAGAAATTGAACTCGATAAAAATTAGATTATGTGAATGGTATTAAATAAAGAAGAACAATACGAAGAACAGTAACATGTCTATTTTTATTATTATCTTTAATTTTAGACTCATAAAGTTTAATTGTAAGTTTGATTATATAACATAATATCGAACGTCCAATAGTAAATGGTTGATGCGAGTAATAATAATATTAATAATCTAACGTGAGTTCAACATTTTTTAAAATGAATAAAAATGTCAGAAGTAAAATTAAAAAAAGTACAGAATTAAAATGGAAAATTACTCAAACGAGGGCTTTGTTTGTTTGAAGGGACTTCATACAATTCACCTAGTTGGAACCCACCTATCACAATCATTGTGGAGTTTTGTAGGACCCATGCCCCTACCATTTGGGCCTTTTCCCCTAATACTCAAACAACTTCTATCTCTCTATCTCTCTCTCACTATCTTCTTTTTGACTTGGACTTTCTCTCCCACACCAACTCTCACGCAATAATCTTCCCTTCGCTTCTGCAACAATAATACAACACTGCATACATATCCTCCCTTCAACATCGTCTTCCTCCTTCTCGCTCTTCAACTCCTATCTCACATCTCTTCCCTAACCTGCGCACCCCACCTCGCCCATAGGCGTAATGCGCCACCACCATCGCTTCCACTGGTTGAAAGCCTTCACCACCTTCTCTTTTCTCTTCTTCTCTTCCGCTTCAGCCGTAACAACTCCCACCCCACAGCTCAGTAAGTTCACACTTCCACCAATACAAAAACTTTTGAAAAGAAAAACAAAGAAAAAACCACCCCACTTCTTTTTTCAAGACACACGCTTCAGTTCTAACTTCTCACGTTTTTTTTTTTTTGTTTTTTCAGGTGGTGGGGCTGTGAATCACCTTAACCGGGAAGAGAAGCAAAATGGGTCACCGGCGGTGCCGGTGGAGAGACTTGTGGCTGGGGAGAAGAGATTCGGCGGGCCGGGGTCGTCGCCGCCGTCGTGCAGATCCAAGTGCGGTTGGTGCAGTCCTTGCACACCCGTTCACGTTCCAGTTCAACCCGGTTTAATAATTCGCCTCGAGTACTACCCAGAAGCATGGCGTTGCAAGTGTGGGAACAAGCTTTTTATGCCATGACGTTAATAAATTAGCATATATAGTTATGGATTATAAAAATCCTAGTACAAAAGAAGAACACAAACGTTGGCAGAAGCGAGCAGAAGAACATTGCAGACACTAGCAGCAGCCGTCTTAAATTTTCCCTTTGGGGTATTTGTTTATTTTTATCTCAGTGTTAGTGCCTTTCGTGCACTGATTAATGTTGCTGAGGTTGGGTTGTTTAAGAGTACTATGTTTATAGTATTATTGATGTTTATAGTATTGATTTTTGGATTAACCTTTTGAGGGAAGGAGGGAGGGACAGTCAGGAGGGGAGTGTTGGGAATGTAAGATGTTCAGGTGGGATTACCGAGACGAATATCTTAAACCTTTCTCTGCTTTTAACACACTACACTCCTACTTCTCTCTATGTATTGTTTCCCTTCTCTATCTGTATACGTTTTCATTCCCCTTTTGGTGTATGTTTCTGGCACCTTGCAATGCATCACCACCCTACCACCCTCTATATATTATTACAAGTCAATGAAGGTTCTAAGCTGTAATTATGATGAGTATAGTCTCTCTTCAGATAACCATCATATGGATGCATAGCATCTATTTGAATGATGCTGGATAGCTACCGGGGTTAACTTGCTCAACTTTTGTTTGTATTTGTAGTGGTTGAAGTTTGTGCTACCTTACTGTTTTAAGGCATTTAGGTTTTTGAGGTTGCATTCTTAATTTTTCATTGTTTGGATTTTGTACTTTTGAGGATTTGTTATCACGCGACCTGTCTCATCGCTCTCGGTCATTGGCTTCACAGAGAGTTTTTAATTTGAACTATGTGAGAGTTGTTTATATGCGCACGCGCCGGTTCCCCCTTCTCCCCCCTTTCATTTTCCATTAAATGTGCACAAGCCAACAAGTGGTGTTTTCACCTCTGCAGAAAGCAACGTTTGACACAGCAACAAGTTCTGAGTGATATACTTACCATTATGTGGGGAGAATGGACGAAGTAACAAACGAAACACAGTCATGGGGGTGCATTTGTTTGTTTCATTATAGTGTCTATGATAATGGACGTGAGTTATTGTTTTTTGACCGTACAAGTTGCCACTTTTCCCCATTGTTGTCCTTGTTTATGTTCCTTTCATTTCTTCATATACGTTCTCAGGCGACTTAACATTTAACCTAATGAAGTGTATTCTTCCTTTTCTCTTTGTTTTGAAGCATTAGTTTCAGTATTCCCACCGGCTAGAATGACCACTTAAATTCAAACCCTATGCATTAACACTTCCAAGTGCATCTAGTGCGTCTTTGTGTACCATGTGGAAGCATGGATTAGTTTAATAAAAAATCTGAAGTTTAAAGTATGTAATTATGTTCAACATTTCAAAGGTAGATTCTATTCTGTACATAATAATTTTACATAACACGAATGAAATTTATGCAAGAACAATTGTGGGAACCATGGATTCTCTCCTAAATATCGCTCCTATGATTGAAAGTGAGATTTGATTTTAAAAAGGTTTCAATTATTGTAAGATGTTTTAGTGATGAATGGAACCAATGTTTCTGATTTTAGCTTGTTCACTTTTTTGAAGGGGTCCATGCTTATACACACGAAACCAAAAATGAAACTAGGTCCCATGATGCGTATTTCTGAAAATGCCATGCACAACTTCCTCCACCATATGAATTATGAGGCAAAAACATTGCGTAAACTGGTTGACAAATGGATTAGTGATGCACATCAAACGGCGGAGAGACTCTGTCCTGTTTACTTTTGGGAGCAAATTAAAGTTGATGTCTCTTTTGAATGAACCTAATTCATAAATCCTAGATTAAGATATATGTGACTCTGAACTTGATATGTTTCCCAAAGAAGAATAAAATAATGGGCCAACAATTATGGATAGATGATAGTATTATTGTAGTGGATGACATGTGAGTGACGAGTGTTGGCAGTGAAGAAGAGAGAATTGGGGAATTCGCCCCAAAATTGCAGTACACACACGAGGGGGAGAAAGCTCCTTTCTCTGCAATTGGGTTGAACAGAGATACAGAGTTGCTTTGGCTGGGTAACCCTGCTGTCAGTGTTGCTTGTATCAATTGAGGTAAAAGTAAAAACTGGCAAAAGGAAAGTCCCCATTCACAAAATAACGCAACAACTCTCTCTACCCACTTAACCCTTCTTTTTTTCAAACCATTCTTTCATCTGAGCATTTCCACTCCCAAAACAGAAATCTGCTATTGGGATGGTTAATAATTACTAAAACCTATCAATCCAGTAAGTACACAGATTTTTTTCTCTATATTTGCGTTACTAAATTAATCATTTTCTGTATCCATTAACATATGTATGGTTTTAAAAAATTAGCTGGCTCTGATACACAGAGAGAGATGTACAGCCCGAGAAGTGTGTCTGCTTTTTCACGAGGCCTGGCAGTGTTGTTGTTTTTTGTTTGTTTTTTTCTTTTCTTCTTGCACTTATAATATGTCACAGTCCCACAGAAAAACATGTATTTAGTAGTTTTATTTCAGGGTTTGACAAGACACATTGACAATGAGACGGGAAAATGGATGAAGCGGTTTTGCTCCAAAAATTGACCTTGAAAATCCTGAAACCTAATCAGGATGCCCATTACACCACACACATGAACATGACAGCACCCCACCATCTTCAAAGTGTGGTTAAGTTTCTGAAAACGATGTGATGTCTGATTAGACTGTGTTGTTGGGATTGCCGGTGAAACTGGGAAAGTGGTTTTAGCCCTCACCACTTTTCCTCATCACACTCACATCTTCATTTCCATCCATCAAAATCTTTCTTTCAGACCGACCTCTCTTACCCACCACCTTCCCAATCCTGTTTGACCATCAAACCCTGATCAGATTCACCACACTTTAGTGATGTTTCATCTGCTCGTCTTATTTCTAGGAAATTTCATTGTCAATGCAGCGAAACCGAAGGCACTTCCTGTTGTGCATACCCATGTTTTGTTTGAAATAGATGGTTTTTGACTTCCGACCCATGAAGAATAATCAGATAACATGTGAACCGATGATACGGGTCCATAAAATTTGACAGACACCAAATACGAGCATTAATGTTATTAGGTATCAATTGGACACCAAAAAGATAAAGTTGGTTGAGATCACTGTCTAGAAACATTACATTGAAAATGAAGCATATTTTAGTACTCACAAACAAGGACTATCATAACTCCCAAGTCTAAATTATTGAATTCGGAAATAGAACTATACTTGCCCCTAAAATGATGGTTTAGCAGCACCTCTGGACCCATACATGAGAGAGGCTTCAAGGTTTAACTCATCTCCCAACAAAGTCAAATGAAAGTCTCATTCCATGTATCATCTTCTGGACCCACATTATGTAAATTAAAACAGTTCCAAATTTTCTATATATATTAAATAAATTAGTGGGTGAAAGATGAAATACTTACAAATTAACTATTTACAAAATCTTTGTCAGCAACATATTATATGATCTATGGTGGAACTTCTGACTTTTCTTTTTCAGGAGTCTTTGAATTCTAAGAATGAAACCTATAAATTTTATCTAGAATATATTTTTTTGTTCTTTCTTAAGCTTCATTATTTAAGACTTGGTCTTTGCTATCAGACTATTAATGCTCCATACACATGCAATTCTTGTGAAATATATCAAATAATAAATCAATATAAATTATATAAAAAAATAAAAAGAAGAAACAAAACTTATATCATATGATTTATATGATAAAAATTAAAATAAATAATTGAATAATAACATTTCGAAATATATGTTACATATGAGTCTTTATTTATTTAAACATTTTAAAGAAAAATAAAAAAGAAACAAAAGAATACAATTTGATGGATTATATAAATTTTGTAGTTCCTACAGAACTTTTAGTCTCTATAATTATTTTATGTAAATTAAAACTTGAAATTTTTACTATAGATTACAAACTTATTTAACCTTAATTATTGCCATTTGAAAATAACGTTCGAAGATTTTTGTAACATTTCCTAATTATTGAGTAATTCTTTGCAAGCCGTTTCACTTTTTGATTTTTTAATTTTTATGAATTCTTTGAGTTGTCCTCATTATTGACATAACTAATTCCCAATTTAACCTACGAAACTAACGTACTGGTCTAATTTTAGAAACTAAACCAGATTTTATATTTTTGCTGTTTTGATCGAGGTTGTGATGTTGAAGATGGTACCTGACCATACAGCAATAAATGAAAGTGTTGTGGTTGCACATACAGTGGGTACCCTTAAGATTCTCTCTTGCAGCAGGTCGACAGCATCCAAGTCTCAGATACCATCATCATGCCTTGCATTAGGCACTACTGTTAATTAAACACCTTCAAAATCATCCTTTTCTGCTTTTCGCACATTTAAAGTTCTTACTCATCGATAATCATTTCTTATTAATCACTTAATTATAAATAAATAAGTTTGTTTACAATTTCGTTAACACCAGGTAAGTAAATAGAAAGAGCATTGCATTCTGAATTTTTTTAGTGTCTTAGTGTCTTAGTTTCCTTGACAAAAGTATGAATATTTTCTCTATAAGAAATTATATCCAGTTAGATTAGAAATCACAGTAAAATCAATATATTTAAGTATCAAATTTTTTCTATATATAGTTCTAAATCAGTGGGTTTGTTAGCATGTTTGTCCTTTTTCTTCTTCGTTATATCTCGTCTAGATACATTTAAAAGAAAATAAATTTTGAAAATTTAAAACATTGTGCCTTTTTAATTAGGATGACGAGACACGTGAATATACAAGTTTTGAACAAGAGTGTCGATCTGTGTTAAGAATACAGATAACATTAATTTATATATAAAGTAAATACAAATCTTAATTATCTTTATCTTTCGAAGGAATGATTTATGTTTCATTTCAACCAGAGATATAATGTGAGTTTTCTGTATATAAGTTGTATATAAGTGAGTCTAAATCTCATTTTATAAGACATTTTTTTAAGGTCAGATCAGATTTAAAAATCATTTCTTATTATAACATTAGAGTTATGAGTTTGATTCTATGTTATTGAGATTTGTTTTTTATTGAATCTATTGCATCACTCACTTACCATTGTTAATATATAGTGATGAATGACGTCAAAAAATGTGTTAAAAATTCTATATCAATTAAAATAAGACAAATTTATAATATAATATTTTTTTGCTGGTTTTTTTTGTTAATGGAAATGTCTTAATAAGTTAGTCTCTGGTTCCAAAAAATACGATCAATGGTGATTGATAAGTTTGTGTTAGAAAAGTTAGTGGTTGAGCTCATAAAATCAGAAACAATGTAAAGACCAAATCAAATACTTTGGTTATCCGCAAGGCTGAGAAGATGTTCTTCCCATTGAATAAAAGTTGATGAGGAAGTGTTGGTGGTGGTGTAAGGAAGAAAAGAAAACTACAAGAATAGATGGGATACGATAGGAGCTAAGAAGATGAAAAGTGTAGTTTGTGTATGGCTTTGGAATCTCTGACAGAGTGAAACATGACATTGAACCCACTCCTTGTGTTTGTAGGAACACTTTTTTTTGTCTGCGAATTGAAGAGGGCGATAACCATAGGAAAGAAAATTCTGATTCTTTATGGACCGTCACAACCCCACCCACATTTTGTCTTCATCAATCTATGCAACGTGCAAACCAATGCATTCTCCTCATTAATTTCGTCACCTGCATAATTTCTTTTCCGATCACTTCCTCCTGAGACTTAAAATTTATTCAACATTTTATGATTTTTTTTGTTAAAAATGGATTTTATATCTAACTCAACTTCACAAAATCAGTTTGTAAGGTGAGATTTACACCTCATTTATATATTATGAATTAGTCTTATTTTTAGTCGATGTGAAACTTTTAACCGTTGTTATCGATACTTCCAATCGATGTACTAATGATGAATGCATGCATGCATGGTCTTTGAATTTTAATATCAATTTTCTAAACGTTTCTTTTATTTTTATTTTTCAAATAGACTATATTTTTTTCACAATGTAACTATTATCACTAGTAAAAAACCATAGATTTAACATTACTGCGGTGGTTGTTCACATTTGCGTTGCGAGATTTGTTGTATTCTCTTGTCTTCTTTCTTTTGTGTTAGTGTTGATGGTCCTACATTCAAATTTTCTCATTCTATCACTGCATACTTCCTACGTTCTTAGAGTACGTAATATATTTATTTTGTTGTTAAAATTATTTCTATGTTTTATTTTCAAGATTTCAATCACGAACAACGAATATAATTGATTGCGGTGAATTACACAAGTTCTCTAACATATGTCAGGAACTTTTTAAATATTTACGAGAAACTAGAAAAAAAATAAGATTGAGTGAATATGTGGTATCAGATAAAAGCAGAGAGATCCATTTATAGAAGGCAGGATCATCCACATAATTGTTGCCGAAAAGGAAGGAGCCATGGCTAAGTAATCGCATTTCAGTTCAAGTGCGAGGAACAGTTTTTGCAATACTTTATTTAAACTCGATTTTTATATGGAAAATAATTTTTTGACTACTAAATTTTGACAACTTTCTCTTATAATCTTATGTGTTATTTTCTAAGTAGTTTTCCATTTTTTTCTTTTACTCATTCTCAATATTCAAAAACCACTTAGAAGATGACACGTTATGTTGTAAGAGAAAGTTGTCAAAATTTAGTAGTCAAAATATCATTATTTATTTTTGTATAGTAAAAATAAGGTATATTGTTCCAATTTATTTAATTTAGAATGACGAAAAATCATATGAACCAAAATTTTTAATCTGTATGTAGGAGTAAATATTTTAATTTGTTTAAGGATATAGTTTAGTTACTAGGAGTGTAAATTTTAAATTGTTTAAAATCATAGTGATTCAATTATTTTAGTCTCTTCTCTTGGATTAAATATTTCAAAATTTAGAGACTAAATTATTTAATTTGTAAAATATGAGATTTGGAGGTGACCGTTGTGTTTTAATGTATTGAATTTGAGGAGTGAATAATTACAGCAAAAAAATGTCTTATTAACCATTAATTTTAGTGACAAATTATTGTTAATCACTATAGTGATCAATTTTAAATACTAAATTACAAAATAAAAAATTATTGATTTTCTAAAATAGTTATTATTATAAATAAAAAATTATATTTGATCACTAAATTGGTACTAGTTCATTAGAAACTAATTTAAAAATCAATTCCTTTGGTAACAAAAACCCTGCTAGGTAATGTTTAGTGACCTTTGATAGCTAAAACCATGATAGCTAAATTTAGAAACCAATTTAAATATAAATTATAATTTTCTATTTATAATAATAAATATTTTAGTAACAAATCATTTTTTATTTTGTAAATTTGTATCTATATTTGTAACTATAATGACTAATAACTTTTTGGTTACTAAAATTGGTTG
This sequence comes from Vigna unguiculata, assembly GCF_037176805.1. Taxonomy (NCBI): domain Eukaryota; kingdom Viridiplantae; phylum Streptophyta; class Magnoliopsida; order Fabales; family Fabaceae; genus Vigna; species Vigna unguiculata. The sequence continues at coordinate 43,200,018 of NC_140798.1, forward strand.
TTAATGAGACATTTTATTGTAATGAATGTTTATTAAGTGTAGAAGAGGATAATAGTGTGATATAGGTACAAATTATTTTTAATGTTAAAGGTTAAAACATATATGTGTTTTGAAAGTGGTTGATCGTTACTCAGTTTAAATAAGATGTTATGATATTTGTGGTGGATGAATTTGATGACTTTTGTAGGAAAACTATGTAACTTTAGTTTATTTTATGTGTTGTTGAATGATGAACTTCGATTTTCCATAATATATATATATATATATATATATATATATATATAATCAGTTAAAAATTCATCAAATTTCATTAAAATTAGTTGACTATTCCTATGAAAAAGTCATCAGATTCCTTCTCGATGTTCGTGGCCTTTATTACTAATAATTTTAGAGTAATCAAAATAATATATCCAACAATAAAAATAGATAATTCATAGTTAATGTAAGGCCCATTAAGAATAATTCTTTTTTGCCTGTCCTAAATTAAAGGGGGTTGCCCTTGTAAGTGGGCCTAAGGGCTGACCTAGTATATAAAATCATACTTCGTTGCCCTAAGTCTCACCTTCCACTCTTTTCACAGAACCTAGAGCTGCAGCCGCCTTCTCTGCTAGGGTTTCACGACACCTTCTGTTCGCATTCAGCTTGGCCGTCCCTAGCTCACTTAAGTGCTCTCCAACTAGCAGTTGTCCCTCCTTGGTATATTTTCGTAGCTTTTGTCAGGGTTCCGTAACGACCCGCTTTTATTCATTGTTTCCAGCTCTGAGTCTTTTCTTAGAAGTTGTACGTGCTCCACAGTTGGGTGTCGAGGTTTCCAGCTAGCTTTATCCAGGTACGGGAAGCTAGAACCTTTCTGTTTAATCTGTTTAATGTGATTGCAAGCTGTTTGCGGTATATTTTTATGATCCTGGTATTGGTATGTTGCTGTGAATGCATGAGATGGTTGGTGTTGTTGTTGGCATGTGCAAAATATGACTGTTACAGGCATGACAGTGGCGGCGACTGTTAAACTCGTCCAAGCGAGCTCATCTCGCCTAGGCGAGGTTAGCTCAGGCCTTCTCGCGCAAATGGCCGCCCAGGCGGCTCGCTCAAGGTAAGGTGGTCAGTTGGTGGTGCCCCATCTATATGGTCTGGTAAGGATTCAGGATAAGGTTGCATCCTGACACTCTAAGGAGTTAGTTAGTCTCACTTAGAGCGGACTGACTCCTATGGTGAGAGTAGCAGGAGGACGAAATTCATTAAGAGCTAACCTTGTGTGTCAGAGAAATTTGATTCATTATAACACTTGTAACACTTAGCTCGGGGGTGAGCAGTTCGGAGGTGAGCAGAGGTATCCACCACAAGTGCAAGCATCCGATGAATCCGACCAGGCTATATGTATCTGGATGAGTCGAGTCTTAGTGTATTGATTGAAGGGTCATAACATGTTTGAGTGATATGTGTATGTCGTATATGTGTATATTGGCTATGAAGGTACATTTGATTGCATGATGAAATTGTTGTTGGCTCTAGCTTACCCTTTCTTGTTGGTTGCTTTGTATGTTGTTCTTCTATCTTCGCGATGATCATCAATTTTATTGATGGGAGTAGACGCGAGAGGTAACCGTGGTCAACAAGGGAGGAGAGACGAACCCGCTGCTTAGCCTTCTTGGGCCGGACTTTCTGTCCTTTTGGGCTATCCTTAAGTCTACAACCCATGTACTTGTCCGCTTTTATATCTTTCTAGGATTTCAGTAAACCGTTTAACATGTTTCTTTTATTTTTTGTGGCATCGTGGTGTGCCTTGGTCTGTACGGCCTTTTGTTTAAACTCCAAGACTGCATGATTATATTATAATTGTGTGACGTTTCTTTAATTACGCGTATTAATTAAATGGAACGTTACAGTTAACATCATGCTTCATAATGGTGAATAAATTGAATTTATATTATTTTCATTCACATATAGTTTACTTTAAAAATTGAATATTTCTTTTATTTTTCATAAGTATTACTACTTTTTTTTTTAAAAAAAAGTTTTGAACTAAAAAATAAACGTTAAATAGTTAATTTTTGCTTTTATGTTCATAAAAAATTATTATATAAAAGATTCATGGGATAAAAAAAAAAATATAAAATAAGTTATTATATATTTATCTTTAAAATTACGAAGGATTGAACAATTTAAAATCTAATCTTCTTATGTTATTTATGCTCATACTTGATATAACAAAAAATTAATTTCTAAAAGCGCTTATGAGAAGGAGTTTTTTTTTTTCTTTTTTCTTTTTTCAGTTTACGTCAATTTAAAATGCAATGTTTTTTATCCAACTAAACGCACACAAACAAATATTTTGTATGCGTTTATAAGTTGTAGTTTATGAAACAAAATAAATAAATGGTTATTTGTTCAAAAGAAAAAGAACTATCATTAGATCACTCAAGCGGACATCAACTTTTAAAAGAAAGTAAATAAAGAATTTCACAAATAAAATAAACTACTCTACAATAATAATATGATGTGGTAATATAGTGATTATATAAGGGGAGGAATCAATTTTTTTTTTACTGAAAAACATATTAATTTTCAGTCATATGCAAAAACTCATTGGTTAAAATTTCATTAAAATAAAATTTATTTTAATTCTCCTTTCATAATTTTAGTTATAATTTTTTTTAATTTGTAAGAAACTGCCCCATTTAGTACAAATGTTCAAATATATTTGTTAACTTAAAAAGTAATTCATGATTATAATATTAACAAAGGAAAATTGGCAAGAAACGGAGTGAATAGTGCCTTGTAAGGTTTTCTCTCAAATAAAAGTATTTATAAGTTATAACAAAACAAACACTAATCTTGTATTTTTATACTTCACATAAACATGTAATGTTGGATATTAAATTAATCACTTACTTATCATTTTTAAATCGTTAAAAAATATAAAACATCACCTTTTTTTTAGCCGAGAAAAAAAGAACACATCGGTTTTTAAGATATTATCCACAGTTTCAGCATCGTAAATTCTCAGTCAAAGTTAGATATATTCTAAAGCCCAATAATCCTTTCAGTACGTTGTCAAGCCCAATAAACTTCGGCATCAATGTTTGGGGGGATTTCTTCCAACACCTCCAAGAATTTTTTTGCACCTCCAAAATTTTTTTAAAACTCAAAAAATACTTTTTGACCTTTTTGAGAAAAGCTATATAGATCACACTCCCAAATTTATTTCTGGATGTTGACTTCTGATAAAGTTGTTTCGGATGTCAATATCCAATAAAGAATTTAGACTTCTAAATGTAAAAAAAATATCGAAAGTCGACTTTCCGTATATATATTTTTTATATTTGAAAGTCGAAATTCTTCCCCGGATGTTAATATCCGGAAGCATCTTTACCAAAAATCAACATCCAAAAATAAATTTGGAGTGCGATCTGGGTAGCTTTTATCAAATGTGCAGAAGGGTATTTTTAGGTCTCAACAAATTATTGTATGTTTGGGTTTGCTCTTCTCTGTGGTCCATTGGGCTTTTATTATATTAGTTTTGGTTAGACTCCTCTGATCCACGCCAAAATCAGAAATTAGGCCCTTCAACCCAATCACGAGGGTTTTCTGGAGTGTAGGAAAGGTAGAACAGTTACAGTCAAACACTTTCTCTTCAGAGCTTAATATAGAATTATGTTGCAAAAGCTATATTGTTTATTGTTGAAGATGAAAAATTATTTTAATTCTCTATAGGTAGTTTCTTAATTACCGCTGCTCACAAATAAGATTTTTCAGACATGTTATTAATGAAATTTTATACACATGTTTTATATACTGCAACAGCTTTTTCTCGTCCAAATCTTCTTACAAAAACAAAACACAGTAATATAATTGAAAACTTTATATAAATATTATGTATACTATTATACAGAACGTTTTTTTTTCTGCTTCTATCCTTTAAATAATTTCTTTTTTTTATATTAAAATAATCACTTTACCGCACTTTAAGTGACTTCTTAAATTTAATATTTTTTTCTATTTTACCGTCCTTTTAAATTTAACTATCTTTTAAATTAAAAAAATTATCTATTGTAAAATTTATTTACATTTATTTTTATAATTTTAGTAATAATAATTTTATTATTTTGTATTACAATAAAAGAAGTAAATAAATACACATGACTAGGGATGGCAACGGGGCGGGGCGGGTACGGGTATCATGATCCCATCCCCATCCCCATAATAAAAATTCATCCCCATCCCCATCCCCAAACCCAACGGGTATACAACTTTTGACCCATCCCCATCCCCACCGGGTAACGGGTATTTTCTTATACCCATACCCATACCCATTTTTTTATTGTTCCATATATCAATTAAATATTTTTTATAAAAAAAATTTAAAAATCACACCAACGGAATCATGATACTATCAAAATATTCAATATTAAAATAACATACTCTTTTTGATTTTCATGATGTCAAATATTAAGAAAAATATTATAATAGTATAAATCTCAAATTAAAGTATCAAATAACAACTAAATAAAATTCAAATAATTAAATGGAGATTGACTGTCATTATTGGAACTTTGAAAGGGAGTTGGTTGTTGTGAACACTGTGGTGGACTTGGTACCTGCAAATCTGTGCTCATTTTCTCTAGAAACTAACATACGTAACAAAAAAAAATCAAACAAAGTAAAAAGGTTAATTTCTTTTTTAACAAAATATAAAAGGAAAACCAATAATCAAGTTTAAAAATATTTCAAATATTTTTTATACTATTAAAAATTTATATTATACCACTTAAACGAAATAGCACAAATAACAAAATTAAATTAATAATAATTCAAATTTAAACATAGATTCTTCATCTTTTGATCTTGAATTAAATTAAGGATTTATGCAATTGAGCACTTAAAATTGAGAATTAAACATTATCATGAAACAAAAAATAAATAATAAATAAAATTATGGAGTAAAGATAATTAAATGTGTGACCCAAATTTGAGAATATCCATTTGAACATAACATAACGGAAAAAAAAAATGTATAATTAAGATTATGATAAAAGGAAAAGTACCTTGAAGATCTGCTTAAACCTTAAAGAACAAGCCAAACAATTAAAAGAGAGTAAAAAAGTGTATAACCAAAGTAACAAAAAGAAGAGCTACAAAATAAGAGTCAAACATTTTCATGAAAATAAATAAATAAATAAAGATAATCAAATGTGTAACCTAAAAATTATTTCATAGAATGAAATTAAGGAACACCTATTTGAACATAACCATGTACAGAGAGTAAAAATTATGTAATAAGAAGAAGAAAAATTACCTTCAAAATTAAATCTTGAAAAACAAACTAAACAATTGAGAGAGTAAACAAAGTGTATAACAAAAAACAAAGAGAATGAGAAATATGTTATATATATATATATATATATATATATTATATTATATTATATTATATTATATATTATATTACTATGTATATATATATATATATATTATATGTGTGGATATCTTATGTTTATATATATATATATAATTATTTATATATATTATATTATATTATATATTATATTATTATTACTATGTATATATATTATATGTGTGGATATCTTATGTTTATATATATATATATATATATATATATATATATATATATTTTTATAGATATATATTTATTTTAAGTATATATTATATTATATTATATAATAATATAAATATAATAATATATATTATATTATTATGTATATATATTATATGTATATGCGTAGATATTTTATGCTTATATATATATATATATATATATATATATATATATATATATATATTTCTTTTAAATTTTTATAAATTTGTAATGTTATAAATTTGTTTATAAAAGATCTCACTAGTTAAATGATTAATTTGTTTTATACGTATATATTATATATATTATATTATATTATTATGTATATATATTATATGTATATTATATTATATTATATTATATTATATTACATGTATATGTGTAAATATATATATATATATATATATATATATATATATATATATATATATATATATATATATATATATATATATATATATATAAAAGTATATTTTATTTATATGTATATATACTATATTATATTATATTATATTATATTATATTATATTTTATGTGTAAATATATTATTTATTTATATATATTTTTTAGATTATTTAATAAATTATAAATAGTTTAGTAATTTAAGCGGGGACGGGTATTTGGGCGGGTATATATATATCCCCATCCCCATCCCCATCCCCAGTTGAAAATTTCGGGTATTACCCATACCCATACCCATACCCATACTCAGTCAAAGCGGGGATTCCCCGTCAAAACGGGGACGGGTTCGGATGATACCCACAGGCACGGATTTATTTGCCATCTCTACAAATGACCACATGTTTCCACTATGACATAAAACAAGTATTCAAACTAAAATAGTTACAAAAGTAATTTAAATTTTATTAATTATTATAATTGAGAAATAAAAATAGTCAGTTATATTATAAAAACTAAAATGTTTTTTAAGTTATAGATATAATAAAAACTTAAAAATTAGTTTATTAGAAAATGCAAGTGGATAAATAAAACTTTATGTAATTTCCCATCCAAGGTTTCCTACTCCAAGAAACATTTACTCTATTTTTGTCGGCACAGCGAAGGTATATTTGTTTTTGGTACAGAACAAAGTCACGTTCTTCTTGATCACATAATTTTTTTTTGGAAAAGCATTTTTGTTTTTTGTCTGAAACCGACCCAAACTTATAAATAAATTATACCTTTTTTTTTACTGCAACCGTGATGAAACGAAAAGATATTCTTAATTTCCCAAACAGATTGTGGATAATATACGTAATTGCTAAACTAGATAATGTAGTTGATGATTACATAAGATGTGAATTACAGTTAGTTTCGGTAACAAATTACAGTCAGTGGCGTAAAAATCAGTTCAAACCTCTAAACTAATCCAACTGACTACTAGTTTAAACTTTTTAATCAAGGATTAAATTGATCCTCATTAGGATCTAGTGAATAAGGTAATAAACGAGTTAGAAGAGTAAAACATAACCAATCAACGATAGGTGAAATGAAGCCACAAAATTTCTATAGGTACCTCACTTCACCCTTAAGATCCAATCCAATAGACGATGCCCAGAAATTATTTATTGTGATAATCACACGAAAATCAAGACATTTGACCACTTTTTTTATAAAGTCCAAACCCAAATGTACAAACAAGAGGATCAAACAAGGATACATTTGTCCTCAAACATTATACTTTCCCTCCAAAATGATTCTTTCCTCTTCTTTTTGACTACCCCTACAATCCCAAGTCCAAGGTACTCATTTTTCTTCCAAAACAATCAAAGAGCCAAAGGCCTATTGGCTCACGTTGGCCTCACTTCGATTGAACGTTTCGCTTTCACATTCAAAAAAAAATTACATCCAATTCCTCCAAAGTGTGACCCCAGTTGCCTTTAGTTTCACCTTTTTACAATAATCAAAAACCCACATGTACAAAAAGACCTATAATGCCTGCTAGTAGCACCTTCACCTTCTTTGATTCGCCCATTCCCACTGCCAAAATTTCTTATCCCTCACATTCAACACAGAAACAGATGTTCATGCTCATATCCGGTTCCTGTTGTTCTTTTCTGCTGCAACGGAGAGAAGACGCGAAACACCCCGAGTCCACACATCATATTCTCTCTGATCTCTGCACTCAAATTCCACAGTTCCACGCATCACTGTTTTTAACCCAAAGTAACGACGATCCTCGCCACCTTCAAGCAAGTGGCGCCCCGGCCAGGCCGGTACATCTTTGATCACTTCCACCACCAAATCTGAACCCATTCAAAGCAGAGGGAATATATAAAAATTAGAGCACCCTTTTTGATCTTTCACAACTATTAATAGTAGTGGCACCTACGACTTTCACAAATCCCCAAAACGGAACAAGACCCACCTCCAAATCTGTTGTCAAATAATTAGTTTGGAGCAAGACAAAAGTAATGAAAACTCACTCTTTTTCTTTTTCGTGATGGTCCCAGCGACGTGCCTGCTCTTCATTTTTAGTATAACCTTCACACCAAAAAGTAGTTCCAATGAGTTAAAGGTTGCAGTTTTCTAAGGAACCAAAGTAAACTAGATACCTTCACTTCATCATATAAAAGGCCCCCACCTCTTAACTTTTCCACAATCATGTTTTAAACACATCGTTAAAAGTTTAATACTAATCGATGCGCAGATAATTACGTGATTAGTCATACTCTGAGATCAAAAAGTTCATCATTCTGGAACACGGGGAAACATGATGCCTACCTGATTCATCCGGTTTATATACACAGACACAACTTTCCAATGAAGATCACCTGCACAAATATTCGCTCGTTAGAGCATAATAAGACCACAGAATTAATTTTCTCTGTATACAAGAAGACTCCATGAGAGAACAACAATCTGATAACCAAAACTAGATGAAAAATATATACCTTTCCGAGTGCGTTTGAGGAGCTCAACGCCTCTGGCAAGTAATTCTCTACTGCATATACCCAAGAAATTTTCTTCTGCCACAATTTCACCGCCAAAACTACTATCAGAATTCCCGTTGCTACCACTAATAATATTATTATTATTATTGTTAATAATAATACTATTGCCTCCACCAGCTCCCAAATTTCGCTCCACGGGAATTACAGCTGCGATATTCCAAACATCTTTCAGGGCCCTCGCTTTCAATGTGGCAGCCCCACGCAAAGCTGCAATTAAATACCACACCACGAATAAATTAAAATGAAGACAAACAAATCATTAATCAGAACGCATATTTTCCAATTTCCATCAAAATTCACACAATTTTCGTTAACAGAATGTTCTTCGATATGTCATTCATTCACACTGCATTCTCACCACCGTACCTGTCGCAGCCCCAGCAGTTAGAGTTGTAATATCGCCGGCAGAACTCACATTCACCGCCGAGCTAACCACGGACGCAAGATGTTCGCGTTCGGCACCCAGAGCCTCCGCCACCTCCACGCACTGTGCCGCCACCAGTGTCGCCGCCGACGCCACCGCCAGGTCCGTCTTAGCCATCTGCTCGTCTTTCCCAGACCCGGACGAGGCGGCGGTGGCAGCGGCTATCGCCGCCACCGCTGCGGCAACTCCGGCGACCGACACCGCCGCATGGAGCTGAGCATTGTGCGCTCTAGTCTCCTCCTTTTTCTTCTCCTTCCTATCCTTGAGCCACCTTCCAACTGTCTTACCGGAGGCTGCAGGCGTTGTTCTGAAATTAAGACTCAGACTGCTGGAGATGTTGTTGGAGCGGGTGTACTGCAGAGATGATCGCACAGAAGACATTCGCATAAAACAGGAGAGAAAACACAAGACATTAATCCTAAGGCAGTGGTCTGTTATGTGCGCCGTTTAAAATATTGTAACAATGTATTTGTTAAAGGTTAAAGACAGCAGCGGTGAATGCAGCAGAGGGCAGAAAGTTAGAGGCTTTGGCTTGCTAAATTTGGATTTTGCAACGACGGTTATTAGGTGCTACTCGACGTGGGTATCCCGACCAATTGGACACCGGAAATGGACCAGTTAACCAATTGGAACATACCCTAAAAATAGAGGATCCATCAAACTTTCACACGCCTTCTGCTAAATTTATCCATCCCTTAGCGGTAGTAATAAATTGTTTATTATAATAGTAATGTTAGTTTAAGAAAAAAGAAGTTTACAACGAGATTGGAAGGAGGTGATTAAATTAAATTAAAGGGGGTTTGGGGTTGCCTTGGTTGTAGAGAAAGGTGAGAGACATGTTGGTTATAACCGAGTGATTGTGTTTTTCTTGGATGGCTAAAAGTTAAAGATGCATGATGTATGTACCTTGATATCGTCGATTTCAGAAGGAGAAACAGGAGGGCTATCGGTTAGGGAGCCACAGCTTTGGGTTCCGTTAAGAGGGCCACTGCTGTGAGAGAGTCTTCCTGAAGTTCGTGGAGACACCTCCTGCTGCGGAATACGCCACAATAAATACGTTAGCATTTCTTCTTCATCACGTTCGAGATAAAAGATAACGAAGGATTGACGCACACGAAACCGTTTAAATGGAAACAGAGTGAGGTAAACAATAAACAGAAGAAACAAAAGAGGCGAAGAAGACAAACGAAGCTAGAAACCAAATAGCTTTGTGCGACTGACACAAACAACACTGCAGTCCATTCTCTCAGGTGTTTTCCTTTTCCAGAGACTGCGATATGATTCAACTCCAACCCTTGCATGGGAAAACAATTACACCATACTATCGTGTTCGGAAGGAAGCCTTACGGATTGTGACATGATTCGTTCCATCACCATTTGAGAAGTCTCCGAGGAGGCAAAGGAGAACGGGTTCCCGGAAACCATGGCGGACGCTTCCTCACTCTCACCGGCAACGTCCTCGGGTATAGCATCGGCGGCGCCGCTACCGGAGAGGGTGATTTTCGAGAACGCCGGAGAGAGAGCCTTAGAGACTTCGAGGGCGGAGACGCTCCAGGAACGGGAGAGGAACTCCATGGGCTCGCGCGGCGTCTCCGGTGGCCGAAACATGCCGCCGTGAAGCGGGTCGGGTCGCCAGGGTTCGGTTTGAGCTTTGTCCATTGGGAGTGTGAAAGAAAGAGAAATAAAACCGTAAGGATGAGTGGGAGAGAGAGAGAGAGAGAGAGAGAGAGAGAGAGAGAGAGAGAGAGAGAGAGAGAGAGAGAGGGAGAGTTGAAGCGTAGTGAAAGCGTCGGGTGCGGTGCTTATAAAGAGAGCGGGGTGTGAGTGGAAAAGAAAAAAAAAAGTGATACAAGAGAGACAAAGCAGCCGATTGTATTCTATTTGATGTCAGTCAGAGTTGCTGAGTCCTCATAGAAAGGTCAAAATTTTGCATCAAAAAAGAAACCAACAAAATGAATTAAACCAGAAAACACGAAAAGGATCACCATTACATGACATGATTATAGGAATGACAACAAACTAGAGTTCGATATTTGTCTAATACCAGTACACTAATCTTTTATTCTTTCTCAGTCATATTTTTTTTATTCCCTTTCTTGTCTTCTTCCTCTCTCTTTATTATATTTATTATCCATAATATACTATGTTCTCCTTTAATGGTCACGTGTTGTTATGATTGTAAGCCCTGTTACTTTAGTGGGAGTAAGGTTCTCATCTCGTGATTCCATCATCCGGAACATCGACGATAAAATTAAAATGGTTTCGCTCTTAAAATATACGATTAAACAATGATTTCATTAACTCTTTTTTTTCTCTGTTGCAATTTAAAATGATTAGTTCTCCTAAAAGTGTTAATCGAGTGAGGAAGAAGTGGGTTGGATGGCAATTATGAAAAAGAAAAGTAGTGTACGTTTGCGTTTTAGCATGAAACATTTGAAATTGTGAATTGTATGAAAAAAATGAATGGTGGTATTAGGGCGGTTTAAAATTGAATCTGGAAGAGGCTCAACAACTCCACTCACTGCTTGTTCGTTCTGTTTTCTCTACTTTCTGGCGAATTAAAAACCTTTTCCTCCACCTAAACTCCACGGCCACCTCCTTCCCTTATTCGCATTTCTTTCCTCTGCATTAATTTCTGTTCACTTTACTTTAAAAATCAAAATTTAATCATTGAGAAACCATAAAACATTAATTTCTCTGAATTTAATCTATTCATGTGTCGCGTTATCTTTATTCCTATAATTATAATTTATTCATGAGTTTGATTGAAAAAATCATGTGCTTACCTTAAATGCGTCTTTGTTCCGGTACAGTAAACATAAATATACTCCAAGAGATGCATTAATGGAAATGTCGTGATATTTGAGTCTACGGCGTCAAAAATAGCAGCGATTAGTTGGTAAACAGCTTTTGTAGAAGGAAAAATTAAGATTGATGAAGAATGAGATGAAGGAATTGTTACTATCAAGGTTGCTGGAAAGAATGGTATGTGGAAGGTCGCAGAGGCCGGGGACAGCGCATCTTGGTAGATTCATCAGATTCCTCACTGTTCACTCTTTCTAACTTTATTCTCTCTATGTTGTAATTATTTTTTTCAGACGTACTGTATCATTCCATCCACTAAAAAAGCGATGGACATAATTAAGACGAAGAAAGTTCATGATGAAATGTGTAAGAAAAGGGAATTGAATTGGGATAAATGAAGGAATTTGTACGTACTTGTTTTAAATCAATTATCTGACCGTGGTACACAGCTTTGAGTTTATGAATGAAATTTTTAGTCCTTGATGATTGTGGTGAGAATTGTTTGTAGTGTGTGTGTGTGTGAAAGTGATTAGGTATAGGGAAAATAATGGAAGAAAAATAATGGCGGTGGTATATGATTTGGAAACAAAAGGGAGGGAGTGGTGACTGATGAGTGATCTGTATCCATCTGGAGAATTTAATGAAATGGGCCCTAAGGTTTAGGGACGATACCTTCGAAAGAGATAAACCTATCAATTTAAATTCATCAATGATTGGGACTCACACTTTCCACACATACACGTTACTAACTTTACTCCACCCGTCAAATTCTTCTTACAATTCCCGTAAAATTAATTCACATCAAATTCTTCACACATTGTGATTCTAAATTTATATTAGCATGTGAAAATGTTGTGGTGAAAGAATTGAACTTAATGATAGACAAAAATATCCAATATCAACGTCACATTAGTGTTAATGCACCATGTTCCATACAATATCTTTTATTTTTTTTTAAATCTCAAACGATATTTTTTTTAGAGAGGTTAAAAAACACTATATAACTTGATTTTATTAAAGCAAATAGAGAGGTTAAAAATGAAAACATCTTAATTTACAAAATAAGGTTACTAAAATTTCTTTTCCAGACAGGTTAAAAGTGTGAAGAGCTGCGTTAAATTACGACAGAGAAATATGGAAAATATATGCCTACAATCAGTGTAACGATAAAACATACAACAAAAAAAACAGTATCGTACAATCATATACATAAAGATACAAAGATATTAAATCAGGAGACTCTATCGTTTCAATAGAAAAATTATATATTTTTCTATTTAAATTTAGATTATAGTACATGTATGGGAGGATAGTCTCTATCAATCTTATAGCAGGGTTATGAAAACTTCATTTTCTTATCATAAATCAAACATTTGCATTTAAGATCTCTACTGAAATGTTATGTTTTATGTAGTTTTATAAATAATTTTGTATATTTTATCAGGATCCATTGTACAAATAAAGGTACAGTGATGTGCACATATATGAGAGAAAAAAATAAGTAAACTTAGTATATACAAAATATATTTATCTTCTATTTAATAAATAGATAGCTTATATACTAAATAATAATCCATTTTTGTTGTTAAAATCAAGTGTTACTGTTTTGATTATTTCTCCTTCGGGAACTATATAATGTTAAACTTAATAAAGTAAACCGATCAATCAAACTAATCCGACTTTCATTTACGTATGAATCTGAAGAATGAATAAATATATATTAAATTACAGTCTATATCGTCGTCACCACAAATCAAGAACCTCTGTATATGCCCCACTTCATCCGCAACTAAAAATCTATACTATATCCTATATATATAATACATTAAAAATAGATGATTCAGACACATTCTCAATTCACTTCAAATAATTGAGTTCACACTCTATAAAAAATATGTTGAAAATTTATTAACATTTATCATTGATCGTTGGAAGTCTCACATCAACTAGAGATAAAGTTAATTCATAATATATAAGTGGATGCAATCTTTACCTTATCTATCAATCATTTTTGTGGAGTTGAATTAAGTTTAAAGTCCACTCCTAACATTGATTTTAATAATGTGATGAAAGAAGTAGTTGTATCCCGGTGATAAAGTTTATCATACATCCCATTAAATTTTATTCCATGGTGGGAGAATTGTGTTCGAAATAGACAAAGATAGAGAAGAATTATAACATAATTGTTACCCTTAACTGCAATGGCGATTGATGAAAGAAAAAGTTATGGATATGATCTGATAGAAGGTGTTAAATTTGGATGTAAGGCACATGGGTAGAATCTATATGAGAAACGCCATGGCCAGATCGACCATTGGCACATGCTGGTGCTGGTGCTAGGCTACGGAGAACCAACATATATATAGATGCAAGACCATTAGGATCATGACCTTTGAACTACTTTCTACACCCCATAAATTCAAATTATTTCTTCTTTCAAATAACAAATATGCTAACACAATCGCCATTTATTGCGTGACGTTAAACGATAACAATTATAGCCTCTTTCGTTTCGCTTTCAGAATCACATATGAGGTAGTTTTTCATGTCTTCCTTCAAGCTTTCAATTTAAGTTTTTTTGTTCTGTTTTAGAATTGCTGTGATATTCTGCCTCATCAACGTCTTTCCAAACACTGTTTAATCACGGGACATTCTCTTTGTTTTTCTTTTAACCATAACAACGAATTTATTACAAAATATTAGCATCTCAATAAAAAAAATGTGGTTATACTTAGAAAGAGTGCTTAACATGATTTCCAAAATGAAAACATATCTATATCGTTATTTATAAATTTGATGACTTTGAATATAATCTCGTAAAGTTAATACAAATTTATCGCATGTATATGAAAATAAATTTTATTTTATAAATTAGTTTTGCACGATTGAGTTACACTTAAAATTCATTTATTAATATATTTTCAAAATCATACTAAACATTTTATTTGTTATCAAAAGATTTATTATTCGTTAAATTTGTTATGTTACTAACTAATATTATCTAAGAACATACAAATAAAATAGAAAGGAGTTAACTATTTAAGACTAGAAAGGATAGAATATAAAGTTTAGGTAAGATTTTTTTGAATTAAATAGAAAATAAAGAAAAATAAATAAAAGATATGTTAGAATTTTAATTGGTATGAGAAAATATTCTCTGAGAAATTGACCAAAGTTCTTTACATTAAAAATAAATATTATTAGATTATAAACAAATTATCAATTATTTAATATTAATTCATATTCGCAAATTTATAAAATAATTAAATATATATAAAAAATTAAAATATAAATTAGAATTCAAATAAATTTTAAATTAACTATTGATAATATGATCATTGAAAGTAATATTTTACTTGATCATATTTATAACAATAAAATATTTGAAAATATAGTTAAATTTATTATATAGTAAACATTTTCTATTAGTGACCAACATAATTCTTTATATTTGGAAAGTCTAAACTTTTAATTATCTTTCATGTTTTCAAGTTTCTAGTTTATAGATTTTCATTTTTTTTTGTCACATATTCACTTTCTCGAAAGAAACAAAGATGCGTGTCAGTGACAGGAGTAAGGAGTATCTCTTGCAATACCACCCACCAGTCCATCAACCAACAATTAAATAAATTTTTTATTTAAAGAAAACGACCAAATTTTATCTCTTCACCAAACATTCTCACTTCATTGTTTTCAATCTATCTTTTAAATATGAAAACTTAAGGTTATTTAAAATAGTTTTATTTAAATTTTAATATCTTAATGAATTAAGAAATAAGAACGTTTGAAATTTTTATTTAATATTAATTTTAAAATTTTGGATTTTTTTGGTAAATACGAACTCTATAAATTTGCATTCTTTAACATAAAATTAAACATTTACTTGTGTTTTTCTATTCTTCTAGTTATTTTATGTCTTCTATTTTATTTAAGTAGAAAAGCAGAGAGTCTCCATAACTTAAGTTAGGATTCAGTATCATTCATATAAGTTCAGATCCAATTTGACCAAATATAAGATCATTCGAATTTAATATTTTAAAATTTTTATTCAATCATTTGATCGATGGTTAAATATGTTTTTTCTTTTCAAATTTTAGTAAATTTGTAATTAGTACTTTTACAAACTTTGAATCAATTTAGTCTCTTATCTTTAGAAATACATAGATTTAGTCATTTAAACAAAATTTTTTTAAGTTTGTTTGTAATTTAAAATGTGTTTTTCAGTTAAACATGTGTTAAAGGGTATTAACAAACCAAACTACTAATAATGAAATAGGTTTGAAACGTTAAATAAACTTAATAAAATTTTGTTAAAATGGCTAAATTCACGCATTTGAAACGATAAATAAACTTAAAAAATTTATGTTTAAAGGACTAAATCTATGTATTTCTAAAAATAATTGACTAAAATTGTTCAAAATTTTTAAAATGGATAAATTCCAAATTTTACTAAAATTTGAAAAACTAAATACATATTTAATTCTTTTATCTGTCGAACTAATCAGATTTGGTTTGGATTACAGATTAATTTGGTCATGTCTTTTAGTTTATAGTGAGTTAAGAGTTACTATAATGACCATTTTTAATTTTTAGTTTATTATAATTCAGTCATTTAATCGGATTACTATAAATCAATATAGTAATTTTTAGTTTATAATAGTCATGTTTTTATGTGATGAATTTTTTTAATTTGTATTATGAACTTTATATTGTATATAGAGTTTTAATTTTAAAGTACTTCAAACACCAAAAATAAAGTTAAAAATGTCTCGTAATACTTATTTAATTTTTTTTTCCAAATACTATTCATTTCAAATATATTTTTTCTTTGAAACATAATATTTTTTTATTTTAATATTATTGGAATTAATCATCATATCGGTATCTATTTTGAACTTGAAATATTTATTAATGATTTTATCTTTAAGAAATACTTCGGAAGAGTAAATGTCACAACACAATCACAATATTTGGAGTTCTACAAACTCTACTACCATCTCTAACACCGATATCTTAAGTTTTATAAGAATTTGTATTGCCGTTTGTAAAATATTAAACCTTATAAATTTTTTTTATTTCAAATCTTGAATCTTTGGTCAGAAGTACTCTTTTAACAACTCGAGTAAAAAAAAAAACTACAAACTCAGAGTTAACAATATTCGATCCTAAAAATTTTAGAAGAGAAATGAAAGACAATAAAATTGAAGTGGCAATCTTTGTAGGTGATTCTCTTATTACAATTTTAAAGTTTGATATGATGCAGTATTTTTTGGAGTTAAAGATGTGTTTTTCAAGACTAAAATCCTGTTTTAAGTTTTGATGCATTCCAAAGTCTGTTTTTTTTTTAATATATTTTAAAATATATTAAAAACATATTTAATCAAATAAATATATTCATTCACTTAATAAAAAAAAATCACTTAATTTCAAATTTAATATTTTGTAATTTTCAATTCATTAATACAATTAAAGTTTCTGACACACAAATATTTAAATTAGAAAAAAATAAAATGAATAAAAATAACGTTGAAACATGAAAATAAAAATCGAGGAAATCGATAGATGTTTCAGATTATTATTTATGCCTGACATTAACTTTTTAACAAAATAAAATCTTAGGTTTCGTGTATTATATTTTACTGAATATATAAATGAATTAGAAAATTAATTGTTTTAATATGTATTGTAAAAGTTATCATAAATCCTTTTTAATTTAATTGAATTATTGTTAAAGTATATTTGGTTTTGTGTGAAAAATTGATTCCAACCTAAAAATAAAAATTATTATTTTTTTATTAAACTTAATTTTTTTTTTATTAAATTAATTTTGGAACTAAATACATATTAATTTTGTATTATAAAATTAATTTTAATCAATTTTATATTTGACGCAAAAGCAAAGTAAAGGACACTTAATTTTAAAAGCTATAAATTTTAAAATTACTATTTTGTGGATTTTTCATTACCAAATCAGCATTTCCTAATCTTTTAATCTGAAATAACTACTTCAACTGAAAAAAAAAATAAAAATACTGACAGAGTGGTAGCATTTTGTAGTGCAGAGTAAGTTGTGGTAAAAGTACAGTGTCAGTAAGTTAAGTAGGTCCGTCCGTAGGTGTGGCATTAGACATCCAGCGCTGCTGCACCCCAACCCAACTCTGTCGGTCACCCAAGTACTGCCGTATATTCTCATAAATCACCCACAACAATATGCAACACAATTTTAAAATAAAAATAAACATCCTTTTAAAATAAAATATATTAATATTTTAATCACTTTTAAATAATCATATTATTTTATTTAAAAAATAAAATAAATAATTAAAAAAATAATATAATAATATAATAATATAACAATAAATTAAAAGAGATAAAAATATCATTATCTTAAAATAAACTCTTCACAGCAGAATCAATAGTATTGTAGGTATACACAAATTTTATGGTACAAGGAAGATTCAAACTGCATTATAGTGCATTAAATAATTTTTACACGTATTCTAACATATGCACATTAATACTTCATTTTCTGTTAAATGTTGATATTTGGTTGTTAGTAAACACGTTTATGTTAAGTATGTTAATTAGTCTCCCAAATTGTATGCAAAATTTAAATATGTTTATTTTAATTTTATATCAAATTTGTTCTTATATTTTAGTAACACATAAAATGTATCATCCATAATAAAAAGTAAAATAAATAAAAGAAAGATTTTTTTTTTAAAATTACTTGTGAATAACTCGAGTCAACTGCGTGTTTGAATTTTTAATCTACTCAGCATAATTGTTGGATATGAAATTTAAAAATTAAAGCATCTAGTTAAAAAAAAAAAAAAACCTATTTCATGTATCACATATTTTAAAATTCACGTATAAATACACGGACTAAAGGCATGTTCAATCCCAAATATTTAATGTGTTTTATGATTATGAAGTGAAATCAATAATCACATCACTAAATTAGAGTATTCATTTTAATACAGCAAATAAACCTAACAGGCATAACTTAAAAGCAGTTTTTCTATAACACATATTAATGATCATTTAATCAAAACAAGTTAATATATTCTGTATGTATCACATTTTATAGAAGTCATCGCACTTATAACAAATTAAATGTTATGTATATATTAAATTTTATTTTAATCATTTATATTTAATTGTTTTTATATTAACCCAATAATTATTTACACCATCTTGTCTTATAAATTGAATATTTCATGAATATCAATATACACCCATAAAATATGTAGTGGATATTAAGTAATATTGCTAATATATATTTGTGAATAATATATTTAAATATATAATTATAGGTTAGATATATTTTTATTTGTTAAATTTAAACATAAATTTTGAATTCATCGGTCACAAATTTCAATACATTTTTATAGTTAAACTTAAAAAAATAAATAATGTAGTTATTTTAACATAATAATATTAATTTTTTTACTTATTAAAAAGTATTTCAGAGAAACATTTAAATTAATAAGTGACAAAACTAAATAAATAACTTAAATATCATAAAAAAAAAGGTTTGACACTTCAAAATTTAATCATGAAAATTTAATATTGTTATTAATATTCTCACTAGATCAATTTCTTTAAATAAAATTACATAATAAATTATATATATATAACTTAAAAAATATACAAAATATTAAAAAATGTAAATTTGAATAATATAATTTTATTTAAAATTGGAAAATTAAATTTATATATTAAAATGTATGTTATTATTTTCTTTCATTCTTATTTTCAGATTATAATTTTTTTTATTTTATTGACAATGTGGTGATTGTTTGAGGAAGGAAGTAGCAGTGCTTCTGAAAACTGCCCGTGTTGGCGTGCCTGGCTACGTCATCATCTTCTTCCTTTGCTTTCATTTCACTTTCTTACGAATCCCAAAACCTTTCCGTTGCCCCACTACCACTCACCACTGCACTTCCCTGTTTTCTTTCTCTTCACTTTTCAAAACTTCTCATGCCTTGTCCCTCTATTTTATAATTAATCCTTATAAATCTTCCGATAATGCATTTTCCTTATTAAAGATTGTAAAAATCATCTTGTCTCCATTTATTCAAAAAAAATTAAATATGTTTCTCATTTAAATTATTTTTTTTAAATTAGATTTCAATTTTAAACTAAATTATATATCTCTTACACTGATTGGAGTGTGAAAAAATAAATTAATTCTACAAAGATAGATAGATTTATAAAGTAACAGAAAACAAGAAAAAAAAATTACACATCACACTTTCATCACACTTTCTCCGTTCTGTGTTCGAATACAAAGAAAGTAAAAAAAAGAACTTGGTTTTTAATATAAATAATAATAACAAATATAAATAATATATATATATATATAGCAATAAAAAATTTTATTACAGGGGTAATTTATTTATTCTTATAATTCATGTATTATTTAATTTTTTTTATCATATTCATCAATTTAAATTAATTTACAAAATTTCACAAATTTTTCTCTTATTTTTTCTCATATTTATTTCTTAATTCAAACATTTTCTCTTTCCTCTCTTTTTATTCTCAAATTCACTTATTTTTACTCTCTCAAATCAATCATCCGATTTAAACACAAATTTAATTTTATAAAAATAATATAAAACTTCTTATTATGAACAATAGCTTTTTACATCACTCTCTAATACAGCATAGAAACAAAACATATATATAGTCCAATCTAAAAACTAAACATAGTTTTCATAAATAAAATTTTCAACATCCCAATTTAGTATAATTTATATAATTGAGAAGTATATAAAATGTATTTATAAATTCATCATGAAAAATCAAAAACAAATTTTTTTAAATAATTAATACTTCAACTTGTAAGATTTATACAGCACAAACATTATATATTTAAACAACAACTATTAATTCTGTGAAGACCATTAGTAATCCTAAAGTTTCGCATACTCTTCCACATGTAAACAAATCACAACATTATAGAAAAAGAAAAGTAAACTAATGTAATCGTAAGAGATCATTTATATTATAAATTTTCTCATAATAGGTAATTTTTTCATTCTCAAAACAGCTTAACGCATATACAGAAATCATGTAACTATACAAAACTTGTCCTCCATGACATACATATGAAATCGAAACCTATTATCTCTAAGGATTTGGACATTTTACTTTATTTAGAAAGACAAATGTATTAAATAGACTTAAAGATTCAACACTCTTCTTTTCTCATACCCTTGGCTCACAATTGTGACCCAGGATGATATTATTTCATTAAAGATAAATAATTTTATTTTTAGTTATATTCTTTTCATATTTTTTTAAAATTTATAAAAATAGTAAATATTATTTTTATTTAATAACTAAGTGGAATAGTGGTGAAAGACCAGACTTAAGTATAATATTTCAAACTTTTTAATTTTAGTTGTACAGTTTTGATCGTGCATTTAATGAAAAGATGTTGTATGAAGATTTAAAAGTGATACAAATATGAAGGAATGTTTGTACATGATTTAGCAGGAGTGTCTGGGGCTGCAACTTTCAAGGACCTATTGTGAATGGTAAAACAACAGTAAAATGTTTGTTTACTTGGAACTATAACACCAACATTTTTGGGACTTACACCATATAAAAATAGCAAGTGCTACCATTGATTTGCCAACAGTCAAGTACTGGGTTGATAAATGATGTTGGGAAGAAGACGGAAGAAGACGAAATGGTTTGATTTGATATATACATATTTGATGCAACTTCAACTGTTTTAAATGAAATCGTTACAGTGTCGTATAATTGTAGAGAAAGAAAATGAAAGCAAGTAAAGAAGAGCATGTGATTGTGATCCCCTTTCACTGTGCACGCGGGTAGCAGCCACTTAATATATGGTTGTTATTTGGGAACCGATATGATGCATTTATGTAGTGTGAGTTATTGGTAAGTGTCATAATAATATTTTGCATCGGGTCATGGGATTTTGTGGTTGAAAATAAGGGGTTGAACCAACACAATGTCACCAAAATTGCCCCAAATGTTCTGAAGGGAAGTTAGTGATAAAAAGCATAAACCGAAGTGGCAAAAGTGTTGGTACAGCGATCAAAGTAGGGTGTTTCGGTGGTACAAATTCTCTGGTACAAATTCTCTTTAAGTGCATGTGTGGACATTTTATGGGATATTTGGAAAATTAAAAAGTGAGAAATTTTAAAACTTTTGATCCTTTCTTTGTTTTTGGAAAGGAAATAAATGGTATTGGGGAAATATATATTATGAATTTGATAGACAGAGATATTTTTGGTTCACGTTCATTGCTATCCTTCATCGAATCTGTTACTTATCAGTCATCACTGTACCAAATTCCTCGCACCAACAAGTGAATGAATTCATTTAACCCGTGATAATATTAATGCCAATGGACCCATAAAGTTGCTTTTATTCTTCTGTTGTGTTGATCTTATCGTACGTAGTGAGTATTGATGAGTAACCAGATACATATTAGTAGCAGAAAATGAGTTATTAGTGATGCATTGATTGATGGTTAAAGTTTGCACCCAGGAATTGTGTATGCATGCATTGAGTGACTGACACAGTACAAGAGTTGAGAGGTTGTGCTGGTCTTTGAAGATGAAAATGAAAGTACCATAATTGAGGGAGGGGCTGGAATAGGAATGAACATATATAAATAGCTAAGGCAACTACAGAAATTTGCAACAAAATGGAGTGAGCCAATAAATTCGCAGTGGCTACTCCAACAACAGTGAGTCAGAGGTTGTGCTATGCTGTTATGTGACAAACAGATTAAACTCACTCATTAAATGCTATAGTCCCACATCACTGGGACCTTTTCCTTTCCTCAAGGTAATCATTTTTTTTTTCGGTATTTTCAGATAAACCTAAACAAAATTTATTAAATAATATATCGTTTTATTTAAAGGGTTAAATATATTTTTATTTCTTAAATTTTAGTATAATTTAAAATTAGTTATTTTTTAATTTTTTGATTAATTTAGTTTTTTATTTTAAAAAATACGTGAATTTAGTTCTTTTAACCAAATTATGTTAAGTTTATCTGACATTTCAAGCGTATTTCATGATAGTATTTGAATTGTTTATACTGTTTGACACATTTTTGTTTCATTGTTAATTCAAATAATATAATAAAATGCGTTTAAAATGTCAAATAAATTTAACAAAATTTGTTAAGAATGATTAATTCACACATTTATAAAGATGAAAGACTAAATTGGTATAAAGTTTCGAATATGGACTAATTTCAAAATTTACTAAAAACTTTAGAGACGAAGAACACTAAAAAATAAAAGACCAAAAACATATTTAACCGATATCTAAATAACTATTTGTCTTAAGTGCGTAGATTTTATGATATCACTTAGATAACAGTTTACTTGTGAATTTATTTCAGAATATTCAAATGCTCAATGAGAATAATTATATTTATTGTTCCTTCTCTTTCTCTTCTTTATCATCATCAATAAGATTATTTACCCAATCTTCATAATTATGTCTTTCCTGATTAGAAACATCAATATTTAGAATGTAGAGAGTTTGTTGAACGGGTTAAACATAAGTTGCTTGAGTGTTAACTTAAATTCCACATAATGACTTCTTACAGTTTTTTTTTTAAATAGAGTCAAAGACATATTATATAATTTTGAATTTTATTTAAAGTTTAGAATAAAATTTTTATATACCTTTAAATAAGTGCATGTAAATGTAAAGTGTCAAAATATCCATTACTTTTTTCTTTTCAATGCCGTTGCATTATTATGTGGTCGAGTCGGGAAACGACCTTAGTTCATACAGTTGAATCAATTAATGAATATAATCCTAATTTTTGTCTTCATTTAACTCTTCTTGCTTGGTCACAGATTTTGTTATACGTCGATCTTGTAGCCAATTCTTGTAATGACATAATGTTTTGTTGTGAAAAATAGAAACACCTTTTTGACTTGAAATGTAAAGTTTTGTTTGGAAAACAGTCTCATCCACAAACCGAAGTGGCATTTGCGTTTGATTATTATCTTTTTCCATGGAAATAAATAGGTTTGTTCTGGTGGGTGGGTGAGTGGCGCAATGAATTTATATATTGCATTGGTGCGAAAAATGAAGGACATGAAGGGACATAATGAGATGGGACAGAACTGCATCAACTGAGCAAGAATTTAGAACAAGATTGAAAGCCACCCTGCAATTATTATCAGCCAAAAAGAAATTCAACTACGGGATAGATAGTTAGATAGATACTGCGATTCTTCTGACCCCCAACAATTAATCACAAAGGGTGATTTATGCAGTGAGTTGTTGGTATAGGTTGCAAATTGCTTTATTTATCCATTAATTCCAAAAGCCGACACTGTAATATACACCTTTTTTTTCCACAATACAGGAAAAGCTTCCAAAATTCTTGTATCCATCTTCTGTACCTTTCCGACTCACACACCTAATGGTCAAAGCTACAGTGAAGATCATGCACTTCTTATAGCAAACTTATTTCCTCCAACACATGTATTTAAAGGTGGGAAACGATGAGACTAACACCGGCAATCGTTAGAACAAGACGATAAAGAAAAAATAAAGAGATAAAAATAAACACAAAATTTCAATTTAGTTCTGCGTACAATGGATATGTTTACGTATTATATTAGGAAGTATTTTTATTTCTGTGATTTTCTTTACATATGTGGAATTTTGTGTTTCTCATAAACCAATTAAACTTCTCGTACCATTGTCTCAATGCTTGTTTCAATTCATACAAACTTTTATGAAATTTGCATACAAGATTCTCTTTGCCTTGTATTTCAAAATCTTTTGGTTGTTTCATAAAGATTTTTTCTTCAAGATCTCCATATAAGAATATAATTGATATGTTGATCAAGACTGTCACAACAACTAAATTGAAACTTTACATTACCTCAACTAATCTTCAAAAAAATCGACGATGAAGACATCAGAACAAGTTGTTTGTGTTCCAGACAATATCTAAAAAAATTAAGATTATTTATTGTTATATTTAGAAAAATTCTACATTGGATAGATAGTTGATGACACCCTTACATCCACGAGTGTAGCGAAAGAATCGATGTAGGCAATAAAAGTGTTTGATAATGCGGATGAGATATAATAATTGTGGCACATTCTAGGGTAACCTAGGATTAGTCTTCAATCAAAAGTATGTGCACATAATGAATAATCCCTGTTTATCTATTGCATTATATAATGAAGTGGGCCTATACCACCCGTGTGTGTAGTGTTTTCTTTTGCTTGGTGAAGCAATGAAGCACGACCTTATTATCAGATTGGGATATCCTATCGTATCTCAAAATAGAAACCTTGCACAACCAAACGTCAAAACACAAATAGTACCGTTATGGGATTCAAGATAGCACATTTTGGGGTGGCATTATAACATTAGATAAGTAAGTTTGCTATTCCGGGAGGGTTTCTACTTTATAGTAAAATGTGTTTGTGGTATCACTTAAAAAAAAAAAAGAGTTTGGGCCAATCCACAATTTCTGTCCATTAGATCATACCAGTAAAAATTGGCTTCACTATATTCTAATTATCTTAATAGGTTTACTATCGTTATTATCACTTTTCTTTTTGTAAAAAAGCAAAGTTTCAAAACTAAAATCGGTTCATATTTCAATTTAGTTAATAAAGGGACCAAACTCTTAAAAATGTTGAGAAGAAAACAATGGTAAACCCTAATTAGTATGATCAGACTCGTACAAATAAATTTAAATAAAAATGAAATATTATTTTGCTAGGAGCTATAACGGTAGATAATAGCAATAATCAGTGTTTAGTTTTTTTTAGACACCTTTATTCTTCCATTACAGGCAATAAGTTATCTCCCTTTCCTTACATCATATCAACCCTTTCTTTTTCTTTAGTAGACTTCTATTTTTTCTATTTAACTTATCTATTTTTTTATAATAAATACAGAAAACTGAAAAAAGTCCAGTGAACTCTATTAAACCAAAGTGTCAAAATGAGTGGGTGTAGCTTAAAACAAATATAAATAAAAAACCACTACTAAAATATAAAAATAAAACATACATCAAACTCATAGTTATATCCACGAGGCTACTTTTAGTTATTGAATTTAAGTTATATAAAATATTTTTGTTGAAAGTTCTGATACGATAATGACCATTTCAAATTGTATAAAAGTGAGTATAAATTTTCTTAGTTTTGTAGAATTAAATTTTATTTAAAATCTCATTTTTAATATAATATCATAAAATTTGATGGTTATTAAATTTATTATTTGACTTCGTTGTCATGACAATCGGATCATTCGTCAATGTTTAGTTTCATATTTAGAATTAATATAAAAATTGATTATATGAATGAAAATTTAAATTGATAAACAGAATTTATTGAATGAAAATTTAAATTGATTATACAGAATTTGAACTTGGTCATCTAAGAAGAATGGAAAGAAACAAAAAAATCTGAAATACAGAGAAAACAATAATTGAGACAGGAGATTGGAAGATGAAATGTGGGAAGTGAAATAGAGAACAGTAAATAGCAGGCCCCACAAGTTTAGGGCTGATAAGGATAAATGTGGGAAGTGAAATGGACGTAAAGAGAAGTATGAAAGAAAATTGAAATAGGTAGAGGGTAGAGGGTCTAACTCAGTGATGTTTGTTTGTGCCTAGAACGCAATCCAGTAATAATAATGGTAAGAAATTTGGGACGTATTTGCCGCCGAGAAAGGAAGCGCCGTACGTTGAGTAGTGGCGGTGAAGGGTGTTGGCAGTTCCCACTTTAGATTTTCTTCCAGATTACAGATGGGACACAAATAACTCTCTTGTTTTTAGCTTAGGTTAGCTTTATCAGCTACCTGGTGATGGAGATGGCTTTTCCAAGTAAATGTAGCAGCAGCAGCAGCAGCAGCTTCCTGATAGATTGATTGAAATCAATGCGTTCATAGAAAAGGACTGGAAACCCTGCAATGCAATCCATCTTCTTTATTTAACTTTATTAATCTTTTTAAAAATATTAGTTTAGGGTTTCATGATTATCCAAGAACAGAAGAGAAGAAGGGGGCGGAGATGGGACATGGACAGAGACAGGGAGGTGAGGATTCTGTGATCTCAATTTCAAGATCATTCACAACACAACACACAACCCACCAAACACATTAATTCCTCTAATAATTCCAAACAACCAGCCTGTGCCATCACCTATTTCAACTTCAATTCAAGATGTGACACCTGTTTTGTTTTTTCTTCCAAAAATTAACCATTTCTTATATTGTCTATGGCCCAAATTTTTTCTATGGGCCCTTTTATGTACCTCTGGCCCATCTTATTTTATCAGTAGGTGCAGCTTCACATCCTCACTGTAATTACCGTAAATAAGTTAGATGGGCCTGTGCCACCACCCATTAAATTTCAATCCACTAGCCCATCTTCTGCCCAAGTGGGTAACTAACTATTCATTTGCACTTAATAGCTTATCTCGTTGTAATATTAGTTTTTCACTCGCTTGCATCTTACGACTTTCTTCCAATCGAATGATGTTTATAATGTCTTAAGTTCTGTAGAGCGTATATGTTTTGTTTCATGGCATTGTGGCATGCAGGATCTTGTTTCATGGCTTCTATGAAGGGAACCGTTGCATGTCTACACTACTCCAATTGATACATTTAGTAATGTTTACCAAAATCAAATACGTTTAGCAACCTTTTCTTAGTTAGATCTATTGAAAGTGTAACCATAAATAACGTTTTTTAAAATAAATGTTATATGCCATGATTTCTTTCACTATATTAATTTATGTTATACTGTACACCTTTGTCTTAAATTTATTGAAAATGACATTTTATTTTGTTTTCAAATAAAAAATTAGTAAAACTTATTAATGTTATAAAACATTTGTATTAATAACATTTTTTTAAAAAGAGTGATAAGGTGGCCTAGTCTTTAGAAGGAAGGGAATAGAGGACAAAGTCGTGAATTTGATTCCTCCTGCTAACAATTTGGATAAATAAGATTAGTTTGGTGGATTCATCCTGCTAACCATTTGGAGAAATAAAAGTAGTTTGATGCTAATAATTTAGAGAAATAAGATTGGTTTGGTAGGATCATTTAGAAGGGAAGGTGTGAGAGATTGTGAGTTCACCTCCTCGACTAACAAAACTAATAAGAAATACATTTTTTATAAAATTTTCTCTATTAAAATAAATTAGTGAAGGTTTTTAGTAACATTTTAATTATACTTCACTTTTATGAAAAAATATTACTGATATTTTTTAGTAATATTCTTACAAAATTACCTTTCTATTAAAATATGTTACTAAAAAGTTATATTTATATTTTAGTAACATTACTTTTTTATTGAAAACTAAAAAAAAAATAATACCACTTTGAAAATCTTATCTTATAAAATTTTCACTAAAAACTCTTAGCAACATTTTTGTAAATGTAACTATTAACAAGAAAACAACGTTATTAAAAGTCATTAATAATATAGAAAATACCTAACATTTACTAAAATATCACTGAACCATGTTAATAACATTTTTTCGTGATTTAGTAATATGTTTTTATGTTACTAAATATGACATATCAAGCGCTAGTTCTGATAATTCCAAGAAACTATTTACATCTTACAAAAAATTTGCAAGTTACATAGTGTGCAAATGACAAATTGCTGAAGACATAGATGATGATGAATGAAGGTCATTAATTAGTGCAACACATAGTGTGTCATATATAGTGCTTTAGTCTGCCCTACGACCATGCCCGAATTGTTCTGTGTCACAAATTTCTTTCTCATCATGTCCATACAATTCTTCAATATCCCATATTGTATTCGTTCACAAAAATGCCTGATGAGTCATCATGCATAATAGGAGGATCTATATTACAGGAAAATTCATGTTCGCATAAAATAATATATTGAGAGTTAAAATATACACAGTTTTCAAAGTAATAGAGACGACAATCCTCTGTAGGGATACCCTACAAATGCAGACACTGACTGTTCATCAAAGTTATCCTTTTGTCTAGGGCGATTCTGTGTATAGCTTAGGCAACCTAAAGTTCAAATACAAGAATGGTAGGTGCCATCGCCACACTCACCCTAGAAATTTGATGACCAAATTTGCTTGCAAGAAATGTATAAACCAATAAGATGAATTGTTCCATTTTCAATATAGTGATTGCTTGAAACCTTTTAAACTCGGTACCATTTTCTCTAACTATTTCAGCTAACAAAAATATATCAAATAATAGATAGAAAGCACCACGATAAGAACATAAATGATAAGCACCCCACACATTAAAATGTATGAACTCAAAAGGGTCGATAGTTTTGTTATGATTGAAACTAAAAAAAAAATGTGTTGTTTGCTTAGCTGTCGAAAAGATATGAAGCAAGTTCATGTTTATCATTGTGAACAGTATGAATACCAGGAAGCAGATTGAGTAGTTGATTGCAATGACACCCCATGCGTTGGGCCACAAGGTGAAAGAATCAATTCCACTTGCTTCATGTGTCACCATTTGTGTGACTAAGAAAAAATAATAGACCCCATTAACCAATTTCTCACCCATACCACTGTCTCGAAATACAAACTTGTACCATACGCCATTTATTAGTCATGTACTACATTTGGCACAATCCTTTGACAATGTTTATTGCTCCTCATTTACTGCAGTTACCTTTTCTCATGGACCACTCCAACACCACATGCTGCAATAACCTCCTCTACTTAAGCTCAAATCATGACTTGTCCAAAAATCAAAGTTTTTTTCACTTGCTTACCAGTGAGGTTCTGAATGGACGATAACAATTAATTGGCTTAAATGGCTTTAACAGTTCCCAATATACACCGATCAAATTTAAGGTTTCACATACTACATGAGTAACACCAGTGCAGATACAAATTCAGACCTTATAAATTTAAAACGCAGCAAAAGTGTTATGCTGAACAATAAAGGGATTAAGTTTCATGTATTGTTGTATTTATATAATATGTATGTAAGTTTGTATCAGTTACATTACATGTGCGTAAATCTTATGATGAGCACATTTAACAGAATACTAAACTGAGCAGCGTTAAGAAATTGGGTCATGTGAGGCACGCTCAACATTTATACAGTATAGCACTCAGGTCAAGGTCATGCAAGCCACACTTTGCCCAAATATTTTATTGTGGAATCTGCCAAACTTTTCCTGCACGTCTGCTTTTTATCTTTTGGCTCTCCATAAAGGGTAAAAACAAATACTTTTTGACCCCTTTCTTTAATTTTCCCATAGTGAGGTCCCTTTAAGCACTATTAGATCTCAAATAAAAAAAAATGATTAGAATCATTTATGTGGTGATAGTAGAATGAGATCTTAGTATTTGGCAGGATAATGACCTTAGATGATCATGAGATTAATCTTGGGGTGTGGTTGGGTGAGAATCCCTTGTGTCTAGACTCTGCAGAATTTAGAAACCAGTACAGGTGTATACTTCTTTCATATCAAGCGTATAATTCGGATAATCGAGTTGAGGATCTTGCATTGTTTGTCTTCACATGCTTTGAGTGCTTACTAAAATGCCTGTTTAAAAATATGCTTGTATACATATATGGTGAAAATTATTTTTTATCTCTAACTTACCCTTTCTCTATGTGTTTGTGTTTGGTCTTCTTTTTGCGATGATCACCAATATTTTGGTGTGAGCAGATGTGGAGACTTTGGGTAATCGTGATGTTGGCAGGAGGCTGTGGTGTAGTTAATCTTTCTGATCCTTTATTACTCATTGTTGAATCTTTCTTCTTATATACTTTTATTTGGTAATTCTTTGTTATGCGAGCAAATTTTCAGTTTAAT
This sequence comes from Vigna unguiculata, assembly GCF_037176805.1. NCBI lineage: Eukaryota > Viridiplantae > Streptophyta > Magnoliopsida > Fabales > Fabaceae > Vigna > Vigna unguiculata. The sequence continues at coordinate 43,230,628 of NC_140798.1, forward strand.
CTAATTTATTTATATTCTGTTAATGATATTGTGTTGTGTCTTTGAGTTTTAATTCTAGTATAATTTGGAAAAACTGTAAAGGTTAATTTTAATATCCTTTATGTTTGTGCTCTATTTTATACAATAAACAAGCAACGCTCTATTTATTTGAATTATTCAATTAATTTGTAAAGTTACACTAACTCTACACTTAAATTCTTTGAGATTTACTAATTGTTTTTCTGAATCTTACTAACACTTCTTATAATTACATCATCTTTTTAATTGTTCAAAAATGTCACACCTTACATACGAGAAGTTGCTAAAAATTATAAAACTCTTACACAAGTAATCTTAAGAACCATATGCAGTGCTGGTGTGATTTACTCTACAAAGAAAAGAAGCATCGCTACAAGTATATTTCTTCTATAGTTTGTACAGAGGCAATGAAATACAAGACAAGAAAAAAGTTGCAGGTCTGAACTCATAATCTATCTTCTTTCCGAAATAACGTTCAACTGTAACGCGATGGAACTCTATGCTGCTGCCCTATATTTATATGACTAGGAACACCCATTTCTCACTAAAAAGGCATATATGATGAGATATTGCAAGAACCAGCACGAGTAGCCAAAGGGAGGAGCTTCCTCGTAGAATTAAGCTATCTGAGAATAAACCAAAAAGAAGAAGAATAACAAGGATAAGGTTCAAGAAAAATTTTAGGCGTCATAAAATGTATAGAACGTATAGACAATGTATAGTAAATAACTACTCATGGTGCTTAATGATCAGAGATAACTTAGAAATAATGTGTCGCGACGAGACAAAATGAGTTGGTTGGTTCTGTAATAACAATTGGACCATATTTATACCAAAAGAGTTACATACTCTGATTTTCTGACTGTCTAAAACTGATGCACCTAAGTATGTATAATCATGAACCATCCTTTCGAGAAAAGTCATCTAATTTCTATTTGTTTGGTTTTTGGGTGAGTGAAAAGAAAAGCAAAACCCAAATGCAGACCTAATCATGCATATAGTTGTGACTTTACACACATTCTTACCGTTGCCATTCAATGTTGGTGGTGGTGGTGATGGTGGTGGAGCCTTGGATGAGTTCATCAATGATATTCCAAGGTTGGAGCAACTCAAACCGAAAGCACCTTGAAGACAAATTTAATTTAATCTCAAAATTTTTTGGAGAATTCTGGGAACAATGAAATTACAGTAAATAAGGTTTTTCTCTCTAAAGCGGATTAAACATAGGACTTCCTCCAAACAAACTGATTTAACTCTGACTGAGGTTTTATTTTCTTACATTCTTTGAAGCAAGGTAAGGCAGTGATATTGAGAATATTGTAATAACCAGCATCACATATGCAACTATAAGAGAAGAAGGAGGTTCTGTTGCACGACCCACCTCCACAATCAACCCAATGGCAAGCTACATAAACATACGACCAAAATGTTACAACATCTTTGCAAGAAAAAAAAAAGCTGAAACGTTTGCTGCCAGTGATTATATAAGTCCATTACCATTAAATATTGATTCATTAGCTTTTCTTTCTTTCTGTGGATCGGGAGCAGGGGCATTGGAGCAAGAGTAATTCATAGTACCTACATCGAGGATCACGCAAATCTTTCAGCGTCTGGTAAAAGCTGTGAACTGTTCTAAACAATCACAATTCATTTCTTAATCCATTTGGATGTTTTCATTAACTTGTTTCATAAAGGTGCAGTATCAGCACCGTGCTTTTCTTTTATCGATGAATATTAACAGTTGAAAACAATCGGCCAAAAGCATAACATGGCAAGTTTTGAGCAAATTCTTAATGCAAATGAAATGTTGAACATATCACAACTTAATAGTAGCAGTACACCATATTACGACATTACTTAGAAACTACACTGTGTTACTAATTCAGATTTATTATCTTTAAATTTAAGCAATGCTTGAGTGCCATACCATAATACTGTGTGATTCCTCCATATAGTAGCGTAGCAAATAGTTTCACCAAACAAAAAACAAACGAACAACATAACCATTCACGCTTCCTAAGATCTCATGTCTCGATTGTGTTAGTATAGTTCTAAAAGCAAGCGTCCTATTAAAATGCATTGTTTAAGATTAAATCAAGCAGAGAACAACCCATAAGAAAACAGTAGCGACTACATAACTTGTATTTGGAGGAGGGAGTTCTTACAATTAGGAAATATGCAAGGAAGAAACTTTAAGCCCTCATGAGGAGAAGAAAGACTTTGCCCCCAACCTGGATCGCAATCGCATTCAAACAACATAGTGTCATTCTCAGAACGCTTGCAAGTTCCCTTTCCACATTCCACTTCTCTGCACACATCCTCTGAACTTACGTCACATTGCAAACAGAACAGGAAGTCAAAACCAATTTGCGAAGTCGAATTCAAATCGATTAAATAAAAAAGAAGGGAACTTGAGAAGACCCATAAGAATTAAAGCCATGAAACTTCATTCCATTGAATCAAAAGCAACAAGTCCAGAATCCCAATAAAGAAATCCAATCCAATCAAGAAAAAAAAGAAAAAAAGAAAAAAGAGTCACGTTCACAAACCATATAATGGAGAGATCAGAGGAGATAGGAGATCACTTGTGGCCGCCGAAAGAGTTTGCAGAAGAAGAAAAAGAATGACACTTGGGAATCCCATCTTTAACTATGTATAACAAGAAGAAAGAGTGTTACGATCCAATTTCATAAGAACTTGTTTTCTCTCTCTAACTACAATAGCTATTTTCTGTGACTGTTTGCTCAAGATTCTTAAGAATTGGTATCAGTTTTTTTTTACTATATCTGTGATCTGCAAAATAAGCTGCGCAAGTGGTGACCCTGGCATTATAATATTCATCTTGGACCGGTGCCCACGTTCTGAAGAATTTATAAGGTCTTCGTCTCTCTAACTAATTTTTTGTCGCTTAATTTTCCCAAAATTCTTATCACGAAGAGAGAGGGTCAAAATAGCACGAACAACGTAGCAATCTAACACTTGGATACATGATGTATCTAATCGTAAACTGTTTGAACCTAGTCATATGCAAACAAAGTCAATAGTCTTCGAGGGTATTTAGTGCACTAATGTCATGTCTGATTTTGAAGTGAGAAAAGAAAGAAAAAAATTAAATTAAATATTTAGTTATCTGACAGAATAAAAATATGTCAAAAAGAAAAGTAAGTGATGTAATGTGATAACAAATAAAGACAAAGAAAACTAGATAAAAATTAATATATTATATTCTATCATCTTTTATTTTCTTTTTCCAAATATAAATTCTCCTAGTACAGTATGTGTTTCGATCCTGGCAATTTACTCCACAAAGTGACATGACCAGTTTCATTGTTGAGATGTCATTTCAACCTGGCATTCATAATAAACATTGATTTGCGGGCCAATCTGGGAAAAGAAGTACATTCCTCATCAATTTTGGCCTTTGAATTTGAATGCTGTGTAAGTGCATCTCAAAGTTGAATTTAATGAGGGTTGCAGTCATAATTAGATGCATCGAATTATATCTGTTAGCATGTATGATTAGATAATAATGACAACAAAAAATTATCAGCAATTTAATAGTTTAATGGTTGTTTATATTGTTGTTGAGTGATTGAAATGCGCATTACAGTTACAGAGTGATGTATTTAGTAGTTAAATTATATTAATCAAAATCAAATAACTTTGTAGTTGGTATTTAGAAAGTCCTTTGTCCTTGTTCAAGAAAGCCACCCACAGCAACTCGCCAACATTTTTTCTCCTTTCCCTTTCACTAATTAATTTTGTTCAGAGAGTTGATGAATACAAATTTGCAAATTAGAGACTCACGTCAACGTTGAATACCCAATCTTCCAAAGAGGGAGATGATTATACGCTTTCTTTTGTTGCTATGCGGCTGCACTAAAGTTACTTACCGAATCATAATAATTGGTGATTGGATTAGCTGCCAAACCACAATTTAAGGATATTTGCCTCACAAACTGATCACACTTATGCAAAAAAGAAATATGACGACTTTTCTTATCAAAAGGTAGGGCTTAATCACTCAACAATCTAAATTGTTTCTCTATACTCGATAAGTTTCATATCGTTTAGGAGTCGAGGTTAAGCGAAACTTAAATAATCTGATCTCCCTATATTTTTTCTAGACACATTTTAAGGACAAAATCGTGATGGAGCTCAAACACTTCAAAACAGACAATATTTCAAGAACACGATGATTGTTCCTAAAAATGACTTTTGGACGACGAACTTGACTCGAAATCGGAACATAAATAATTCACTAAAGTTATGTTTACATTCTTACCTTTTAATGTTTGCCTCAAAAAATATATTTGAAATTTTTTGTTATTCTCATACTCGTGAATGAGTTCTTAAACTTTTGAAAATATATTATTTTAATATATTTTTTTATATTTAAACTTAATATTTAATGGAATTTTTTTTACTGCCTTTTAAATTTGAGAGAAGAATAAATTCACATTTTTTTAAGTGTGAGAACTAATTCGTTAATTTAAAAATAAAAAGACGAAAAAAAAAACGTTTGATAAAATATACGTACCAATGATTGAAATTATTTGACATGAAAATTTATTTAAAAGCAATGCTTTATCAAAACAGGCTCTAAAATAAGAAACATTAGTATTGTAACAACAACTCTTCATTAATATAGTTTAAAAAAAAAAAAACGTGTTAGTGTATGTTTTAATATAGAGAAATGATTACCGCATTAACCTGTCAATTACCCTTTTCATCTCATCAGCTTCAACTTGGTTCTCCATGGTTGAAATGAAAAACTTGACGTACATATGTCACAAAAGTACAAGAGATACTAATGATTAAAATTTGTTAATATCTAAATAATAATAATAGTGGCAGTGAAAAGTATACCTATAAAGGACTGAAAGATTCACCAAATTAGTGTTTCAATTCTATCGGTTAAATATTAGTTAACAAAAGAAAATTCGCACACACCAAAATAGCATTCATGTAAAATTTAAAATAACAATCAAAAGTGTAAACGTGTTTGCAGATATTAAAGTATTTACTAATTAATGAAGAAAAATGGTTTCAAAGAGATATATTTTTTACATTCTAATATTGTTTGCTAAAAGAAAATACTGGGCAATTTTATTTTATAGAAAGGTTTACTTTCAACTTTTTAAACAGATAAGTTTATCTATCTATATATATATATATATATATATATATATATATATATATATATATATATAATAAAGAGAATTTTTTCCATTGGTTTAACTGCTGTTTCGTAAATTTCTATTTAAACAGATTATTTCTTTTACTTTTTTTTAGTAAAAAAAGTGTCAAAGAAAAATAAATGTTTCTAAAAAACAAGTAATTATTAAAAAAAAAATTAACTTATTTAAATAAGATATTAGGATTGAAATTGAAATATATTATGTTGAACACAACGTTAGAATGTCATGTTTATAAATCCCCTCTATATATTTAGGAAAAAATATTTTGACACAGTTTTCAATCTTGACTTCCATTTGACATTAATAATAAAATATTTTATTAATGTTATGAAAATAAATATATATAAAATATTATAATAAAATAATAGTATTTTGAAGTGTTAAACGGTAATAAGAAAAAATTTGCGGTGTGAAGCTACCCTGCGCATATATTTATTTCCGTAGTCCTTAAAATTTATTTATAATGTTTCGATAAGACATTTATTTGAGAAAATTGTGAGTAATGTAAGAAGAAAGGTTGGCGCAGGTAGTTAGTTATTTGGGACAGTAAAAATTAGAGCATGTACTAATTCTGGAACACATAAGCCAACATGTGCAGAATGAAAGTAATAAAGTTACTGAAATGAAGTGGTGAGCACTTAAACGAAGGTGTATTATATGAAATCAGAGTTGTACTGGAGTTCGACAATAAGGACAGTGAGGATGAGCTGCAAGCCATGGAAGAAGACATGCAGAATGATACTTGTGGGAGCACGAAAGGTTCATAACATGTTGTTGCTCTTCCCCCAACTCTTCAAGGCAAACAGCACACACTTTTCTCTCTTCCTTAACCTTGTTCCCACGCAATAACCATGAATTCTCTAATAACTTCCGACCCAATCCTCCCTCCTTCTTCTGGTTACTGCTTTCCCTCACTTTCCCCCCTTTTTTCCTCGGATTCTCACCTGACCTGTAATATCATGCATGTGTTAACCATAACTACTCACTCACCGGTCTAAGATTCTCCCGAGTGAGTTTCATACGACATCATCACGTGGGTGCATATAATTATTCTATTTATGTAGTATTAGCATATGTATAGGAATCGTTAAATCTAGAAGTAGATAGAGTCTGATTGCAAGGAACCACATCGAATCTAACAAATAAAATCACATGAATCCTTAATTAGTGATGAGGAAGTGGGAAAGTGTAGGAATATACCTGTAGGAGGAAAAAAAGTGTCCAAGTTTGTGGTGAAGCCTCTGCCTGGCCTTGAGAGCAGTTTGATCTAAGACAGTGAGAGGAAGCGAAGGTGGGTGGAGTGATTCTTCCTTTAGGTAATAGTTGTGTCGATTTTCATGTCTGTGATTGTTCTCTGCTCTCTTCCGTGCAAGTAAACCAACACCGGGTAATCTACCAGCCATGAACCAAACCTCTTTACCTGCTCATGCTTATCTAAATTTATGGCTATAATAAGAGCCCCAAATAATGCGTATCCATGTTTGTTATGGTTACTACTTGGGTGTGACAGCTGAGTAGAGTGAGTGAGTTTGTTACCTATTGGTAAATATCAAAAGCTAGGGGCCCCAATTCTCATCACTCTCTTACCCTTTCTAATCATTTCAATTATGTGCCATACATGTGCATTACTTGACACCTGTGTAAATGTATGGCTCTTGGAGAGCTCGACAGTGTCATGTTCTGTGATGTGGCACATTGGTAAATCTTCTTTCTGCACACCAATTGTACTGGATTCATTTCATCCAGATTCTTCCGAGGACCAATTTTGGTGTTTGCAAATCAAACACGTGGTTCTCTGTCACCACCTCAAAGGGACACACATTCTTATGGACTCAAGTTGCGTTATAACTTCATTGGGGAAACTCACACTCCTGTCACATGCAAGTTGGGGGAAACTCAAATTTTATTTTCGGGTCGGTAAGTGCGTCTCGACCTTTAACTTAACATCTAATTTTGGTAAAAGATGATCTATCTCAAAATTTGGTTTCGTCTTAAATTTTAATCCAGAACATTTTATTTTGATCTTAATTTATTATTTGCATCTCAATTTTTGATAAAAAAAATATTATTTTTAAGAATTAAATAAAGTTTTGAAGCAGGTCAAATTCATCTTGACTCTCACTCTATTCCACTTTTAAAAAGGTTTTAGAAATTTGAGTTTTATTTTTGACACCTTAATTTAAAGTCTCCTAAAAAATGACTTATTCAAGTGTAGATTATGATTGATTCATAAACCATGGGTCAAATTGTGAGTTATACATAAAACTCGTAAATTGATATTGTAACACCTTAAATATCCTTTATACCACTACGGGATTTATGACCTTTAGTAACGTTTAGTAGGTTACATTTATTAAAAATGTTACGGTTTATAAATTTTATGATCTATAGTAACATTTAAAAAAAAATGTTAATATATTGCATTTAATTTTTTTCATTTTTTCTTTGAAAAGGAGAAGTGTGATTCCCTCTCTTTTCTTCTTTACAACCGTCATTTGTGTACATTAAACAACAAACAACTTCCAAAATCAAAACGGGATGGTTGATGCAATCCCTATAGTGAATCTCATAAATTCAAAAATGATAAAGCCAAAATTTAAGAAAGAAACAACAAAGGTTTCACAAAGGAGCGTTCGTGAAACAATTTTCTTAGTTGCAACAAATTGCAAGGGTCATGCGACCACCATTGTAACTTGGTGTCCAAAACTAATGCTTCAGCTATGTTCAAAAACCTCCACCTTGACAATCTTGTCTTCAAAAAACAAAAGTTAGGACACACGCTTGGATGTAACTGCTGTTAAGGAGCTTACATGAGATTACAGGTTAATTAGTCAAAGTGATAAAGAAAATGGCTACGAGATATCAAAGAAGAATGTAAATGGCTACGAGATCTCAAGGAAGAAGAGAAATTGCTAGGTCTTGAAAAGAATTTATAATAGAAAAATGACGCTTCAAAAGAAAAAAAAAAATCGCATCTCTCCTTTTCAAAGAAAAAATAATGAAAAAAATACATATTTTATTTTTTAATTCATTTTTATCTTATCTCCGTGCCTAACATTTTTTTAAAACGATTACAATTAAATGCGATATAGTAACATTAAAAATGTTACTGTAGATCATAAAATTTATAATCAGTAACATTTTTAGTAAATGTAATCAAATAAACATTACTAAAGGTTATAAATCTCGTAGTGGCTATTCAATTTTTATTTTCAATTGTTATTTGATATGAATATAATTATAATTTTTTCATAAGATTTGACATTGTAAAAAAGAAAATATGTATCATTTGACATTAAATATGTGGTAATATCATTTTTTTATAATTTTTTATTTTTGTAAAAAATGTATTTAATTAATATTTAGATAAGTAAAGACTTCAATATATATATATATATTGATATTACATCCATTTGAGAATGAGAATAGAATGTCACATAAGTTTTATAGCCAATAGATATAATAATAAAAATGAATTTTACTTAAGAGTTAAAAAATATAGTCAAACTTGTGTCACTCCACTTTATTGTCATATGTAATAAATGCTACAAAACTATATCCACCCTTTACTAATACTATTGTTAAAAATTAAAAATAATAATGTAATAACATGTCTAGAATTTGAACTTTATATCATTAATTAAATTGAATAATATTATTTTTTATTTTCAAAATATGAAAGTTAATTTTTATTAATATTATTTTATTTTTATAATTATTAAATAATCGTAAAATGTTGTCAAATATTTTTTTTCCCGATATTTATACCTAAAATAGATTATGTTAGTTTAAATAAATGGACTCTAATAAGATAAACTGATAATTTTATTTTTTTTGTTAGATATGTTTTTGGTCCTCTAACTTTCTAGTAAATTTTGGAATTAGTTTATTTCAAAACTTTAGACTAATTTAGTTATTTATCTTTCAAAATACGTGGATTTAATCACTTTTAATCAAATTTTGATAGGTTTGTTTGATGTTTGGTACGCATTTTAGAATTGTATCTGAGTTGCTTATATGTTTGACACATTTTTTGTTTCAATGTGAAGTCAAATACTATTATAAAACGCGTTTGAAATGTCAAATAAACTTAACATAATTTGATTAAGAGGACTAAATCCACGTATTTCGAAAGATGAAAGACTAAATTGATTCAAAGTTTCAAAATGAAATGGACTAATTGCAAAATTAACTTAAAAGTTTAGGGACAAAAAAGTATTTAACCCCTTTTTTTTTTCACGTTGTTTTTGTCTCTCTTTTTTTCACATAGTTGAGAGTGAGTTGAAAACCATTCTTCTACAAATTAATCTTCTTATTTCTTTATAAATCATTGGATAGAAGGTGGGAGAATACTCATTTTCTTTTCTTTATTTCCATTGACAATACTTCTCGAAAACAAACAGATCTTTATATATTTGTTTGAATAATTCATGGCAATTAAAATGCAGTAAATTACAGGAGATAAGTTTTGAACTTTAGATGAAGAGAGGTAACTACTAACATACCAAAGGAACAACGAGTTTTGAATAATTGACATGTCCAGTTTTTACTGTACAGAAAGCGGGGTATGGTTATTTGATTTGGAAATTGGAAATTATCTTCATCTTTAGAAATTGGCACTTCCAATTGCGAAGTGTTTTTAAGGATGGAAAGTAAAAGAGATGATATTGCAGCACCAAGCTATCTGCAATTCGTGGCAGAGAATAGCTCGAAATTGTTGTTGATAAAGACTGAGTTGTCTCTGACATAAATTACATAAAAATGACTCAACAACCTATTCACTATTAGATTTTGACACCGACAAAATGAAACGTGCACTGCTATTTCCCTGGTCCATTAAGGTTTTCCACGATGTGCTCATTTATCGGTGGGCTTTAAACCAGGCTTATATGCACTTCTGCACTTTCTTTTTTTCTATTCCAACTTATGTCTCCATAAGGTTAGGATAAGACTACTGTTTCTTCTCCCCAATTAAAGATTAAATAAAATATAAAAAACTTAACTCAAAAAATATTATTTTTAAAGTTTTAAGGTAAAAATAGTGACAGTAGTTTCAATATATCTTTGTTGTTTTAACGTGTTGGTTGGTTACACTGAAACTGTATCATCCTTTTAATACTATTTTTCTAATACAAGTTATTAGAACAATTTTTTTACTTTAACAGAATTGTTGAAAAATCCTACTTCTTTTTATGAGAGGGAAAAAAAAGGGAAACCAAAGAGTCAATAAAATCACCCAAGAAACCTCTAAAACAAATATTTATAAAGTACTCTCTCATCTTCACGTAAGATGAGGACTCAAGTGCTCAGGATTCGAGGGATATTAAAAAAAATGATATCCTGTTTAAAATAGAAGAACAAAACATATCAAGGTTAAATATTATGTAATCAAGGAAGTAGAGAAATAAAAAAGAAAAAATAGACTGAAGACACCGTAGTTTTAAATATCAATCAACTTCTGTAACAACAAAATCACTTCCAAAAGTTTAAATTTGTTAAGTGTTGAAAAAAAGAAGTCTGAAAGAGAAGTGTTAGAATTTATTTTTTTATCATTTATTATTCATTTAATTAAAATAGATTGTTTATGATAGCATATGATAATATGTATAGTTTTTTTCTTTACCAACACAAAACTAAATAAATGTAAAATCCCTGAAAATCTAAATATTAGTCTAAGTTTCTGAAAAAATTAAACAGCATATAAGAAAACTCAAATCTATTATTTTAAAAGATTTTGGTTAAAAATAATATTTAATTTCCTATATCTTATGTAAAACAAAAATCCCTAAAAAACTTTAATATTTACCTTTCTTTTGCTCAAAATGAAGAAGGCGACTTCCTATATGTAGAGGACAACTTTTTGAAGTTCATTTATATTTTTTGGATCTGTTATTATGGGACATTCTTTTCTATGTGCTTTTATAATGTTATATAGGTTGTTAATACTTTTAGCAGTTTCATTGCGACCTAAGTTTTCCCTTAATTTTGCCTTATAAAGTCGTTCAAATTGAAGTACATATATGGTTGTTTTGTAGACTAAAGTTCATTCCAACTTTAATCAAACTGCTGAATTTACATATTTTCCTTATTCGGATAATGCAAGAACTTTCCAGTAAAATACATCATTGATGTTCTCTCATCAAGTGCCTAGTTTAGATTCATTGAATCATCGTTGATTAATATTTTAACCATAAGAAGACAACCTATTTCAAAAAAACTTATCACCAATCGAAATATATTGTGTTCTGTTTTTGTCTCCTCTGTCATCTTCGAACTTATTTAATAATTACAAGTATGACGTTTGATCAAGTTGAGTGACCTAATATCATGTTTGCAGGAATTGCTGATAATATTTCTTACTTTTTACGTTGCTTTGTTTCTGTTAGACTCGTCTGCATATTACAAATACTCTCTAATAGATGTTACAACAAAGTACATACAAAATTTACATCTGATTTCATCTACTTCCTTAGATTTAAATATAGACATAAATGGCTTATGAAGCAGAGAACTAGAGAAGGAAATGAACCAAATCCCAAGACGGTGTTTCCCCTAACAGAACACCAAGTCAAATGAGGAGCATATAAACATGCCATGTGATTGCCAACTCGTTGTATGCTAATGAAAAAGATATCATTTAAAACAATGCAAATCATGAGGTGAATGATGGTAAGGATGGGCCATGTCCCTATTAATTTCATATTCATGTATTTCAAACACTGGTTTACTCACTTCATCTCGCTGGTTAGAATACATTATTTGCAAACAATTTATCAAACATTAATCATAACTTGTTCATTCACCTACTTTCATATATGCCATTAGTCATGTGAATAAAATGATGCGGATTCCTCATCTTTGTATAATACAGCATGAATATTGCACTTTCTTACATCAATTTCTCAATATTGTCATGGCCTCTGATTCATATAAGTACTCACCCATGCTTACTCTGAAAGTGAAACATAATTTGATTTTTTTTTTCTCTTCATATGAAACATAAAAGTTCTCGAACCCATGTAGTGGTAGCCTTTGCTTATAGGAAATGTAAAAGTTAGATGACTTCTCTCAAGGGCTTGGTATCAGGGAAAAAGTTGGGTAGGGTCAACCGGGAAAACAAACAAACAAAATTTAGCAGAAAAAAAATGTTAACAAAAACAAACACTGGAACATTAACCCTATCTCTTAGCCAAAAGGGGAGGGCACGTGCACATCTTCCCGGACCCGCTACTCAAATCATTTATGAGTGGATCCTGCAAGGTCTTTTAACTTTCTTTAGTTCCATGACCCCTGTAATGGACCCTCAATTCAACACTCTCCTACCCAAATAAGAGTATTTTACACGGATGCTGCATGTTCTTGATCTATTATCACATGGTTTCTGATCTATCCCATTCCATATTAACCGACAGCATAAATTATTAAAACACCCTTATGGCTATTCATGAGGAATAGGTACCTATAGGGATAGCATGGGAAATGAAAAATCTTTTTCACTTTAGACTGTGGAGGGCAAGGAATCTTATTATCTTAATCAGTAACAGTTGCATAATGCTCCAGATTGTGGCAAGTGGCTTATGCGGGGAGCTTCCTCTTGGCTTTTTTTCTTTCACACAGCCAGGCTTACCTGATTGCATGGCACAGAGACCCCCAAAAACATATTCTCAAAATGGTGGTTAGTAATTAGTACGGAAAAGATGTGATGAGACAGTGAGTTTAAGCTGTCAAATAGCGTTGTCTATTTTTAATAAGAGGGCCATGATGTTGAAAGAAATTTAACAAATGTAGATATGAAGAGATCTATCTGTTACTTTCTTTAAGTTTGTTGCTACTTGCTAGTATCCGTATCAGCTTACTAGGTGTTTGAAAGAGATGGGGAAAACAGGCAAATGGCTTAGAAACTTGTTGACCGGTAAGAAAGACAAGGAAAAGGAGAAGGAAAAATCTACATCTAACCTGAATTTTGCTTCAAATGGAACAGAAAACTCAGCCACTCCAACTTCCACAACCCCAAAGGAGAAAAAGAGATGGAGTTTCAGAAGATCATCAGCCACTTCCACAGCCACACCAACAGCAGTTTCCAAGGAATTGAATTTTGTAGAACAAAGGGTCACTGCTTCACAGACAGTGCAAGCTGACACTGATGATCAGAATGAGGAAAGGAAGCACGCCATGGCTGTGGCTGCTGCCACCGCAGCCGCAGCTGATGCTGCGGTGGCAGCTGCTCAGGCTGTAGCTGTTGTGATCCGTTTGACTTCTGCTTCCAATGCAACATCCAAAAGCATTGAAGAGGCTGCTGCCATTAAAATCCAATCAGTCTTTCGGTCTCACTTGGTATTTCAGTTATATGGAAGCTAGTTTTGTCTTTCATTCACTAGGGAATCGTTGGAATTTGAGTGTTTGGTTGTGTGATACGATATGTATCATTGTTTGTATATGACAGGCAAGGAAAGCATTGTGCGCTCTAAGAGGACTAGTGAAGTTGCAGGCACTGGTAAGGGGTCACTTGGTGAGAAAACAGGCCAAGGAAACACTGAGATGCATGCAGGCTTTGGTAACGGCACAAGCTAGAGCTCGTATTCAGAGGATCCGAATGGGTTCAGAAGGAATTCCTAATCAACAACAGAGAAAAGCCACAGATGATGATTTGTTCAGGCAAATATATAATGTCAGTATCATAACTGCTCTCAATTGTCTTTTGACAGTAATGTGATAGTTGAAAATGAAAATTCAAGCATTTATGGGATATATAATATGTTTGTTTGCTGTATCTTTTGAGCATGATAACGAAATTTTACACGGAGAGAAAATTCAAAAATTTAATGTTGAAATATATGCTAAAGCACTCTAGGAAATGTGGGTATGATTGGTATGAAATATGGGTTTTTGTACATATAGGAAATGGAGAGAGGCTTAGAAGACAACATCAAGATTGTTGAGATGGATGTGGCTGAAACAAAAAGTAATTCCAGAAGCAGAAGCAGCAGTGTATATCGTGAAGGGCATCAAGAACAGCATGACCATAGATTTTCCACACATTATTCAACGAATGGTTCCTACTCAAAGGAAGAAAACTACAAGGTGTCACCAGCTCCATCAGCATTGACAGAGTTGAGTCCAAGAGAATACAGTGGCCATTTTGAGGACTGTTTCAGTACAGCCCAAAGCAGCCCTCAGTTCTCTGCTGTGTCAAGAACAGAAAATTCAAAGCACCCTTTTTCTTTCCCAAGGACAGATTATGCAGAGTCTATGTGCTATGACTACCCTCTGTTTCCAAATTACATGGCTAACACTGAATCATCAAGGGCCAAAGTGAGATCGCATAGTGCACCGAAACAAAGACCAGATTCATTTGAGAGACAACCAAGCCGGCGAAGAGCTTCAGTAGAGGGAAGAAATGTCCCAAGGCCAATGAGGATGCAAAGGTCATCTTCACATGTGAGTGCTGCTGCTCAAAACTATCAATATCCTTGGTCAATCAAGCTTGACAGATCCGCAGTTTCACTCAAAGACAGCGAGTGTGGCTCTACAAGTACAGTGCTCACTAACACTAATTATTGCAGATCTCTCGTTGCATTTGACGTGAGTACTTCCCATTCTCGCACTCATACCACAAATTTTGTCATAAACTTCAATACTAAAGTAGAGATAAACAAGAAAAATCAAGAGTAACCATGTTTGCTGCTTAATAATATACATGTTTATGTGTCTGTGTATTCTTAATATCAGTTTGTAACATTGTTGGGTCTGACAATGTTTTTTCGTTTGACTGCAGCCACGTGGAGATAGGTACTGACGACTTAGCTTGAACCTTGTCTTAAATCAAATAAAAGACAGTTTGCAAGATCAACAAGTCTAGACTTACGAGTTTCAGTTTGCTGAGTTTTTCTTCCTTTTGATTTCAAGCAAGACAAAATAATAACTTCGCTTTTGATGTAGAGTTGTTGTGAGAGATTTATTGCTGTCCAATGGATGTAGAGTTTCTGCTTCTATCCATCGTCTGCCATGTTTGTGGATTACTTTGTAATAAAACATTGTAACAATGTGTAAATTTACCAAGTCATGTTTGTTTGTTTTTTCTTTTGTACTGGAGTCACTTGTATCATTGACGCTAGTGAATTTTTTTATTATTATACTGATATCAGTGTATGTAGGTTAAGGAATTTTTACTTATTTTTACGAGTGTATTAGTTTTATTTATTATTCAATAATAATAGTTCAAATTTGTGACTAATATTTTTAAGTAGATGTCAACACTATGTTTTACTAACATTTATATGTAAAAATAATTACTCTAATTAACTTCAAGTAATGGTATCAATTTAAAATAATATTAATTGAGAAAATATTTTATTATCAACTAAAATATTTCAAATTTGATGGAAAAATAACTTTGACTATTAAATAATATTATCAACTCATTTTTAAATTATTAAACATGTTCCATATTAAATAAATATTTTTATTTTGTAATAATTGAATTACTTTGTCTGTAATGTCTGACTTAAGATGATACATTTATGTGATTTTCAAAATATATAATTTTTCCTAAAAATAATAAAATAGTTCTAAAAAGTAAACAAAGATATATAATTTTTTTTGGGTCTGACAAGGATGTACCTCGTTTCCATGTATGTCCATTCAATATGGAAAATCAGGGACTACGTAGTTCTAAATGAAAAACTATTTGAGAAATTATTTAATTTTTATTGGGTGAACCCGACAAGGATTGACCTCACTCTTGAGTATTTTCATTCCATTCATATTGGAAAATTAAGGGTTATGTGGTTCTTTAACAATCTTTTAGAAATTTTTTATTTGATTTTTTCATAATTTTGAAAAAAAATATGTTTTTTTGGTATTTTTAATTATTTGAAAATGAGTGTCACGTGACACAAGCGACCGAATAGACACTAAAATTAAATAAAAAAATTGTTTTAATTTTTAGTTCTTTGTATTTTTTTTATATTTTCTAGAGAAAATGTCGAGGTTCGGTATAAAACAAAAATATGTAAACATTAAAAGAAAATATAATAAAATTTGAAAATGCATAAATAAATAAAAATAATGATCTTCTAGACTTACCAATTCCTCTTCTTCTCCATTAATTATATTCTTTTGTTACTTGCCTTTTCTCCTCCCTTTTTTTTTTTCAGTATCCTTCCCTAAGATTTTTATATTTTTCCAAAAGGAGGTAAAAATTGGAAGATGAATTTCTTGCGGACAATATGATTATTTATATTGAAAAATAAATAGCTAAAAATTTTAATTATGATTCAATTGTTGATGAGTTCAAAGATCTGAAGGAACGAAGGATAATCTTTTATATATGTGTGATTTCTTTTTTAGTTATCGTTATATTAAGTTATGTCTTCATTTTTATTGTATTAATGAGAATAATTAAATATATAAATTTTGGATGTATTATTTTGACTCCCTAACAATATTGGTCAAGATCCTCTGTCAAGATAATGCACGAACTCATCCCGATATTGAGAGAGAATCCTCGCATTGACTCAGTATGGGTATAGATATGGAGAATATCCGAATTTTTCAATTGGATATGGGGATAAAGATAATGATGTTCATATTTGCTCTGTCCCTGACCACATACCTGCCATAATACTCGTCTTCGTCATAATCCCGTCCCCGTTTAAATTATTAAAATACTCATAGTCTATTAAGTAACCTTATATATATATATATATATATATATATATATATATATATATATATAAACTCACATAATACTTTCTATTTTTTATTCTTTCTAATTATTTGGTTTGTCATGGAACTCATTTACATCTCCAATATATTTTTGGTCTTATCACAACCTTTATACAATTATATTCAAATGATTTTTGTCAATTAAATAATTGTTATGTCTCACATTTGAATATTTCTACTATTTTTTGATATTTTTATATGTGGTATTTTTTTTTCTACATGAGAATGTTTAACACTCTCAATTTAAGTTTTTCATAAACCTTTTCATTTATTAGGTTATATAATTTTTTTATTCTATTTTTTTTTCATGTGAATAATTCTTTTTGTTTTACTAAAACAGTTTTTGTTATCTCTTAATAATTGACTAGGTTGATATTTAAAAACTTTTTTAGATCTTTAAATTACTTTTCATCTTATCATACCCTTAATTATAATTTATTTCTCTTTGTATGATTTCATTATGAGGTCTCTCAAATTGTTTCTAAGACACACATTTAATCATTTTTTTGTAATATTTTTGTTTGCTGTTTATTTTTATCATGTAGAATATTATTTTGATATTTTTTTATATAATTATTTTTATTTTCTAACCCATTATCATACATGTAATTTTATCACTATAATTGTATAAATAAATTTTATTTGCTACAATATATTAATTTAATGTAATTGCCATGAATTTTTTTATCACCATCCAACATATATTAAAATTCAAAAGACAAAATAGTTATGCTAAAATTATATTATTATTAGTTTAATCTTTGTTCTTTGTGTCATTTTGATCAAGTCATATATTATAACTTTTATCAATATAAAAGTAAGCAGATTTCTTTACAATTTAAAAAATTAAAGTAAACAAAGATTTAAAATATTTTTTAATTTGAATATCTATTTTCCTTTTATTTTATTTTAAAAATATTTATACATTTTATCAATTAGGTTTCATTAGTCTGAAAATTTAATAAATATTTTCGTTCTCATGAAATTTTATTTGGTATTCTAATTTGAAATGTATACATTTGAAATATATAAAATTATAATTTCTTTCTAAATATTTGTATTAAAAAAATAAACATCGTTATAATATTGAACATGTGATAATGTTATGTTTTCTTTACCATAATTTTGTATTATTTTATAAAATTAATTAATTAATATTCAAACAAAAAAAAATGGATATAGGTATGAGTACGAGTATATACTTATTACCCGATGAAAATAAAGATGAGACAAAACTTTGAAAATAGTTAGGTTTTGATATAGGGCATGAGATGAATTTTTTTTCTCTAAAAATAAATATGAGATAGAAAAATCCCTCTTGTCATGCTCCATTGCCATCCCTTGAAAGAAACATATGTGTTGATCCTCATCCTTATTATATACGCAATCAAGAATATCGGGCTTTATTCATATATAATTAATGTGAAAAATTTCTACCAAAATAAAATAGATTCGAATAATATCATGACAACAAAGTTATTCATCATTCGGTAAATATAATTCAATTATAGTTTGTATGAAGTAAAACGTCACACGTGATACCAAAAAATTGAACATATATGCCGTTAAAGAAAATTTCAAAATTTGCTTTAAATTTAGGGTCCGCACACTGACTATCTAACTAAAATTTTGACGAATACTAATGAACCACATGACTGGAACATTACAAAATGTTGCGTTTCTTGTTGTTCTGAATTTATATTGTGATCCCTTTAATTGTGTGGAAGAACAAGAATCTATATAATCTTGTGACCTCTCCTAATCCTAAACAGATCTATTCTCTCGCCAAAACTCATCCTTTATGGCCCATCACTTTTATGTCATTGGTTTATTCTAGGGCATGTTTTTTAAAGCTTAATAATATAAATAATGGAGTGCAGTCTAAGTTATAGATTATCAGCTTCAAGATTTTGATGACACTTCGTGTATAAAAAAAGAAGTGGGTTGAAAGATTCTTATGCTATCTACCAACAAATAATGTACAAAAATTAAGTCAAAAGAAAGAAAATTAACAATGTGTAAGATCCAAGCCTTTTCATCTTACCTTATTCACTTCCTATTCTAGTTTTCGCTTTTCTTATACAAAATTTTACCTACTCGATGGAACAACGACAACTTTATTCTTACCGAACCCATATATAAATATATGAATCTCTCTCAAACTTCCACAATCTTTAGTATGGTTTCATAAATTCTTTCACTTAAATTGTTTATTGGCATGTGTTTTTAATTGGAAATTTTTTAAAAAGAAGACTTCAAATGTTGTTTGTGTTTTACTTGGTCTAATTCGTTCTGGTATGGTACATTGACTTCAAGAAAGCAACATTCTAGAAAACATACGGCACTATACGCCAGTTTTTTCTCTTGTTTTGTGCAAAACAATACAAATACTTTATATATAGTTTACCTGTGATATCTACGTTTCAATTAATTATAACAAAATTTTGTTATCACACGTAATATATTATAATTTCTGAAAAATGTGGCCTTTTGTCCCAACCAAAATCTCATTATTTTTTTAGATGTAAGAACTATAATACATGTTTATAAGGATTATTTATGGACGGCAAATTAACATATATGGCAGTGCAATCTTCCTGTGGTACATATTATTATATAAATGACACTGTGATGTGGTTGGTTCATCAGTTTTTATCTTTTTTTTCTTCTTGTTCCCCTTTAATTTTAAATAAAATAAAACGATGAGAAGTTTCCTTTGATATCTTTTGTTTGACTTTGATGGCTCTCTATCCTTTATGATAAGTATATGATATTACAAGTGAAAAAAATAAAAATAATATTCGGGTTTATCACGAGAAAATGATTTCCACATAGATTTTTTTTTTTTTTTACTTATATTTGAAGCATGCTTGAATAGACCATGTAGCTAAGTTTTATTCTGATCTTGAAACTTATTACATACTCTACCGTCTTAAGTCTAACTCATTATGAGGACTTGGTTTCACGAATTTCACTGTGATTTTATGCCACTTTAATTACATGAAGTGGTCACGTTAGTTGAATATAACAAGGCAACAAATGTAGCAAAGATTACTCTAATTTGGTGAATGAAGGAATGAAAAGAGTGAAAGATACCTGAACAAAAGGGACGTGTGGAATTGAAGGGAGCCAATTGAACTTAAAAACCATCTGATAAGTTCTATTCTATCAAACTCATGGTTTTGCTTTCAGACACAGCATAAAAAATTGTTGACTTTTGGTACACATTCAGTGTAACAAGGGGGTCCCATCATTTGCTCAACTTCACCAACGACCACTAAAAATGTCATTTGTATAAAGCTTAAATAGACATTGTCAAATTTATTTTATATATTTTCTCACCCTGAAAAAAAAAGAAGCTATATTTTGTTTTTAAAGTAATATTAATCAAAAAACATAAATTACTTTTTTTTTTTAAATATGTCGGAGATTTTATCTCGACTAAAGATGAAGTTAATTTAAATATATAAGTAGGTTTAAACCTCACATTATAAATCAATTTTGTATAATTGAGTTAAACTTAAATTTATTTTTTAATATCGTATCATAATCATTAAAAATTGATTCTAACAAATATTTAATGTTTGTTGGATCTATCGAACCACCTATTATGAAATTGGAGTTTTGATCCTCTATTGAGTCTTTTGGTGTTGTTATTGTTTGTTGAGCACTAAAAATACACTATGTTAGTACTTTAAATATCTTTTTAATATATTTTAAAATTTCAAAATCATTAGTCATCAAACTATTTTGAAGGGACAATAGAGGAATAACACAAAAAATCTAGTAAAGAATTCAAATTCGTGAAATTGCTATCAGATTAACATTAATGTCTAGTGTTACGCATAAGAGGTCATTACTATTTTTTTTTTCAAAACATTTGCAAGAAAATACTTTTTCTTGCTATTTTTTCTAAGAATTTTAATTGGTAGGTTATCCTTTCGTGTGTAATTATTTCCTAAAAAATTATAAAATTCGCAAGTATTTCCTAAAAAAATTTGTTGCGAAAAGTGTTTCATATAGAATATTTTGCAAAAAAATTGACAGCAATTTTCTGAAAAAAAAAAGTTTCATAACAAAATTTATATGTATTTCTTAAAAAAAAATTGAAAACAAAAATTAACAGGAAATATAAGTTTTTTTAGTAGTGAGTATATGTTTTGATGTGAAATATATGTTGAAAATTCCACAACAATTAAAGATAAAACGATATCTATAAATCAATTCTTTAAAATTGAGTTAAATTTAAAAATTTAAAATCCACGTACAACTAATCCTGGTAGAACTATTTCCAGATTTACTTATTATCCCATGAATAGTTAATCAACTTTTGCTTTTGGGGAGGAAGTTGTTATTGCTGTTAAACAAGGGCTTGAAATTTTATTAGTCTTCTATAATTTACACTCCAGAAAACATAAAAATCAACTGATTATATTACATTATATATATAATTTAACTTAATCTGAAGAACTCTTAAGAAATTATTTAAATAAAATTTAGCAAATAGTTTATCTCACAGGCAATGTGAAATTACGCGAGCCCATTTTCTAGGTCAATAAAATGCAACCGAAAATCAAGTTGCTAATAGTGGTTTGTAGTCAAAGGGTATAAAAATATATAATTTGGTGATAAAAAATAGGGAAAATGGTAAAAACCGTGTTTTTGGTGAGATGAGCCACCAACAAACATCAGCATTTGCCATAGTTTAGAATGCATGCCAGTTCATTGGCAATTTGCCAGGATATGTACTATAAAAAAAGTGTAAACAGAATAAGAAAGGAAGATGTTATACTTTGATTCTGGCTTATTAATTAGGATTATAGTCAAACCAAACCATACTAATATAAAGTACATTGTAAAAGTCAAACTAATGTGATGGCGTTGTTCCATGTTGGTGTGTATTGCTTCCAACATATCCACTAAATTTAAGAGGAAAAGGGATCAACATAACAGTTTTTTATTACTTGTCTTTTATATAGTTTCAATAAAAATTAGAGTTTTTAATACAATCTCTTATTATATAAATTAATAATGTTATAACAAAGAGTATTTGATAGAGAGAAAGTATTCAGTTTAGAGAATGTAGGAATATTGTGATTCTTTGGACATGATATAAAAAAATTATTAATTAGTCAGTTATAAACACCTTAAAGAATGTAGGAATTCCAAACTATGTTTGTTTTTTATAGTATTATTGGGTATAAAAGTTTTTTTTTTTTTGTATTAGTAATTCACTAGTAAACTGATTTTATTAGCCAACACGTGATATTTTCATAATAAAAAAAATTAACGAGAGTAAAGTTATTATATTCAGCAACTTATTTTAATAAGTTAATAATTAAATTGTTCTGTAAGAATTAAATTTAAGAACAGTTAAATTTACGTAAAAATTATTTTCCATTTTGTGTAAAGTATTTTAGTATTTATGTAAATTATTCAAATTTTATTGTTACTAGGTATCCCAAAAAAAAAAAACTATACAGATAATGAAATTTATGAATTATATATTACAAAACTACTTTGAGTAAAATAATGTCAATTTGAAATATATGATTAAACCATACTACAAGTTTTGTTGTAAAATATTTTTAAAATTTTAAAAGTAAAAAACATTTTGGTAATTAAACTTCTACTAAAGTATTTACTGTTGGTAATGTTCTAAAACAAGCTTTGTTAATTAGTCTGTTGACAACTTTTAAAGAAACCGGAAAAGTATTTAAAAAATATGATATTTAACATACTAAAAAATAATCTGTATATTTTATAAATTATTTTTTTATTTCCTTAAAGATTGTGAAAAGTCTTTTGAACCTAATTTGAGTGAGTTGAATATAAAGAAGAATAATATAAGCACTAGGAAACGAACCTAAAATACAAAAAATGGGAAAAGAATGAACCAAAGTTAGGACTGAGAAAGAAGAAATTATAGAAAGCAAGAATGTGTATGTCCAATGAGTCACATTCGTCATTATTCGAAAACAAAAGTCTATAATCATAAAAAGTTGTCCAGAATTTAGATGTAACGTAGTAGTCCACGAAAATGCCGAACCAAAACACTGTCCCAAAATTATTTTATGTCAATTTGCATCTCACCAAACTTGAGAAATTTCACAAACACCTTGCGTATATAAATCCAAGCTCCCATGACACAAAATCATGGTAAAGTAAAGAACCAAAAATAAAAAAACCAAACTCATCATCATTAATGGCCTCTCATTCTCCCAAGAGAAAAAGCCCTTATCTTAATGCACCATTCCTCCTAATTCTCATCTCTTTCATCAACCCTTCACACCAAGCTCTTCCCCCTCTAAACCCAAGGCTCAACAAAGCCTACACAGCACTCCAAGCATGGAAACACAAAATCACATCAGACCCCAAAAACTTCACCTTAAACTGGTGTGGCCCCAATGTTTGCAACTACACTGGAATATACTGTGCACCTGCCCCAGATGACCCTCAAATCTACACTGTTGCTGGAGTTGACCTAAACCACGCCTCCATATCTGGTTCATTGCCAGAAGAACTTGGCCTCTTAACTGACCTAGCACTTTTCCACATAAACTCCAACCGCTTCTGTGGCTCCCTCCCCAACACCTTCGACCACCTAAACCTCCTCCACGAACTAGACATAAGCAACAACCAATTCTCGGGACCCTTCCCCGAGGTTCTTCTCTGCATCTCCTCCTTAAAATACTTAGACATCAGATTCAACAACTTCTACGGCAACATTCCCTCGCGCCTCTTCGATCTCAAACTCGATGCCCTTTTCATCAACAACAACAACTTCAAATTTTCCCTGCCGGACAACTTCGGCAACAGTCCTGTTTCTGTTCTTGTCTTTGCAAACAATGACCTCAAGGGGTGTCTCCCTTCCAGCTTGGCCAAAATGAAGGGTACCCTTAACGAGATTATCATCACCAACAGTGGCTTAACGGGCTGTTTGCCTAGTGAGATAGGGGATTTGCACAAAGTGAAGGTGTTTGATGTGAGCTTCAACAAGCTTGTTGGAGATTTGCCCCAGTCCTTGGGGAAGATGAAGAGGTTGGAGCAGTTGAATGTGGCGCATAACATGCTTTCTGGCACCATTCCTGAGAGTGTGTGCATGTTGCCGAGGTTGGAGAATTTCACGTACTCCTACAACTACTTCTGCAGTGAGTCACCGGTGTGTCTCAAGTTGAAGGATAGCGATGATACCAAGAACTGCATTCCTTATAGGCCATTGCAAAGGTCACCTGATGAGTGTGCAGCTTTCTATAAATATCCCGTTCATTGCAGTGACTTTGGTTGTGTATCTCCACCGCCGCCGCCGCCGCCGCCGCCGCCGCCTCCTCCACCACCACCACCTCCTCCGCCGCCTCCACCGCCGGAAAAATACCACCAATATCCCTGATGAGCCGTGGGAGAAGTAAAAGTTTGCAATGTTTAATTTACTTTCTTTATTTTTTGGAGATTGAAATATATTATAGCTCGGTGAATATAATTACAGATAGTTTTCATTTTTGGTCATACGTTTACCTTGTACAAATAAAAATAAAAAAGTGTGGAAATTAGCTATGTATTTCCACTATTTATTTTTAAACGGGTTTGGTTTGGTTTGAGAACATTTGGGTCGTGACTTATGTTCTATATAGTATTAACGAAAATATAACCTTTTTCTGTTGTTACCTTTTCATGTTTGCTCGTTGTCGTAATAATAAATATAAAGGGAAAACTTTGTTGAAAACGATGGAGAGGGTTGGATATTCGTGATTGTGATCTCCAAACCATAATTTTTTAGGTGAAAAAACTATCACTACTTTTGCTGTGGAAATTGATAGTATGAAAGTTTTTAAAGGGAAGAGGTTCGAGGAAGAAACTTAGTGGGCAGTGTTACTTTTTTCCTTTTGAGTTGTTTTACTTTTTATGTTGTTTGCTCAATAACAAGTGGTTATATTTGATCATCATTTCATGCAAGATTTCTTTGTACTATATATATAGCATTGTTTTGATATTAAAGACAATTCATCCCTTGCCCAGTCAATGAAAATGATTTATCTTCATATTATAATGTCGGATGGGAAGTCATTATCAGTTATCACTGTTAATTGTCATTTTTTATATTTAGATTTCATGTGGTCAAATAAATCTAAAATTTAGTGAGCTAAATATCATTAAATATTTCCAATGTTTTTTTCCCCTAGAAATACCTAACAAATCACTTTCTTCCTTTGTGTTTTAAATTTCTGGAATATGTTATTATTGCTATTTTATTATTATTATTATTATATACAAAATAATACTTATATATCTAAGTTATTGTTATAAAAATTGGTGTAATAAACTGATTGAGAATACCACTTTTGAAAAGTTTTAAATGATATTGATGATATACAAAGTGATTGCATGTCATGTGGCTGAAAATTTACTTGAAATCTTTCCATTTGTTGTAATTTCTTTTCAAATAACGCTTCTGGGAAAATCTTTTATTTTCATTTTCAAAGTTTAAAATATCATTATATATTTTATTTTTACACTCATAACAACAAATAAATAATTATATATATATATATAGCTTGTTAAAATATTCAAAATATGTAAACTCATACACACACACGCATATATATATATATATATATATATATATATATATATATATATATATATATATATATATATATATATATATATATAATAGGCTAAAAATTGAAATAATATATTTCTTTATTATATTATATTATATAAAATAAAAGCCACGTGTGTATTTTATAAAAGTAACGCCCTATTTTTTTTCTTCTTTTTGTTGGTATATAACCGGGATATATTTGTATGTTTTGATTTGATTTTTTTTTTTTCAATGGACCTGTTCAAAAACGATGTAATGTTTTTGGTTGTATTCATTCTGAATATGCCTTCCGATTTTAGGAAAAAAAAGTACACAGATCTTTTTTTCTCTTGAGTTGAAAATAAAATATTATTATTGAAGGTTAAAATGAGTTTTTTTTTTTTTTTTTTTAAATAAAACTTCAATTCATTATACCATAATTAGTTTTAAAGCTAAAATAAGTAAGTGGATGTTAGAGAAAGAAATGAGAGAAGTGCAGTGAAAAGTTGATTTGAGAGTTTGTTGAGTAAAATGGAGGTGTGGTCGCAGATCCTAGAATTCAGGAAATGAGAAGAAGCAAAAGAGAGAGAGAGTTTAACAGAAAAAATGATGTAAAAAGATGATATAAGTAAGCTAGTGAGATGATTCTGTTGTTCCCTTTGGATCCTTTCTTTTATGCTTTTCAGTATGATCCTCATTAATTTTCCTTTGTTATTTTTGTGTATTCTCCATTAAAAGTAGTGATTTCAAGAAATTCATGCATGTTATGGAGATCCACAACGAGGCTTAGAGCGATTAGACACACTTTCACCATTGTTGTGGTTCACTTGGAGAAGGAAGAGTGTAATGTAAAATAGAAAAGTGGTTGATTTAGTCAATTTCAAAATTTCACACAGTAAATGCTTCTTCTTTGTTAGTTGTTGCCCACGTTTGCATCAATTGAGAGAGGAAACAAAACAACAAAAACTAGTATCAATTCAAAACCTCTTAATCCAAAAAGTTTCTTTCTAGATCTTATTCTGTATATAGGGTTCAAATTTTTTTTTTCCGATATGCGGAAGAAGGTTATTGCACTGAAACTACGTTTCCACAATAGGCAGGAGCTAGGTTTTTTAGTCTTTCACTCCAATTTTTTGGTTTTATAGGCTTATATAAAAAAAACAATAAATTAAATGTATTGCGAGATCAAATTGAAGATTCAATCAAAAGTATATATTTTTAAAGTTTAAAAACTAAAATTATGGAGAAAAAATAAAGCCAATTAAAAGAGACCAAAATTTTAATTTAGAAAAGAAATAACAGAAACGATGGCTTGATGTTTTTTTTTTTTTATGCTTTGGGTTAGAAAGTGTTCGGCTTCTTGTGGTCTTGTAAAAGGTTTCCTAATATGGGCCTTATTATCCTGAGACGAGGTCCATGATTTAAAAGCCCAGGTGACACTGATCTTATAGAGCCCAAGCCCACGCAATGTTAGCATCGGAAAAACCCTAAATTATTCATAATGAAGATAAAAGGAGAGAGGTATATAAAAGGTTAGGGTTTGAGGTTTTATCGGGTGCCATTGTTCCTCTTGTTGTCATTCGCAGCTGCTGTTACTCACACCGCACACAGTGAGCCATGGCCGTTGGAAAGAACAAGCGCATCTCCAAAGGGAAGAAGGGTGGCAAGAAGAAGGCGTTAGTATCTTCCATTTCTATACTTTGTGGCATGTTTCTTCTCTTTTTTAGCTGTATTAATTTTCAATTGAAATATGGGTTTCGTTTGTGTATGAATTTGCAGAGCTGATCCCTTTTCCAAGAAGGATTGGTATGACATTAAGGCTCCCTCTGTTTTCCAAGTAAAAAATGTTGGCAAAACCCTCGTCACTCGTACTCAGGGTACCAAGGTATTGCGTTCGGAATATGTACAAAGAATTGGGATTTTTACCATTTTAGTGAAAATTTGTTGCCTTTGTGTTGTTGGTCTCTTGTAATAGGTCTTCAATTTATGAACTTTTGTTATGATATATAGCTTGGACATGAATGGTGATATTGATAAGTTGGATGATACACATGTATTACTTTTTACTAGGGATGTTCTCTCTTTATCGGGAGAACATAAACAGAATGTCCGCCTCCTTTTTTTTAGATCTATATAATATATGGGAAAAATAAATAGGTTTAAACTTTGAGGTGTATGATTATTGCATTTTTTGTTGTATTGGGAAAACAAGTGTATAGGAATCTTGTAAGGGTCTGCTGTCTATCAATCGTCAGTTGCTTATCTGCACACGTATTATGGACAGTAATTGATGTGTACATACTTTATATGCTTATGTTTACCGTGGTTGTTTCAAATTACAGATTGCTTCTGAAGGACTCAAACATAGAGTGTTTGAGGTCTCATTGGCTGATCTTCAAGGAGATGAGGATCATGCATTCAGGAAGATTAGGCTGAGAGCTGAAGACATTCAAGGGAAGAATGTCCTGACGAATTTCTGGGTATGATTGATGACTGCACCATTTTTGTTCATATTATCATCCTGCGCTGATTTTTTTTATATCAAATTTGAATCTTTTATTCTTCGATTTTCTAGGGAATGGATTTCACCACAGACAAACTGAGGTCTTTGGTACGAAAATGGCAAACTCTTATTGAAGCCCATGTGGATGTGAAGACAACTGATAGTTACACATTGAGGATGTTTTGTATTGGATTCACTAAGAGAAGAGCTAACCAGGTGAAGAGAACATGTTATGCTCAATCAAGCCAGATTAGACAGGTATACGCACCAATCTTGTAGTTAGATTCTACTATGGAGCAGTATTTTGGTTCTGGTTTAACTTCTCTGTATACATTGCTTAACCGCAGAGTTTGTGGTTTTTGCTACATTATTGCAGTTTAATAATTGATATCGTACGTTTAACTTTTCAGATACGTAGGAAGATGAGAGAGATCATGACCAACCAGGCAACATCCTGTGATTTGAAGGAGTTGGTCCGTAAGTTTATTCCTGAGATTATTGGAAAAGAAATTGAGAAGGCAACATCTAGCATTTATCCTCTGCAGAATGTGTTTGTCCGAAAAGTCAAGATCCTTAAAGCTCCTAAGTTTGATCTTGGTAAACTGATGGAGGTAATTTTTAAAATAATTTTCTTTTCATCTTTCTTCTATACCATACTTCATGAAAAGTATTTCACATTTCCTTTACCCGAATAAATTTCGATGTCTACTGTGTGTGCTTGGTGTACCGTTAGGATATAACTTAATGTGTGTCTGTAGATAGACATTTTGTAGTGTTGATAAATCTGGAAATCCTAGTTGATTGTATTAATGCCCGGGATTTTTGAATTTTTTTCCTGTGTATCTGAAGATTACCTGATAGACATTTTGTATTGTTGATAAATCTGGAAATTCTAGTTGATCGTTTGGATGCCTGGGGTTTTTGAAATTTTTTCCTGTCAATAGATAGTTCAGCTGGGAAAGTTGAGCATGTTATTATTTTTATTATCCATAAACTTATTTATTTTCTTATAGGCACTGAAATAGAAATTTTGCCGTGCTGTGTTATTACTATTATTTCCTTGATTCAATCTTATGATTTGTTGACCACGGCATTTATCATGTCTAGCCAAGAAATGTAGTTTTTATTGCCACATGTTGATGACACCTTTTAAGTGATTAGTTTGATGTCTTTACGGTTTGGCCCTTGTAGGTTCATGGTGATTACTCAGAAGATGTTGGTACAAAGGTAGAAAGACCTGCCGATGAAACAATTGCAGAGGAACCCACTGAAATTGTTGGAGCTTAATTCAGTGATACTGCACTCAGCTTGTTGTAGTTTTCTGTTTCTGATGTTATCATTGAAAATTAAGTTTAAAACTTCAGTTTAGTGTTTGTGTAAGTCGAGTAAACCAGTTTTGTTTTGACAATCAGACATTTTTTGCTCGTAATACATCTGGGTTTGTTGAGCACTCAAAATCAGATTTGGTTGACATTATATCGTTCCTTTTGTTATGCGTATTTTGTCTTATTAATTTATTTTTGTGAATTTCAAATCCATAGTTCATGTTTAGTGTTACCGTTGTATCAATGTCAAGATTTTGTCAGTAATCGTAGAAGATTAAATGTATCAAATAGGAAGTGATACTTGCTCGATTTTTGGAATACCGATTCTTTTCAGTCAACGGAGTGATCAAATAAGGCCATTAACATTCTTCGTATTATCAGAAAGTAAAATTAAACTGCTGTTTCAAGTTGGTGATTTGATTATCTGTTTGTGTATAATATTCTAATATTCTAATTTAAGTGTTGTCTGAATTTAGTCGTTATTTACCGGTTGATTGTATTATTTCATGTAACTTTGAAGGCATTACATCGTCATAAAAAAGCTACAACCTTATTGGTGAAAAGTGCTACATCGCATAAAGATCGTAAGGTTAGGGATGCCATTGATGTTTGTAGCATCTATTCTAATTCTAATATTTGATACACCTACACATTCAAGGTGGCACAAAAGTGGAGTTGAAATGCTTAAAATAAATCAATTAGGACAATCATCGCTGAGAAAACTGTAGCAAACCATATCTCTACTTTTTCCTTTAATGAACTCATATTTCCTGAAAACGCCCTCCCTTTGAAAACCAGCTTTGTGGAGCACCCTTTGAGAAGCCACATTTTCCAGAAAAACCAGAGCTTGAAGCCTCTCCAAGTGTGGAAACTCTGTAAATGCAGCTTTAACAACTTGTTTGACAGCATGTGTTGCAATCCCTTTACCCCAGTATCTGGTGCCTAAAGCGTAGCCAAGTTCTGCAGATTTGTGCCTGTTCCTACCCTGCCCCTCACATGAGGACAAATCAATACACCCAATTACACGATCGTTGAGGCAAATTGCTCTGAACCATAGAGATTTGCTTGCTATATTTTGGATGAAGTTGATGCCTTCCTCTTTGCTAGTGTAAGGTTCCCAAGTGCAATATCTGGCTACTTTTTCATCAGTGGTCCACGCCATTACATCATCAACATCATCGAGACTAATGGGGCGAAGAGAGATTTGGGTTAGATCGATACCCTCATCTCTGATATTTGTTGTTGCTGCACATATAGCATCTTCCTCCATCATCTAGGCAACAATGGATCCAAGGTTTGACAATATTTATATATGAGCCACCGTAGAGTATGTTATGGTTGGAGTAGGGCCCAAGAAAACAATGCTCGAAATTACAATATTCTTGCAAGCCGCCGTGCTTGACTTCCAATTGATAGGTGTTCCAATTTGATTGCAGGGAAAAATATTGATTTTGGAAACGCCAATCAACAGACAAATCTTGAAATATTTTTATTTTATCAGAAAACCACTACATTATTTAAAATTCTCCCTTGAAGTTTTTGTTGTCGTTATTTCAATTATAAATAAATTAATCAACATTATTTTCTGATAAGACAAACCATACGAACGACTATATCTTATATCAATCTGTGGAGTGATGACCCTTGTTCTAGCAAGCTTATTGATATTGGCCTGCATAACCTTAGAAACGGTGAAAGGCACTTGCTCCTCCCTAAGTTTCTTTCTGCACTTCCATTTATAAAAACTTTTCATTGTGTTTTTTTTTTTTTTTTAAATTGTGTAATTCTAAAGTCATTTTTCTATAAAAGAAGGTAGTTTCTAGGTAACACAATTTGAAAGTCAAAAATCACAAATCACTTTTAGATTATACAATGATGAAGTTAAAAAAACTTTTAAATTGTCCGAAGTTATTTGACTTCTATATTGCACATTTTGAAAGTTAGTTTTAACTTTCGGACTATACAATTTGATTAGATTGTCCACTGAGCTTTACACAATTATTTTAAATAGGAAATTGGGGTTGGTGTTTAAGAACTCAAGAAAATAAAAGATAATATTTTTATATTTAAATATTTTAAAATATGATTATATCTAAAAATAATAGGCACATAATTTCTGTAAGACTCGTATTCTGTCTTAAAAGTTTTGGGCTTGGTTTTATTAGAGTGTTTAGGGTCAGTCCACTTGTTTTTTCAGGACCTCTTTTCAGCTGCTCTCTTATTCTCATTCTGTCCCTTCACTTGGCAGCAATTCACTTTTCTTTCTCCCTTGAGTTAACCGAACGCTCCCCCTTCGCGTAAGTAGGACTCCAACCCCAGTCTCTTTTTGTTTCTTTACTGTGTTGGAGTTTTGGTTCCATTGGAATCTATGTTAGGGTCTCAGTTTTGTCTCCCTTGTTCTGTTGTTTCAGCTCCATAAGTTGAAGTCGTATTGTGCTGCTTTTCTTTGGGAACTTGTTTTGTTTGGCTAGCATCTGTCAAGGTGAGGGAAGTTAGGACTTTTCACGTTTTCAAAGTATATTACTTGTTTTCAATTTTATTTTCGTGTTTAAAAACTTGGATGATGATTTTGATGGTGTGATAATATGATGTATGTGTTTCTGGATGGATTTCTATTGTCGCATGCAGAAACAGGAAAGAAACTGCTATTCTCGCCTAAGCGAGAACCCTCTAGCCTAAGCGAGAATAGCAGAGAATTCTCGCCCAAGCGAGAGTAGTCTCGTTTAAGCGAGAAGATCTAGCAAGCAAGAACTCGCACTAATGCATTGTAACTCCTGTTCGAGTTCTCGCCTAAACGAAGAGAGTCTAGCTTAAGCGAAAGGAACTTGTCTCTGGAGCGAGACCTCTTAACTTAGCGAAAATGAGGCAGATTTGTTTCAAACTCTGTGATTTCACTTGTGGATTGATTTAATTACTCTTAAAAGCATGAACCTGTCACTATATATGTTTTATGTGATATTGTTGTGCTTGGAGTGAAATAAATTATGAATTGGTTTGTGGGTTGTGCATTGGCATGAAATTATGATGTTATGAGATAACATGTGGACTTGGTGTGGGAACATGGATATGGTATGAGCTAGACATAATTTCATAAGTCTCTTGGCGAGATTTCATGATGGTGTTGTAGTGTATATAATCAGATAAGGATTAATGTTGCATCTTGAAACTCTAAAGAATCCATCAGAATTACATAGAGCAGACTGATTCAAGTGGTGAGAGTAGCGGAAGGTCCTAGTCTTTGGCGTGATAATGGCCCTAGAAGATCATAGACTAACCTTGTGTGTGGTAGGGTGAAACCCATTAATAATGGTTCTGCAGAACAGTAGAGACCATCACAAGTGCAAGCATCTCGTGAATCCGATCTTTTTATATTTATCCGGATAATTGAGTGAGAGAATCTTTATTGTTTGTCATCACATGCCTGGTTTGGTTACTGAAATGTCTATATAAAATCTACTTGTTATATATATATATATATATATATATATATATATATATATATATATATATATATATATATATATATACATATATATATATATATGATGAAAAATTATTTTTATCTCTAACTTACCCTTTTTCTTTGTGTCTGTTTTCTGTTTTTGGTTTTCTTTGTGCGATGATTACCAAATTCTTAGTGTGAACAGATGTGGAGACTCTTGTTATGTTGACGGGGGAGCTGTTGTTTAATTAGGCTTCCCGAATTCTTTGTTGCTCATGATTGAGTCTTTCTCCTTATGAATTGTTATATAAATTCATTGTTCTATGATCAACTTTTTTTAACTCTTTCATATTTTATGTGTAGTCTAAATAAGAAAACATTATGCTCTGCTTTTCAATTTTTCTTTCAGTATATTATGAATATATTATAGATAACGATAATGGTTTGTTTTAATATATTTTATATTAGTATTCTATTATTTTATATTATAAATATGAGACGTTTATTTATTAGAATTGCTTTATTAAATTGCACCGTTACAATTTCATTAAAAGTTATATAGAAGTAAGGAAAACGCATGTGTCAGTCATACTAAGACTATAAATTTAAAACTTAGATCTTGTAAATCTCTCTTATTATTAAAATGTGATGACATATAAAATTTAAGATTATATATTTTCAATAAGATAATGAATCATACAAATAAATAATAACTATTTCTATCTTAAAAATAACTCTTTTGAAAATAAGTATAAATAAAATTTATTAAAATGAATCTTATAGTATTCTTGTACTAAAGCAAAAGCGGTGAGAAAATATTTAAAGTGATAAAATATAATGGAATCGAAAAAACCTAAGACATGTTAAACTTTTGCATTAATATCTTAAGTAATGCAATTTTCGAAAATCTTAAGAACTTGTTACATATTTTATTTAATTTCCTCATATATTATTGCTGTACGAAATATCATTGTTTCATATTTACCCATACTATACATGATTGTTTTTAATTAGTATTTTAGCACGTGCGCTATTCTAATATATAAAATTATTTATAACTATATATAAAGATATATAAAGATGATTCACTCATCTGTGTTCACTTTTCATAATTTCAATTTTAACCTTTACAATGTAATTATTTGTTAAATTTTTAAAAATTAACGGTTATTTTTATAAATTTTTATAAAATTATTTACTTTTTTCTTTTTTCTTTTTTTTTTCCTATTCATCAACAGATATTTTTCCATATTTTCTCATACATTTTATTTTATTTTTAATAAATATAATTTTGTTTTATTTATTAACTTAATAACATTACAATATCATCAACTACTAATATAATATCATGTATATTTAAAAAAAATGCATACACAAGTACGATAGCGTATGTGTTTACGCTAGTATATATTAAGAATTTATGATAAAATTTAAATTAGAATGAGATTAATTTTATTTTGAAACTGATAGAAATTGAGAATATCATAGATATAAATAAAGATGAAGAAATGACAATTTAATATATAGAAGGCACGTGTAACACGACTCGCTTAGGTGCTAGAAATCTTTGTAAGAGTAGATTATTTATATTTGAAGCTTTAGTTTTTATTAATATTATCAAGTTTAAAATCAATAACTTAAAACATGTGTATATATTCTCATAAATCAGTTACATGTTAACAAGTTACATTTACCTCGAAATTCTTTTAAAATTGTTTCATCAACATAACACGCTTTGAAAAACAAATACAAAGATAACAGTGCATTCTAAATGACAAATTTTAATTTAAATAAAAAAAAAAGACAAAAAAGAAGAAAACGATTTCAGTCTATTTATAAAAACATGGAATAATATAGAAACGAAGCATAATACACAAGTATTGAGAAAATTTTTACTCGCTCTGATTATTTTTACAAGAACCAAATAAGAGTGAATCTAGAACATTTCTTGTACTTCTTGGCTAAAATGTGGCTCAGTACAAGTCCTTTGAAAGCTCTACTACGCTAGCTTAGACACAAACACATTCAAGGTGGCACAAAAATACAAAAATGATCTAAACAAATCAACAAGGAGAATCATCGTTGAGAAAACTGTAACAAACCATATCTCTACTTTTTCCTTTAATGAACTCATACTTCCTGAGAACGCCCTCCCTTTGAAAACCAGCCTTGTGAAGCACCCTTTGAGAAGCCACATTTTCCAGAAAAACCAGAGCTTGAAGCCTCTCCAGGTGTGGAAACTCTGTAAATGCAGCTTTAAGAACTTGTTTGACAACATGTGTTGCAATCCCTTTACCCCAGTATCTGGTTCCTAAAACGTAGCCAAGTTCTGCAGATTTGTACCTGTTCTTACCCTGCTCCTCACATGAAGACAAATCAATACACCCAATTACACGATCGTTGAGGCAAATTGCTCCGAACCATAGAGATTTACTTGCTATATCTTTTATGAAGTTGATGCCTTCCTCTTTGCTACTGTGAGGTTCCCAACGGCAATATCTGGCTACGTTTTCATCACTCGTCAACACCATTACATCGTCAAGATCATCAAGACTAATGGGTCGAAGAGAGATTTGGGTTAGATCGATACTCTCATTTCTCATATCTGTTGTTGCTGCGCCTGCGCATATAGCATCGCCCTCCATTGTCTGCCCAAGAAAGGACCCAAGAAAACAATGCACCAAATTACACTATTCTTGATAAGTGCTCCAATTTGAATGCAGGGAAAAATGTTGATTTTGAAACGCCCATCAACAGACAAATCTTCAAATATTTTGATTTTATCAGAAAACCGCTGCATTATTTAAAATGCTTCCTTGAAATATTTGTTGCCGTTATTTTAAAAATAAATAAATTAATCTGCATTATTTTCTGACAAGACAAACCATATAATTTACATTGGAAACACCTGCTTTTTCTCTCTCCTCAGTTTTCAAACCTCACTTTCAATAATTTTAAAACTATTAAAAATACATATTATCAGTGATATTTTTTTTTTAATTTTAAAATAAATATTAATATTTTTTTTAATTTTATTATAAATAATTTTTATATATTTTGCAGGTAATTTTTATATTATAGATACTTATTTTAATTTAAAAGAAAATTTAAATGAATAAAATAATTAAATATAACAAAATAGTTAAAAATGTTAAAACAATTATTTTAATTTAAAAAATGGTTATTTATTATAAAATAAAATTAGGAATAGAAAAGTGGATACCAAAATAAAAATTTGCCTTATATATACATATTGATATAATAAAATTTTGCAATTTTATTATAAATATTTTTTTATTGTAAATAGTTATTCTAATATTAAAAAATATTTAAATTTAAAGAAAATCACTTAAAAAATGGAATTGATAAAATTGATTTTAAAAAAGTTACTTAAAAAAAATAAAATATGGATACTAAAAGAAAAAAAAATCTCTTTTATATATTATAGTTGATAAATTTATGTGTTATTTTATCAATGAAAACTTAAAACGTTCTATTGGATTTAACAATCTTTCGAGTGATGACCCTTGTTC
Source organism: Vigna unguiculata (assembly GCF_037176805.1). NCBI lineage: Eukaryota > Viridiplantae > Streptophyta > Magnoliopsida > Fabales > Fabaceae > Vigna > Vigna unguiculata. The sequence continues at coordinate 43,266,958 of NC_140798.1, forward strand.
TAGCAAGCATTGGCCTGCATAACCTTAGAACCGGCACATTGCATCTCCTTAATTTTCTTTCTGCATTTCCATTTAAAAAACTTTTCATTGTCTTTTCTGTTTTTTTAATTTGAAAATCGTTTTCTTTAGAAAACAAATAATTTTTAGATTATACAATACAAGAGTTAAAAATAATTTTTCAAAATAAAAAATTACTTTTAAGTTATAAAATGTGAAAGTTAAAATTAACTTTAGAATTATATAATTAAAAAGTTATTTGATTCGTTGCACAATTCAAAAATTATTTTTATTTCCGAATTATAGAATTTAAAAATTATTCTTTTATTTCATATAATGAAAAAGTATTTTTTAAAAGAAAAAATAACTTTTACTTATACAATCCAAAGTCATTTTTGACTTCTGAAGATGCAAGTTGACAAAGATTAGGGTTGGTGTTTACGATGCCTGTGTTTCCAAATGTTTAAAAAGGAATGGAGTTAGCCACAATACTGCATAGTCCCATGTCATGAAGTAATGCAGACAAAATGTGAAGGTGTTAAGAAACATTCCAAACGTTGAAGAAATAGTGAAAAGCTTTATTTCCTGCTCTGTGCTTTCACAGCTCAAGCACTGTCAAACATGACAGCGCAACTTCTTGGCTAAAATGTGGCTCAGTACAAGTCCTTTGAAAGCTACTGGGATCAGATAAAGCCTAACAACATTTTTACCAGCTAAAATTAAAAATTATTACGCTAGATTAGACACATACCAATCAGATAAAGTAGTTACAAGAAAATGCTTCTAAATTTTCTCACTTAGTCCTCATTAGTTGAAGGCCTTGAACATCCACAAAACCCCTTGCTGCGCTTTTTACTACTTTTCTTCCCACTGTGAATGAAGTCCCTAAGCAAGATCACTGTTTTTCCAGTGAATCTGTTCTTCCCTTTGCTCTTTTCATCAGCCAACTTCAGCAAAGTGTATTGTATGTTCTGCACATCAAACTGCAACCGTCCAATCTGTTCAGAACCTTTTCGTGCCTGCTCAGTTACTCTTTTTCTCTGGCTGTGTCTACTCTTTTCCAACTCAACGGAAGTTTCCCTGTTCAGAGACGGGGCACTCTCTTCGAGATCCTTTGTCAGTTGATCATTAGTATCTGCTAATTTCACAACAGCTCCCTCAACTTCTTCTATCTGTCTTTTAACTGTTTCATATTCAGTGTAGTCTCCCTTCTTGTTTCTCTTCTTTGTCTCCATTTTCTGTTTCAAATCTTGCACGCTTGTCTTAAGCATGCTCAGTTTCTGCGCATCCGAAGCAAGCCTCTCCAGTATCTTTTTTCTCTTACCATCTTGAGTTCTCTCTTTTATGCTTTTTGATAACTGGAACCTGTCAACACCCAATTCCTTTTCTACATCCAATTCTGAGGAGGTATTTAGGAATTTACCAGAATTGTCTGACTGATGGTATGTAATAACATCCTCTGTTGGTACAGAACTTTGCTTCATTGCTTCATTATCTATGGAACTATCACAGCAGTCCTGCTCAGCAGTTTCCCATAATTCAAGCATCTGATCATCAGTCCCACTATTCTCTCTCCTGCAACTTTTGGTGGCTGGAGTGTCTGAGATATGATCAAGTGGAATGTCTTTCATCAATGAACCACTCTCAGGTTTTGTTCTCCATGAGTTGAGATCACAAGTGCTGCCATCTTTGAGTACCTTTTCTTCTTTTCTGCTGCTATTTGGTGAAACTTCCACGTTTGACACATTTGTCAGAGCTCCTGGATTAGCTTTAGTGGTTAGATTTTCTTCCTTCACATGCCTCTCAATTTCTTGCACCAGTGACATCTCAACCGCTCTAATCCTTGCCTTCATGCTCAGCAAATCTGAAACCCCATCTGGGGTCAAAATGCTTTTATTGTCTGCTGAAGTTTGATGGCCATTTTCTTGGAGACAAGTCTCAATTCCTGCATCCTGGAAAAACAAACATTCATGGTAAACAAGGATAAGTAGAATTCATGTAATGTGTCTCCCGTATTCATTGCATCATTTAATGAGAAGAAATAATAAAGAATAAAACAGAAGTTTAGGGTAACAAGTCAATACAGAAAATACTACCTTTTGTTCTTGATTGCATTTAACAGGCACTGTTTTTATTCGAAGCAGAGCTGTTTGTTCTAAAGAAGCAAAATCCTCTTTCAAAGAACTAATGGCAGGTGTATATGCAGATAACTGTCCTTTCAATCCTCCAACTTCACCTTCCAGTTGACTGACTCTTTCCGTCATCTGTTTAATCTCCATGCTTTTTGCATCACGTTCATCTTCAAGTCTCATGCAAACTCCAGAAAGCTCGTTGACCTTATTTTCCAACAATGCTTCACTAATAGACGAAATCTGAAGATCAAAATAGAATGTAGCAGCCTCAGCCTCCCAAATTTCAAATTCGTTTGTTTTATCCAGTAGCTCTGAACTCAATGTTTCCTCCCTAGCCCTCTGTTGTTCAACTTCTTGACGTAAGGACCTCATCTGTGACAGTAAACTCCTGTTTGCTTCCGTAAGGTGTTCAATTTCCTTTTTGTGATTCATGGAACCTTCGGATAGTTCAAGAATCTGCCTCTCAAGATTTTCATTGATCAATCTTAATTGTTCTTTTTCTGCCTTCAATTTCTCAATATTTCTGCAGAACTCTGCACTCAATGTTTCTGCAGCCTTTAGCCTTTCCAACATTTCTAACAGCTCCTCATCCTTCTTCTCGAGAAGATTCTCTGAACTTTCAATTTGACAATTTAAATGCTCATTTTCAGCTTTGGATTCTTCCATATCTTTGCCCATCCTCTCAACTGACTCCTTCAAATAAACATTCTCAGCTTCTTTAACCTCAAATTTCTTCCTTAATAGACCAAGTTCCCGTTTAAGATCACTGTTCAAAGAGTGAAGATCACTGAGATTTTCGGCAAGTGCACGTTGTTCCAAGACCTTCTCTGTGAAGAAGCTCTCATAAACCAAACTAAGATTTTTCAGAGCCAGTGCCTCGTGGAGGATTATACTATACTCTTGTTCAGTGGCAGACTTTGCCTCTTTAAGGTCTAAAACACTCCCCATTAGTGAACTTTTCTCCTCAAGTAACCTACAATTTTCTTCCTGACACAATAGATTAGTTCTTTGCAAATCTATCAAGTCCAGATGAAGGGCTTCTAATTTGGACTGTAACTCATTCTCCTTTTCTTCTCCCTTGGTCACTTCAGATCTAAGCTCCATATTGATCTCCAAAAGCTCAAGCTTAACCTTTTGCAACATTGCATGCTGCTCTCTTGTGTTTTCAAACTCTTGCTCTAGGATCCCTTTCTCTGTCACCAGTTCTGCTCCCTCAGATTCCTGTTGCGAAAGTACAGTTAGGAGCACAGAATTCTCTACAAGTAGTTGAAGTTTCTCCTCCTGGGTTTTCACAAGGGATCCTTTCAAGCCCTCAATATTATTCAAAATATGAGATATAGGCATTTCCTCTTGCTTGATCCCTTTGCCATGACCCCCACCAGAATCAACCTGAAGGGCTGCAAGCACTTGATGAATCCCCATTTTAAACTTTCGTATTTCATCCAACAAGAACTCTAGCTCCATTTGTTGCATAAGGTTTTCACTCTCCAACTCAGAGATAACTTTATCAGAAAATTTTGATTCCTCCACGTGCTTTTGACATTCAAATAATAAACCCATGTTCTTCTGCTCCAAGTCTTCAACACACTTTTGCAAAATAAACATCTCAACTTGAGCATTTACAGCTTTATCGAGTTCTTCTTCAAATTCTATCTTACCCAGTCGACGTTCTTCCTGTAACCGAAGAACTAGATTCTCCAAATTTGCCATGCGGGCCTCACTTGAATTTTTATGATTAGCATGCTTTTCTTTCTGTGCCAAAAGCAGCAAATGGAGTTCTTCTACTTGACTGACCCTACTTTCTTTGTCTTTCTCCATATCAGCATATTTTTCTTCCAATTTTGTAAACCTTCTTTCCAGGTTACCTAGTTTTGCTTCAACACTCTCCAATTGAGATACCAGGACACTCCTTTCATTCAGAAGATTGTGCTTTTCATTATTCAGTAAATTGCAAAATTCTTCCAAGCTACTTGATTTTGCCCTTAAACCTTCAAGCTCAATTTTTGCATCACAAAGGGACTTCTCCAGCAAGGTATTCTTTTCCAATTGATCCTGCATACTTTCAGTGATAATTTGTAACTGTGAAAGTAAAGCTGATTTTTCAGCAGCAAGACTAGATTTTTCCTCCTGCAGGACACCACAGGATTCTTGAAGTTTCTTCACCGTAACCCTTAAGCCATCCAGCTCATCATTCAAATTTGACAGGGAGGACTCCATAAATGCTTTTTCACTCAAAAGCTTATCCATATCCTTTGACTTCTCACGAAGAACTTCTTTCTCATCTTGCTCCATTTTGCACACCTCCTTTAGCATTGTGATCTCCTTCCGTAAATCCTTCACAGATGCTGCAAAAGATTTAGGATTTAAACCTACAAAGCCTAGTTCTTCCAGTATAGTCTGGTATCTATTATTCAAGACCTGGATTTCATCCTTTACTTGGCCAGATTCCTGTTGGAGGACATTACTTTCTTCAACCTTTATGGCAAACTCTCGTTCAAGTTTCTCTTTGATCTTCTTCAACTCCGAAATTTCTGTTTGCTGATTTTCTAATGATCTGGTGGAAGAGAAGTTAAGTTCATGCAAAGTTCTGTTTTCTTCCACGATATGTTGCATTTCCTCCTTAAAACCTTGTTTGGAAAGCTCTATGTCCTCCAATAGCTGAAGGCCATGTTTAAGCTCCAAAGCAAGAGATCTTTGCTCCTCTTGTGATTGAGAATACGACTTCTGTAAAGTATGCAGAGTAGTTTCAATTTGAAGAAAACGAGACTGCTCCTCATGCATCATAGTCTGCAGTCTCTCTAACTCCGTATGATTCTCTAGAAGCTTTTGATCTTTCATAGAAATCTTCTGCAATAGAACATCAGCTTCTAGCTGAAGAGATTGATTTGATTTCTCCAACATATCACACTGTTTTTCAGCAGTCTTCAGTTTTTCAGCCCCAATCTCAATTTCTCTATTTAATCGTTTAGAAATTTCTTGAGCATGCAAAATTTCACTCTCCATTGTTGATACTTTCAGCAAACACTGCTTGTACAGGGCAGCTACAGATTCTTTCTCTTCATTCAGGTCAGCAAGATTTTTCCTTAATGATTTAACTTCCAGCTCTGTTCTTTCAAGTTGCTGATTTAGCTTCAACGAATTCTCCTCCGCATGGGTGATCTTGGCCTCCAAAACAGATATCTTTTCAAGACATTGTTTATATTGAAGATGAGCTGCATCCTTCTCGGCCTCCAATTTAGCAAGTTCTTTTCTGAGATTTTTAGCTTCAGTATCTGCTTTAGCAGCCCTTTCATCATTTCCCTTTGCATCCATCTGGGCCAGATATAACGTAGTCTCCAGACTAGCTATCCTTTCCACGCACTGTTTGTACTGAACTAGACCAGCATCCTTCTCATATTTAAGCTCAGCAAGGGCTTCTTTCAATACATCAATTTCAATTTCAGCTTTGCTCGCTCGATCATCAAGGCCACCAGCATCTTGTTGCGCCTTAGCTAGCTCTCTTTCCAATTCGGATAACTTCTCCAAACTCTTCTGATATTGAAGAAAAATAGAATCCTTGTCAGACTGTATAACTTCCAGTTCTTTTTTTAAGGATTGAACTTCGCTTTCTGCTTTCTGTGCACGCTCAGACTCAGAATGGTTCTGGGCCTTCACATTCTGATTTTCAGCCATTAATGGAGACAACCCAAACATATCGTTTAGCTGCTTTAGACCCTTTCTGCTAAGACCGCTTGGAGATTCTTCAAAACTCTCCCCACTCGTTTTTGATGTATTTTGGATGGAAGAAAATCCAAATGCATCTTTCTGTAAGGCAACCGACTCCAATAACGAACGAATTGGATGCGGAACTTCTGGTGTGTGCGGCTCAGCTCCAGTGCCTGAAGAACTACATGGTGAATCGTCATTCAGCAAGTTGGGGAATGCTTCTGAAATGGTTTTATGGGCCTGGCGTAGCTCCCCTGTCGCGTGATCATACCTCTCTGCCAAAGCACGGTATGCTCGATAGAACTCCTCAACTAATTTCATGAGTTCTGGCCGCTTCTTATAGTACATCTCTGCCCTCCTTGCAAATGAGTCCGCGTCTTCTTCAATAAGCTTGATCATTGCTTTTACTTTGGCATCCATGTCTGCATAAAGTATAAACACTTAATAACACTACTGAAAGGGCTACAGAAGCAACGATTTTTATGAATTTCGTTAGTGTAATCACTGCATTTGGACGAAATTTGACTCATGAGAAAGAGTCACAGCTTAGTGTGTACAAAATGAAAAGAGTGACCAGCCATTGTGATCTCAAATTTTCATTTCCAGCAAATGTTTACTAAAACTAAATGGGTACACGTATACAAGGTTTTCAATGAAAAAGGTGTAGAAAGCAAAATTCAGATTCTTCTAGCACAATGGTAGACATAGAAGATGTAGAGGAAAAATACAGACCCGTAAGGTTCTCCTGAAGCCATTTTGAATTCTTTGGACTAATGTGGCTGTCCCACCACCAAGAATATAAGCGCCTGGACTCAGAATGTAACAATGTTGCCATAACTCCAGCAAAGAACAGCAGTAAAGCTGGATTTGATTTGGCCAAAGCTTGATATGGGATCCAGGCCAGACTCTCAGCTTATAGATTTCCACCACCAATGTTGATCTAATTTCAAACTCTTACGGTCTTTTTCTCCATTTATTTTACCTGACATCATATAAATAATCACATAGTTACTTCCACAAGAATAACTCGTATTCATGAAGTTCAACTTTAGTTCTATGGTTTAATCTACAAGAAAATTGAACTGTCTTACCACAAGGATCTTTGTATTACCTGCTCAATTAGGTACGCCTCCACGCCCTTATTGTTTTATTGAATTTCTTGCTCCAGCAACCCGGTTCAAAATCAGGGAAACTGTCAAAAACATAAATAAAATTTTAAATAAATAAATATCAGAAAGAATTCAAAAGAAATTAACAGTAACATTAGAGGTAACACCCCGCCCCTAAAATTCACAAACATGTTTCTCCAAATCCAAGAACATACTTAAAAAACCTTCGTTTTTCTTCTACATTGGTTTATAGAATTATCACAAACCCAGAGATCCTGAAGATAAAAAGCAAAAACAACCCACCAAATGACCAAAAAGAACAAATTAGTCACTAGAAAAAAATCTCTACCACAAAGGTTAGTAGAAACCAAAACAAAATATTTATTGATAAAGTTGTTTCCACTAAACCATGACATCCAGAAGACGGTGAAGCAAAGAAGAGACTGAGCGAGGCTAAAAAGACGGAAAAGCAGGAAACAGTGAGTGACATCAAAAGGAAGAAAAGACATTGTTCGCTCGTGAGTTATGTCATGATCAAACAAAAGATAACCTCGGCAAAAAAAAAAACAAAAAGAAAACAGAAACACCTACGAGATCAAGAACTCGCCAGGCAAAACGAACTAGGACGAGCAACCCCGACTCCACCAACCACTGAAATGAAAAGAAAACACAAAACTAAGCAAATGGGGATGGAGTAAATCACGAAAAGCACTGAACTTTAGTCCATTTCAGATCACTTGCACCCCAAAAACATGGAATCTGGCAATGGGAAGTGGGAAACTCCTATGAAAGTGTGATAACCTTACCCCCATTTTCTCTCTCTACATCTGTAAGCCACAAAGTCACACCTTTTCTCTCTCCTGGAGAGGGGCTCTTGGCATTATATTCTGGGCAGCAGGTTCTGACACTCCAATGAGTCCTTCACAGTAAAAAAAGTACAAGTTTTCAGAGCAAGGAGCCAAAACGAGATAAAGAAGAGTTACTGGTTTTGTTTTGTGATTTTGCTAATTTCTCTTGTTTAAGAAGGAATAGTGATGGAATCAGTGGGCAAAATGAATCCAACAAACCACAATGAATGTGGGATTGCGCACTTAATGCTCTCATCATGTTTCAGTTAAACGTAAAATAACTTTTATTGTTTTAAGGGAAAACAAAAATGTATTCCTCAGGTTTTTCGCTGTCTTTCATCGTTATTTTCAAACTTTGCAACGGAAATTACTAACTTGCCCTTAATTGCCCATTCTTATTTCTACCCGCGTTTCTCTCTTTGCTTCCTTTATGGTTTGTTTTTTGCCCTCCATTTCCTCTCTCTGCCCCAGGGGTAAAATATTTTTATCACTTTCCTTGTTACTATTTATATAATAAATAATACATGCTAACAGCTAAAAAACTGATACTTAAATTCCACTAATTATAAGTTATTTGATTTCTATTTCTATAATAATTATTTTATAAACGATTCAAAAAATATTTTAGTTTCCGTTGTTGACTGTATTTCATGTTTTAACGTTATCGGTGAAATTTTGATCTTGATTATTGACTTTATTTAACCTAATAATATTAATTTTGGACGGGTTAATAATGCAAAATGGGTCAGTATTAACACATAAAAGTTGATAATATTTCAAAAAATTATATTAACCATCTATGTATATTCGTATATCAACAAGTTTTAACCTGCTGCATTGTGGTTAGATATCTTGAATTCACATCAATTATTTATTATCTGTAAAGAGGGTTCTAGTAGTATGTAGCCAAATAAAGATTGATGAAAAATATACAAGTTATTATTATATGAATGACATTATTTTACTGTATGACATATTATTTTTAATTCGTTAAAAACAGTGATTTATTGTCTTTATCTCATAAAGTAACTCTTTTTGTCATAAATATTTTACACCGTAGGTCTTACAGTTGAATTTAAATTAAGGGTTAAATATGTTTTTATCCTTAATTTTGGAATTAGTCCATTTTGAAATTTTGTACTAATTTAGTTCTTCATTTTTCGGTATATGTGAATTTAATCTTTTTAATTAAATTTTGGTAGGTTTATTTGATGTTTCGTACTATTTGTATTTGAGTTGTTTATACTATTTGACACATTTTTGCTTTAGTGTTAAGTCAAATACTATTATGAAACGCGCTTGAAATGTCAAATAAACTTAACAAAATTTGATTAAAAGGACTAAATCCACGTATTTCAAAAGATGAAGGATTAAATTGGTTCAAAATTTCAAAATGGACTAATTCCAAAATTCACTGAAAATTAAGGGACAAAAACATATTTAACCCTTAAATTAATTACTTTTGTTCAATAAAAAATCACTTAATTACAATTATAATTCTCACTAACTGTCTAACTATATGGGTTTAAAAGTAAATGGATATTAGAGTATTGAAGTTGTGTACGTTTAGAACATCAACTTACATACTATAATTTGATTACTGCAGTTTCATTTCATTTGTAGATTGTAAAAAGTTTAGAATAATTGTTAACATGTTCGTGCACATCCACCTTCGTGGATAAACTTTTTACAAAACCGACAATGTGGGCGGTGTTGTGAGAAAAGAAGATAACATATCAAATCAAATATCATATTTGTAATTTAATTAAAAAGTTATCTTGTTTTATATATCCACACAATTTCCATCATCCACAGCTAATGTCACCTTCCCAAAGAAATATTCATAAAAAGAACTGTTTCCAACAAATCTTTATATACAAAAAATTGTCTGGTTCCTTTTTATTAAATTATTCCAATCACATATTTTATCTATAAATTTACAAGTAAGATTTTATTTTTACTAAAAATAATAATATGTTGGTGATAAATTTTGTTATGAAAATATATATTTTAATCGATTAGAAATAAGGTTAATTTATAATATATAATCTTCAATTTATAAATTAATTTTGTTGGATTGAGTTAGATTTTAAAACTCATTTTTAATATAATATCAATATCAAATTAAAACATATCCTAACAAATTCGGACCACTATCGAATCATTCATTAATATTTTTTTTATCGTAGATATAAATATACCTTGATTTTTTACATGTACAAAATATATTTCCGATGGAATGTTATCTATATTAGTAATATTGATTTTTGATAATAGTCAAAGGTGTTTGGTATGAAAATGAAGGTGTCTTTAAGGAAGTGGCATAGGTGGTGGGTCATTTCGTCAGAGGAGGTGGCCATTTACCTTTTAGCTCATGTACCATCATGCTTTGGCACAAGTTTAAATCACAATAAATGCAATAAGAAAAGAAAATTAAAGAACAATGGAAAAGTAAATAAAATAAAGGTATTATTAATGAGGGAGATTTTGACTTTGAAGGCTAGAAAATAATTTTGTTCACATTTAAAAAGCATAAATATTAAAATTATTTTTATTGTAAATTATTAAATTGTTACCATTTTTAGATAAGAATATCACTGAATTTTTCTATATATTGTAATGAGAATAAAAAAATACTACAATTGTCTTCTAAAGTGTTTAATATATTGCGATTTTAAAATTATTTAGTGACAAGTAACATTATGATTTCTCATTAATGTAACACTCCATATCTATCTTCAACCAACATAAAGTATTTCTACATTTTAAAATTATTATAATATATATATATATATATATATATATATATATATATATAGAGAAGGTATACGTTTTGTTTTAACTCTGGTCAAAATTAAAATTAGTTCATTTTTTAAATTTTAGACCAATTTAATCTTTTATCTCTTAAAAAATATATTGATTTAATTCTTTTTAAATAAATTTGAGAAGTTAATTTGATGTTTAGAACATATTTTTCGATCTACATTAAAGTAAAAAATGTGTCAAATGATATAAAAACTTTATATATTTTCATAAAAAAATACATTTGAAATATCAAATAAATCTAACCAAATTTGATTAAAATAACTAATTCACACATATTTAAAGTTGAATAACTGAATTTTACCAATATTAAAAACAAAAACTAATTTCAATTTTATTGAAAATTAACAAATATAAATATAATTTATATGCACATTAGTATGGAAAGTCTATTTCCTTTCTCACGTTTAGTAATTTTCCATATTCTCTTATAAAAAACACAATTATAATAAAATCATTAAAATCAAAGTAATCCAAAAAGGAGTTCACGTTTCAATTAAATATATAAATAGAATCAATTAAGTATATAAATAGAATCATTGGTGTCTACTTTTAATACTTGTCACTCAAAAATCACATCTTATATTCATATTTAGAAATAAAGATTAATAATTTTCAAAGTTAATATTAACTTCGCATTCTTGAGTTAACACTTGTTAACAATTTTGTATGGCTAATATTTTTCTTATATACATCTTATTTGACAACATCACATGACAAGGGCATTTACATATTTCTAGTTTAGCCAAGTAGTTGATTTTAATGTTTTACTTAGTAGATAAAACTCTTATGAATTTTTAACCACATAATACACCTGTTTATTTGACTTACTATATTATTAGAATCTAAATATTTTATCAAATATATTAATTTACACACATGTAATCATTTATTCAAATAATATTATTCTCATAATTACTTACAATTACAAATTATAATAATCAAAATTCACGTCATATATTATCAAATTACACATTTCACACTTACTTCGTAATAATGTAGAAAGTATGAATTGATTCTCGTAATTAAGTGTTAATTTATTATCATTTTAATATTTATGTAAAAAAAATTTTCTCAATTTAAAATAGTGAAATTTTTTTAACTTAAAAATAATTAAGATTAAATTGAAATAAAATAACAAAATACAGAAACTAAATTAAAAATTTTCAAATCAACACTAACATATAATATTATCATATTACGTGACACGATATTAATTTAACATGTGACAAAATTTATATTTAAAAATAATACGAAAGAAAATAAAAAATTAAAAACTAGAAACAGAAACAGACACGTTGTACACCCGTTAATGTGTTAGTGTATTGTAACAAACTTTTTAAAATAGTCAAAAGAATAAAGGAATCTATTAGAGATATTTCTAAAAAATGAAAACTAATTTAATGATTTAACAAACTAATTTATACTTGAGAAAAAAAGTTGTTGGAAAAGGTGTAATATTGACTTCTATTTTACTTAGAAAAAAATATATTAAACTATGTTTCATATTATCATTATGTTTGCATTCAAAATCATATCCAAATAATGAAATAAAAAGTTAGCGCATTAACTTGATCACTATCCATAAAATATGCACCTCAAAATACACCTCGTAACTATTACATTTGTAATCAATTTTCACACGAATATATCCGAGAGAAAAAGCACAACAAAAAAATTGTAAAACATTAAAAAAAGATAAACTTTACACTTCCACATCGATGAAGGATGTATTTGAAAAAAAAAAACTACATACATAATCGATTATGATAAAAGTTATAATTGATTATATAAATAGTGTTTACATCTCATATTACAAATATTATGTTCTTATACTTATAAACGTTTTTGTCCCCATACTTATATTTTTATATTATAACTAATAACAAAATTAAACAGCAAATATGTATTGACAATAAATTAATTTAATAATTTAGAAATGTGTTTGTACATTATAAAGAAAAGTAATAATCAGAATAAAAATATTAAAGTAACACATAAAATAATATTTTATGAATATATATTATTATAATGAAATATATAATTAAAATAAAAATATTAAAATAATTTATAAAAATAATTTGTTAATGTAAATTTTGATATTTTTATATATTTTTTTCAAATACAAATTTTGGCAATAAATTTTATGTTAATTTAAAATTTATTTAACTTATTGTATATTTTAAAAATAATTTTTATATCAATTATTTTTAAATATATTTAAAAAATCATATCTACTGCTAACTTGCAACTAGGGATGACAAAAAGTACTTGTATCCAGTGACGGAACTTGAACAAAAAATGTAGGGGTGCCAAATTAGTTTTGTTATATGTAATTTTTTTTAGTCAGAAAAAAAGTTCTTCATCTTTTTTCTTCACATAATAGTAGAGTTCAAAAAAATATTATTATCATTCGCTATTATATCGTGCTATTATATCATGATACCAAACCATGAATACCATTTTAGATAACCTCGTCAATTTGATTTGGTGGTATTGTCACATTTGAGGTCGTTTTTCCCGAATCGCATTCTAATAAATTTTTAAATTCATTGTATATAACTCTAAGAACTTTAAAGATTTATTTTTGATTGTCTTGAATTCCTGCTTTTCATGAAATTTCTCAAGTTTAGTTAACGTAAATGCATTTTTTTTCCATCTTTATCACAAACCTTCTTTAAAAAAAGAATCATTTTTTTTTACTTTTTATCATAATCTTTTTAATATAAATTTATCACATCTCGCCTATTTAGAAAAAATTAAATTTATATTCACAAATCACAATTATCACAATGCAAAACATAACAAAACTCATACCACTTTAATTAAATAAGCAACATTGTATAAATTCAAAACTTGAAAAAAAAAATTACATAGACAGCGAAAAACACAAAATCCCTAAATTTCATAATTAAAGATTATAATAATCTGGGAAAAATTATAATTAGGATTCATACCAATTTCATAAAAGAATCCCTAAAATCATAATTAGGATTTATATTAATTTGAGATAAACATCCTAAAAAGAATCATAAATTTAACATACATAACTCATAATAAGATACTAAATTTGATACGTGAGAGATCATGCAAGAAAATATACTTCAATTTCAATCTATGTATTTCCTAACCTCTATTTCTCAATCTATCTCTTTGTATTTATTTATCTTCACACACTCACACACTTTCATGATAATTTACATAGTAGAAAGATCTTATAGCCAGAAAAAAATCTTAATCTATTTTATAAATCACCCATTAATTTTTTTTATTTTATCTTTTATTATTATTTTTCATTACATAAACTTAATATAAATAATATATAAATATAATTTTAAAAAATATATAAATATATATATAAAAAAATTCAAAAAAAAAATCGGGGGAGCCATGGCTCCCCCTGTCACCATATAGTTCTGCCTCTGCTTGTATCCATGGATATTTGCAGGTAAAATTCGTGATGGATAGTTGTTAGTATGTGTTACCCATGGTAGTGGGTAAGAGGTATTTTAATATTTACTTATAAACGAGTTAAATGCTGGTATCATACTATCCGTATATACAGATACCCGTTATCCTGTAAAAAATTAAAATTAAATTTATATTTTATTAAGTTAAATTTAATTAAAATTAAATTTTAATGTATATTTTATTAGATTAGTTTAAATTTAAATTTAATTTATATTTTATTTAACATTTTTTTTGTAATTCTATTTAAATTTAATTTTAAATATTTATAAAATATATATTTTTTAAATATTTATAAATAATTACAAATACCGCAAATTTTAAAATACCCACAAATATTTTTTAAACGAATACTCGCGAGGATAGCACGATAAGTAGCAAAGTAAAATTTTTTATTTTTGATGAAATTGAAAATAAGCGGTATCCATATATGATCTGACCAATTGTTATTCCTACGTGATAGTCTATTTCTTTTTAATCTAAATTACTTCATCCTCCCCTTTCTTCCGATCTCTCATTCTTTCTTAAATTCAAAAGAATCTACTCCTCTTCCGTTAATGTTGACAAGAAACCCGCAATTTGACATAAACAGCAGAAGAATAAATATACAAGTAAAAATGTAAAACATTGTAATTTAGTTTCTTTTCTTTTCTCTTTTCTCGATTGTAGATGTGAAAAATCACCTTCTCTTGTAAATTCATCTTCTCTTTTCTTGCTATGAGAACGATGGAATCCAAAAACAAGCCCACCATAAAAGTCTTGCCCCTTTTCTTTCTGTCCTACATGATAAAATTTTATTTTCGCTTGTATAAAATAAATTTAAAATAAAATTTGTCAAGTTATTTTTTACACAAACATGTTAATTCGTCTTTACCTCTGAATAATTTATTAATATTAATATTTTAGAATAATAAGAAAATACAATGTACCATGTTTTCTCTTTTTAGAGATAAAGTGAGAGTGGACAAGTAATCCAAAATTGAAGAAAAGTAGAAAGTGAATTATTTTGGGGAGTGGGGACAAGGCGTTTGAACAGTCAAGAGTTTGGCATGTGATTTCGTGGTACCCTAATAAAGAAGGGCCAGTGGGGCACCCATGTGTCCTTCAAAACGTCGTCGATTCAATGCACGTCACATGCAACTATCTACGCGGATCTTGCACACCTAGCATTTTTATTTCTGATATGTTCTAATCATACATTACATATATATACATGTTACAAATCTTATAAATAAGAGAGGTAATAAAATAAAAAATAGGTGAAGAAAAAAAGTATATATATATATATATATTATATTTTATATATACAATCATGCACTAGTGGGGGGCACACTATTCACATGGTTTGCTAGATTTTTATTTTTCAAGCTGAATTTGCATAGAAATGTTGGTATTTCGATTACTTAATTTTTCATGATACTATTTTATAAAAAAATGTACTTCTCTTCATCATATAGCTTGTATAGTCTTATATTTTACCTTTTTCTTATTTTAAAAAAATAGCTGAATTTAAAATGGTTTGTATTTTTTTATTTAATGATCATGTCATTTGATTTTTTTTTTTAATGGAAGTGTTGGTTTTGTTTTTTTTTTTCTTTTTAACTCATTAATCAACACTCGTCCTTTTGCATTTTTTAACTCTTTAGATAACTCACTTTTTTCTCCTTAAAAGAGAGTTAATTGATTAATGAGTGTCAAATAGAAAAAGACATAAATTAATATGTAGTTGTAAACAAGGAGACGAAAATAATAATCACACAATCCTATTAATGATTAAATACTTAAAAAAATGAAAAATATTTTAAATTATTTAACAGAACTTGAATTGAAAATGCATGAATTTATGAGGTATTTGAAATTTAATTAAAACTTGTATTTATTATAGAAAAAAGATGCCAATTAACTTATTTGTAAAACTAAAATTATATATATATATATATATATATATATATATATATATATATATATTATTTTTATGACTATCATTAAATTTTAATAAATAATCACGAAAACATTTAAAATAATAAATTTTTGTTATAAACCTTAATTATTTGTTTACCAAGTGTTATAATATCATGAACTTATGAAGTAAGATTGAAATTATAGAATTATATTAATACATAGTTTATAAGACCAACAATATTTTAATAATATATTTTAAAGTGAATAGGAAACAAAATCTATGAATATAACAAGGCAGTCATTTTTTCAACTCATTCTAAAACTTTTAATTTAGAAATTTTAATCAAATTAAGGTCCCGAAGAGCTCGTGAATAATTGATTGATTTAGACTAGTTGAATCTTAATTTTGGTAAGTAAAATTAACCCAACCCATGTTTTAGTTATTTTAATTTTTCTCTTCTTAAATAGATGATCTAGAGGGTATGTTGTTGGTGTATGGTTGATTTTGTGAAGACTTAGTTGAATTGAATGAATTGCTAAAAGAATTTATAAAAAAAAAAATGGATGAAAACATAAACGGAGCTAATAATCCTTCTATGCAATTTTTGTGTTTGAAATAATGGATTGAATGAAAGATGAATAGGTGAATTGATAATATGTTGAAGCTATAAATAATATAATTTTTGAATGAGATTTCTTGATCCGAGTAAAGTTATATTTGTTTTTTTTACGTAAATTTGATCAATTGCCTAATTTAGATATTATTGACTTATTAGAGATAAGAAACATATAGAAATACAGTATAATTTAAGTTTTGATTGCTCTCGGGCTTAATATCATTCATGTTTTTGCTAAAGCAAAATTCAAGTAACATGTAATTATTGTATTCATCATCTTATGTTTCTCAAGTGGTGAGACCTAGGATTCAAGAATTAACTTCTAACTTATTGAGTGAGACATTAAGATTATAATCTCTCTTCTATAAGTATATCACTCAAGTATTGTCTTATACTTTCAATTGATATTACATATGACTCAAGTGTTATTTTGAACACTTAAGCATGATGTAAAGGCACTAAACCCATATTAATAGAGTATTCTAAATTTTTGTTTTCTAGTTATGTAGACATGATTCTAGGTAATGGATAAATAGTTAAAGAAAACTTATATATAACAAGATAATATGTTTAATCTCTAGTTTGATAGTAGATGGTTTATCTCATCTTGACATTAGGAACATAGGTCAAAGTTGAGTGGAATTAAGATATGATAAGTGTTATAGTCTAACGAGTTTGTTTACCATAATTTAGAATTTTTAAGAGGATATCACCCATTTAGTTATGACTTAATGTATGATTAAATGTGAGTTCATTATCACTTGTGCGTAACGTTGAATATAAATAAAATGAAATGCACATATAATGATTATATATTTATATGTGATTATATGTTTTTTATTATATTAATTCATGTCTGCACACTTTATATGACAATATATGTTCTTATTGGTGAAAATTAAAGTGGCCAAGATATATGATAATTAAATTATATTAGGACTTTATTGAAGCATAAGGATATTTGTATAATTGTAAATCTTCAAAGCTCGAATATGCCCATAGTACTTATGCATAATTTTTTATAGTTTTATTTGACTGTGATAACAAGTTTTTTTTTTTTCAGGAGTTACAAAACTTACTATTTCTACTTTATTTTTAAATTGGACCTAAAATATGAATTTTATATATGAGTATTATTTAGATATTACTTAAAATTGAAAGTAACACATTATTTTTACTGAAAAAGAGTTATGGTAAGCAGTGATCTAGTTTGAGTCATAAATCTGGTAACTAGGAGGATATTAGGGAAAAGTAGAGAAATTTGATCCAAAAACATTCTTGTTCTTTGGTTCTTTCTTTAGATGTTACTCCCAAACAAACAAACCTACCATTCTTTCGAGACAAACAGTTGCAAGAGTTGTACATCATTACCGACCCACATGATGTGATTTTTCTCCACTCTTTCCCACTCTCTCTAACATTATTGGTCATGAAACAAAGATGAATGAGACGTGTATATATTAGTCCACCCACCCACACACACAATACATAATATATATGTCTTGCATATTTTCTCATGGAAATCAAAGCTTTATCTACCTAGCCAGCACTCTTAATTCACACTCACTACCACAACCCCCACCAACCATATAGAGGTGCAATTTGTCTTTCAAAACCATAAAGGACCTGAAGAAAAAAAAAAAAGTCACGCCATTTATGGTCCCGTTCTTAGGTATTTCATAAAAAGATTGAATCATAGTATTGTTTTTTCGTTTCTTACTTGTGTTAGGCATGGCCACCTCCCTCAAAGATTCTGAAAAGTTTCCATAAATCAACTCACAAATCTTCTTCGTCAATTCAGCAAAGTATGAAGCAAAAAGTTAGGGGAGAAAGAAAAAGAAAAAGAAAGTATAAGGGGATGTTGGGGACGTTGATGCTAACATTTTCGATCATGCATTACAAAATTAATGGCATATATAAAAAATGGACTCCAGATTTCCATTTCTTTCTCATTATCACCGCACGTGGTAACTACTAGCCAGCATATCATAATATATATACTTATCTCCTTTGTTTTCTATTCCTGGCATCTCATAATTGTTCACTGTGGTTGTGTAAGTAAGTAGCATGGAATGATTTTTCCTTTGCTATTTTTAAATATTGACTTTTTTTTATATTAATTTTACATATATTAAAAAAAGTGTGAAAAATATTTATGATGGTCAAGAAAAGAAAACGGTTACCCTAACATAAAATAAATATAGGATATTGATGCAATGGTTTGAAATTTTTGAGGTATGGAATGAAAGAGTTAGAGCGACAATAAGTCGAATAAGAATGCATAGAGTGAAGAATAAAATTTTAACGAAGTAGAAAGTATCAATCACTAGGCTGATGTAGGATGATATTGCAAGGAGGTGAAAAGAAATTTTAATTTTAACATAAAAAAAGTGCATTAAACTATTCATGAATACACTTAATGAGTTGATAGAGTGTTTTTTTTTTTTTCTCACAAGGAGGAAACCATCTATTTAACAAAGAATTTCATATTTAATTTAACAAAGAATCCAAATCCAACGGATTAGTAAAATATTTATTTGGTAAAGGAAAGCAGTGAAATGAAGTATAAAGTATGAGTGTAGGGTTTGGTTTGAAGTAGGAGAATAGGTAGAGTGAGCAATGGCGGTGGTGTAGGATGGACACAGGGAAACAGTTGGATGGGAATTAGGGATGACGAAAAAAATGAGTTATCTTCGTAAGTGGATCCTTAGACCAGTGTATAAAAATGACAAAAAAAATGGTCACATTTTTTTTAAAATAATTGAAATTTGTTTATGTTAGATTCTTAACAATTTGATATAAAATCGATTAAATTAGGGCTTTCAATTTTTACTTTTTTTAAATTTGTCTTCTCTTTTTCTTTGACATGAACAACAGTTGTGATTACATGCGTGTTTGCGGAAGTTTTGGAGGTCATTTTATGTTCTAAATTGGTGGTTATGAGTGTTTTCATGGTGGTAAACGGTTTTTTTCGAATTGTATTAGTTTTTGTGAATCCAAGTACCTTATTGAGGGAGGCGTTCTAAATCTTCATTGTATTGATGAAATTGAAGATGTAGTTGTTTTTTAGGATCTCATGACAATATATCCACTTTGTTGTATTGTTGCGTTTTTACTATTCACCAGATTTTGTAAAAATCATTAAAATTAAGTAGCAATTGATTTTTGATCAAAAATTTGTGCCAACTTTTTTCGGTGTATATTTGATAATAAATTTGTTACATATGCTAAAATAGTCATAGATTCTAAGATGAAAAAATTTGGTGGAGAAAATTTTTAATTGCATATTACTTGAAATGAAGAGAGAGATCCACTAGACATTGCAAAAAGGATTAC
The DNA here is from genome assembly GCF_037176805.1 of Vigna unguiculata. NCBI lineage: Eukaryota > Viridiplantae > Streptophyta > Magnoliopsida > Fabales > Fabaceae > Vigna > Vigna unguiculata. The sequence goes on from NC_140798.1 coordinate 43,286,895, forward strand.
AAGATCAAAATCTCACTCGATTTACTTTCTTTTTTTTTTTTTTACTTTTTTAGCATTTTTAGCCATTTTTTGTACATTTTATGCATTTGGTTTACATACTTACACTTGTTAAAAAAAATTAAAATGTTGTAGGTGCTTCCTTATACCAAATAAAGATTTATCAAACCTATACATTCTAGACATTTGATACTTTCAAGTTCAAAATTTTTCATTTTGTGATTTTATCATTTTACATGATGTTATTATTTGTGTTTAATGTATGCAGGATAAGGTCATATTTTTTTTTTTTTTGTATTTCAGGTTTTGCTTTGAAGTCAAAACCAATTTAATTTTAAAAAAAATGTCAAAAGTTAATAACAGCATATTACTTTCTTATTTCTAAAAAATCTTCGCTAAATATTTCTCAATATTCAAGTTTTCCTACAATTAAGATTCTGGAATATGACAAAAAACAATTCTATAACAAAAAAACGTTTTAATGTATTCCGCTAGCTACTTTTTGAACTAAGAAATGGCTTTGTAAAAACAATACTAGCAAGCTCATTACTCCTACAGGGTTATCATGAAAGAATGAGAAAAACGCAACGAGACTATGGTATTAGGCATCTGCTTACCTCGTCCATGTCCTTCCTTGTAGCTAACTCCTATGTCTTCTCTATAGTTGTTGATTAGTCTAGGAAAACGAAAGAAAATGCTATTTGATTAGAAAGACAGTTAAGAATGATTAGCGGTTACTCAAAGTAACTTCCAGTCAAACATTTAAATTCAAGAAAACCAGGATTTAGCTTTCATTACAGGGATATCCCAGATTTCATGGTGCCAAGTTGCTAGTAACATGCCACCTTATAAAAATATTGGAACTAATATTTAATCCCCTGTAGGAGAAGCATTCACCAATACAATAATGAAAATGTAATTGAAAATTAAATTATGCTAAATTCGATTCCACGACACCAACCACATTTACTGCATGTAACAAATCAAATTGCTGTTCAAAAGGAATAGTCCAACACGACGAATAGGGACTTAATAACAAATCATTCTCCAAGTACTCTTAGGATAGATGATAACCAGTAGTAAAGATATAATACAACTGAAGTGAAGTTGTACAATATGAAATGAAAGCAACATATTATTACGAAAGTAGAACAGAGCTCAATCATGTACATTCATTCACCTACGCATACAGCTCCAACTGCAACAACTGGAAATAGGAACCAAGAGGCTAACTTAAGAAGATTAGATCCTCAGTCACTTCGAAGATTGTGAGGGGTGAGAGACGGAAATGATGGGATAGATTGTAAGATCAACTTCCTCCCACCTCTGCGAGTAGGAGATGATCCCACGTCACAATTAGGAGAGGAGATCCTCTTGCCATTTGGAGAAGAAGTTTTGATGCAGGTGACAGGAGAGTCATCATCCGGAATAGTTTGCACAGGCATTTCAAATTTAGGTTGAGACCGCGGAGCACTTGATTTCCCGAGCTTTTGGCTGACAAACAATCCAGAACTGGAGATGGTAGTAACAAAAGATCTTGGTGGCTTACCCTTTGATGAAAAGGGTAATGGGATCAATGATCTGTGACATAAAAATAAACCAACATAAATAACGGACAATTTTTATCATAATCAGCTGACAAAAACACAGCATACCAAACCTGGAAAGACGTAATGGTGTTGTAGGAAGAGCATGATCAGGATGCTCTTCAGTATTCTGTGTTTCAGTTTTATGTGAAGCATTTTCCATCACAGCCTTTTCACCGGCTTCTGTTTCTTCTTCGGGCTTGGCTTCTATTCCAGAAAGAACAGAACCTGAACATAAAAAAAGAAGTTGCCATAATACAACCATTAACAGAAAAAAAATTTTAGAAGAGTAATATAGAGAATAGGGATTTAAACAGCAAAGTTGATGACTTTGATTGGCAATGCCTAAATCCAATTATTGCAACACACAAGAGAGACTTACCATCCTTTCTACCATATGTGTTCTTGCATCCTTCACATCTGCAGCTTATGGAGCAACCAACACCACCCTTCAAAATAAAATAATAGCTGTTCGTAATTCAAGTTAATAATACTGCAACTGGTGTGGCATACATGATATAACAATGGAGAAAACCTGATAACATTCACAGTATTTCTTAAGGCAGCTTGATTTCTTGCAATTACATCCTCTTTTGTGTCGGGCAGAAGCTGGAGTTTTGTTAGGGTCATCCTGCATGGAAAAGAATTGATATAGGTGAAACGTGGTTTAAATTTGAAAGTGAAAAATAAAGCTAAATTTTATTTTCTGACCCCAATTTCAGGTACAGAATCAGAACTCCGTATGACTTTAGGAGCAAAAGCAAGTGGATTTCGAGACTCAATCTGCTGGCGAGTTTGAAGGACGGTATCAACATGAATAGGTTTGTTAAAGCAATCACGACATGAACAGGGCTCTATGCAGTAGACTCCAGCAGCAAAGCACTCACAATAACTGGTAAAAAAACCATAAAAGTTTAATTAGAAAGACATTAAAGCCTGATTCGTTCCCAATCTTTCATGTCACAATATTGTAACAGTAATAAAACAGGGTATTCACAAAGCTCAAGGAAATTGAGAAGATTCGTGTTCATCATAAGTTATAAGCAAGGCCAATATAACATGGATAACTGACCCATTTACTTGGCAGAAGTATATTTAAATTAGAGGATACAAACTTTAGCTGACGTTGTTTTTGAAGTTCTAGTCAAAGGGACTGGGTCAAAGGATATTTTCCAAACTACATATATGAGAATAGCATGAGATTACGTATTAAATCATTTTAAACTAAACATGATAGAAATGGCTATGGAAAATCATAGCAGCACCCACATAAGCTCAAACAAAAGAAGTTATTCACAACAAGTACATTTTCAATTCAAAAGAGAACCTTTGTAGATCATTTTGACTAAGATGCCATCTGTCAGGACTTTTACTCCCCAAACCAGATCAACTCCTGAGGTAAATGTTTGGCTTTTGCCCTCAAGTATTTCAAGAGGCAGGTGATGCCCAAATTAAAAACCGACTGCTTACACAAAGGTAAGCATTATTTTTACAAAACAACTAGGTCAATCCTTAAAAGTTGTAGCCAACCCTTTTAGGACAGAACTGAAAGGAGCTTACATAATCTGATAAACAAGATTCCATATATAGAAGCTCCTAGAACAATCACAGTATTCATGAAAGCCAACAGCTCCTTTTAATAACCAACTGTCCCTCTACATATTTAGGCTTTCAGTAATTCCTAACAAGTCAATTGAGTGATTTCAGTTAATATCTGGCTGACAATACTTCCTAACAAGTCACTTGAGTAATTTCAGATAACATTTAACATGAGGAAAGGCCAAGGCCAAGTGGCAATATTAAGAAGTATGTCTTGCAGTGTGGACTGAAATTTTGCACACTATTATTAGGTGTATGTGCAACTTCGGCAGGCAATATCTAGTTGACTAAATTAATTCAACGCATAAGTTCGGTGAAAGTCTACATCTACATCTTCAACAGCCAGAACTCAATCAAGTCATAACTTCATGAAAGAAAAAAGGTAGACACACTAGACCCCTTGTTTTCTTCTGAAAAAATAAATTCAAAATAAACCAGTTCATTAAAAGAAACTACAAAAATCCAAGGTCGTTGCAGATTGAGATAGTATGCCAACCCAAAAGAAAAGGGAGTGTTTCTTTGAACTTACAGCTTCAAACACTTTGATTTCTTACAATTGCAACGTTTGCAAGACTCCCCTTCCCCATCTGGTTCTAACCTGCGCCTGTAGATCTAGCTTTAGTACCAAGCTAATGAAGAAAGGAAAAGCTAAAATATAATGGAATGAAGGTAATCAAGCAGACTAGATAATGAGCAACTATACTTGCCTTTTCTTTTTTGGACTATTCTGCTGCAAATCTTCACCGGCCATGTGAACCAAAGGCTGGGTACAATCTTCACCAGGCTGAACTTCATTCTCTGATGGCTCCAAATCTTTCTCCACTGATATAGGTACCAATGATAGTTGATGATCTTGGCTAGCAGAAAGTTGCAAGGATGAGGAGGAGCTGGGAAGGTTAGTTTGCCTTCCAGATATCAATGTCTCAATTTTTATGTTTTTGCAATCGTTTAAGCTTGCAAGTGCATTCAAGTGCAAACCAATTCCAGGCAAAACACACTTCCGTGAATCCCCACTATGTTTAATGGGGACCAATTGCTTTCCTTTACTAACATCCATCTCATCAGATTTTTCTGTACTGGAATTGGTGTTTGATTTACCATCTAGGTTCTTCCTTTGCACACTGGCCATCTCAAAATCTAAACAGCGTCTACGTATACCACGGTGTGTCACATAAACAAGCTAAATACAAAGACAAAAGTAATTTTAGATTGATTGATGAGCTCAACAGTAAACATAATGGCAGAGAAAGAAAATTATTCAACTTTCATTGTAATTTTGTAAACCAAAACAGAATATAAAAAAAATTATTACTCTACTACAACACATGTTAGGGAATGCAAAACGTGCTAAAGGAACAAAATAATGATTCATTTTTACAGGATATGCTTTGAAAGTAATGAATGACTACAAACAACAGTCATACAACATTTTCCTAGAATTATAAATTTCATATATAAACAATGCAGGAATTAATTTACAAATATAATAAGTGTGTGATAGTGTATATGAACAGTAATAAAGAAATTAAGGTTCAAGACTTTATAACACGAACTCACGAACATCTAACTACAAGTAAGAAATGTTCTCCATACGTGCAGCTCACTGCATATCAAACAGACTTCATTTTCCTACCTTATCATCCACTTTCTCCATTGGATTGTTAGCCACCAAAGCAACATTGGTATGATTGTCTTGTCTCTGAACTGTGTCTGTGGCTGCTCCTGATTCACAAGGATGATTTTCAATTTCATGTTCTGAACCAGAAGCAACTGTGTCAACAATGTGCATTTGTTGACCCTCATTAGTGGCAGATTGTCCTAACAAAGTCCTAAAATTGGTAAGCTTTGTTGAAGGACTTAATTGTTTATTTATATCCTTCAAAGCTTCTGTCATATTTGGGGGACTAAACATTAACAGATCAGAGGCTTCAGCAATTAAATCATCCACACCACAATCTGGTCCTTCAACTTTTTCCTCATTTTGACATAAACCTGGAATATGCATTTCACCCTCAATTGAATCCTTTTCAGAGTCATCTGGAACATAAGCAACATCTGATCCTGGTTTGCCCGGCAGTTCCAAAAGAGAGTCAGCCTCATCAGCACAGATCACAGGTTCATACCCTGGGCTAGCCAAATTATATTTCAAGCCTTGTGGGACCTCAATAGAGATATTTGGGTTTTCATCACGTGGCTCGTTTGAGGCATCTCTTACGGAAATATTTGGATTGGTATTTTCCTGTGGCTCACTTGATTCATGACATAGTTGAGTTGAATCTGCGAGAGTCTTTTCGCGTGAATAAACATTGTTTATATCTTCAGATGAACCCTTAGCTTTGGATGCATCCAAAAGGTTATGCCTAAACAATCAGAGAACAAACAAAATCATGTCATTAAAACCTCCACAATTCTGTACAGACCAATGTCAATTGCAGTCATCAAAAGCAACAAACAACAAATAAAAAAAGTTAGTTACCTTCTGAGGAATCTGGATTCTCTGTGACAATTGACATGGGGTGATGTGAAAACAGATGGAGGAGATGAGAAGCTAAGCGAATTGAAGGTCTGGGTAATGTGAACAGATTTAACAGGCTCTATAGGAGATAAATTACTGATATAGTTAAATACAGGTGAATCCTGCATATCACCACCAAGAAGCATAGGAATATGGTTAAACAGGGTGAACCAAAGCAAAACTATGCATGCAAATCACAAGAGTTCATCCAATGTTTCATTAAGAAAGATCAGGGCAAATCAGGAGATAGGTTGCATAACAATCGGTTAACAAACCGGATCACATAATGATTGCTTTCATAACAACATAAAATTGTGCAAATTAGCCTAAAAACGAAAACCTAAAATCTGTAAGCACAAAACTCACAGAAATACGGCCATTGACCACAAACCAGTATACAGAACAAACCGAAAATGAGACCTAAATGCGATATTTTGCACATTTGAAAAAGAAAAAAAAAATCATAAACTTCAGTAAAAGACGAATCTGGGTCAGAAACTTCACTTCCCTCTGTGGCCTATACTTTCAGAGACAGACACAAACGAAAAAGCTAACAACAATATCCGTTCCCAAGTTGGTTCTAGACATGGGAAGCGGTCAAACTGAACATGAGGGTGATCTCGAACACAGAAACTGAAGAAACTGAACATTTCACTAACACTTCAACATGAATTGACAGAAAACAAATTTAACCTAAAAAAAGTACTAAGATTGAGAAAGAGTAAAGCAAGTGCAGAGAAGAGAGAGTGAAGGAGGAAGGTAAACCTCAAACTGAGAAAGAGGGGTGTTGATCTTGCTCCTATCTGGCGTGTCCATTATTTGCAGAGAGCAAGAGAAGGAGAATCAACATTCGATCCTCTCTCTGAGACTGAGAGAGTGGTGAGTGTGAAAATGAAGGGTTTGCTTTGTGTACTTTACTGTTTCAGGGATTCAAGAATTCAATAGGCGGGAGAACCGAGTTTCTCTCCCCGACCCTACCACCCCCACCTTCTGCTATTATTAATTCATCTTTCTACAGTTATTGTGTTAACACTATTATTATCTAGTCAAATTTTATATTTTCAATTTAATGCTACTACTTTTTATATTTATTTATTTATAGTTTAAATCAATTTTATCAGCAGAATCAATCAAAATTATTGGCCGAGTAACTTTGCAGTATATTAAAGAAATTAATGTAAATAAAATCATCTCAGTATATAAATTTATGTTACCAGACCGGTTCTTTGATATATTATAAAATTATATTTCTCTGACTTGATCGAAAATTTTCGTGTTACATTTTTAAGACTTTATTTACTCTTTTTAAATGAACAAGATTAAATATTAGTATGCTTGTACATGAAAAAGTATTATATTCCATTATGATTATATCATTGACTGAAACTGTGCTAATAATGAGTTTTTCTATTTTATGTTATGGATGTGGAGGATTGGACTGAGTTACAGAGTAGTAAAAATGAAACTGAAAGTTGTGCTGTATTGAGTTTACAACAGTAAACAGTGTAACGCATCATCATTTCTTTTTCTTATGTTTTATAACATTTCTTGTTTCTGACACTAGTTATTGTTTTTGTGTGTTTTTTTTTTTTTATCCTCATTGCTTGCTGAGTAGATTTTTGTGGTTTAGTGTGCAGTGATAAGAGCATCAAATTCCGATTATCACGTGCTACCTGTAGAGGAGCGTCGAATGATAATGACGTGCGTTTATAAAACCAAAAATCTCGATAATTCTTAGGTGCTAAAGATTACAAGTTTGCAAGAATAATATGTGAATATTCTTTTTATCATGTTACTTCATATTCTTATTATATTATTTTACATTTTATTATATGTAACTTATTATGTTATATATAAATCAGTTTTATTACAAAGTTTAAGCAGTCATATTGAATTGGATCTAATTGTACTTAATTTATAATTCAGGAAAATTTTCATTTTTGGATTGTTTTTTTATTAAATTCAAGTCAAATAAACTCAGTCATAAACAAGTTAGATTGGTTATGTTAATTGACAAAAAAAATTAAATTTTTTATAAATAAATTATTAAATTAAGATTTTAATATTTTAAGATAATTTGAAATTAATACATTTTAGATATGCATGTATCAATTAAATAATATTTTATTAGTGAAAACACAAGTTTGCTTACATTTTTGTGGTAAATAAAGTACAAAGTAAAATTAAAAAATAATAATAAATTCTTTTTTGGAATTTATGTTATGAAAATTGTGAACATAAAAAGTCATAAAACTAATGTTTTATTAAATTTTATAATATTATAGCTATATTATTAAAATAATTTTTATTTTTACCAAAATAAAATGTATATTTGTAATTAAATATGCATGGAAAAATATAAAACAATAAATTAAGTGAAAACCTACAAATTATATGTTAGGAGTGATTGTGTTTTTTTAAATAATGAAATGGTACTATTTTAATAATATAAAACTTACTTATAAATAGTTTATAAAAAAAAATCATTACATAAAAAACATTTTATCTTTTAAAAATTCCTATGTAGGAATATTTTCCTTCTCTTTCTTCCTTTCTATAAGTTTCTTCACTGTCTATCTAAATTTTTAAAGATCAGAAACAATAAGATTGTTTCATGAAGTGAGTTAATTAATTTTTCTATTTGACGTAAGTTATGGTTTTTGCGTCTTTTGTGGTCTTGTGTGTTTTGGTCTGTATGCGACTCTATCAGTGTTGCATGTGGGATTTCAATTTTCTTTGTAAATCTCTGTTTATCAATGATCATACCAATATTATCTAATCATGTTTGTGATATTTTTATGTGTAGATAGAGCATCTTTATAAGTTAAAGAGGCTTTGTTGTTTTAAGATCTTAAGGTTGAGTAGTCAAGGTAAGAGAAACTAGTGATTTTAGTGTGAGTGAGTTTGTTATTGTATGTTGTGGTTGATTTTTTATTTTTGATGAGTGAATTGTGCTTTTGTGGTAGATTTTTTGGTATGTATGTTTGTGGTGTGCTAAATTTGTGCATTATGATCATTTAGAATTTGTTTACTTGTTTGATTAGGTGGTAATCGAGGAAAGTGAAATTTTAGTCATTGATCCAATTGGTACGTACTATGATTTAAAAATTGTTTTGGACCATATAACCTGAAGTAAAACCAATTAGAACAATGAAACAGATCTAAATTATTCAAAAACTAAAATTTTAAAGTATTGATATTTGGTATGATGCTAAGCGATATCCTTCACGAGCGTCACAAAAGGCCTCTGCAGGTATGGGAGCATTTGAGCTCCAAGACACTGAGCGGTGTCATTTGGCACTGAGACTAGTTTTCATGAGGCAAATGACGTTGAGCACCAAATGCTCTATTTTGCTATTTTTAGTGTTTTGGTTACTTTTGATGTTCTGTGTATGTTTGAACTATATTCTATAATTTTTATTGCTATAAATTTAATTGAATTTATGGTTGTGAACATGAAATATGACCTGGTTGGAGGAATTTCAAGGAGAAATAATGGTGGTATTTTTAGTGTATGCATGGACATAAGGATTCAATATGGAGGGATACTTTATCTAATAACGATTTACACTCAAGTATAACAAAGTAAGTTATGTGGTGAAGAGAATAAGGAGGTCCTAATTATTGAACTTGTTTCGTCATAAGAGTGAATGAGACTTATTTTGTGAGTGGTTAGATAATAACCCCATGAGGCTAAACTCTGCAAAGTTTGGGAGTCACCACAGGTGCACATCACGAGAGCAGTGGCGGAACTTGGACAAAAACTTTAGGGGCGCCAAATTAAATTTGTTACATATAATTTTGTTTAGTTAGAAAAAAAACTTTTCGTTTTTTCTCTTCATTTCCTCTGCTTAAAACAAACACACATAATAGTAAAATTAAAAAAAAAATATGACTATCATTCGTTATTATATCATGTTATTATATCATGATAAAAAACCATGAACACAATTTTGATAAGCCTTTCATACCTCATCGATTTGATTTGGTGGATATTGTCAATGTTGAGGACGTTTTTTCCGGATCCCGTTCTAATGAATTTTTAAATTCATTATATTTATCTATAGGAACTTTAGAGATTTATTTTTCATTGTCTTGAATTCTTGGTTCTTGTGAGATTTCTTAAGTTTAGTTAATGTAGATGCATTTTTTTTCATCTTTATCACAAATCTTACTCTTTCCAAAAAAAGAATAAATTCTTTTACTCTTTATCATAATTTCTAATATAAATTTATCACATTTCATCTATTTAGAAAAAGATAAAATTTATATTCATAAATCACAATTATCACCATGCAAAACATAACAAAACTCATACAACTTTAATTAAATAAGTAACACTGCATAAATTCAAAACTTTAAAAAAATTTACCATAGGCAGCAGAAAACATAAAATCCCTAAATTTCATAATTAAGGGTTATAATAATTTGGGAAAAATTATAATTAAGGTTCATGCAAATTTCGTAAAAAAATCCCTAAAATCAAAATTAGGGTTTATAGTCATTTGGGATAAACTTAATTTGGAAGAAACATCTTTAAAAAAAATCATAAATTTAACATATATAAATCATAATAAGATATTAACCTTGATATGTGAGAGATCATCCAAGAATGTATATTTCAATCTCAATTAGGGATGGCAACGGGGCGGGGTGAGCAGGGTTTCGCTATCCCATACCCATCCCCGTAAAAAAAATTCATCCTCATCCCCATACCCAAACCCAACGGGTATTAAACTTTTGACCCATCCCCATCCCCACCGGGTAACGGGTATAATCTCGTACCCATACCCATACCCATTTTCTTACTACTTCAATATTAATTTTAATTAATTTTTATAAAATAATAAAATTTTTATGATAAAAGAAACATAATATTATCAAATATTCAATATTAGAATGATGATTGTTTATTCCATATCAAATACTTTAAAATAAATTATAATTGTTTACATTTTATATAATAATACCAAATAAAATTTCATGAGAACTAAAACAATTATTAAATTTGCAAATATTAATGAAACATAATTGATAAAATTTAAAAATATTTTTTAAAAAATATAAAAGAAAAACAAATATTCAAATTAAAATATATTTTAAATGTTTGTTTACTTCAATCTTTTAAATTCTAATAATTTTTTTTATACACTAATAAAAGTTATAATACATCATTTGATCAAAATGATACAAAGAACATAATTGATATTTTAAATGTTTGTTTACTTCAATATTTTAAATTCTAATAAATATCTTTTTTATACACTAATAAAAGTTATAGTACATCATTTGATCAAAATGATACAAAGAACAAATAATAATCATAATAAAAGTTTAAAATAAATTATAACTGTTTGCATTTTAGATTATAATACCAAATAAACTTTCATAAGAACCAACACATTTATTAAATTTACAAACATTAATGAAACCTAGTTGATAATATTTAAAAATATTTTTTTAAAAGTATAAGCGAAAAACAAATATTCAAATTAAAATATATTTTAAATGTTTGTTTACTTCAATCTTTTAAATTCTAATGAATATCTTTTTTATATATTAATAAAAGTTATAATACATCATTTGATCAAAATGATACAAAGAATAAATAATAATCATAATAAAAGTTTAAAATAAATTATAATTATTTACATTTTAGATTATAATACCAAATAAAATTTCACGAGAACCAACGCATTTATTAAATTTGCAAACATTAATGAAACCATAAAAGGAAGCAAATATTCAAATTAAAATATATTTTAAATGTTGTTTACTTCAATATTTTAAATTCTAATGAATCTCTTTTTTATACACTAATAAAAGTTATAATACATTACTTAATCAAAATGATACAAAGAACAAATAATAATCATAATAATAAAATTTTAACATAGATCTTGTATCTTTTGAACTTCAATTATGTTGGATGGTGATAAAAAAATATTAATGACAATTACATTAAATTTTTATATTGTAGTAAATAAAAGTTATTTATATAATTATAGTGAAAAAATTACAGTATGATTGATAATGAGTTAAAAAATAAAAAATAATTAAATAAAATATATCGAAATAGTATTATACATAATGAAAATAAACAAGAAATAAAATATTAAAAATTAACAAATGTTTACAAACAATTTTAGAGACTATTGAAAGAAATCGCACAAAAGAAAACAAATGTATAATTAAGGGTATGATAAGTTGAAAAATATCTTAGAGATCTAAGAAAATTTTTCAAATATCAACATATATATACTCAGTAGTTGAGAAATAACAAAAAATGTTTTAGTGAAATAAAAAAGTTATTCAAATGAAACAAAAACTAATAATAAGAATAATAAGTAAATGATTTTTTTTTATATTACCTAGTAAACGAAATGTTTGTGCTATTAAATACTTAAATTGAGAGTATTAAACATTTTCATGTGAAAGAAAAATATACATTAAATAAAAATATTAAAAAATAATAGAAATATTCAAATGTGAGACATAAATTTTTTTAATTAACATACATATTTTTTAACATAATTATATAAAGATTATGATAAGATGAAAAATATAATTGAAATGCAAAATTAGTTTCATGACAAACCAAATAATTAGAATAAATAAAAAATTATATATATATATATGTGGTTATTTAATTAATTAGGAATATTTTAATAATTTAAACGGGGACGGGTAATATGGCGGGGATATGTACATCCCCATACCCAATTGAAAAAGTCGGGGATTCCCCATACCCATACCCATACCCAGTCAATGCGGGGATTTCTCGTCAAAACGGGGACGGGTTCGGGCAATACCCACGGGGACGAGTTTATTTGCCATCTCTAATCTCAATTAGGGATGGCAACGGGGCGGGGCGGGGACGGGTTTCACTATCCCATACCCATCCCCGCATAAAAAATTCATCCCCATCCCCATATCCAAACCCAACGGGTATCAAACTTTTTTCCCATCCCCATCCCCACCGGGTAACGGGTATAATCTCGTACCCATACCCGTACCCATGTTCTAACTACTTCAATATTAATTTTTATAAAAGAAAAAAAATTACGGTAAAGAAAACATAATATTATGAAATATTCAATATTAGGAGGATTTTCTTCGATGCCAAATACATTAAAATAAATTATAATTGTTTATATTTTATATTAGAATACCAAATAAAATTTCATGTGAACCAAAACATTTATTAAATTTGCAAACTACAACATTAATGAACTTAGTTGATAAAATTAAAAAATATTTCAAAAAAGTATAAAAGGAAAACAAATATTCAAATTAAAATATATTTTAAATGTTTGTTTACTTCAATTTTTTAAATTCTAATGAATCTCTTTTTTATACACTAATAAAAGTTATAATATATCACTTGATCAAAATGACACAAAGAACAAATATTCAAATTAAAATATATTTTAAATATTTGTTTACTTCAATTTTTTAAATTATAATGAATCTCTTTTTTATACACTAATAAAAAGTTATAATACATCACTTGATCAAAATAACACAAAAAACAAATAATAAACATAATAATAAAATTTTGACATAGATTTTGTATCTTTTGAACTTCAATATATGTTGCATAGTGACAAAAAAATATTCATAGAAATTACATTAAATTTTTATATTGTAGTAAATAAAAGTTATTTATACAATTAAAGTAAAAAAAATTACAGTATGATTAATAGTGAGTTATAAAATAACAAATAATTAGATAGAATATATCGAAATATTTTATTCTACATGATGAAAATAAACAATAAATAAAAATATTAAAAAACTAACAAATGTGTGTTTTAGAAATAATTTGAGAGACTATCGAAAGAAATCGCACAAAGGAAATCAAATGTATAATTAAGGTATGATAAAATGAAAAAAACCTTAGAGAACTAATTATTAAATTATGTTTGAAGTGGTTAAAAATAAATAGAAATATCATTAGTGACCAAAAAATTTATCATTAAATTACAAATAAATTAGTAATTAAATTGGTCACTAAATCAAGTACCGATTCGATCATTGAATCAGTCACTAATTTAGACAATAAATCAACTACTACCACCAATGACGAAAAATAGTGACTGATATGGGTTACTGACTAAATCAGTCACCATTTCATTTTTTCTTGTAGTGAATTATCATATACTATTCCTAAATATCATTATATATATATATATATATATATATATATATAATTTTAACCACTTCAAACAGAATTTAAAGTGAAACAATTACATTATGATATATTATTCTACATGATGAAAATAAAAACAATAAATAAAAATATTAAAAAACTAAAAAATGTGTGTTTTAGAAATAATTTGAGAGACTATCGAAAAAAATCACACAAAGGAAATCAAATATATAACTAAGGTATGATAAGACGAAAAATATCTCAGAGAACTAAGAAAACTTTTCAAATATCAACATATATACTTAATGGTTGAAAAATAACGAAAATTACTTTAATGAAACAAAAGAGTTATTCAAATTAAACAAAAATTAATAATAATAATAATAATAATAATAAGTAAAGAATTTTTTTTATATTACCTTAAATTGAGAGTATAAACATTCTCATGTGAAAGGAAAATTTATAATAAATAAAAATATTAAAAAATAATATAAATATTCAAATGTAAGGCATAATTTTTTTTATTAACATACATTATTTTAACATAATTACATAAAGGTTATGATAAGATAAAAAATATATTGGAGATGAGAATGAGTTTAATGACAAATGAAATAATTAAAAGAAATAAAAAATAGAATATATATATATATATATATATATATATATATATATATATATGGGTTACTTGATTAATTGTGAATATTTTAATAATTTAAACGAGAATGAAGATATGGCGGGGACGGGTATTATGGCGGGTATATGTACATCCCCATACCCATCCCCATACCCAACTGAAAAAGTCGGGGATTCCCCATACCCATACCCATACCCAGTCAATGCGGGGATTCCCCGTCAAAATGGGACGGGTTCGGACAATACCCACGGGGACGGGTTTATTTGCCATCTCTAATTTCAATCTCTGTATTCCCCAACCTATGTTTTCTAATCTATCTCTTTGTATTTATTTCTCCTCACACACTTTTATGATAATTTACATGATGGAAAATTCTTATAGCAAAAAAAAACTACAATCTCTTTTATAAATCAATGTTTCCATTAAACTTTTTATTTATCTTTTATTGTAATTTTTCATAATATAAACTTAATATAAATAATATATAAATATAATTTTAAAAAATAAATAAATATATATAAAAAATAATTTTCAAAAACTTTGAGGGAGCCATGGCTCCCCCTTGTCCTTAAGTAGTTCCGCCACTGCACGAGAGTTTGATGTCAAGTGCATGTATATGAATAATTGAATTTAGTGTATTGTTTATGTGATTATACATACATATACATATACATACACACACACACACACACACACACACACACATATATATATATATATATATATATATATGGCTAATTTCTTTTTCACATTAGCTTACCCCTATTGTGTGTTTATGGTGCTTGTTGTCTCCAGAAGCGGCTCAACGGTTTAGTAAATCTAAAGCAAACTTAATAAAATAAGGCCTTTTATTTAAAGTTTATTTTTTAAACTTCTTTGATGCAAAATTATTTATTAAATTGTCATAATTAATTTCATTTAATATTTATTTCTCAATAGACAGTAGTCCGTTTAATCTTGAATAACTTTTGAAATATTTAGTTTTAATGACATTGTTGATCTTAAATAAGTTTTTATTATCTTTGGTTTTGAGCAACTATTTAATTATGAAATTAAATCAAATTCATCAATATCCAACTAATCTTAATTTTTTAAATATTTTTCAAAGTTTAAGCATTTTTCTCTCAAAAAATAAAATTTCTACAAACCGTAATACACAAGACATTTCCTCTTTTTTTTGAGAATGAATTAAAACAATAAAATTTGATTCTGGTTGTCAAAAAAATAAACTCGATGATAAACTTGCAGTATCTTGAAGTTTCAAGTCTCTTTTTCGTTCTTAAGTCTCAACTTTTTCACAAACATGCAACGTTGTTTATTTTAAGATTAATCATTAATAAAATAATTTAAAAAAAGTATTGTTCTTCTAAACTTGATAATAAGTCTTTTTTTTTATATAAACATGAATTATCTTTCTACATAAAACTCAATTTTAAATTGTGCTCTAATTAATTTATTATCTACTAAAAGATTAAATCATAATCTAATTAATAGTTTTGTAAAAAAATTCAGTTTCTCCTCCAAATATATGCAAAAAAAAAAAAAAAACTCTTGAAACTTGTAAATCTAAAAGTACTAAAAAACAAAACTAAGCAAAATAAACACATTTTTAATTCTAATACAAATTCAAAACATAATAAAAATAACAACAATACAAATAGAAAGAAAAAACATACTAACCAAGAATGAGATGAAAAAACTGGTACACATGAGCAACATGAGATTTGAGATTCAAGAGATTTAAGGGATGTAATATATCAAAACCCTAGAAAAAAAGGACTATTAGAAGAAAAATAAAGTAAGGAGAGGTAAGAGAACTGAGAGAGATATAAGGAGATAATAGAATCTAGATCGATTATAAGAGAATAAATAGTTAATCATTATTTCCTTATAAACAAAATTATAATTTACTAAAAGAATGTTTTAACTAATTAATTACAATTTTTACTACCAATAAAAATTAACATACACTAATAATAATTTAATTAAATTTTATTTTTAAACATAAACTTATAATTAATTTAATAGAGCTATATTAATAATAAAATATTTTTGTGAGGCATTTTTTATCTTAAACATAATTTATAATTAGTTTAATAAAGATATATTAATTAGTAATAAAAAATATTGAGGCTTTTTTTTCTTAAACATAATCTTATAATTAATTGAATGGAAAAATATTAATAGTAAATTTTTGTTTGAAGCATTCTTATCTTTGAGCAACAAAGGATGTAAGTGAGGACACCCTTATAGTGAATAGCAATGAGACTGTTGTTTAGAGTGTGAGAGTTGAGGCTGTATATGTTTTATTTAATATATCTTTTTTAACTCTTAGACTCCCATTATGATTTTGTATATTACTATAGTTATAGTTTTGGATAACTAGATTAATATTCTACATATGCCTTCAATTATATGTTTTGTTTCATCAATATTTAATGTTTTATTTAGTAATTTTACACTATTCAATGAGATTTACAAATTATAATAATTACATTAAAAAACACTTTCAAACCTTAATTAACAAAATATAAAGATGCAACGGAGTAAAAATATGTACAACAAAAAAAGATAACGAAATTCAATTCACATTATTCATTATTATAAATATAATCATACAATAAAAACAAGACTTTCAAATTTTTATTAACAATGAGTGACTTTTTACATCATAAAAGAAAAAAAAATCGGCTAACCACAAGAATATGTAAATAAATGGAGTATAAAAAATGGAGAAAAAAGAAACAGTTACATGAATTTTCCTTTTTTTCCTATATAAGAGTTTTATAAGTGGTTGGCGATTTTGTTTTGCCTTTTAAATGGTATAATTATTTTTTCCCGTCAGACAAGTTACCTAAAAATAAGAAAACTTGACTACTTACATTAATGAAATTTGTCGTGTTTGATGAATTCAAAATATGTTAAATATTATAGAGTTTAATTAGTATGTTTAAGAATTTGAAAAGTTAAAAGTTGTTGGTGATGTGATTCATAAAAATTATTGATGAGAAATTAAGAATTATGATCATTCTGATATTCGGTTTAAAAAAAAGAATTAATGAGAAAATGAATTATAAGTTATAAAAATATGATCGTCACGGTTTATTCTGATAAGATTAAAATTGAGATTTGTATAACTTATAATTTCACAAAATTCTTCTAAAGATAAAACTCAATTTTTTATTTATCAAAATGTATTCTTTAATAGAACAAATTAGATAAAATCTTATGGATTTCACGATCATTCTCGATAACTATTACTTTTTTAGTGTGACAATATTTTTATCTTATCAAGTAGCCATTAATAATGGATTTGACCTCCACTAATTTAAAAGATAAAGTTTTTATCCTAATCATCGCGATCACAATCATAATAAGATAAAGATTATGGTTTTCTTAACATTTTTAACTATAATTACTATTTTTTAAGCTTAGGGCTAGAAGTACAGAATTAGTAAACAACTATGACAGCTGGTAAACAATATTGGAGATCCATACATCCCCTGTTTTTCTGAGAGCACTTAAAGAACAAATAATTGATATATATTACATATTAATGTATCATCACGAAAATTATTTACTCACAAATTTAGTTGTCAAAGACTATAAAGTATGAATCACATTACTATTCAGCAAAATGTTCACTGCTTCAGTCACTACTAAATTATAGTGTAAATAAAGAATAGACAATAAAAATATCAATAATATTACATATTCTTATAAAATGTCTATCCGTCAATTGCTTTATTAAACATTTTATTAGTTAATATTATCCAACATAAATTATACGCTTTGTCATATTTTTCATGAAACTAGTTGTTAATTTTTCCAACATTTTATTCTCAATATAAATTATGTTTATATTACTTTCTCATGGAAATATCAACATTCAAATATTAATAATTTATCTCCTATAGTTTTCTTAATTATGATAATGGATTGTGATTGTTTCACTGTTTCTAAAGTAAAATTTATATTCATTTATCTTTACTATTATTAAACATGAAATTTGTATTTTATCATCATTTGGTATATATATATATATATATATATATATATATATATATATATATATATATATATATATATATATATTGTACTCACACGTTTGTATTCACACTATTTCAAATATTAATTAAACAATTTTTTATTTATAAAAAGATATTATTAATAATGTCATTATAAGAACACGTGCCCTTTTTTTCAGTGTCAAATCTTAATAGAGAAATTTATAAATACACAACCATAAATAAAATATCAAATAATAATTATATAAATATCAAATAATTATAAAAAATTGAACAATTACATATAATTAAAATTCAATATTTATTGTTTTTTCAAATGTTATACAAAAAGTAATTTGCGAATTTAAGTGAACTTGAAATATAATTATTGAGGGAGAAAATAATAATAGTGTGATAAAAAAAATTAATTTCGGTAATTTATTTAATAAACATAGAGTTTAGTTTATTCAACATTCGAAATTGATAATAAAACACTTTTGCATGACAAAAACAAATAATAAATAACATCATTAAACATAAATGATTAAATATATTTAAACATTATATAAGTAAATAATATTGAAATTTATGTTTTGTATAATCTCTCTCTATCTATCTATCTATCTATCTATCTATCTATCTATCTATCTATCTATCTATATATCTATATATATATATATATATATATATATATATATATATATTAAAAAGTAATGATTATTCTAATTAATATAAATTCAACTACAACAATTCTCGAATCATATCTTGATGATGATCACCATAAAAGAAATGTTGAAATAAGATGTTCCTTATTATGTGTGTATAATGCCACTTCTCTAGTCCACTATCACGTTCCTTCCCTTCAATAGGGTTAGTGAACCTTAAGCCTGTTTTAAAGTCATTAAAAGTACGTGTTAAGTCACGTGACTTAGTTTAATAGAAGGAAGAAAAAAGAAATGAAAGAATGATGAAAACATAAAGGGTGAAGCATGGTGTGGGGTGTCTTTTAACATGGTTTATTTTCCAAGCTCCTATGAGAGGTAAATTTCGTGCAATGATGGTGTTTTCTACTCGAGTAACATGGGTACTTTCAATGCCACGTGCTATATGGTTGTCACTTTTTCTTGGTCTTTTTATACTGGTTTCACCATTTTTGGTCTTTTTCTATACAAACCAACTGACAAATATTCAACATCCAACCTAACCTCCTAGGTTATACCTGCACGTATAAATACAAGTGTGCGTATAAAACTTGTTCTTGGGTGTATAAAGAATATTGCAATATGATCCCTGATGTTAGAGAGGTTTATGGACATCGAGGATTAACAAAATACAATTAATAAAGTTGACTGAATATTATAATGGAGATTATATGGCTCACCATTTCTTAATTTGTGGATGTTGTTTCTTACTTGGATATGATTAGAAGAAAGATCCAAACCCTCATAAATTATATTGAAAATTTTCGAACATCGAGAAGGGTTCAGAGATTCTTATATTAAAATTAAAAACGAAATATAACAATTACACGCGTTTACGAATTAAATTTAAATATTTAAATATTTTATAACAAGAGTTGAGTGGAACACATTCGAAGTACTTGGGAATTTTTCTTATCTTGCGTGGACAAAGACAAGTTGTTAAGAAGGTTTTCATTTTGATATTCTACTTTGGTTCTTCTTTTGTCTTGTTTAATGTACGTTTCTCAGAGAAGTTTCGCGTATGTACATTTCCAAAGAGGATAGATGCGTAAAATATTTTTCAATAGTTTTTTTGGTTGCATATGTGATAGTAATGTAAGTATCGAAAAATATATTTTTATATTCAAAAACAAAAATAGTAAACATAAATTATCATGTTATATTTAAAACCATAAATACCAAAATGTAAATAAAAAATAGGCTTAAATATCTTTTTGTTCTCATTTTCGTAGTGTTTGTTGTGGATGGTCCTCCTTTTGACATAATGTTTATAACGGTCCTCATTTTTACCAAATGTTTAAAATGGTCCTTATTTTCGCAATTCATGTTTTATTTGGTCCTTTACTGTAATGCCGTTTAAATCATTAACGGAACATTGGACATGTGACACAGTTTGTATTAGGGTGTGTTACGTGTGCACGATACATATGGCTAATTAACGTTAATTTTTTAATTTAGGGGAAATTTTACAATTAGGGAAATTTCTTCATCTTCGTCTTTCTTAAGCTCGGATTTGTAGAGAAAGCAGCTAATACATGTCATTTCATCATTGGATTGCAGTTGCAACTAATATTTTGCATGAGACATTTGTATGCAAATTTTAGAAAAAGATTCTCTGACAAAAAATTAAAAATACTCATGTGAAAGGCTGCTAGGAGCACACACCCAACAGTTTGGGAAATAGTGATGTTAACAATTAAAGAGTTAAATATCCATGCTTACAGATACCTTATTATTATACCTCCGCAATCCAATGATGAAATGACAAATATTAGCTGGTTTCCCAACAAATCCGACCTCAAGAAAGATGAAGATGAAAAAATTTCCCTAATTGCAAAATTTCTCCTAAATTGAAAAATTAAGGTTAATGAGCCATATGTATAGTACATGTAACACACCCTAATACAAACCGTGTCACCTGTACAATGCTCCGTTAATGATTTAAACGACGTTACAGAAAATGACCAAATAAAACATGAATTGCGAAAATGAGGACCATCTTAAATATTCACTACAAATGAAGACCATTTTAAACATTTTGTCAAAATAAAGACCATCCGCAACAAACATTATGAAAATGAGGACAAAAAAGTATTTAAGCCTAAACAATACTAGATGAGGTACTTTTATTCTATATAATGTTATTGCCAAAGAGGATAATAAAAAACAGTAATGATTTTTGTAAAAAGAGAATACTATGACATTTTAATAATTAAATGTTTAAGTTATATAAAGATTTATAATAGCTGATTTTTTTTTATATTAAATAATTATTTTTTTATAAATTATTTTTTAGAGTTCTACGTCTTCTTTTTATTTATTTTTTTATATTCTCACTCATCTGTTTCACAATTAGAGATGACTTTTCTGATCACAACATCGAGTTTTACAAGGATAGTCGATTAGAATTTTCAATATAATAAGTTGATTTTCTGTTATTTTTTGGTCCAATTTGCATTTCTCTTTGTATGTAACCTTTACTTATTTACATGTAACCTTATAAATATCAATATGAATTTTTGTTGATCAATGATTATAATAGTACGCTCTGATTATGTTTGTGATATTTTTATGTGTAGATAAAATATTTGTGAGTTTGGAGGCGTTGAACTGTCTCAAAACTGTTTGAGCCATTTTGTCATATAAGAAAAACTAATTAATTATTGTAATTATGATTCTATGTTGAAATTTATATTGCATGATTGATGGTGTGACAAATTTAATGTTATAGCATGATGTTATAGGATTTCGTTAGTCTAATAGTTGAGATGTATGAATATTATATTATTATAATTTTATTTGTTGAATAACTATATTAATATACTTTATATCATGAATCTTCTATTTTTTAAAATCTAATTATGAAATATTTTATTTTAAAAGTTTTTTATATCATGAATCTTCTATTTTTTTAAATCTAATTATGAAATATTTTATTTTAACAGTTTTTCACTAAACTGTTAATTAATTTGATTAGAATTTTTTTTAAGTTTTAAAAACTTGAATTATCTTATTCTAATAACAAATGCATTATTTTGATTGGACACAACGCAAGGATAGATATACTAAACATGTCACAACAAGGTGTTAATTTTTTATTAAAATGGTTTCAAATGGTTATAATTTTTATTGTGTCTTATAATTATTAAAATTAATGTAGAGAAATTGCTTCGTATTTATCTTTCTAGTATCTATTTATCTTAACAAAACATTTTCAATTTTTTTTCTTACCTTATTTTTTATCTACTTCACTTCTAAGCGGAATAAAGTATTAAATTACAATTTGGAATTTAAAATTTCTACGAACAGTATTTAAGAGGGGGAATTGAGAACGTACAGTCAAAATATATGTGACTTTAACGTTATTTCTTATCGTGATCGTGCATATTAAAATTATGTAAACATTAATACAAGGGTTAAAGGGTTTGAATAAAGTTGTTAAATATTTACTTTTGAATTTTTGTATTTCTTAACTCACAAGACAAACGTAGCTCACACTTTTAGGTGTACTGGTAGATGCGTATTGGTAGCTGATAAGGAGTTATGAATCTTAAAAGATTTATGCTGGCAAAGGAATACACACTGAAGCTTTTTTAATCTTTACATTGTTTATACAAACATTGTCGTATTCCGAAGACTTCTTTTTCTAAGAAACGTAGTAAAACGATGTCAATGTTTTTTTATTATTGACTTTTTAAGTGTTTTAGCTTATTAAATACTATTGTGTTCTATTGTGACTTCTAGCACTGTTTCTCTTTGATGTTGTTTTTCCCTATTCAAACTTCGGGATGTCTTTGTCGCTGGTAAATCAACAACCACATTTATTTCTCTCGGTTTGTATTTGTCAATGTTGACCCAACAATACCTTTATCTAGAATTAAGATCTTAATATGGTATATGTAATAATATAGATCTAATTAAATAAATTTTAATAATTTAATTTAAATATTTATTGCACAACTCTTCTGTGATTGAGGTTAAATAGGTCAAGTTGTAATTTAAGAATGAAATTTTTAGTATTGAGAGAGATTGTTGAAAGTGAGTCGTTTTCAGAATCGAATCGTGATATTTAGATGATTACACTCTTAAATCAAAAGATTATAATTTTTGACTTGATGGTAAATATTCGATTCTTATATATATATATATATATATATATATATATATATATATATATATATATATATATATATCATCGCTTGTGATCCTACCTTTTCCATTATGTCTATTGAAATATAGAGCTGATTTAGAATTACTTGTTGTAACAGGTGAACTGCTACTACTCTCATGTCAAATCACTCTTTATTGATGATAGTACAGTAAACATATGCAAACAATCCTCCACCGTATCACATGCATCATGCATGGAAAATTGTATTTGTATTACACAACACAATGCTCATAGCTACAAATACAAACTGTCTTAAATGTTGGCCTTTTATGGCTAAATTTTATGTGGGGTGCTTTCCTTTTACTGAAGAAATGAATTTTGTAGGTAGGTACGATAATGACAAAAGAGAAATGATCAAGTTTCGAGGTTAGCAATGCATGTATGCTTTTGTTTATTGATTATTCTAATCTTCAATCAGAACCCTTACAAACCATTCTTTTTCTCAAGGATGTCTGTTTTTAAATGTGAAATATGAGTTGACCATTCACTAAGGATATTGAACTGTATGCATCTGTAACTTTTTTCTTTGGAAACCAAAGTCTTCCTTTTAATCTATCAGTATTTTTCTTGAAAACTTGGAAGGGGCCAAAAGGAAATGTCAATATTTCTGGTGAAAATGTCAGAAGTAAAGAAAATAATGGTGCATGGTGGTAACATAACAGTTTCCTATGGACTATGATATGTGTGAACCTATATACATATATTTTTTTCAGTCCTTTCCTTTCTTGGTGTCACGTTACTAACGAACTTTCCAAGATAGAGTTTGTCTCCTTTTGTATTCATTTTTCTGATTTGTTTAGGTTCCAATGGATTTAGAGAATAACTTTTACGACGCTTGTACTTTAATTTGCTTTGCTTTGCTTGTACTTGATCCACAAAAACTTTTCTTTTAGCTAATATTATTTTTAGGTTTAGGTAAAGAATTCAACCCATGGTTCACCTAAATCATATATTTATTAAGAATTCAAATGTGTGAGTTAAGTTCCATATTAAGTATAAATAAAAAAATGGAACAACATATAAAAATAAAAACTTATTGAAAAATTGTCTTAAGGTAAGATTGATTCTATTGGATTATCGATGAGAAAATTTCAACCGTATTAAAATCTGAGTTCAAATACCAAAAAAATTTACATCACTTTCAACTCAAAAAAAAAAAAAAAACAAAGTAAACTAAAAACCAAGGGTGCAAAAAAAAAACAAAGTAAACTAAAAACCAAGGGTGCTGGATTATCGTGAAATCAGAGAGAAGGAGTGGAACTAAAATGGATGAGTGAGGAGGGGATGTTTAAGAAAAAGGAAAAAATAAATTTATTTAAGTAATTTTATACAAAAAAAAATTATAGAGAACTGTATTTAGAATATGAGAAGGTGTAAATAGCAGAAGCAGTTAGATAGATTATAGGCTTAACTATTAAACTTGTAGTCCAGTCAAAGTGTTTGCAATATAATGGTCCGGTCCAGTTTTTCTTACTAATTGGCATCAGTGGATTAAATATTAAATATAGTAACAATTATATATATATATATATATATATATATATATATATATATATATATATATATATATATAATTTTGGCTACTGAACTCAGGTAAAAAAACTTAGAAGACGACCCTTTTAATATATCCAAAATTTAATTATCATTCAATTATTTGTTGTCTTTTTTAATATTTTTTTTATGGTTAAGATTATTTTTTAAACTGATAATGCCAAAAGCAGTTTAAAATTAAAGATAAGTTTTTTAAAATAACATGATAAAAAAATATTTTTTTGAAGTGAGAAAAGATTTAAGATATATTATGTACGATAAAATGTATCTTTATACTATTTATTAATTATATATATATATATATATATATATATATATATATATATATATATATATACACTTCAATTTGAATTTATTATTAAACTTTGAATTTTGACACTAGAATTTCTCTTAATTTTAAAAGGATGAATTGATGATAGTGTTTTATGAGTGAGTTTACTATAAAATATGTAATGAGATTTGCTTAATTATATATTACGAGTTTCTTATTAGTAAAAACATTTTCTTATGTGATCCACCGACTTTTTATATTTAAAATTATAAATACTTCATATAAACAATTATTTGGAGTTATTAATGAAAAAACTATTTATATTGTTCAAATAAAAATTATATTCATGTCTTTTTATAATTTTTATCGAGAACACAGGTCATTTTTGTTATAATAAAATAATATAATTTTAAAATATATAATTTTATAAGAATATTATTAAAAAATTAAAATAATTGAATTTTAAAATATAATATTAAAATAATACGTACAAATACGATGATACAATTCTTCTTTGAATTAATTGTGTAGAGTAAGATTCCAACAAACTTAGTGGAAAAAAAAAATCTAAATAATTAGGAATCAGGGTTCCAACAAAATAATTAAAAGAGAATCTTGGTAGAGAAAAAAATGCAATTAAAGATGAACATGCATGTTCAGTTGAGATTAATATAATTTTTAATGTAATTTATTTATTTGGATTGATAATAGTTTACAATTTTTATTTATTTTTTATTTATTAGTTGTTCAACATGGATTGAGTTGAGTAATTGGATAGATTAATTAAACCTATCTTTATTTGTTAACTCACAGAAGAATTTTAAAAAAACAATATTTTCCAATATTCTTTTCAACGTA